>NW_022111358.1:7593573-7665152 GCF_000313985.2 Echinops telfairi
CCCCCCCCGCCCCCAAAGGCATGAAAGAAGAGAAGAAAGATTCATAGCAGCTCTGGGAGGGGAGAAGGGCTCCGGAGTTTGATTTGTTTTGTTTGTTTTGTTTTGTTTCTAGAGATGACAGCCACCCCATCCCACCCCACTCCCGGTGAGCCCAGAGGTGCGCTGGGATTCTTCTGTCAAAAGATGGTGGTAGTCAGCGGAGGTGGCCTGGGAGAAGGCAGAGGGTGTCTCGGTACAGGGCTTCTCTAGGCTCGGGTGGCTGTCCGTCCTGGCGTGCACTTGGCTTCCTCCTAGGTGGTGGCTCCTCTACCCCCACACAGCCTACAGAATTTGGCCTTCAGCCTGTCCCTCCTGCTCTCCACCCAGGCAGGAGCTAATTGGCTCCTGAGCCTGCGGGCAGTTTCCAGCCGTGGTTTCTGCACATTCACCTCCTCGGTCCGCCTGGCCCTGGGCTCTACCTCCCAGTTATTTTTAGTCTCCATGTCCTTCCCTGGAAGCCAAACCATTGATCACACTTAAATGAGACCAGAACAATAAATTCCCCCTCTCCTCTCTGCCCTGCGTCCCTCCCAGGACAAGCGCTTGCCATCCCCAGACCGAGAGTCACCCACCCACCTTCCCCCAGAGGGGGTGACATCATCCCTCCGCCTCTCTCCCAGATGGCTCTCAAGGACATTTTTTTTCCCTTCCAAGGAGTTCCACTGGGGAGATCCTGTTGGCCTTTTGTGACTCGGCTCGGCTGGAGAAAAGTTGGTATTGTCTAAGCTGATTTCTAGATAGTGTGTGTGCCTGAGCGAGGTCCTTTCCAGCATACACACACACACACACACACACACACCTGTTGAGTGCCAGGTGGCTCTGGCTGGCCGAAATCTGTGTCCTCATTCCCTATAGAAGGTGGAGGTTAATCTCTATCAGGCAGCGGTTCTCAACGGGTGGGTCCATGACCCCTTGGGGGTCGAATGACCCTTTCACAGGGGTCACCTAAGACCATCGGAAAACACCTATTTCGGTTGGTCTTAGGAATTGAGACGCCGCTCCTCTATCCGTCTCCAGGCAGGTCCACCCACATGCAGATACACCCACCTATGGTACCCAGCATGAACACTGTTACCCATGCTATACCATGCTTCAAGACAATATTTCATTGATTTTTCATTAGAAATAAGTATTTCACAATATATAATTACATATTGTTTTTGTGATTCATCACTATGCTTTAATTATGTCCAATTCGTAACAATGACAATACATCCGGCATATCAGCTATTGACATGACGATTCATAACAGTAGCAAAATGACAGTGATGAAGTAGCAATGGAAATAATTTTATGTTTGAGGGTCACCACAACATGAGGGACTGTATTAAAGGGTCTCGGCATGAGGAAGGTTGAGAACCACTGTACACGCTTCAAGCAAGTTTGAATCAGGCCAGTCGTGGATCGATGTGAAATCAGATCGAGGTGAATTTGTAAAAATGTGAGTGTACCAGAATGGGCGTATACCCAGAACGAGGAAAAGTTAAGGATGGAAGCCCTGAAATGGGAGACTTGGAAGAGGTGTGGTGACCCCTTTCAGGAGCCTGATGGATTGGATTCTTGCTTCAGCCACTGAAAGCGATGCCATCTTTGAGCCAGACCTTGTTGCTTCCAGCTCTGTCCTTCGAGGGAGCCGGTTGCTATGCAACATGCACAGTGCCCTTGTGTTGTAAGAGGGAGATTTCGGTTCTAGCAGGATATTCACCCCGAAGTCTTCCTTTTCCTGTTATGATCCTGCTACACCGCATTTTACAAATTTGGGTCCATTCCGTCTTCGCTAATTAGCCATCGCTGAGCCAGGAAGAACTAGTCTGAAGCCCTGCCTCTCTACCAGCTTGGAGAAAAGTCATGATAGAGGCCCAGAGCAACAGATGTCACGTCAAACCCTGGTCCCAAGGTTTCCCACCAGGCTCGGTTTTCTCATCTCTGAAATGAGACGACTAGCATCTGCTTCAAATAATTGTCTTGGGAACGAAAGGCAAACATGTATGTAAAATGCACGGCCCTGTTTGCTGACTCACCGTGGCCAGTTGTCTCTGCAAGAACTTACCCAGTTGCCACCCAGTGGAGCCTGACGCATGTATGTCAGATGATAACTGTACTCTTACAGGCTTTTACCTTGGGCGACTAACCACAAAAGCAGTGGTTCAAACCCACGCAACCACTCCTTAGGAGAAAGATGAGGCTGTCTGCCCCGGTAAAGATTGACAGTCTCAAAAGTCCTGTGTAGAGTGGCTGTAAGTTGGAATCGATTCCATGGCAGTGGTTCACAGGGTTTTAACGGCTGGTTTGGGTTTTTTTCCCCAGAAGTAAATCACCAGCCCTTTCTTCCAGCATTTTTGTCAGCAACCAGCCACGTGAGCCACGTCCACGTGAGCCACTGCACCACGAGGAGCTGCTCTTGTGATTCCTTTCACGATTGCTCCAAACCTTGGCTTTGCGCACTGTCGGACAGAGGGTGGCTGGCAGTAGAAGTGGTGGATTAGTCCTCGTTCTTTGCCTCCTTGTGTCCCATCTGTAGTAGGAGAAGCGTGAATCCAAAGGTTCTTCCAGCCAAAAAATTACCCCTCTGTGAGATCCACTGTGAGTCCCAAGGTGACATGGACTCAAACGGGGAAAGAGCTAGAACTTGACTCTCGAGCCTTATCCTGAAGGCTCCTCAGCCCTATCTGACCTCAGGGTGACCAACCACCCCAAGGACTTCGGGGCAGGGAGCAGGGGTCAAGGAGAAAGGTGTAAAAGCAATTGTGCATGTATGTGCTGATGCACAGGAGGGCTGGGGTTGGGGAGGCGGCTCCAGCATTTTGGGAACTGTCTGATTCTTTTTATACCAGGGTCCTTGGCGGTATCTGTGGCTGACATGACGGCACCAGTCGTTGGCTCCTCGGGAGGGGTGTACGCACTAGTCTCTGCGCATCTGGCCAACATCGTGATGGTGAGCTCCCCTGTCCCAGCATGTCGCTCTCGTCCTCTCTCTGTGTGCCTGAGCTGGGCATTAACCCTCCAGAGCTGGACTGTGGATCCTCACCTGTGCACCCTCCAGCCAGGATCTGTCATGTGCCAGGCGGACTTGGCTGGCCGCAGAGTTCAAAGACAACCCCCCTCCCTCTCTGCAGGCCCATTTCAGATGGGTCCCTTCCACCCACCATTCACGTCTTATCTAATCATCTCCTTATTCTACTTCATTTCCATTCAGTGGCTTAAACGTGTTTGAGTTCTTGTTAACCAGGAACCCTGGTGGCATAGTGGTTACTCATTGGACTGCTAACCGCAGAGTCAGCAGTTCAAAACCACCAGACGTTCTGCAGGAGAAAGGCCAGGCTTTCTACTCCCATTAAAAAGTTACATTCTCAGCAACCCATAGGCGCAATCCCACCTTCTCCTTCAGGGTCGCGGTGAGTTGGCATTGATTGGATGTCAGTGAGTTTTTTGAGAGAGTGTATGACAATGATAAATCATGGCTTCTTTTTTTAAAATTTTTTATTTTTTAAATCATGGCTTCTTATAGTTTATTAAAAGTAAAGGGATCTTAGAGCTGGTCTCACTTACGTTCTCAAATACAGAAGGAGGCTCTGAGAGCTGAAGTGATTTGCCCAAAGTCGTAATCAAGTGTGTGGCAAAACCGGATCTTCTGACAATGGTTCAAGGGCTGCTGCCAAAGCTCCTGCCAGGCCATTCCTCACCCTTTCTTGGCCTTTGTTCTGTGAGAATATGGACTACGGAGCCGTTCAGCCTGGAGTGGACTCCCAGTCACCTCACTTCCTAAAGGGAAGTGGCAAATTACTTCACGTCCTTGTGCCTCAGTTTCTCCATCTGTGACACAAAATGATAAATTAGATAAAGCGCAAAGCCACCGATCAGTATAGATGTGAACTTAAGCGACAGTGTACTTCTCCCAGCGGGAGCCAGGGTGGGCTTCAATCGAAATAGGGACAGTGAGCCCATAGCCTTCGAGGAGACCAGAGTCCTCGTGGGGAAGGAAAGCTGAAGTTTGGAGGCTGGAGGAGGCATGCCGGGAGGTGCCTGGCTAATCTCACTCAATGCCCTCACTGGCCTGGCAGGGCCCACAAGACCCAGGGCTGACGTCTCTCCCACCCAGGACTGGGCACGAGGTAGGCGGTGCCCACTCCGTGTCAGTGGAGACAAGGAGGACGTTCAGAAAGGGCAGTTTGGGGCGTTTCTGCATCCTCCCTTGACCTTCTTCTTCTTGGCTGTCCCCACTCTCACCTGCCCAGCTCTGCCAGCCCTTTCTCTTCACGGGCATCTGCTTTGACCAGAGAGAGAGAGAGGGCGTGCATGGGCAGGAGGGGTTGGGGGAGAGACACAACTGCCAGTGAGTACTTGGGGAGCGAGTGTGAACGTGGGCTGTCTGCTTGGGCATGTGCACACACCGCTCAGTCTGCTGGAAACCAGGAACACGGGGACCCCTCACGTGGGCCCCTTTTAAATGGGTCATTCGCTGAGGCGCCACATCCTTCCCAGATACAGTTCTCCTCCGGCTTCTGCCTCCCCCTCGCCCCCTCCCCCTGCCCCGATTCCATTCCAGTTGGGGAAGGAGATGCTAACCTCCCTTCTCTTGCCTCTCCCCCTCCACACCTGTGTGTGTGTGTGTGTGTGTGTGTGTGTATGTGCGCGCGCATGGGGTGGGGGGCAGGGGTGGGGAGTATGGGAAAGGAGACATGGAGGCAAACAAGCACCGGGAAAAGAAGAAACAAATAGGAGTTGGCAGACACGCTGCCCTGTTCCCACTCCCTTACCCGCCTCATGGAAACAGCCCTGATACGCCAGGAGCCTCCCTGGTGAGGGCCGACCACCCCAGGAGTGAGGGGTGGGAAGCATGGAGTGCGTGTGGGAAGGGGTGTGAAAGCACTTGTGTTCCAGCCGCTGTGTCTTCCTGGCAAGTGGCCGGCATCTGTGGAGAGGCGTGTCACCCTCCGACAGCCCAGGAGCCCCTCCGGAGGGAAAAGGGCTTTCCTGGTCAAACTGAGGCATGGCCACCCGCGGAGCAGAGGAGAGTAGTGCTCCTTGGGGAGAAAGCTGTCTGGTGCTTGTTTGGGGAGGAAGGAGAGCTCTTTTTCTTACCAGAAAGGTCGGTGTCCTTTTGTCCTTCAACCACACGAGCTCTTCGCTCAGCCGTTTCAGGAGCCATTGCGTCCAACCACGTGGAATTGCTGTTTCTGCGTTTCCGAAGCAGCTCAAGTAAACATTGGCAATTCCATGTGGTTCGCCCTCATTGACTTCTGTCATTATTTCCAAAGTAAGATGTGGTCTCTGTGGGATGCCCAATGAAACACACACACACACACACACACACACACACACCACCCTACCCCACCTCACCCCACACCACCCCCAGATCAGAAGTCAGAGAAGTCGTGGCCTTGGAAATCATCAGACCATTGGGGCTGGAGTACCTTTCCTACCTCTGGTTAGCCAGGTGACCCGGAGGGAGGTCCTTAACTCCGCCGGGTCTCATTGCTCTCAGATGTAGCCCCTTCTTCACAAGGCTGTTGTGGGGAAGATGCTGGAAAAGTGGGTGTGAAAATGCTTGCCCGATAGCGATCACCCCACAGCTGGGAGCTCCTTTAGCATTTGTGTGTGTGTGTGTGTGTGTGTGTGTGTGTGTGTGTATACACATATGTACACATCTCATATTTGACGTTTTTAAATCCTCATAGCGCGCAATCAGAAAAACATTCTATTTGTTACAGATACACAGTAGACCATTCTTGTGTGCTTCTTCTCTAAGGCTCATTCGATCAGAGATCCAAAATGTCATATCTTTTCATAAAAAAGCTCTGAGTTCCTAAATGCTTCCTCCCCGCTCCCACTACCATGACTCGAATTCGACCTTGCAAGTCTGGCTGGACCAGAGGATGTACACTGGTACAGATAGGAACTGAAAATCCAGGGAATCCAGGGCGGATGAGCCCTACAGGACCAGTGGTGTGAGTGGCGAAACAGGGAGGGTAAAGGGAGAGTGCGTAGGAAAGAGGGAACCGATTACAAGGAACTATATGTGACTTCCTCCCTGGGGGACAGACAACCGAAAAGTGGGTGAAGGGAGACGTCGGACAGGGCAAGATATGACAAAATACCCATTTATAAACTATCAAAGGCTCATGCGGGAAGGGGGAGCGGGGAGGGAGGGGAAAAATGAGGACCTAATGTCGGGGGTTTAAATGGAGAGAAAATGTTTTGAGAAACGATGTACAAATGCGCTTTACACAATTGATGTGTGTATGGATTGGGATAACAGTTGTATGAGCCCCTAATAAAATGTTAAAAAAAAAAAAAAGCTCTGAGTCTCAAAAAACTTGCAGTCCACGAGAAACTGCAGTTGGAAACAATTTAACAGCACATCTGGAGTGCATGAAAGACCTACAATCAATAGCTCATACTTTAACAAACTAGAAAGATAAAAACTAAAAAAACAGAAAAAACCCACACACGGTGTCGAGTCGATTCCAGCCCACAGCCAGCCTGCGGAACAGGGTAGAACTGCCCCTGCGTTACTGGTGCCGACATCCCCATCTTTCTCCCTCAAAACTGGCTGGCAGTTTTGAACTACTGACCTGGCAGTTTGCAGGCCAACTCGTAACCACTACACCACCAGAGTCGAATAATGTAATGATTTTGGCCTTTTCCTTTGGCCCATAGGCTGGAGTGCCTTTTATTTATTTGCCTGTTCCTTTTGAAAGTAAGCGGTTATGCTCTGTTCTGTGTGCTAAATGTTTTCCTCCCTTGCTGGAGGTCTGAATTTTTTGCAGATTGAGCCAGATGGCCAGGCCCTGGAAGAGATGCTTGTCTGAAAAGACAGGAACGGTTTCGAAGTGAAAAGCTTCGCTTTGTGAAGGGGGAAATCCTTTGTAGGACAAATAATCGCTCCCTGACGTATCGGTGTCTGCTTTCGCTCCCCCTGTATTGGGTTTTCCTGGAGTCCTGGAACAAGTCACTGTTTCTAAGGGGACAGAATGCCTGCCCCATTGGAGCGGAAGCTCCCTGCCTGGGTGTCAGATGCGGAGCTTTGACTGGTTGGGCGAGCAGGACGCCTAGGGGGCTGGTTAGGGGACTTGTTTGCTGTGGGCAAGGAGTTACTATCTCCCCCTGAGATTTTTCTGGGAGAGAAGAAAGCTAAAGGGCCTGCCAAAGGTTTATATTCCCCAGGGGCTGGCAGGCTTTCGAACATTTATAGCAGCGGCTGCGGACGCTGGCAGGCTGAGGGTGAGATTTCTTCTCCTGTGTTGTCCCTGCACTTGTTGTATTGGAGGGAGCCATAGGGTGGGGGGCATGAAGCAGCTGGTGGGAAGGGGCACTTTCTAGTTAACCGTTCAGCTGCTGAAAGGCTGGTCATTTTCTGACATGTGTTTAGCACGCGAGCAACTCGATCGGACAGCGGGTGCTACCAGAGAATGTGCCCTTGTCTTCGACCTGCGGGTGGGTAGACAGAGTCTGGGCGTGCAAGCCCCATCTCAGCTCAGCTGTTCACTTGCTGTGACCTTGGACTTGCCCTCTGTTTCTTCTCCAATGTCGGGATCAGAGGCCGCAGGTATGACCAACGAAGGAGGATGCCGCACGCAGGCCTGGGGCAGACCTGGAGCGCCCCTGCTTGCCAAGGTCATTCAGATTGGCCTTTTTTTTCTTTTTAAGCCACTCTGCAGGGCAAACTAACCGTCTGCGGTCTCCGGCCTGCCCGTGCGCAGCCTCGGGTGTGGGGACTGAGAGCAGGCGTTTTCCTGGTGCTAACCGTGTGCCAGGCAGGGTTCTTGATGCTTCACTCCTAAGTGTTAACTCTCGAGGTTAGTAAATGACCTTGGTGCTACAGTTGTCTCGCGTGGAGAACACTGGAAGAAAAGGAATGCCCATCCCTGCGCTGCTGGAGACCAGAGGGAACAGGGGTAATGCTGTCTCTAAGAAGGTCGCCGGGCAGCGTGCTTCAAGTACAAGGTTTATTCCCACGAGTCATCTTCTTCCTGTCCTGAAGCCACGCTCTTCTTCACGGAGTCCAGCGTCAGGTAGCATTTGCTCGGCATACAGATGGAACAAGTACGGTGACAGGAGGCAACCCTGACACTCGCTTTTCTTCATTTTGGACCGTGGCGCATCCTCTGGTTCTGTCGAAACAGCTGCCTCTTGATCTGTGTACAGATTCTGCGTGAGCACAATGAAATGTTCTGGAATCCCCGTTCCTCACAATATTGTCTATAATGTATGACGATCCACCCCGTCTAGTGCCTTCGCGCAGTCAACAAGACATGATGAACATCTTTCTGTATTCTGTGCTTTCGGACATCAGCAACGATGTCCCTTGTTCCCCATCCTCTTCTGCACCAGGCGTGACTCTGGTACCTCTCTGTCAACGTACTGCTGCAGACGCTTCGGACTCCTCTTCACACTTCTGCCGCCACCGGCAGTGTTCAGAGGGCGGCTGAAAGATCATCTTCTCCATCACTTACCAGCAGATGATGTTTCTCCGGGGGATGGGGTGGTGCACCAAGGACCCTTCCACCCCAAAGCTTCAGCCTGGAGGGGAGCTGAGAGCCCTCCCCACCCATTAGCTCATTAGCTGGGATTAGGAGGTTAAATCTAGTGGAAGGCAGCAACTTACGTTTTGTTCTCTGTCTCCTGGCGGAGCTCCTCTGTGGATAGGCACCAGCAGATGACAGCGCCGTCCTGCCATCTGCTCCCTGGTATAGAGCGTGTCACTGAGAGCGAAGATTAGACTCCCCTTCTAAAGCGGGGCCGTGTGTCGCCCGTCCCGCCTCTGTGAAGACGTGGTTGCTGGTCATTGAGGGAAAGGAGAGAATGGGCCAGACGCCGAATGCCGCAAGGCTTTCTCCCCTTGTTTGGACAGCTTCCCTGTATCTCGCTTGCTTGAGTGACGCTTTCATAGACGTTATCGCATGTGCCAGTGTTCGGGCCTCTGTAAAGTTGGCCATGCCGTTCCCCCAGCCTCAAAGGGGTGTGAGACACGACCCCTCCCAGCTGGGCCAGGGCCAGGCAGCTAAGGCAGATTGGGTGGGTGGGAGGGACCCTCTTGCCTCCTTCCCCCAGCTGATGTGTTCCCTAAGCTCCCAGGCTCCTTTCTTTTCCCTGTGGGGCTGGGTGGGCTGTGTCAATGGAATAGCATTTTGAATGCACCGCAGGAGTGCCCCTCAAAGAAGTCTTTTGTTAGGTGAAAATTCCTTTTGTAGGACGAATAATTGTACTCTGATTATCTGCTTTGGAGGTTGGGGTTTTCAGAGGTTCTCGGGGGAGAGAGGGATTTGTTTGAAGGCCATCTGGCCCACCCCCTCTTCCAGTGCCTGGAAGGCCCTGTTCAAGCCCCACCGTCCCCAGACGGACAGCTCCATCCCCAAGCAGCCCTGCATATTGGAAAGGGAAACTGATCGTGAGCTGAAACGTTTCCCTGAAGAGTCCATCCCTGGAGTCTTCTGCATGGTTGTTGTCTGGCCTGCGTCAGTCTCTTTCTTAGCGTGGTCCAACTGGCACTTGACCCTGAGGCCCCTGGTCCCCGTGTCTTCTCCGTGGCCTGAAGGTTCCTGCTTCGCTCACCAGCTGCTCAGACCCAGGGTCTGGAGTTCTCGCTTTCACCCTCCTGGTTCTGCTTCTGTGTCGCTGGGTGCGCTGTGCTACCCGGCTTCCTGTTCCAGCTCCGGGACCGGCAGTGAGTGCGGCTCTCACTGTTCTCTCCCGAGATCCAGCCCCCTGTGAGTGCAGCTCACCGCTTTCAGGACAGCTGTACTGACTCCCTGACTCTCTTTGAGTTAACCCATCTAGGGCACTTGGGGTCCCCGAGCGGCACAAAGGGTTTCCACCGCGCCAGCTAACCGAAATGCTGCAGGAGGGCCCAGTCAGAGGCACCTAGGGAGCAGACCTGGTGATTTGGTTTCCTTGAGTGGCCTTTGCCATTGCCTGAGATCTGACAGGTTCTGCTATTCAACCTCTTCCTCCTCCTTCAAGAAGCCTCGAGACCCTTTCTTTACATGTCAGGTTCTCTTCCGTGGCATCCCTCCTCACCGGAAGAGCCTGCTCTGGACCTAATGGACGCTCTCCTTTCTTCCTAGAACTGGTCGGGCATGAAGTGCCAGTTCAAGATGCTGCGGATGGCTGTGGCCTTGATCTGTAGTAAGTACTAACTGGGGAGGTTGAGGGGGATTCAGGAAGAACCCTTCATCAAGCTGGAGAACAAAGACAGACGCACAATCCCTGCCTTGAGGGGCTTTGGGTGGGTGGCGGGGGAGGAGGCAGAAAAACAGAAACACCCAACATGTCAATAGGTTTAGACAGCTAAGTGGGGGTGCTATGAGGGAAATGTGTCCCTTAAAATGTTGGCAGGGGAATTTTTAAGAAGTGTACATACAGGTAACATAAAAAGTTACTCTGTGAATGTTTTCCACCTCTCATTCATCAGCATTGGGTGTGATGGCTGGGCCACCACTGGCACTGTTTGTCGCACTGTTCCGTCACTCCACATAGAATTTCTAAAAAAAAAAAAATTTTTTTTTAACTTACATGTTGAGTTAGTCCGGGTAGACTGGAGAAACAAATCCATGGAAACTCATATGTGTATAAGAAAGAGGTTTATATACAAGAGCAGTTGAATATTGAGAAAACATCCCAGCCCAGTCCAGATCAAGTCCGTAAGTCCAATGTGAGCCCATATGCCCGATACCAATCTATAAAATCCTCTTCAGACTCACAAAACACATGCAATGACGCCAAACGCAGGACAATCACAGGCCAGTGGGTAGAAAGTCTTTGCATCCAGTGGCGTTGTAAGCATCTCAGCACTGGCAGGGGTCTCCATGTGGCTTCTCCAGCTTCAGAGCACTAGCATAGTTCCATGTGTCTTGTCAGCTGCAATGTCTCCCAGGGAGTCAGTCAAAAGAGAGACTGCCTCCTGCCTCTAAGGAGGAAAATGTAGGATTTCCCAGAATTCTTAGGAGAAGGCCACGCCCACACAGAGGCCTCATTGGCTATGACCCGATGAACGGACTAGACTCCACCCCTTCACGCTTAGTCCTCAAGCCCCAAACTGACACCAGCTTGTGTGACTGCCACGCATGTTTTCATGTGACCAGCAGAGCACACGGGATTAACATCCAGCTAAGAAAGCCAGCACCTGGCTCAAGAAAAAGCACCTCTTCACCTTTTATGTCACAGCGTTGATCCTTAGAGATTCTTTGTTGGAAACCAAAGACTTGTCTCCAGAAAAATGCACATATACCAGCACACCCATTAAAAGCTGTGATGGTGTCGAGGAGGGACTCCAGGGTCAACCAGCCTGAGGGTGAGAGCACTAGGACTCAGAGCCAGTCTGTGCGGGGCCTCGTGTCCCACGCATTTGCCGAGCTGGGCAGCAAGAACTTGGAAAACCTCTGCTCCAAGCAGTCACCCACTGTGTGGACAAGAGGAAGATGCAGCTGGAGATGAAAGATCAGGTCTGGGAGGAGTGGAGGGTGGGGGTGGGGGTGTGGAGGCGGGGTTGAGAGGGGGGTGAGCATAACTTCAGTGTCTGCACAGAAGTCCTGCTGTTAGGGAGGGGGGAAAATCCAACTGTAAGGATCATAAGGACTAAAATGATCTTTCAGAATTGGGCACCAATGTCTCACATCTCTAGCTAACCCAGCATCTGCTTAGTCAGTGCTTCTCAACTTTCCTAATGCAGTGGCCCTGTAATACAGTTCCTCATGTGGTGGCGACCCAACCATAAAATTATTTTCGTGGCTACTTCATCATTGTCGTTTTGCTACTGTGATGAATCGGGCGACCCCTGTGAAAGGGTCGTTCGACCCCCAGGTTGAGAACCGCTGTGCTAAGCCAAGGCAGGATGGATGCCCCAGGGTCTGGGGCTGGAGTCTGGAGCCCCACAGAATCTCTCTCTCGGCCGCTCTTTTCCGCCATCTACTGGCCATCCTGAGAACTGCAGCGCCCACATTAGCCGCTTCGTGGTTCTCAACCGTTCTCATGCCTCGACCCTTTAATACAGTTCCTCGTGTTGTGGTGACTCCCCCAACCATAAAATTATTTTCGTTGCTACTTCATCACTGTAGTTTTGCTACTGTGATGAATCGGGCGACCCCTGTGAAAGGGTCGTTCAACCCCCAAAGAGGTCGTGACTTAAGTTGAGAACTAAGAAGTTCTAGGACATGGTTAGGGTAGAGAGAGGGGTCTTGGTTAAAGGATGAATGAGTAAGTGCAGGTGGTGCAGTGCTTACGAGTTGGGCTGCCGACTACAAAGTCAGCAGTTCAAAACCACCAGCTACTCTGCAGGGGAGAAAAAAACAAACTCACTGCCATTGAATCAGTTGACTCAGGCAACCCTAGACTATGTATACGGCAGGCTAGAACTGCCCTGTGAACTCCCAAGACTGTATCTCTTGACAGGAGTAGAAAGCGCCATCTTTCCCCCACACCCCAGGGAAAAAGAGTTACAGTCTTGGAAACCTACAGGGGCCGTTCCACCCTGTCCTACAGGGTTGTTTTGAGTCGGCATGGGCTCAGTGGAGGGGGGTTGGTATTTTCTTTCACGTTCCCCCTAGAGGGCTTTCAGGCTGTCCAGTTTGCCCTGGTTTCCCCACGTGTAAAGTGGGGGTAGGAAGACCTGCCCTGGGTGGGGAGTGGTTCGGGTGAAAGAGCAGGTTTCCAGCCCTGCCCTTTCCAAAGACTACGCCTCCATTTAATTGGCAGATCCAAGAGGTTTGCCGAAGGAGGCTGGATTGGAGTATTGGGGTGGTAGCATTTTTTAATCTCTCAAGAGATTTATCCTAACACTTCGAGGGGAGCGGGATTGGGGTGCTTTATTTCCATTCCTTCTATGCCCTTCTCCCCCTTCACCCTTTCCTTTGTTCCCCCAACGCACTGGTTCTGGAGCGCTTCCTAAGGGCCTCGGGCTTCAGTGTGAAAACAACGCCTTGTAAACTATGGAGTGCCCGGTGCATCACGACTTCATTACGATTCCAGCAGCACGGCCTAGGACCTGGAGGCTGGAGCTCTGTGCAGGCAGGGAAACGGAGCCTCCGGGAGGCACAGTGGGACTGCAGCAGCCCTCTGGGCTTCTGTCGAGCCTGTGCCCTCTGCCTGACAGGCTCTTCTCAGACCCCTCTTGCTATTCAATGGCAGCTCAAACGTCACCACTTTGGGGACCTCTTGCCTGACTTCCCAGACTACAGGGTCCCTCTCACCCATGCCCAGCACTCATCTCACATACCTTCCGCCCCCCTCCCCTATTGCCACAGACATCTCTCTGAAATTACCTACTGTATGTGACGGTTAGGTGGTCTATTGCCAGTCCAGGCCGTCCATCTTCCCCGGCGGGCCCTGCTGGGGGTGGACGTGCGAGGCCTCGCCCTCAGGCCAGGCCCGCTGGCCGTCCAATGACTTCTCTGTGCTTCTTCTTCCCCTTGCAGTGAGCTTGGAGTTTGGCAGGGCCGTGTGGCTCCGGTTCCACCCCTCGGCCTACCCGCCGTGCCCTCACCCGAGCTTCGTGGCCCACCTGGGCGGCGTGGCCGTGGGCATCACCCTGGGGGTGGTGGTGCTCAGGAACTACGAGCAGCGGCTGCAGGACCAGTCGCTGTGGTGGATCTTCGTGGCCATGTACACCGTCTTCGTGCTGTTCGCTGTCTTCTGGAACGTCTTTGCCTACACGCTGCTGGACTTGAAACTGCCGCCGCCCCCCTGAGGGCTCAGAGGACCGTGGGGGGAAGCAGCAGCTGGACTGGCCACCTGCATTCTGTTTCTCGGCACCAGCTGAGCGGGGCCTGGGGAAGAGAGGGCCAGAGATGCCGAGCTGCGGAATTGAACGTGTGGCCTCAGAGGTTCCCTTTGGAGGGATCGGATGCAGCTACTCTCATTTCCTTCTACCCTTCTAACTGTTGGGCCAGGGCGTGGGTCTGGGTGACAGTGGTGACAGGGCGTGTGGCCCTGCCCCTGGGCGGCACTTGTTCTGTGTGTTCACGGTTCCCTCTCCTCGCCTCCAACTGAGCAGTGATCCTGTTCACCCCCCGCCCCACAGAGAGGTTCTAAGAGATGCAAGGACCATCTGAGGGGGGTAGAAGCCAGCCAGTCCTGTGTCCACCCCAGAATCCTTTGCAGGCCAGAGAGAATTCCCTCCACAGTGACTTAGGTATGGGGCTTGGGACTGAGAAGAAGGCCTGGTGCATGGACCTGCTGGCTTGGTCCTGAGGGAAGCCCTTTTGTGCCTGTGGGCACTGGGGCATAGCCTCTAGTGCCCGGGGTGGCCAGAGGAGGGAGGCGCTGACAGCTCCAGGCCCTGCCCTTGCCCTGCAGGTGCTCAGTGAGGGGGCAAATGAACTGGGCCTGGAGCTGCACCCTGGGGACAGCCTCGTACCCACTCTACGTGTCTCCCACCCTTTCTCCCAGAATGCTGACAATGCACCCAACCCATGCCTTGCCTTGCCATTAGGTTCTTTTGCTTCCCTTCCACGGCCCTGATCCTACCTTGAACCTCTCCTTTATGTGGAGATAGTACTTTCACAGCAAGAGAGAGAGAGAGTGTGTGTGTGTGTGTTTCTTGGTGGGCGGGGAAGTGTGTGATTCAAAAGATCATTTGAGGCTAATAGGAGCCCTTTGACAAGCCGGATTGACACAGCAGCTGCATCAGTTGGCTCCAACGTAAGACCCATCGTGAGGGTGGCTGTGTTTGTTCTGCTCTGTGTAGGGTCTCTATGGGGTAGGACGGACTGGACCGCACCTAACGACCTCAGGAGGAGACTTTCCTGGGCGGGGTTGGGGGGGTGGGCGGGAGCAGTGAGAGTGTGTGGACAAGGCCCAATGTGGAATGAGAGCAGGGGCCAAGGGGTGGGTAGGACGCTGGAAAGTGTTTGATGTGGTGTAGCTGTGCATTCACTTGCTTTTCACAACCCCTGTCCCTCTCTTTCCCACCCCTGCCCCTTCCAAGTGCCTCCCTGAGAGTCTCTGGCCAGTGGAAGAGCTGTAGGCTGGGATGGGGGACCTGGCGCCCCCCAGAAATCCCCAAATGAGGGGATTTCCTCACCTCTGCCAAGTCCTGCCTGCTCTCGTGTCCACCCTGGAATGGCCTTTGTATCTGAGAAGGTCTGTTCCCTCTTCCAGAGGACGGAAGGGACTTTGAGAGTGGAAAAGAGACAGTCGCAGGCATGGTGAACCACGTGTCCCCATGGACCGGAGGCTGCAGGACAAGCAATTCCAAAGTTGGCCCAGAAATTCCCTTTGGAGAAAGGCCCGTTGGATGCTGGGTTGAGGGTCAGAGGTGCAGGCATCGCATAGGCTCAGGAGTTGGGAGCAGACTTGGAGATGATCGAGCCCCCCTCCACGTCCGTTTCACAGGACAACAGGCAGTGAGGAGGACCAGGCAGAGCGAATCACCCCGTTCTGCTGCAGGCCCAAGGTGAGGGTGTAAAGGTGTAAGACTTTTGACAAAGCATTATATGCTATTCCCTTATAAGGAACTCTCAACCACTGATAAAGAACTCCAGGTCTGGGGGGCACAGGGGGACTGGGATCATGCTGAAGCAAGGACAGATTTGTGGGGGTGCCCATCAGGGCTCAATGCGTGACGGTCCAGAGTTACCCAGGCTAGTTTTGGGGGTAGATCTTAGAATTAGAGTCTTGGAACCCCACAGGGGCAGTTCTACCCTGTCCTATGGGGATGCTATGAATTGGAATCGATTCGATGGTAGTGAGTTTGGTTTGGTTTGATTTGACCCCGTGGCTCCCTGCCCCCAGTGATCACATGTCTCCCTACCCAGGGACACACACCCGCATCCCCATGCTATGCCAAGCCCTCTCCCAACAGGAAATAGCATTGGCCTGTGCCCCCACACGCGGCTCCTAAGGTCACACTACTGTTGTGTCAATGCTGTGCTGCCAACTGCCCGTCTGAGGTGGTCCAGATGCTGGGCAGAGTGGCGCCAGTCTGGCCTGGGCCCTGCCTGTCCTCTCTCTGTGCCCTTAAGAAAGGGAGGTAGAAATGGAAGAATCCGCTTCTTAGGAAAGGAGCCTCTGCGGCAATGAACTGAGTGAGAAAGAGGCCGGGACTTTGCTGCCCCCTTGAGGGGCTGCAGCCCCCCTCCCGAGCCTGTTGTCATGGAGGCGCAGAGCCGGCCCCTGGTGGCTCTGGGATTGAGTGGACAGAGCCTTTGGCAGGGTGGGCTAGCGGGGACTTCTCTCGGGTGGGAAGGCCACTGGAAGACTAGAAAGCTGTAGAGATGCACTCAGGGCCTCAGACAGAGGCTTGTTACCAAGAAGGACTGCCTGAGACAGGCATCTCGTCTCCATCCTGTTCCTGTTCTGGTGTCTGGGACATGCTAAAGGGACGTTGTCATCTACATTCAGGCCACCGGCCTCAGCATGTCCACAAGCCAGCCCCAAGGTCTCTGATCCGCCACCTCCCTCCCCTCTCATCCAAGCAGGGCCACCTATGGGGTGACAATAGAGATACACAGGACCCAGGCTGAGGGCCAGCTATCTGCTAAGAGAGGTTCTCTTTTAGGTCCCTCTGGTTTTTCCCGCAGCCAGTCCCTTAGTTGCTACTACCCTCCCAATTCTCAGTGCCAGCCTCCTTCCCTTTACCTGGACCCCGGCCCTCCGTCCTCTTCCAATACGGCTGCCCAGGCAGTGTGCCCACCTCAGGCTGGTGGAGCCAGGTGAGCCTTTCATCCACAGGCTACAGAAGCTGAGAGCTGGGGAGTGGGGCGGGGTGTCCCTAAACAGCAGCCAAGGCCTGGCTGGCTTGCTCGTTAAATGGAAGAGGAATTACAGAAACAGGGTGGGGGGAGAAAACCAAACCTTCAAAGGAGAAATTTCGTTTTAATGATACCATTCATCATTCGTTTTTTTAATTAGGAAGAGCTCCCTAATGAGACTCTCTTGCTGGCTAATAGGACTCTTGATTTTCATGAGAACCATTCCAGGCCCCAGGATAAAGGCTGCCTTGCTTACCAAGCCCAGGTCATCCCCTGCCCCCTGCCTCGCACTCCCCCCACCCCCCTTAGTTTGCAAATAATGCTGATTCCCTGGTGCAGTGCAAGCCCTTTCCTGGCCTCCCTCCGGTTGGCTCCCAGTGCTGGCTGGAAAGCCCCGGACGCTCCTCTGCCTTAAATCACAGTGCCGGACAGTGAACTTCCCCGCCAAGGACGCTGAAATGACACACAAGCTGCAATGTTTGTTTCTAAATATTTTTGTATTGTGTACATGCTGTATATTTTTGTTGTAACATATTATTTGAGCACAGAAATCCATTAAAGGTTTTTTTTTAAAGCCACTGGTTCTGCAAGACGTGACCTGAAGGGCAGGCAGGAAAGCCTTTTGCGCTCAGTCTGGGCCAGGGCCGTGGGGAGGGCGTGGGCGGCGGCAGTAGGCACAATGGACCTGCAGTTTATAAGGTTCACACGGGGCCTTGATGCAAGGCGCTTACCCTTAGGGGTTCCTAACCTTTTTTGGGAGCCCTGGTTGTGTGGTGGTTACTCCTTGGGCTGTTCACCACAGTCAGCTCTTCGAGCCCACCCTTCGCTCCTCTGAAGAAAGATGAGACTTTCTCCCATCATTCTCAAAAGCCCGCGGGAGACCTTCCGCCCTGCCCTAGAGTTGGAATCAACTCAATGGCAGGGAGTTTGAAGTTTGGTTTTCACCCTTTTGGGAGTCATTAGACTCTTGAGTCATTGGACTCTCCCCATAAAAATACACACATGCCTAGACAATTTTTTGGGTGGGGGATAGCATTTCAGAGGGGCACGTGGTTAAGGACCCTGGCTGCTATCTAAAAGGCTTCCCAAGGGCACCGAGGAAGAAAGGCCCGGTGCTTTACTTCTGAGAACCCTGTGGAGAACAAGAACTTCTCTCAGCTGCGCTGGGGGTGCATGTGTGTGTGTGTGGGGGGAGGGTGCAGCTAGCTCTGACGAAGCTGCTGTGTAAACATTGGACTTCAAACCACACAGTTGGCAGCAGACAGCAGGGCAGGTCACCAACAGTCAGCCAGATGACAGGGTCCGGCAGTTCCCAGCTCAAGTGATGGATACACCAGCAGTGTGGTGAAGCAGGTCTTGAGGGAACCTAAAACTACAGTGACAAAGTCCACGGGTTGGCTGTCCCACAGGTAGAGTAGCTCCCAAGTTGACGCAGAGAACTAGCTAAGGTAGCCGCACACTGATCCAATCATCAGAGAGCAAGAGACAGAAAGACGAGGCGCGCTGAGCCATTTATCTCCCTGCTCTTCAATTAAACCACAACCTTCTCAGAAGCAACAAAGCCCACATGGAAGAAGCACACCAGCCTATGCAACCACGAGGTGTCGAAGGGATCAGGTGTAAGGCATCATCAGAACAAAAAATCTTACCATAGTGAATGATGGGGGGAGTGCGGAGTGGAGATCCAAAGCCCATTAGTAGGCCACTGGAGATCCCCTTGCAGAGGGGTCTCGGGGAGGAGATGAGCCAGTCAGGGTGCAATGTAACAATGATGAGAAATACAACCTTCCTCTAGTTCCTAAAGGTTTCCTCCCCGCTCCCACTACCATGACTCGAGTTCTATCTTGCAAGACTGGCTAGACCAGGGGAGGTACACTGGTACAGATAGGAACTGAAAATACAGGGAATCCAGGACGGATGAGCCCTATAGGACCAGTGATGTGAGTGGCAAAACAGGGAGGGTAAAGGGAGAATGGGTAGGAAAGAGGAAACCGATTACATGGAACTGTGTGTGACCTCCTCCCTGGGGGACAGACAACCAAAAAGTGGATGAAGGGAGACGTCGGACAGGGCAAGATATGACAAAATACCCATTTATAAATTATCAAGGGCTCATGCGGGAGGGGGGAGCGGGGAGGGAGGGGAAAAATGAGGACCTAATGTCGGGGGTTTAAATGGAGAGAAAATGTTTTGAGAAACGATGTACAAATGCGCTTTACACAATTGATGTGTGTATGGATTGGGATAACAGTTGTATGAGCCCCTAATAAAATGTTAAAAAAGGAAAAGAAAAAAAAAAAGATTTAAAAAAAAAACAAACAAAACAAAACAAAAAAACCCACAACCTTATTAATCCCACGTGTTTACTGGCCAGGTTGGCACAATAAGACTACCTATCCCACAGCTCAATGTGTAACTCACTCTGCCACCAGAGCTCCGGTGGGTTGTATACAAATCTCGTCAACTCAGTGACCGCTCTAAGAACCCTGATGGCATAGTGGTTACTCATTGGGCTGCTGCCAAATCAGCAGTTCGAAACCACCTGCCGCTCTGCAGGAGAAAGATGAGGGATTCGTTTCCAAAACCCACAGGAGCAGTATGTTATTCTCGTTGAGTTGGTACTTCTTGGTGTGAAGTGAGTGTAAATATTTCCTGCACTTACACACGAGGGGAGAGTGTGGAGAACTTGCTGGTATTATATGGCAGAGCTAGATTCTCAGCTAGACTGTCTGGCTCCAACCCTCCTGCTCTCAGCTCTCAGGTTTTTGTAAGGGACCCCGAAGACACTGAACTCGGGGAAGGTTCAGAGTATCTGTCTCCTTGCAGTAGGCCTGGGGTCATCTCACCCAGTAATAAGCCATCTCACAGAATCTCCCTGTTGCCAGCCCTCCTGGAAGTCTTTTACCAAAACACTACAGCTCTTGATTTATGACTGCTCCCTTGCACCTCCATGTTCCAGAACACAGGCGTTTATGCCACCTAGCCATCTGTGATTTAAAGTCTGCGAGGCGCATTTAGGGAGACTGGCAGAAAACTGGCGCCACCTCCCAGGCTTCCAAGTGAAAAAGATTTCACCACAGCCAGCCAGCGGGGTTTCCAGGCACTGGGAAGACCTGAGGTTAGGGGAATGTGGCCTTCCTTGCTGTATCCTATTTCCCAGCAGCCTGCAGGCTTTCCTGGCATCTGGTTTAAGTGATCCTCTGGTACAGAACAGGCATTCTGTCACAGTTAATAATGGATGAGAAAGGAAGTGCTTGGGTCATTATTGTGTGCTGTGTGTTTAACTTTACTGAACGATGAATAAAACATACGAAGGAAACTGCCCTGCCCGTGCACCCTGCCTGATGCCTTCTGAAAGGACCAGGGAAGTATATTCCAGCACGATTGCATTCTTCACCAAATTCCTTTAAAAATTTTATTGAAAGATCATTTTATTGGGGGCTCTTAAAGCTCATATAACAATCCACACATGAATTGTATCGAGCACATTTGTACATATGTTGCCATCATCATTTTCTAAACATTTACGTTCTCTTTGAGCCCTTGGTATCACCTCCTGTTTTTCCCTCCCTTCCCCGCCTTCACCAAATTCTTGAGTGTAAAAAGTACCATTTCCCCATAAACACATTGGGAATTAATAAAAACATCAGGCTTGAGAACTGAACTCCTAAACAAATATTACTACTTTGATTAGAAGCACATTCTTTATTATTATTCTTATTACAAGTATAATTAACAGATAAACAGAGGCCTCTTTTGATACATGACACACATTTCCTCAGTGTACAGCATACAAATAATACAAAACATAAATTTACTCCAGGTCTATATAAACCTTTTTTAAAACTTTAAAAGTTAATACAATAGCTTTTTACTGTTTGAATGTAGTACACGTCTCTGGTCATGACCGGGGTTTCTTCTGCTGGCCAACAAGCTACTCAATTTCATGTCAAATTTCCCTTGTCTATTGTAGTGAAATACAATTTGTCAGACTTTTAAAACAAGGCTGTTTTATGTACAAGATATAATATAGAGACCCTAAATTATTAAATATGCACACGTGGTATATACATGTATGCACACACATGGGGGAAGGGCTCAAAAAGTTCACAGAAAAATTCCATTACCTTTTCATTCCATTTTGCCCACAAGTTTTGAAACCACCTCATTGGGAGAATATCCTTTTACCTTGCTCATATCCATTAGTGTTTTGAAGCAGGCAATAGGCTTATTTGCTCTTTTTTTTTTTTTTATTTGCTCTTTTTTTAAAACATAAATCATCTTATTGGGGGCTCTGACAGTTCATTTGTTCTTAAGTGCCATTTACAACATGGACTCTGGAATGGCACGTGAATTTAAAAGTGAACAACTGTTTTCCAGACCCCAAATTTTGATGTCCTGGTATTACTTATCTAAAAACAGAAAGAACAGTTCCGAGCACAGAAGAATGAAGAAAATAAAAATCTCAAGGAGACAGTCCACAGGACTCACAGGCCATGCTAACCACAGCCTCCACAGCCAAGACCAAAGACATGATGGCGCCTGCTATCACTACACAAATCAAAATAAATGCAAAATCGTGAAAAAGACTCCGTGTACTGCTCTGACCGAGATGGACAGAACCCGAGACTGTGGCCCAAATGACACCCTTCAAACCTGGACTAACACCTACTCCCAGAGCTCTCCAGGCAGCGCAACAATTGGCCTACAGGGAAGGAAAGGGCCAGGAGGAGTGCCTGCCTCCGAACAATGAGCCAGTCACCCCTTCTAAGCACACAGGGCAGCAGCGTTTGCACGAAGGCTCAGTTCAGCAGGCAGGCCGGGGCAGCAAAGGGCGAACGGCAAAGGGGGCTCAGTGCTGTTACATTGAGGTGATGGCAAGGCATGTCAGGAAACAAAATGCGGGAAGCGAACTTGCTTTGTCAACTTTCACTCAACTCACAACATTCAAAAAAACCTTAAGATTTAATAAAAAGTTGTTTCCTAAGTAGACAATCAAGTGCAACAGGAAAAAAGATAGTCGGATTCAAGAGTAGTACTATAAAATCAAGAGTAGTACTATAAAACGCTCATTTTCCATAGTCATCCTGAACCTCATTAAAAATAAAAATGCTAGATTTTTTTCCCCTACACTGTCTACAGTCTAAGTTATTAAAACATAGTGACATCAAAGCCTTTATGAGGATGCAGAATTGTACTTCTCATTAAAGGAAAATAAATGGCTCAGTGAATCATGTTCTTAAGATAGACGTATGCCGAGCAGACAGAAGCCCACTGTCAGTTCTTCTCAAAGTCAAAACTAGGCAGAGAGTGTGAATCTCGACCCGCTGAGGAGAGGATTCTTCAGGGTTAAGGGGCCTATGTCCCTCTGAGGATCCTCAGGGTCCTGGGAACCGGTCTGAACTTCTCAACAGAAACCATTACCCTACAGGCTTGAGGTGGAAGAGGCATGCAGCACAATGACAAGCCTGTGGCTTCCATGGAAACTACAAACAGCTAGCTGAGGGCACTCTCAATTGATCCAAAGTAAAAACAATGTGAGGCTTTAAATAATGTGCAAAACACTACCATGAGGGATTCTTCTGATATGAAGGATTCTGCTTCGGGGATTCTGTTGTTGCTTTCCCCTGACACTGGCTTAAAGCCAGAGCACTTTCAGCTAGAACGAGAAAGAACAGCCATGCCCTTGGCAAGTATCGGTGACAAATGGAGGAAGGTAGGTGGTTGGGGAAGCCACGTCCGCAGCCGTTTTCTCTCCGGAACGTCTAATGTGGAAGGTAAGACAGCTACTGGTGATGTTCATTTCAGAGCTGCCCCGTGCATGATTTATTTCCACACCGACTGGCGTGGGGGCTGCGTCATCACTGCCACTGTCAATCAGGCCAAGTGGAAAACACCAGGTGTCACAGGCAGGCATCTGTCCTAAAGCTAGGACTACTTTTTTTTTTAAGAAGCAACAATCCATTGAGGAATAGGTATTACGATTTTTCCGAGGGGAAAAGTTGCTAGCTACAGCAGCAAACGCCGGAGAGAGGCCATAGAATGACCTCTGACATTTTTAAAGCAACCATTCCCTGGGATCCAGAATGCACAGGGCCAGTGACCTATTAAAAGTTCACAATTCTGACACACAGGTCTATCTATCTAGGACTTAGTAAAGATGGTCCTCAGAGATCTGGGTTTAATTGAGTTAATTTTTAAAAAGGAAAAAGAAAAATCTGAAATGAGTTTCAAAGCATATTCAACAGTAATTCTGTAGGCAGTGACGACTACAATTTCAAATACCAAGGCGTGGCCCTGCTGCCTGGACAATGGGATTGTCCGAGAGCGCGTGGTCCCGTCACACAACTTAGGTGAGCTCTTTCATGAATTCTTCAAGGACGGCTACCACGTTCTTGGCTTCTGGCATTTCTTCATGCTCCACTTTGACAATCTTTAAAAGAATATCGCCGCTACCACAGTTCTTCAGGAACATGTAACATTTAAATAAAGCATAATGATTCATTTCTGCTTGTTGGATAAACCGCTTCAAATTATTTGTGTCTTGGATGGCCTAGAAAAAGACGGTGCCGTTAAATATGTGGTGAGACAATGAATGAAGCTCGAAAGAGGTCCCCTGCCCAGCTGAGGACTCTGTATGAGGTCAAAAATATTGCTACCCATCACATCCAACTGTGACGCTGCTGTTTGACTCGGCCTCCCTCCAGGGCTGCACACTTCTGAAGGCAGGGTCTCCATCTGGCTGACCTCTCCCCAGAGACGTCTGCTCGCTGCGCTGATTCAAACCACGTCACAACAGCAGTTTGGCCTCCTCCTCCGGGGACTCAACTGGCGTGCCATCTCAATGTTCTTTGAGTTAGAGGGAGGAACACAAGTCTGAAGGGGCAAGGTCAGGGCTGCAGGGTGTCACCTGGCCTGGGGGGAGTCAAGCTCCCCGAGGACATTCTCACAGTACAGAAAAAGAGGGGTCAGGGCAATTCCCGGCCTTTCTCTCAGGAATGCAAATTTCCATTTTCTTAGAACTCTTCATCATAAACCCCCTTAACTGTCCCGTGTTCAAAATAATCTGTCAAGATTCCCCCAAACAGACACTGCGCTGGCCCAGCAGGTGCCCGCATCTTGTGTGGTTTTGGAAGGCGTCCTAAGGAGAGTAAGGGCCAGTGTATGACTGGGAGAGCGTGTCCACAGCCGTCCACCTATGGCGGACGTGTTTAAACATGCTTTGTGTGCAATAAACCCATGCAGGTATAAACTGGAACCCCCATAGCAATACTTTTTTACTTACCTCCTCGGTTCCTGAGACGTTGACTTTTTATTTTAACTGTTTCCAGCCGGTTTATTGCTAATATGAACTGCCCTTGGTAGAACCAAATCTCGTCTGCACAGAACAACTACGTCAAACGTAAAACTCCTAGATAACATACAGTACTCCCCTCCCACTCCTCCGCCCCAAAATGTTGAATCCTTGGGCACTGGGCTATGTTTTTCTGTTTTGTGACTAAGATATGCCACAAATTAAAAGATTATTGTTCCTTCAGTATAAACAAGTATTCAAACCAACTAATTGAAAATACAAGGATTTGTAGGCAGAAGCCTGTAATCTCCTCCTGAGCATGCCGGTTTTGAGAGTGTCTTATTAACAGACAGGGCAGCCCCACAGCAGTTTGGTACTAATCAAAACTCCGGCGGACGTGGACTGTGGCCCATGGTACACAGTCAATGCGTTACCTTCAATTTAAAGTTCTCCAGTACTTGCCGGGAGAGAAAAGGGTTGCCCCCCTCAGCACCATTTACAAAGGCGCGCATCCAATCCTCACAAAACCGGTTGCTTCCTAAGAAATACATTGGAAAAATTCAATAAACAAACATGTAATCCTAGAGCGCAAGGCATTTATCTTTCACTATAAAAATATCTATAAGGCATTATGGAAGACTTCTGTCATCAAGCTCAGTCAGACGCATGGCCGTCAAGGCATAGCTGGCTCACAGGGACCCCGGAAGACAGAGCAGCACTGCCCCTGTGGGCTTCCCAGACTTTCCATCTAAATCCTCGTAGCCTCATCTTTCTCCCTGCTAGCAACTGGAGGGTTCAAACTGGTGACCCTGTGGTTAGCGGTTCAATTCATAGCACATGACAACAGCAGGGTTTCTACAAGAGTCTAAATAAAATGCCACACATACCTGTGTGCTCACTACCTAATAGAAATACCAACAGAGTCGAAATCCCTTATGTCCTCCTCCCTCATCAGCCCCCACAATCCTTTTCCATGCATTTGCTTTTCCTTTATGTCTTTTATACGTGAGCCCTGTATACTACCACTTTCCTATGTTAAAACTGCATGTCTTTCTCTCTAATGACTTGTCTTACTGATGAGCATGTTTATGCACCAAGTTGATACATGCCACTCTAGCTCATTCACGCGCATTCCAGTTTTCCTGTTGATGGACATTTAGGTCACTTCCAGTTCTTTGGTCTTTCAAACCATGACCTTACAGACACTTGTGGAGGTCTCCTGGGTCCATCTGCCAGTGGCTCTCTATTCCTAGGGGTGCAATAGAATTGCTAGGCATGGAATTATTCCCCTGCTTCTCAAACTTAAAAACAAAAATGGATTTCACTTTTTGAAGTGGTTCTCAGCCAATCTGAGATAGCTGTTAAACGGCACAAAGCAGACAGAAGCACTTGGGGTTCCTTTGTCCCTTCTTGCTCAGGACAACTAAGACGCCCGGGGACTGGGGTCAGCTGGGGCGGTGGCGGCGGTCGCCCTCACCTGCATTGAAGAATCGAGGCTGGGGACCACTACAGTCGATGACCACAGACTTGTGCTGCTCCTCCGTCATGGCCATGCACAGAGAGGTCATGGTGCCTTCCTGAATAAGTCCCTGAAGACTGGCCACACTCAGAAACCTGCCACACACGAGTCTGTTTCACACACAGTACTACAGCCGGGGTGTGTGGGGGGTGGGAGGGTGGAGGGGGTGGACGGGAGAAGCAAATTCATGCTGCGCTAAAGACGTTTTAGTAAAACGCCGGCTGTGTGGAAAAGGGACTCTTTGGAAAAACCATGTTCTCTACCTGTGAATGTCTTTCTTGGTCTTTTCATCTGATTCTATCACGTCGACAGGAGTATAGCTCAGGGCCTACAAGAGAAAAATAAAGCCTGATGGATACGGATGTTCTAGTTCTTCTTACCCAGCAGTTACTTGTGACAAAATGTCACTTCCTAAGTCAGCCTCACCCCAGAAGCTCGACAGGCACCGCACCCCAGCTGGGAAGAGCCGGGTCCAGCTGCTGCTCGCTGGCGCGGAGACCTGGAGCTTCTGCCTTGGTCTCTTGGGGTTTGGGCATCTGTCCACTACACATCAAAAGGAACAGTTCCGTCACATGCGCTCAAGCCTCTGCCACTGCCGGTGTCTGTCCGTGAACTGTCCCTACCAACACAGCTAAAATCACTCTGGGCTGTTGTCCTCCGTCTCAAACTTTTTTGGGAAATTACATCACTCTCAAATCATTTCCAGAAGCAATTATTTTTTATAATTACCCCCCAAAATCACTTTCAAAAAGTAATTACTTAAAAAGGCCTCATGCTCTCAGGAAGTCTTAGCTCGTATTTGCCATTGACAATAGTCATCTATCTCCCTGGATGGGGAGAAATGAGATGTGGTCTCCTTCTCAACAAGCAGAGTTTGAGTGAATATTCCCGGGGGAAAAGGAGTGTTCAGAGAAAAATGGGTGATGCTATTTGTGGTGGTTACATAATCTGGTACCAATTTTAGAGGACTATGAGTGAAGGGGTAGAGTCTAGTCTGCCAATCGGGTCATAGCCAATGAGGCCTCTGTGTGGGCATGGCCTACTCCTGAGGATTCTGGGAAATCCAGTATTCCTTCTTGGAGGTGGGAGACACTATCTCTCTCGTTGCTCACTCCCAGAGAAAATGCTCTACTGACAAGAAACATGGCACTAAGCCCTGGGAGTTGGAGAAGCCACATGGACCTACCCTGATGCAGCCAGAACCCTGGCAGCTGGAGAAACCACGTGGAGACCCCTGCCAGTGCTGAGATGCTTACATCTCTGGACCCAAAGACTTTCTACCCACTGGCCTGTGATCTTCCTGCATTCAGCATCATTGCATGTGTTTCATGAGTCTGAAGAGGACTTTATACATTGGTATTGGACACATGGGCTAATATCAGACTTATGGGCTTGGACTGGATTGGTTGGGATGCTTTCTTAATGTACAATTACCCCTTCTGTTAAAACTCTCATACACATATGCGTGTTTATGAATTTGTTTCTCTAGTCTACCCGGACGAACACACCATTAAGTAATTCAAACTCCGCCAAAGTGATTCTTTTTTACAGATACCTTGTTACCACTTTTACCTCCTCTGGATTAGTGTTTCTCAAAGTGGGTGACTCCAGCCCCTGAGGGGTACTCTCACAAGCCAGGGAGCTGCAAAAACCGGGAACCTACACTTTATCCTGGATTCTGGGCCATAGTACAGAAGCTTCTAATTGCTTGTGGGGTGCTGAGTTTTTTGGGTTTTTTTGTTTTTCTGAAAAGGAGGCGATGCATGAAGTAAGTTTAGGAACCTATGAACGGAACAGGCTAGTTCAACTGTCTTTTCAGCACACCCCTGGGCAGACCCCAGCAAGACCCATCTGAAGGCCTCGCCAATCCATCCAATCAGTAGACGTGCCAGGTGGTGCGTACACATGGCAGGGACTTAATTAACACAAGCTTAGGACCCACACTTACCGGGAATTCCTCACTCATGGGAATAATTGCACTCCCCAATCCCCACGATAAGTGGGGCTCCCCACTCCTGCTGGTGAAGGATGGGCACACACTGAACCAGTCAATGTAGTGGACTTTATAGAAGAGAACTATAGTGCAACCCTGGACATCTAAGGGCATCATAGATCTGCTTTTGATCAATCTCGGGTGGCTGAATGCCACTCAGCCCTCTGAGAAGCTAGGGAGGGGGACACCAACCACTTGGGGGTCATGTAACTAGTTAGCATGGCAGAGTCTCATTTGTTATCGGAATTAACTAGACAAACCACTTCCTCGGCTACGAATGGCCATGCACCCCCCCCCACAAAATCGAAAAGAGCCATCAATCTGTCCACCGTGTCCGTGCCCAGGCTAGGTGGAGGCTTCTTGTGTTGAGTCCACTTTAGCCACTGGCTCCACTCCTGGTGAGGCCCTTGCCAAAGCGATTCTTTTTGTTTTGTTTTTGTTTTTAAATCATTTTTGGGGGAGCTCATACAACTCTTATCACAATCCATACATACATCAAAATTATGTAAAGCACATTTGTACACTTGTTGCCCTCAACATTCTCAAAACATTTGCTCTTCACTTAAGCCCTTGGCATCAGCTCCTCATCTTTACCCCCTCCCTCCCCGACCAAAGCAATGCTCAATGAAGGAAATACTCTTGTTTGGGCAATACTTACAGCATGCAGCAAAAAGGTAAGTTTCTCCTGGAAGAGAAGAACGACTCTTTGGATCGGGCAGACAACATCCTCAAACCAGTTGCTCAGATAGGATTTTAGGTGGCTCTCCAGGCCCCTCTCCTAGATGAAACAGAATACACTTGCTCTCGCATAAGTTCCCACTTGCGTAGGTAGACGAACCTTTTCTTGATGACACCCTTGACAACAAACGGAGCCAAACACCTCCTTTGCTCAAGCTAACGCCATCAGCTTCGAACACCAAAGGGCCCTGCCAGATTCTAGTATTCCCCGGGTGCCTGGGCAGGGAGATTCATTCTGTTCTGAGCTTCTTGGAAAGTGTGTTGGGAGATGAGTTGTATGAAGCGAAGACGCTCATGGAGCCCCATGTTCTTTCTTCACTGGGAGAAGCTGGGGATGTACATACTCATCTCCCCACTATCCTGTGCACTCCGTGGAGAGTCTCTCCCTTAATCCTCGTGTGTTCAGTGCCTCGTACACTATTGAAAACAGCCATAGAACAAGCTTGTTCAGTGGACTGAATGACTGAAGGAATGTAGACAAAGTTCATTCACACTCAAAATGTCCATTGGGGGGACAAGTGAACTAAGCCCTCTTTGCTTGTCAGACACACTGCCCATGCGTGTCCCATCTGATTTCTCGGCTGTGCTGCTCTCTGGGGACTCGTGTCCCAGAGGAACAGCTTCAGCCTGGGACAGTAGCTCCCCGAGATGCACATCCCCACGCTCTCCTTCCCGTTCCTCCGGCAGTGTTTTGTGCACACATGACAAGTGGAAGGAGCAAAATGCCACTCCCTGGAATGGGCAGCACACTCATCCAAGGCGTGACTCTCACAAACGCCACAAGCTGAAGCCATTTGTTAAAAGGTTTGGAAAAATGAACCAATATGGATAGATCTAAGTCGTAAAAGAGCAATGGGATCTCTCTAAAACTCTTTGAGGTGGCGTTCAGGGAGAGCCATATCCCTGCCTACTATGTTTCTGGTGCCAGTAGCTGCAGGGACTATTAGTTTAGTTCTGACCAGAATAGAAAATAAACCTTCAACTTGAATGGACTGAATTTTCCATGTAAGCGAAACATCAGAAGCTGTCCTGTGAAACGTCAGCATTTACAGGACTATGGTCCCTGCCTACTTTGCCCACAAAGTGGCATGTCTTTCATATGGAAGTGACTTTGGATCCCACCTATGACTTGACAGTATAGCAGTCACAGGATGTTAATCCACTCAGTCGTAAAATATTACTAAAGCAGTCACCTTACCTCACAGCTCATATTATTTTTCAGCTCTTGAATATATGTGTCCAATTCGAGCCTGAAGGTACATTCTTAAGGAAGCAAGAGGGATTAATCAGGTCGGTGTTTTATGACCTCCCAAGATGGAATATAAAATCTCTCAGATGACACAAACTGCAAATTAAAACAAGCCAGGACAGACTGGCTTATATGAAGATATGAATTCAAGTAAATACACATAAGGAAGTTACCCCCACCTTCCAAAAAACTTCATCACCATCCAGTCAAATCCAACGCACAGGGACCCAATAGAGAGGTCTCCGGGGCTATAAATCTTGAGAGTAGCAGAGAGCCTCGTCTGTCTCCTAAAGAGCAGCTGGTGGATTTGAACCACTGACTTTGTAGTTAACGGTCCAAAGCTCACCTGACCGTGCCTCCAGGGATCCTTACATCAGGGGCTAGGGAAGCTGTTGGGAGGTTGGGAGCAATGTTCCCCCACTTGCCTTCCCGGGTTTTCTGTCCCAATAGCCTCAGAGACAGTGAAAGGATATAGCTCAAGTCCTTTCTCAGAGCCCCCTAGAAAGCAGACCACACACTGGGAAGGTGGGTCTTCAGAGTCCGCCGTGGCCGTTTCGGGAGGCAGTTCTTGTTGGAAAAGGCAGTAGTAACAACCGACTCGGTAACCTGGAGAACTGGAAGAGAGCGGGTGGAAGGTATTTGTCTGGTGACGCGCGCCTCTACCTGTGTGGACTACTCTAAATCTTGGTCACCTTGGTGTTTCAGCACACTATTAAGACTGCCCCCTAGTCAAGGGACTATATGTGACCTCCTCCCTGGGGGACGGACAACCGAAAAGTGGGTGAGGGGAGACGTCGGACAGGGCAAGATATGGCAAAATACCCATTTATAAACTATCATGGGCTCATGAGGGAGGGGGGAGCGGGGAGGGAGGGGAAAAATGAGGACCTAATGTCGGGGGTTTAAGTGGAGAGAAAATGTTTTGAGAATGAAGTACAAATGCGCATTACACAATTGATGTGTGTATGGGTTGTGATAAGAATTGTATGAGCCCCTAATAAAATGTTAAAAAAAAAAAAGACTGGCCCCTAGTCAGTTGCCAGCCTTCTCCCGTCGTCGTTCACGCCTACCAGCAGAGCACACAGCTCCTCGTATACATGAAAAGTCTCTGATTCGATGGGCAGATGTTCTGTGTTTACTCTGTGGTCTTATCCTTGGACCATGAACTCTACCTCTGGGCGGGATTTGTAGGCCAACTACCTAGTCTGAAGGGAAATGCAACCCAGGGGTGAAATGGAAAGACAGCTGGACTAGACAGAGGACACCTATGTCCCCCAACTCCACTGGGGACCAGTCTTTGGGTCTTGGGCACTCCACTCCACTGGTCTTGAGTTGAATCCCGTATTTCTTCTTTCTCACGCTTTCTAGAAAAAGGTACATTAGACACAAAACGTTCACGAATGCCCTTTATAAACTCCGCACTATACAAGTCTGATGACTCTGCTTCGCTTTTAGCTCCTTTCTTTCAAATATAAACCCAGCAGAGTCAACTTAGGAAGTGGTGGAGTCCCTGCCAGTCCGGCCACTTCGTCCTACAAAGGAGTCCCCGTGCCCGGGGCTATCAGAGGGCATGAGCACACCCTGCGGGTCTAGGAGGAGCTGGTCCTGAGGAGTTTCTCACGCTGAGCTCAGAAGGAAAACCGCAGGACAGGACACAGCCCAGGGCACACTTACCTCAGCTCCATGGACGCGACATTCCCCAGGCCTTCAAAGACTGCCCCCTTAGAAAGCCGCTTCGCAAGGAAACTGCGCAGCTGTGGCTCCGCTTCGGCTGGGAGATTCGTGTCCACCAAGGAGAGGCTTGTCAAATCAAAGACAGACAGTCCTTACCAGCGGCTTCTCGCCTTCACACGCCGAAACTCAGACAGAAAGCCACGTACAGCCAGGGAGGCTTTCGAAGGACTCAGGAAGGCGACCTCTCTGGCGCGTCTGCTGATGAGGCTTCTAGGAGTGTAGGTCACCCACTACGAGCCCCTCAACTGCTTAACCTGGTCTTCCATCCTCAGCTCTTTCTCTCTCGTATTCTACATGGGTCCCCAATCCGTGACCCTCCTCTTCCTCTGAGCCCCCCAGGCTTCTCATCGCACTTCCCTTCTTACCCGAGACTCGATTCCACCTAGCAGTGATCCTACAGGATAGGGCAGGACTGTTTCGGAGGATGTCCCAAGCTGCGCGTCTCTACAGAAGCAGAGTCACGTCTTTCTCTGCAGTGGCTAGTGGGTTCAAACTGCCCACCACTGAGCTAACAGCCAAGTGTCTAACCCACTGTGCCACGAGGTCTCCTCCCTTCTCCTTAAGAACAACAACCAAAGCCTAAACCCACTGTGTTGAGTCAATTCTGGTTCATAAGTGTTCCTATATATAGCTTTTTTTCCGAGATTATAAATCTTTCCAGGTACCAACAGCCTCATTGTCCTCCCTTGGAGCAGCTGGTGGGTTTGAACCACTGAACCAGTGGTTAACAATCCAATGCTTATCCCATAGCACCAACCCAGGCTCCTTACCCAACTAAAATTGCACTGCCAGTCACTATCATCGCCCCTTCACGTACATCCTGTTTCTTTTTTGTTTTCGCCTCACTGGATTTGCTTGGCAAGGCGCCAACCTTATTTAACCCAGCTTTCTACCTGCTCTGCATCTGCACGTATGTAGGTGAATGAAAATGCATACCCACATCTCTAGTCGCACTTTCAATGAACACTTGCTAGACCTGAGCAGGCCCTTCCTGCTGCCCAGCTCTCACCATCTCTTGGTCCATTTGCTCTTCTCTCCCAAGTCCCTCCCTGTTCCACCCCATCTGCTCTTCCATCAAGCCTCCAACTCCCTATTACCAGTGACTGAACACCTCTGCTGAGCTTTTGTTTATGAGCTAAAATCAAAATTACAATTTGATTTAGATTAAAATATAAACCAAACCTATGAATTCACCATACGGGAAGATTAAAAAAAAGGTCTTCTATCATCAAACTTCACAATAGAGACTATGAACCCAATACTTTTGAAGGTCTTTTGTTTCATTATATTGTGGAAATTCTCACACATGTACAACAGGGGAGAAGAGTACAATGGACCCACCATGGACCCATCCCCCAGACTCAAAAACTACCAGCTTCATGGCCAATGTTTTTTCATTTGTCCCCCATGCTGTCCCCTCCCACTTACCTTGCATTTCAGATTCTTTAAAAAAAATTTTTCCCAAACCATTAGGAGATAATCTAGGCATCATGTCATACCATGGTTCAATCAGATCAAGCAGTGTTGTACAATCGCTACCACAATCCTTCTTGAACTCCTTGATATCAGCTCCTTTCCCTCACCCACCTCTCCCGCTGAACCCCTCAGGAACCCTTATTGTTTTCTCCTAGGTTCATCAGTCCTGGGTTTCAGCATCCTCAGAGTCTTTTGAAGCAAATCCCAGGAATCATATCATTTCATCCATACGTCTTGTCATTATGTATCTCTCAAAGATGAGGGCATTATACATAACAACATTGTTACCATAGCAAATGATAACATTCCTTAAGCCATCCTTTAACCATGAGCACAGTACTTTTGTATCTGACTTCGTATCGAGTGTTTAAGGTTGCTTACTCATGAGTCACTTCATAGGTATGAAATGCTCTCCACGAGGTGTTAGGTAAGAATGTACAATCGGCACAGGTGACAATAGTCCCTGGCGGCCTGGTGTTTACATCCAAGTGTGTGGCAGAGTTGCTACAAGAGTAGACAAAAAGAGGATCTTGAACTTCTTTATAGCAATGTGCCCTTGAATATTTTACTGGGGTTCCCAGCAAGATACTAAAAAAATCATTTTAATTCCCAAAGGCACTATCAGTTTGAAGATCTGCTGCCTTAGCTTTGAACGAATGTGCCAAGGAGACAATCCTAGGAGACAGGTGGGCTTGATGGTTCGACTTAGGGAAAGCTCAGGAGAAGCAGGGTACCCACTGGCATCTATGGGCCAGAGGTACAAGAGAAAGCATGTGGATGCATTAGGGTGATGCTGGATTTACCTGAAATCGTCACCGGTGGGAGCTTCTGCATTTGTGCCACTTCCATCGTCACTGTCCCTTTGCTGCTGTGCCCATCTGCAAGTCACAAGTGCAAGACCACCTTCAATCACAGGCGTTTTCACTCGGAGTATGGGGGCAGTGTCCGGGAGGCAAGCCAGTCCACCAAAATCACAGCAAAGAAGTCCACAGATCCTCCACTGCCTCTCATCATGGGCAGGAAACACACAGGCAGATCACAGTGCTGGCAAGAGCGCCTTCTCTCTTTAGACCAGTGATTCTCAACCTTCCTCAACCGTTCATACAATTCCTCATGTGGTGGTGACCTCCCAACCGGAAAATTATTTTCGTTGCTACTTCATCAGTCATTTTGGTCCTGTTAGGAATCGGGTGACCCCTGTGAAAGGGCCGTTTGACCTCCCCAAAAGGGGTCACAGCCCACAGGTTGAGAACTGCTGCTTTAGACCTACCTAACGCGGCAGAGCAAAGGCTCAAACTCAAACACACTGCCATCTAGTTGATTTGGACACGTGTTCTATAATGACTCTATGGGGAAGTGTAGAAATGGCCCTCAGGGTTTCCAGTAGAACGCCTTATCTGCCTCTACAGATCAGCTGGTGGTTTTGAACTGCTGACCTTGAGGTTAGCAGCCCCACCCGTAATTCACTAGCCCAGCGAAAAGGCTACACACTCAGAAAGCACAAGGAAATGTGCTGTAAATAACCAGGCTGGAGAGGCTCAGGTGGGTCCCAGGCAAATCCGCCAGGCCGGGAGGAAAGAAAACAGGCCCAAGGGCAGCGGATGCCAGTGATGGGGTCGTAGGAATTCAGAAAGAGCAGACCGGCTAGGGGAACTGACGTTACTGCGCGTGCCCGGCCCTCCACGAAACAAAGGACAGGGCGAGAGGGTGGCCCTGAGAGCCGGGGGTCAGTTGGGAGACGGGGCGGGGGGCGGGGGCCAGACATAAAGGCCCCGGAGCGGGGTGGGGGCAGGATGGACCCCGAGAGGCTCAGAGGGCCCCTCGGGCCCCTGGAGACCTGGGCGGAGAGAGAAGATGGCGTTTGGGCGCTGCCCAGCCCCAGGGCCTGCGAGGGTGCCGGGCCGGCGGCGGGACTGGGGCGGGGCCGCGGGGCCGCCGGGCGGGGCGCCTGCACCTGCTTCCGCGGTAGCTGTACAGGCAGTAGTGGCTGCTGGACGGCGGGTCGAGTCTCCGCTCCTCCGCGGAGCCCCCCTCCTCACTGCTCTCGAGCTCCTTGTCGTCCCCATCCAGCGATTCTTGCAAAGAGGGGAGCATCGCCCCGGTCTCCCCGCAGCCGGGTGCACCTGTCAAATCGCTCCCCCGCTGCCGTACAGTCCGGCGGCCCGGCTCCTCCGGCTCCCGGCGCTCACTCGCCCGAGTTCCGCTGCTCGGCCCCGCGTTCCCAGCCCCGGAAACCGGCCTGCGCTAGCGGGCGTGGTTTTGTTTTGTGTGTTGATTTTACTTTGTTGTTGTTGAGACTATCCACAGCACAACACACCAAGACAGACGTTACTCCGGTACAGTGGCTTTGATTGCATTCTTCAAGCGGTGCAACTTTTGACCTTGCTCTTCTGAGTTGCTCCTCCCCCTCCAGTTGGATAAACTTCACTGCTCCCTCGGGTTCCTACCCAATCTTTCAAATGGCTGTGGTCCCACGGGACAAATAAAGCAATCTCACTGTCATCAAGCGGATGTCGACTCATGGTGACCCTGTAGGACGGAAGAGAACTGCCCCTGTGGGTGTCCGAGACTGTAACTCTTTAAGGCAGTCGAAAGCCTCCTCTCTCCCCAGAGGAGCAGCCCGTGGTTTCCAAATGCTGGCCTGTGGTTCACAGTTCAAGCATAACCCCTGTGCTACCAGTGGTCCTCATCGATGGTTCTTAAATGAACTTAGTGCTCGATGAAACATACAACTTTCCTCTAGTTCCTAAATGCTTACCCCACCCACCCCCAACCCTATCACGATCCCAATTCTACCTTCCAAATCCAGCTTGACAAGAGGATGTACACTGGTACAGATAAGAACTGGAAACACAGGGAATCCAGGAATCCAGGACAGATGATCCCTTCAAGACCAGTGCTGAGAGTGGCGCTATCGGGTGAGGCAGGGTGGGGTAGAAAAGGAACCGATTACAGGGATCTGCATATAACCTCCTCCCTGGGGGAAGGACAGCAGAAAAGTGGGTGAAGGGAGACATCGGACAGTGTAAGATATGACAAAATAACAATTTATAAATTATCAAGGGTTCATGAGGGGCGGTAAGGGGAGGGGTGGGGGAAATGAGGAGCTGATGCCAGGGACTTAAGAAGAGAGCCAATGTTTTGAGAATGATGAGGGCAACGAATGCACAGATGTGATTTACACCATTGATGTATGGATGGATTGTGATGAGTTGTATGAGCCCCCAATAAAATAATTAAAGAAGAACTTAGTGCTTAAGGCATACATTGTTTACTGCTGGATTTTGCAGCCCTGGTGCATCGTGGTTATGGACTGGGCTGGAAGCCATCAGCTCCAGCACGGTACAGAGACTTTCGATTTCCGTAAACCGTCTCCAGACACCCACCGGGGCAGCTCTACCCTGTCCCATAAGGTCCCTGTGAGTCAGATATGACTCAGAGGCCATGATTTTGGTTTTGGTATTACGTGGTTTTAAAAAGATTTAAGGGGACTTTTTTTTCTTTTTTTTGGGGGGGGTGGACTTTAAAGTATAGACATTATCTCAGGGTCATCATTCTAGGAGTTCGTCCAGCCAGTTTGGCTCTAGAAATTCTCCAGACGTTAGCCACTTATCTTTTCATTCATTTTCCTCATAGGAGCATGTATCATTTAAGAGATCTAGGAGACTTAGTATGTGACACAGGGGGTACAAATAGCTAGCCACATGGGAAAGAAAGAAAGCTGCTTCTTGCTATTATTTACACATATACAGAGCTTGATCAAAGAACTGAAAATTCAAAGTGAAGCAAAAACAAAACAAGGGACACTATGAGAGAATTAGAACTTGTTCCCATGTGAGCAAGGCCTTTCTAAACAGAAAACACCCAGAAAACCCTTGGGAGGTGGGGAGGACAAATCTGAGTATAAAACTAGGTGTCTCAAAGTAAAAATATACATGGTAAACTTGGAAAAAAACATTTTCAATACATATAGATGGATTCTCATAAATTAATTTTATAAGTAAAAAATAAGCAGTACACAGAAGTCAATAAAAATGAAAGCTAGACAAATAAAATCAACAGCAAGTAAAAACGATGATTTAGTACCCTACTTTCATCCAGTGTCATTGTTGCTAGGTCCCATCAAAGTGATGTTAATGGATAGAACCCCTTGGGACAGAGAAGAACAGACTACTTCCCCCTAGGGTTTTCGAGGCAACAATGTATCCAGGATCGGATGTCCAGGGTTTTCGAGTTGGGTTCCAAAAGCCATCTTGCCGTTAGCAGCTGAGGGCTTACCTTGTGCACCACCAAGGCTCCTTATTCAACAGTAGCTGATGTTTATTGGGCATTTGTTGTGTATCAGTCCCCATCTAAGTACTTTACAAAATATAGCACATTGAGTTCTCACAACCCCATGAAAATAGATTCCCCTACCTTACACTGAGACCCAAAGCACACAACTCGCCAGAAGTAAACTCACTAATAAGTGTTGGGATGCATGGGTCCCCAACACTCGAAGAACGGATCCTCAGGAGTGACATTGCAATTGTGGAGAATATTAAAGACAGACAGTGAGGCACAGGGGTTCCTCGTCCCATGTCAGGACTGTGCCAGAGAATGTATTTTCCAGTGGGTGTAGAGTGGGGCTTAGAGGTCTTGCATAAGACATGCGCATCATACAACTAACATATTATAGAGATGATGGGTGACCATTCATAAGCGGGTAACATAATAAACCAGCAATGAAGTGAGTCCTTGTCTTGACCTAGTGTTAATTGACCTCAAACCCCATCCACCCCCCAACCCTTCCCCAGGGGGCTGCTACATTGATGGTGGGCTGGATCTAGAACCTGATTGCTTTTATCTACAGATAACCTTTCGGCACTGTGAAATAGCTGACACAGAAATGATTCATTTTATAGGGTAGCTCCTTTATGAGGGGCTATTGGAGGGACGATGTCCAGTCATGAGAATGTCTATTAAGGGTTATTTATATCTTATAACCGTGAGAGTCCTCCTCACCAGTCGGCTTTCCAGACCGTGATTATGAGCGTGGAGGATTAAGCTGCATTAGATGCTCATCCAGTGTGGGGGGAGGTCAGGTGCTTACATCCTCCCTGAAGGCTGTTAGTCCCCAGACAGGGTAGCCCCCCCCCCACTCCCTGCTGTTCAAGGACAATGGACAGGCCCTCTAGGTGGATTTCACACCCTACTGATACTGATAATGGTCTCTATTAGTTGAGCCTGTGAACAGGTCAAACCAGCTCTGTGACATCCAAAATTAAGCTGCCATCCTAAATCTAGGATCTGCCCATCTTGTCACATGTACACCCCCCAATCCCTCCTCTTCCTATTGCGTGTACATCCCTAGACCACCCCCTCATTGCTGTATAACCTATAGTGCAACCCCTTCCTGTGATGCATGTCTTTTCCTGTAATTAGTGGGCTTGCACGCCCCCCAAAGGTATATAGGCCTGGGTTAGCAATAGAGAGCTCTCTCGCTGGTCTCTCTCCTCCTCCGCCCCCCGCCACTCTCCTCTCTCCCTTGTTCCCTTTCCCGTCCTCCTTCCCTTCCATCTCTCCAGTGGACCACCCAAGCGGGGCTGAGGTGAGCAAAGCTACTATGTAATGTGTCTGACTGCATTAATGTAATATCTCTTCTATCACTCATGCTCTCGATGACTTTAATATAATACTTTATCTCAACCGTACAATTGTGCATACTGAACCAGAGGGTAGTGGTGGGGAGGCTGGTCCCCTCAGCCTTATACTACAATCCAGTCCCTTGTTTACCACGATTAAGTGGTAGAGTGGCATTTAAAATCAAATGCTCTTGCCAAGTGGCCAGAGACCCTGACAGTGTCCAGCTACCTGTCTCCAAAATGCCTCCCAAGAAACCGGCTCAACCTAGGGGTGGGGCAGGAAGAAGGGCAGAGCAGAAGAAGAAAGAGAAAATCATTGACAAAACGTTCAGTCTAAAGAAGAAGATACAAAGCAATAGAAGTTTGTCAGGGCTGTCACTCATAAGTTAAATTTAGCCAATTAAATCCTCCTCAGGTAGCACAAAGGGAAGCTGAAAAGATGAGGCAAAGTGACCAAAGTGACACCATTTTGTTGACTGCTGAAGAACCTGCCTCCTTCCCCTTTCCCTTCTCGTAAATCCCCGCTGGTGATTGATTTTAGAGTGTACGCTTATGTTCCTGGATCAGAACGTTGTAATTAATATTGTTCCCTTTGATGTTGTAACCAGGATACTACTATTCTTATTTTATTAGCCAGGATGTTATCATCAATCCTGTGCCCTGTAACGCTCACTAAGTCTAAAAAATGTTAGCATTAATTTCACTTTCTACGTTTGTCTTATGCTTGCTTACGTCCCCGATAAATGATGAGTTTTTGCCTTTATAAACTCACTGAGATGTCCAGTTGGGACTGCAATCTAAAGAGTTGCTTTTAGATTCTCACAGTCTGGTTATAACCGAATAAAAGACTCTTCTAAATTCCAAGACATCCTAGTGACTGTCATTTATTTGAACCCGCAACAAAGGGATGGAAGAACTACGATGCAAAGAAAGAATGACAGGAGCTGAATGTACCGTTCAAACCTGTTGTCGCTGCTCAAAAAACAAGTACCAATGCAGATTCCAGATCCATGGTACGTGCATTCTTCCAGCAAGGACGGGCCCTAAAGGAGAGAAGTGGGAGTTCTCACGTGACTTGACTCTGGAGAGAAAATGTGAACAGCAGTGTTTACATTGATGCAAGAGATGAAGACCTTGAAAAAGATACCGTGGGAGAAAAAAAAAGAAAAAGATACCGTGGATGAATGGGATGATAAAAAGAAAAACAAAAGTGGAAGAAGTAGTCAACAAGAAGCACAGTGTGGCAGAAAAGAAAAAGAGAAGAAAAAAACAATAAAAACATCACATAGTGTGCAAGAATTTCCTTGAAGCTATCGAAAACAAGTATGGCTGGTTTGGGGTTGCCCGGGATGGGGTGATATGTGTATTGTCGTCATGTGCTTCTTCCGGGGTTTGTGTTTGGAAAAATATAAAAAGAAAGAAGAGAAATTTCATTAGCAGGTCTCATTGAAAGAGAGCATTCTGCCCTAGGTTCAGATGTTACCAAAATTACTCTGGAATTAAAAAAGGAAGAGATGGGTCAACTGGAGCAAGATCTAGAAAGAAGAAAAGCAGACTTCAAAAGCAGGAAAAGCACTAGTGATTAGTGGATGTGAGGTGTTTGAATTTCATCCTTGAACTGGTTGTTGATGATGAAGCACATGATTGTCATTACGCCCAGGGAACAGGCGATAATGAGGCTGATCAAAATTCTGTGAACATAAATGAGGTAGATTTAAGCTTGTACATTCCAAGATATGTAGATGGAAAAGGTATTACAGTAGCCAGCACGTTAGGATGTGACTCACGACTATGAGACTGCAGTACCCCAAAATCCCATCAAGGAAACACCCTGGGAAGTCCCTAAAATAGGCCGCCCCTCCTTAGACTGGCTCGGAGATGAGAGTAATCCACAGTGCAATCATTAAAAAGCTGTTCACATTGCAGGTCAATGGGCAGAGGGTAGTCAGCGGAGGCTTAATCCACGTGGGGACCCTGCAAAGAGATTGTGGGCTTTCACTGCTAACTGTAACCTTTTGCAAACTTAGTGCTGGGAATTTAAACCTTAATACATTCGTTTGATCTTAATTACAGAGATAACCTTAAAAAAATGCTGTTGTTTCTTCCTGGCCGAATCTAGATCACCAACTATTTTACAAAGGAATCCAGGAGGCACAAATAGGATTAGGCATCCGTTTCAACCAAGAGGAAGGCGGCTGACGCACGGCGGCCCTGAGTCCCCACCCACTTAGGGCGGCGGCCTCCGTCACGTGACACCTCCGACTGGCCCCGCCCCCAGCCGCGGTGCCTGACGGTAAGTGGAGCGGCTCGCAAGGCCGTCGGCCATTTTGTGCCTGTTTCCTGTGGGACGCGGCGGTAACCGTTGGGTCGGGAAACTGAGCCGTTTTCTCCCCGTTTTCCCTGCTTGTTTTCTCCTCTTTTTTACTTTACCAGTGAAGCGCGGTCATGGGTCGCAAGAAGAAGAAGCAGCTGAAGCCCTGGTGCTGGTATCCTTTGTCGGTTTGCTGTCGGGCCTGGCGGGGCGCCGATGGAGGGGAGGCCTGGGCTGAGGCCCTTGGTAGGGAGTGTCGGGTAACCGGAGCTCCGGCCGGGTGACTCGCGGTTGAGGTCGGATTTGGAGAGGGCTCTGGAAGGAGGGTTATTTGGTTAAAAGTTATTGGTAGTTGTGCGTCGTGGGGGCTCCGGGACTCGATGTGGCTTTGAGGGGGCGCGTTGGCTCCCTGGGAGGCGGCCGGGACTCCCTCTTGTATCAAAGAAAACGCCCCGAAGGGCTGATTATATAAAGCACCCACTCCGCTGTTGGGACGAGTTAAGAAAGCAATCTTTTTGAAACAGAGACTCGAGAACTCTACCGAGGATTGAGGAAGCGCTTCCGGGGTGTCTTGTCATCCATTTCCCCCGGTTTGGGCAAAGTTGACGGCTCAGTCAAGGCTCGCGTGGGCCAATCCCGATTTCGCGGTGCCCTCCCTTCCCCACCGAGTTTTTCTTTTTTTTGCCGGGGTGGGGAAGAGCCGCTTCCGTGTCTGATCCGGAGACGCCGCCGCATTCTCTCAAAAGGTGGAATTTCGTGTATTAGCCTTCGGGGTTTGGGTGGGAAAACGTATTTTTATTGGAAAGGGAAATCTTAGTACAATGGAGCACCCCTTCAAAACTTTTCCTGGGAGCGTTTTTAAATTTTGCGTTAAAGTTGGTTTGGCTTACTATTGTATTTAAAATCAAGGTCTGACCTGCATTTAAAAAATGTGTTTAAAAAGGTTAGGAATGTTGTCAACTCTGGGGAAATGAGGCAAGGATCTCTAAGTTAAAAACATCTCTTGGCAACATAGATTCATTCGTAGTTGGAAACAGACTATATTGGTCGTAGCAAAATTTATGTACCGTGTTTTATGTACGTTCTTAAAACGTCTTAGATCTAAATATAGGTAAAGTTCCCAAGATTTCCATCATTTTTCTCTTCTGTACATCTAATTTATTATACTTTGGAATGAACTTAGGATTTCTAAACATTGAGCCTGCCCTCTTCACGATGTGTGTTTGTCTTGCGAGTGGAGAATGGTTAATTTTAGGTAATTTCTCCAAACAAAGTAATTTGATAGTATATTGCTAATTATCACGCTGTGTTTTGTTTGGGGATGTTGAAGGGGGGACCAGGACCTCCAGGAAATTGGCAGCATTAAGGTTACTGACATAGTACCAAAGTCTAGGCTTCTGTAAAGTGGTTCCTTGGTTTCAGCCTTTCGAACCCCCTTTACTCTTGCCTTCAGTCTCTCTTAAGCCCGGTTGCTTTTATTACTGCCGTTGTGCTATGATTGTACCTTAACAGTATTGATCAGGTATTGTAATAGAGATTTTGATGATGAGAAGATCCTTATACAGCACCAAAAAGCTAAGCATTTTAAATGTCATATCTGTCATAAGAAATTGTACACTGGACCTGGTTTAGCTATTCATTGCATGCAGGTAAGAGGTTTTTCTGTATTAACATTTTCATCCCTTTATAATCTAGTGGCAATAATTTTGAATCTCTGTTTATGTAAATTTTATGGGAGAAGATCGGGTAAACTAGCCATTCAGCTTTAACAAAACAAAAACTGTCCTGTAGCCATCAAGAAGATAAAGGTTTTTATATTTAAGAAGAGTTTATATTGGTATTTATCTTTAAAACAGTGTCTGAAAAAATTAAAAACAAAAAACTGTCTTTGGTACTAGGTTAGATTGGTGAGAATGAGGGTGAAATCACAGGCTAGCTTCTGAGTGCTTGGGATAAACAAGGATCAGCAATTTAAATATTGTGGGTCTTCTGACCAGTTCTAAACCCATAAGAATTAGCATAATTAGCTGCTGTTACTCCCTGCCATTGATGGGTTTATTTGACACCATCTGTAGCTTGGGGCTAGATGTATTTCAGCAATTTATTCTTTTGGTATGACTACATTGTATTTTACTTAATTTCTGGGTTTCCTGAGTTCTTCCACTAGTAAGTTGGAAAGGCTTTGTAATTTATATTTATAAAAACTCCCTAATGAGTATGTTTGGGTCTCATTCAGCACTGCTGCTTCTAGCTTTGCTAGCCATAGTGCTGTCAGAGTTCGTTAAATTGGACCCTAGAGAGGTATGAGATAAGTAAACCTTATTCATTATAAACTGTTGGTGAAAGCAGGGAGTTAAATTAAAACAGGGTCTAATTTAAAGATAAGCTTTTATGCCCTTTTCAAATCAGTCATTTTCCTGTAACAGAAATTTACTATGCTTTTGAAATATTTTCGAGCCTATTGCAGGCCTGATCTTTAGTGTCTGCTATGGCAACCACTAGTCACATGTGGCTAAGATAAATATTAAATAAAAGTTAAAAAGCTTACTAAGTCCTTAGCTACATTTCTGGATACTAATGCTTCCCACAGATAGCATTGTTCTGTAGGAGCATCCTATTAGCAAGGGAAGGGAATGAGTTAGTCTATAGCTTTATGTAGCAGGGCTTTCAGGTCATTTCCTTCTCCATGAAGTGGAGGGTTTGAGCAGACATGTCACTTAATCTTCAGAGGTAAAGAATAGATTGCAGGGTACAATGAGATCAGTTAAGATGATGATTCCCAATGTAGGCAATACCACCCCCTTTGGGGGTGCTGTACCGCTGGGGGAGGGTAATTAAAGAAGATGAGAAAAATTTGAAAAACCAATTATCTGTTTACTGAAAGGGGGCAGTAGATTAAATAAGTGTGGGAACATCTGAGTTAGGAGATTTAACAAGAGGTATGATGGCTGGGACCAGAATTTGCTGGTTGATTAGATGTGTAGATAGCCCTGGGTTTTTGGCCTAAACATTGTGGAAAATGATCTACTGAAAACTACTACATAGGAAGAATAGACAGATGGTTATATCAGGACAGCTTATTGCTAATTTTGAGAATGTGTGCGTTCATTTTGGGGAGAAGTTGGAACTGGAGACAGATGTATTTGGATGGAAACAGCGTAAGAATGACTATTTTTAAAGCTGTTAAACTACATGAAGGGGCTTCAAAGAAGTGAGGGGGAAATTCCATTGTAATCCTATTTTTGCCAAACTTTCTGAAGCCCCTTCATACATTCTTACCTACAGCGTATAGGTGGAAAAGAGGTGCTAGGTCTCAGCCCTGGACACACTCTACAGATGTTGGGGGGAGATTGAAGGCTAGAAAAACCATCTGTCCTTGAAGACGAATGAAATAAAGTGTTTTAAAGTGGGGCCTGTATTAACTGAGTCCCATGCTAGTGGTAGGTCAAGTAAGCCTTGAAAATCATCCATCAGTGTGAAGATCACTTGCCAAGAGTGATTTCCTAGGGTGAGGAGGATACGGTTCTTTTCTTACTAGAGCACGTTAAATTGGAAATGCAAGAGGAAGTGGAGACACTTTGTTGGGTTGGAGAGCAGAGCAATGGGGTAGGGCTGGAAGACTGTTAAACCTGTTGATAACATCTTTGACTAAAGGGGCACAGGTGGTGGGTGATCTGGTTAAAACACTTGACTGGTAACTGAAAGACATGGTGGTTCGAACCCACTAGTTAATCTTTAGGAGAAAAATGTGGCCTGATTCCATAAAGATACAGTCTTGGAAACTCTATGGAGTGGTTGGTTATCTTTTGTCTTACAGTTATCTGAGTTGGAATCTACTCAAAGGCAGAGGGGGTTTCGTTTAGTTTTCACAGTAACCTGTAAAGGAAGTGTGGCAGCTAAATCAGACACGCACTCCCAATTGTAGATGAGCCAACAAGAAAACCCAAATCTTGCCTTTAAGGAGCCCTAATAGCAGATTAAGCTGGGATCTACAAGGTCAGCAGTTTGAAACCATCAGTAGCTCCTCATGATAAAAAACGGGCTTTCTACTCCCATAAAGAGTTAAACCTGTGGGTCGCAGCCCCTTTGGGAGTCAAAGGGCCCTTTCACAGGGGTCGCCTGATTGATAACAGTAGCAAAATGAGTTATGAAGTAACAACAAAAATTTTATGGTTGGGGGGGTGTCACCACAACATCAGGAACGTATTAAAGGGTCGCGGCATTAGGAAGATTGAGAACCACTGAGTTAAACAGTCTAGGAAACTCACTGGGGTAGTGCTACCCTATCCAATAGGGTTGATATGTGTCAGCATTGCCTCAGTGGTGGTGACTTTGGGGAGGGTTTTTTTTTTGCCTTTAAATTATTCTGACTCAGCAGCCGTAAAGGACGGAATGGAAGTGATGGGTTCAAATCATTGGGTTATCAGTTAATTTCTAACGAGTGAAACTGGTTTTTGCGGAAGACTGGCAAGACCGACAGTTTTTGGCATACTGTTGCAGAGCTTTGGTTAGTTGCTGTGGAAGGAACAAACTCCTAGCAGTCCCTTGTGCATCAGAGTAGAAGTGCTGCCTGCACTTGTAATGGGAGCAGATTACCAGGATTCACTGGTCCCACTGGGTTGAACTGCAAACCATCTGCGCCATGTGGTGGAAATAATTTTCTGAGGGTTTGTCAATAAAGATCATAACCTCTTTGTAATTTACCAAGTAAATTGAAAGAAATGGGGACATGTTCACTACAGCAAAAGGATTTAGGCCTCAAGCAATGAATTAAATTAAATTACTAAATTAAAGTGAAATTTTTCTAGTTGTACTAAGGACTTGACTCAAAAATCTATTATTGGAAAAGTTTCTTTGTTCTAATTTCTCTTAAATATAATACAGTATTTCATAAATTGAATCCAAACTTGAAACCTCCAGGATTGGCCTATCATTGCTAATAATAGGCTACGTAATAAACTTTAATAGTATATTACTGGGTATTGGGCATTCTGTCAACTCCAAAACAAAACTGCCACCAATTTGATACTCTTAAGAAATTTTTATGAGGTTGTTTTGTAATGGACAAGTTGTTTTCATGTTAGGTTCATAAAGAGACAATAGATGCTGTACCCAATGCCATACCTGGGAGAACAGACATAGAATTGGAGATATATGGTATGGAAGGCATTCCAGAAAAGGACATGGATGAAAGACGACGGCTTCTGGAACAGAAAACACAAGGTAAGTTAGAAGGACCTCAGTTCCTGGAGAAATGGAAATCAACATTAGATAAGAACTTACAATGCTGCTTCGGGGAACTCCCCCCCCCCCCCCCCCTTTTTGTAAGTGACAACATGAGCACTAAAGGACTGAGGGTCCTGGGAATTTAACCTTTTCAATGCAGCCTATTATTTTTACATTATTATTATTTGTTTATTCACATTATTAACTGGAGAAAAAGTCCATTTGAAAGATTTTCTAAGATGAGAAACAAAAATACAGCAGAAGGACCAAATCAGAATTAGTGACACCCCCCCCCCCCCAAGTTAGCCACATTGTCGTGTTTGAAAGGAGCGTTGGCATGGTGGAGCAGCACTCTGGGGAAACTTTGACTGAGTTTTCCAAAGCAGACCCATAAGTAGATGATAGTGTTTTGGTTCCACCAGAAAGGCAGCAAGCAAAATGCCTTGAGCTTCCCGATAGCTTAAGAGCATTCCCTTTGCTCTTTCTTGACAGCTCTGCTTTTGCCTTGAATCCCTTGTAACATTGCTGTCATTGGACTTTGTGTTCAGGGTTGTGCAGTAAAACCAAGTTTCATCTGTTCATAGTTTCTTCCAAGAAATGCTTCAGGTTCCAGTTATTTCAAATTTCCATGAGCGCTCTGATCCTGCCTGTAGCTGATCTGGGCATACAAGTGTCGGCACCCGTTGAGCAGAGTTTGCTCAACTTATTAATTTTTCAGAATTATGTTTAATTGCAAACAAGATTAACTTTTCATAAATTTAATGTGGATGATCTAGGTTTATAAAATGAATTTGTCCTATTGTAAGCTGCTGATTTTTTGTGTGTGATTATTTTATTGGGGGCTCGTACATTTCCTATCACAGTCCATACATACATCCATTTTTTCAAGCACATATGTACATTTGTTGCCCTCATCATTCTCAAAACATTTGCCTTCTACTTTAGCCCTTAATATCAGTTGCTCATTTTCCCCCTCCCTCCCCACTCCCCCTTCCCTCATGAACCCTTCATAATTCATAAATTATTATAGTATTGTCATAAGTTACAAGCTGCTGGTTGCTGTTTTGTTTATTTTTTTAATCATTTTATTGAGGGCTTATACAACTAATCACAATGCATACATCTATCTATCCATTGTGTCAAGCACATTTATACATTTGTTGCCATCATCATTCTCATAACATTTGCTTTCTGCTTGAGCCCTTGGTATCTAAGCTGCTGATTTCTTTGGGACGTTGTTCCTACAAACTTTCTGTAAAGCATCAGTGATTTTAGAATTTTCCCACCCAAGCTTCACCATAAATTTGATGGACTTCCAATTTTAGCATAATTCATGTCACTGGAGGTTTTGTGTTGTTGGGAGTTTTTTTTGTTTTTTTTTTATGTTGGTCACATGCAAACTATCCATTTTTGTCACTGGAGTTTTTTAAATGGATGTTTTAACCTTATTAATACCTCAAACTAAATCTTGCTCATACATGATAACTTAGTGTGGTTTTATTTTTGTGGGCCACCCACCTCCAAGAAAAAATTGATGCATAGTTTTTTTCGTAGATAATTTCTTTCCGTGCGCTTTTTGAAGACCCTCATTTCAAGATAGATGCCTTGTCTTAAAACAGCTTTACTTTAGAAAGTATATATGTAACTGTATTCAGATATAAATTGAAAAGTAAGTCGGATTTATTCAGAATTCTAATTTTGAGTTTTGTTTTTTCTCGATTTAAAATTATATATTTGACTTAAGAGTTTTTGTTCTATCTCTTTTTTAGTGCTGGTGTTTGATTTGGAATGAGATGAGTAAAGATATTAACTGGATTTTATTTTTTAATGCTGAAAGCCATAAACTTTTCTTTTTAACACTCAAAATTAACTAAAACTTGTTCTAGCAGAAAGTCAAAAAAAGAAGCAGCAAGATGATTCTGATGAATATGATGATGATGAGTCTGCAGCTTCAACTTCATTTCAGCCACAGCCTGTTCAACCTCAACAAGGTTATATCCCTCCAATGGCACAGCCAGGTCTGCCACCGGTCCCAGGAGCACCAGGAATGCCACCAGGTAACAGAGAAAATTAGTTTTCTGCTCAATATTTATACCTTTTGTTTCACAACCTAAGTTGCAATCACCTTAATAATTGCCTAACACTTTAACTTGTTTTAATATATGTCAGGCATACCTCCACTGATGCCAGGTGTACCTCCTCTGATGCCAGGAATGCCACCGGTTATGCCAGGAATGCCACCTGGGTAAGAAAACTCTTAATTGACTTCCACAAATCTTGTGCCTGTTCGTGGCATTTTTCAACCTGGGTATTTGAATAAAATGTTACTACCTTGCCCCTTTTTCTACTTCTAAAAGGTATGGGCTCTATATAAACTGTAAATTTGCTTAATAAAAGGGTCTGTCAATAAGCTTAAGGAATGTGGATTTGCCTCTAAAGATAATTAATTTTTTTACTTTAGGATGTTAAGTAGCCATCTACTTCAATTACTTTTGCTGTAATTAAAGTAAATGGTTGTAAATCTGTGTTTCTGAGACTCAGAAGTGTTAGTGACGCTTTGTAGTATTTACAAGAAGCAAACTAATATTTTGTCAAAACATCAAGAATTGAAAGTAATATGAGGTGTCCCTGCCCATCACTTTTACTTAACTATTGTTTGATATGAAAGGTATACAATACATTTTCCCACTGTATTTTGAAAATCAGTTAGATTTTGATTTTGTCATACATTTTCACAGATTGCATCATCAGAGAAAATACACCCAGTCATTTTGCGGTGAAAACATGTAAGCATCTCATTCATGATGTAATTCAGGAGGTATAATCATAATGTCATTTTTGCTGTGTGTTTAATGATAACCTATTCAGTTGACCAGAGATTTTATAACCTTCCTCACTAAAATTTATAAGCTCATTGACACTGTTAAGGAAGGTAAATAATACTTTTGTGAGGAAATGCTAATAAACCATATAAGTAGTGTAACTCAACCAAGTAACTGAAAACAATGGAACTTGGTCATAAGGATTTGTATTTCTGAAATAATATATTGTTATTTTTCCAAGTTACATGCTTTCTTACACTATTGGTTTTTTTGCGTGACAAATTTTATTTTAGAAATGCCTTGTTGCTAACCACAAGGTTGGTGGTTCATATTCACCAGCTGCTCCACAGGAGAGAAGTGTAGCAATCTGCTTTTGTAAAAGATTTTACAGCCTTGAAATCCTTTGGGTCAGTTCTACTTTATCCTTTAGGGATTCTATGAATAAAAAGTGATTGGATGCCAGAGGGTTTGGCTATTCTAAAAAATTCCAATCACTTTAAATATCGTTTGGTTATAAAAATTTATTCCACGGTGTGCATTCATTGTTTTCTGTCTGACAACTCTTAAAATAGAGGTCTCTCCTCCTTTTTAAAAGATAATTCTTTGTGGAGGTTTTTCCAGGGTTACTAAAAATATATTGCTTGTGTTTACCTGCTTTTCAAATGTCATGCTTTAGATTCATCCTCTTGTACACGTTAAGGACTATAAATGCACCAAAATCTTTTTCAACAAAGACTTACTGGCAAACCCAAGAGTTTTGCTGGTGTTTAAAGAGTTTATTTTGATAGGATTGTAGTGTATTCAGCTTAATTGATTTCAGTATTAGAGGCCACATTCAAGCCTTTTATTCATTATTTTAGGCTTTAACCTCAATATTTTTTGTTTCATGGTTTATACTCATAATTAAGCTTTGGTTTCTTAAACTTTGCTTCCTATTAGAATGATGCCGATGGGTGGAATGATGCCACCTGGACCAGGAATACCACCTCTGATGCCTGGTATGCCACCAGGTAGGAAATCTTTAGTTTCCTTTTGGGTATGGTATGACTGGCAGACTGTATCCTTCTGCCTTTTAAGCAATTGATGGATGTATATTGGTCCAATGTAATTAGAAAGGTTTTATGTATTTTTTTATTTAATCATTTTATTGGGGGCTCATACAACTCTTATCACAATCTATCCATCGTGTCAAGCACATTTGTACATTTGTTGCCATCATCATTCTCAAAACATGTGCCTTCTACTTGAGCCTTTGGTATCATCTTAAAAAGTTTTTTTTTTTTTTCCTTAAGTTTTTTAATAATAAAAATAATAGACTAAAATGATTTAGCAGTTTAAACAGTGAAGCTATGTCCCTAAGAGCATTTGTGTTAGGAATACTTCAGACTGAAGTAAAAGGTATCCACTAAGTACACTGTATTAAATACTAAGGGCATTTTTATTTCTCTCGATAAAAATTAAAAAGAGTTAGGTTGAGTGACTTGACTCAATGATAATTACACACTTTTTAAACTTTATACCTTTCTGTCCTTAGCCTTTCTTCCTGAGTAGGTAAAAGCAAGAAGAGGGAGAGGAAAGGCAAAAATAAATAGCAATGGGCTCTTACTTTTCCTTTAGTAGGAATCAAATAATGTTCTCAGTAGCTCTTCGCCCTTTATGTGTAATTGTCCATATGTAGGTCTAATGGACCCCTTAGTTGCAAGGGACCCTGTCAAATTTTGTTTTTAAGCATAAATAAATAGTAGGGAGACACCATGTAGATATTTGATCATCCAAATACAGTAAGTCTGCCACAGTAGCTGTCTCAATCTAGTGCCATGCATTTTATGCTTAATTTCAAAATAGCTGGTTTACAACCATAGTTTTAGAAGTACTTGAACAACAGTTGGTGTAAAAGGATACAAGAATAACGGCCACATAATTGAAATCATTGTCAGTGTAGCCACTAATGTATGAGCAAGCCCTGCTTAATAACATTCCACTCAGAGATACGGGCACTTACAGGAATACAGAATAATAATGTTTGTCTGAAATCAGTAAGTTTTAAGTTAGAATGAAAATATTTAAAGAATGTATTAGTGATGCAGGTTAGAAATTTTGTTTGTGTTTAAAGGAATAATTGTGTGGTTTTTAAGGTTTTTGAAAATGGATGGTGTCTGGTTTTACAGAAGTTTGCATTACTTTCAGGGAAAACATACATCTAGTAAATCTTTTGTTTCAAAAAAGTTTTCTAAATCAATAATTATTTGTAGTTTTCATTGCTGCTTTGACCGTATACAGAGACCCAAAAGAATTATGTAGTGGACAGTTTGAGGCAGAACGTTACAGGAATGTTACAAATAACCTGAGTTCCTTGGACACCCTTGAGTTATTCAGCAGTTACTCTTTAGTAATTTTATAGTGTGTTAAGTATTTTAATACAGAACACCTTAAAAACGTTTTGGGGATTTATTTTTGCTGAACTAAGTTTTCTTTTAACTGAGTCCACCCCTCCCTACTCCCAACATTTCTTCTCTACAGGCATGCCGCCCCCTGTTCCACGCCCTGGAATTCCTCCAATGACTCAAGCACAGGCTGTTTCGGCACCAGGTATTCTTAATAGACCACCTGCACCAGCAGCAACAGTTCCTGCTCCACAGCCTCCAGTTACTAAGCCTCTTTTCCCCAGTGCGGGGCAGGTAAGATAGAATTTAAAACAAGTTACATGTACACTTAAAGGTAAAATGCAATTTTGCAGGAATCTTTGAATTGTCACCGTTTTTAAAATAATCCTTTAAATAGAATGAACATATCAAGGTGTAGCCTAACCTCTTCAGTGTTTGTACACATTTATTTTCTCTTGAAGAGTAAAAGAAGAGATAGAACATGTAACTTTTCACGGCAGTTGTTAGAAGTGGAAGTTAAAAATTTTCTGAGAAATTTACATATATCTTAAACATACTCTTTTTTTATGTGTTGAAATGAATTGTAAGACATAATTGAAAATCCTTGAGACCCTCAAGCAAATAATTTGTTGGACTCTACAGCTAGTTTAAACGATAAGCTAGGATCTGTTTGTGAAAGAGCATTCTTTCATGGCCATGACGTAGTCACATGTTGTCTACTAGCAGTGTGTAGTGCGGCTTCTTATTTTTTCCCCTCCAAACGTTGCTATAGGTGCTTCCGTTAAATCTAGTGTGCATACAGTGGTTGGAAGTGCCCTTTAAGCCAAGTTAACTTTTTTGTGTGTGAGATATTTGGAAATTTTGTTTGAGAACTCTTTCGTAAACTCATTATTTAAAAATTGTATTGAAGTGTCAGTAATGCATCTTTGTTTAACAGCTCATTCCAGGAATATCACAGTACAGAGCATTAATTTTGAAAAGAGACTTGAGTTTTAGGGAACAAACTAGTTAACTAGGCTTATTGGTGTAGATTTTGTTATTTAAATTTAAAGCTTATTACTCATTCTGTATATTCTAAATGCACCTAACTTCCTGCTTTTTCTCATTAGATAGATCAAGTTTGATTGCATTAAAATTTGAATTTACAAAAATGCAATCTTCAGGGGGAAAAAGTCTACCACGTGGCTTATTTTCACCCATTTGTTTGGAGACTTTTCATTGTTTGCTTTCTTTTATGCTACAGATGGGGACACCTGTAACAAGCTCAAGTACAGCTTCATCCAATTCAGAAAGTCTGTCTGCATCTTCTAAAGCTCTGTTTCCTAGCACAGCACAAGTACGCAGGAAGTTGCAGTTCAAAATTGTTAAAATGGCTTTATAACTTAACCCTTTGGAGCTTACTTACAAACAAAATCTTTTCCCCCCAAATATATTTAATTTTCTGAAATGAAATTACTGGTAAATAAACCAAATGCTATTTTAAAATATGAATTTACACTACCAGAAAAGACCACCGAAGTGTGCCTATGGTTCTAAAGGGTTAAAAGCATGTAAGCAGTATAAGTGAAATAATGGCCAATGGTTAAGCCTGATGCATGATTAAGCTATTTTTGATTTATGGGGGTTAAGCTAATGCATCACATTTCAGATAATATAATGCACTTAAGTTCTAAAATTGGCCTCGTTTACATGTTTCTGATTTTTGGTATTTGAAAAGTAACACATCACTGGTAACTTTATTCTTTAAATCCTGCTCAATTAGTCTTGCCCATGTTAAACATGTAGCTATTATAAATTTGGGGGCACTGCGATTCTTTGTGAAAGAGTACCTCTAAAGGACATAGCTTTTAATGTAACATCCTTGATACTAATTGTTCGTGCTATGCTGGACTTTATCCAAACATTCCATATTCTGTAGTTTCTAACTCTTGTATGTGTGTAGCTTAATTCAAATAACTAATATAGAATGGTAAAAATAGAATGTGTGCCAGTCCATTACATGATACTGTATCAGTCTGAAATAAATACAAAAGCTTTGTAAATTAAAATTTAGTCAGGAGGTGGAAAACGTCTAACAAACACTTGTTTCCACTGCTTTGTTTTGGACATGACTCTTAACATTTTCATAATATTTTGAGAATTTTTTCTTGTAATTTTGTGTCAAGTTTATGTACTAATGTTGATCTCCTTTATTTGTGTGTAAAATCAACACCGTGTATATCACATTTTTGGGGTTTAAGGTTTTATTGATGCTGAATTGTATTTTACAGGCTCAGGCTGCTGTCCAAGGACCTGTTGGTACAGATTTCAAGCCCTTAAATAGTACTCCAGCAACAACTACAGAACCCCCAAAGCCTACATTCCCTGCTTATACTCAGTCTACAGCTTCAACCACAAGTACAACAAACAGCACTGCAGCTAAACCAGTGGCTTCAATAACAAGTAAGCCTGCTACCCTGACAACAACCAGTGCAACCAGTAAGTTGATCCATCCAGATGAGGATATATCACTGGTAAGTTCTTTGCAGGGTTCAATTGGAAAGCATATTATCTACTTGTTCCTTGTCGGGAAGTATTTGTATGCATTTATATTATGAATAATAAGGTTTAATTCTAATTAATGGTTATAAATAGTCTTAATTTTAAATAACCACAAAATAATGATGTGGATTTGCATGTTTTAATTTTAGATGCTCCCTTCTAGACTATAAAAGACAGTAAGTTAGGTTCTTAACCTTTTAGAAAGTATTTAAGATATGAATGTGTATATAATATTAGTTAGGATCTAGGATTCCATGAAGCCCATATAAAAAGTTTAATTTTGATGTGGAATTACTATTTAGCCTTTTGATTACACTGATAACCTTCACTAGATAATTTCTTGTTGAAGCAATATGTTGTTTCTAGACACATGTTGAAAGTCCCCTAGTGGCACTAGGCTATACTAACCCAAAGATTGGTGGTTTGAATCCACGCAGAGGTGTCTCAAGAGAAGGGCCTGGTGATTTCCACAGCTATTGAAAACTATTGTCATAGAAGCTTTATTCTGAAATACGAGGTCACCATGTTTAGAATTGACCCAGTGGTAAGAGTTCATTGTTAGTTTCAGATATAGAAGTAGGTGAGATTTTCTTAAGGCATCTAGGAGTTTAAATAGTTTGGTATGTAGAAAAAATAATTGGTTCTTGAGTTAAAGTTATTAAATTCTTAACTATAAGATTTTAGTTGCTTTAGCATTATGTTTATTTTATTCCTAGGAAGAGAGAAGGGCACAGTTACCCAAATATCAGCGCAATCTTCCTCGACCAGGACAGGCTCCCATTGGTAATCCACCTGTTGGACCAATAGGAGGTATGATGCCACCACAGCCAGGCATCCCACAGCAACAAGGAATGAGACCCCCGATGCCGCCTCATGGTATTCCTTTTGATGTTTATTGGATTTAATGGGTTTTCTAAGTACATACATGAAATGCTAATGTTTATCAGCAATATATATTGCTTTTTAAATTCATAGGCCAACTCAATCTATGTTTGTTTTTTAGGTCAATATGGTGGTCATCATCAAGGCATGCCAGGTTACCTTCCTGGCGCTATGCCTCCATATGGGCAGGGCCCGCCAATGGTGCCCCCGTACCAAGGTGGGCCTCCTCGACCTCCAATGGGAATGAGACCTCCTGTAATGTCGCAAGGTGGCCGTTACTGATCTTGCTTCATCCAGTCTAATAGGTTTGGAGATTAAACCTTTTCTCAACTTGTGCTGTTTATATAGCCAAGCTTTCGTCAATTAAGGCTTCATTGTGACTTTAACAAACATTATCTTCCCACATACCAGGAACTATTGGACATTTATTTTACATGGGAAAAATGATTTGGAATAATAAAGCAGGAACTTTTCCTGAAGTTGCAATTTATACTGTATGGCTTCTTTTTCATGTTTCATCTAGGTTTTTAGAAGTGAAGTATAGTAAGTTTGATTCGTTAAATTGTGAAGGCGCTGGAATTACATGAACATACCACCTTAATAAAGGCAAGTTCTGTAAGCTTACATTGCTATTTGTAAAGTTAAGCCTTCACAGCATTCCAGATGCTGTTGGACTCTATGTCCCCAACCTAGTTTGGTGAGGGCTGTAACTGTTTCCAAGTATCTGTACATTGGAAGTCTGAATGTGTAACAATATTTAATGTATTTAGAGTTCCTCATGTTGCAGGGTTTAAGAAATTGTCCCACCTAGGTCATGTGACTTTTCTGTACTGTTAAACTTCATTGTAATAAAATGAAAGAAAAATTTATGCCTTTTTATTCATAACCCAGCTGTGGACCACTGCTTGAAAGGTTTGTACAGATGCATGCCACAGTAGATGTCCACATAATAAAATTCATAGTTATCAACGCAGTAGTGATATACTGTTGGATTCTGTCTTTGAATCCTAGGTGGTGATTCTTTAGCTGCATGTTGTAACCTGGACCTTACACATAAATGTATGTTAGTGCTTCCATTGGCTGAAAAACTTTAGTTACATATGAATCGTTACATTATACACATGAAGTCTTTATGCTGTGTTGCCTCTCCACCCTTCGTGGTGTCAATACCTGCGTGATACCATTTAAAATGTAAACTGTAATACTCTTTGCTTCTTGCTAATGAAGTTTATTTAGAGTCTAGTGCCAGACCTGTCCATTTTCTTCTGGTTATTTTTGAGACTGCAGTGCTGCGTGGACCTCAGAAGCTTTTCAGGTGCAATCTTCTAGAAGCTTAGGTGCATGCAGTAATAGCTTCTTATGCTGACAATAGGTTGGTATTACTGTTCTAAGTGTAATGCTGAAAGTCTAAATGTGCCTGTGTTAGGGTTAACTGAAGAATTAACAGCTTTTACGTTTGTTATATTTCTTGAGGAGTTTGTTTATCTGATTAGGTAGATAACTTTTGTTATTAAACCTCAACTGATGTACAATTTGGCTTAATTTGTGGAAAGTTGAATATTACCATGTTCTTTAGAGAGCTTTTCTGTGGAGATGACACTTTTCAGTGTTTTGTGTTGCAAGTGTCTTAATAATAGTTCTTGTTGATAATTTTGGCACTGTTCCCCTTTGTAGGTAGCTCTCTTACGATATATTAACTTATCTATCCGAAGTAAAATTCATAATATTCTCAACATAAAGTTGGGCTTCTAGGAAATGATAACATTCCTTTTTATGATCTTTATGTGGAAGTGTAGCAATAAGACATAAAACCTAAAGGTTTTTAAAAAATTTTTAATTTATTGGAATTTTTATTTCTAAATGCTTCTCATAATCATAAAGAGCCTAATTTAAGTGAAAAGAAAGCATTGTGAATATTACAAAGCCAGGTACAAGTTTGTATGTGATACGTTGCCCCAGTGGTTTATAGTCCCTGTGGTGTGGTCCACTGAGGTGTAAAAGCTCCATCCCTAGGAAACACCCAGTGCCAGCATTTCTTGAGCCCTTTCCATACTGAATGCTTGTCTACCTACGATGTTTTGGGACTGAGCTCGGGCAGCACATATATATATCCTGCCAAAGCAAAACGAGTTGGAAAGTGTCTGTGGTAAAAATGGCTTGATTAAATTTAGCATCGTTAGAAATGCTCTCCCAAACCAGATGTTTCGAGTATTTCCTAAACAGCCTTGCCAGCAAACTTTAGTAGATCTTCCAAAATTAGGCTAAGTTGTATTTGCATTTAATGCAAAGAGGGCTGATCATTATAGCAAAGTTAGTTGCTTTTTTGAAATCTGAAGGGTAAGAACATTACTTTTTTTATATATTTTTAAGAACATTACTTTTAAGAAATAGGTGTTACGGTTTTAAGTAAAAGTTAATTTAAACTTTTAGTTCAAAATGTGTTATGCATAGCAGTTCAATTTTTACACAGTTTCCTGTGTACTGTTGCTATATTGCTCAGAGGCTGTGCTTATTTGATCTAAATGTAATTTGTGCATGCATCAAGGCATAATTAAAAGCTTCTAGAAAATACCTTTTACTTAACTGCTTCTGGGGTCCATCGAACCAAAACCAATTCCACTGCAAGCTGATTTTGACTCAGTGACCCTATATGGGGTATCAGAGGCTAAAAATAATCTTTGTGTATAGATAGCCTCATCTTTGCTGATCAACTGGTGGGTTTGAACCATTGACCTTGCAGTCAGTCAGTCGTGCTTACCCGGTGCTCCTTTGGGGGAGAGGGGGGTCCATAAGGTTCTTAAATTGTGAATGGAACAAATGAGACAATCCGCTCTTATACTTCTGTATAACAAATGAAGATGAGTTGAAGTAAACTTCAGCTGGCCTCACAGAAAAGTTAACTTTGGGAGCTTGATGTATTCAGGCAGGCAATATAATGGCTATACTAAAGTTGTAACATTAGTTGGGCTGTCAGCTTTGGCTCTACCTGCTCCTTATATCATTGCCCTTTTTAGAAAAAATGGAAACCATGTAAACATTTTTGTCTGGCACTAGCTTCTAATGTGTTGATTTCACTGCTATGACAGTACCAAGACCAGGTGAGGATCAGCTTTTAAGTGTGGAATTATTATTTATTTGAATACTTAACTACCACAGTGGATTTTTACACATTTGCCCCAGAATTTAGGGAAATACTTTTTTAGGTTACAAATTGAACTTTAACTTAACTTACACTTTTCTTACGTGGGGAGAAGTCCCCAACATAAAAAGCATGGGTTCAGAATGGAATTAATAGTAGACAATCGTAAGAAAGGGGGTGGGGAAAGCTATTCTTTTTTCCTTAATTGCTTGATCATTGGGATTTTTTTTTAATGCATGTCTTTTAATTTAATTGGGTAATGTTTTTCTAAAATTAAAATTTTCTTCTTCCTATAGCCCTGCCATAGGACAGGCTGAGGCTGAGTCTCAGTGTTGCCCTGTTCAGTCTGAGGCAAGTGGGATTTATTTTATTCCTTACAGGGGCTTTCACAGCTTTATGGCTGTTGGATATTTATGTCCCCAAACTTGCAGCAAGTTTGGTGAAGGCCCCTAAATTTAATTAAACTTAGGATTTTTGTAAAAATTTTTTGGCAGTGATGGCTCTATATTAATATTCATGTTTGACTGTGGTGGTAGTGAACATGAGTACTTGATACATGCAATTTTACTGATTTTTGTATCACATGATAATTAGCAGCCTCAGTAAAACTTTCTTTGCTACATTGAAGTTTTAACAAGTTGACAAAATTTACAGTTTTTGATTTGGAGGCATGAAACACTTCATTCAGATTTTCTACTCACCCTTTTAGGAAAAGATTGCTGGATACTTTGTCCTCAACCTTATAAATAAGTCTAGTCATTTGAGTATCACTGGATACTGAAGTCTGCATTCTGAATCCCAAACTTAGGCATTGAGCATCAAGGTTGAAAGGTCATCTGAAAGTGCTTGTGGTTTTAAATTATTTTCAAACTTTCACCACATTATAGCAAATGTTAATGTAGAGCCCTGTGAAGAGTGGGAAGGTGGGGTTGGGGTGGTGGTGGTGGTGTGTGTTACATAATTTAGAAAAAGGTTTGAGTGTTGCAAATCTCAGTGTAGACAGATTACTGGCTTTCCATCAGCCAAACCAATTAGCCCACATGGCAAAGCTATTACCGTAGTATGTTAGGTGTGGTTTTAGAGTAGTCCTTTCAAAGTTCCTTTTCTAGCTCCCACCCCCCCCCCCCCCAAATTTATTTATATAAATATATATAATATGCACACATGAAAAGTGACCACATTTACTGCCTATCATTTGATTGATAGCCGTGTGTGTGTTGGAGAAAGGTAAAGAGAGTTAGAAGAGTGATAACAAAACATAACCTTAATGGCTTTGTTCCTCATGACAGTTCTATACAGAATATTTCTCTGACAGTAGCAACATTGTATAGTTAAAGTGATTATCAAAACTTTTTTTCTTTGTGGTTTTAATTCTGGAAGTATTTTTCAAAATTCACATGAATTTCAAATTTTGACCAGTTTAAACCATTTGCTTTTCACTGTTGTAACTGATAAGTTATTTAAGATAATTAAAATAATTTTGTTTCCAAAAACAATACTCCATTGGAATATTATATACTCAGTAATTATACCTTATAAACCTGCTTGATTCAAGATCACTTTTCTCATACTCATAAACCCCAAAACATTGAAATCTCTTCAGACTTCTTGTCCTGATTCTAATAAAGATCCTTGAAACATTTAAAATAGCTTCTTAGCACTTCAGTGCTGGAGTGAGTAGAATGGTCCCTTTGGGTGGTGTAATTTGTTGGGGATGAGATAGGTAACTAAGGTGTTGTTTCTTTTGCTGTCTTTGAATTTCTATGACTCAATGATTTTGAAATGTATACAACTTTCAAGTGTGCATTAAGTACACTGGAAAAACCGGGCAAAAGAAAAGATTGAAGTCCTTGTACCTCCTTTTCTGAGATAGTTTCATCTAAGTCTAAATCATTCGTATTGGTCAGGAGATAGAGGAATATTGAACACATACCCCCAGTTTTGTATTCAGGAAATACATTTTTTTAAAAACGTGTTCATCAAATACTGAATTACCTTTGCCAATTATTCTAAAATGAAACTGGTTTTTTCTTATTATAACTTCTACAAATATCCAGAAGTTGGGGTTGAGGTAAAAGTTTGTTGGCAGGTTTTTATAATTTTGCTAACATGTGACTATTAGGAAAGGTTAACCCTTTTTGTATAATCCTTTCTCAATATTTTTTCCTTCTATCGTTTTAATAATCTTTTATATTTTGTAGCCTAGAAATCGTCTGACGTAGTGTGATAATTATTTCTCGGCAGAGTAAGAAGTGTGTATCTTCATGGTGACTGTATATAGTCTCATGCCTGTAGTGGGTATTCACAATTGTGTAAATTCTGAATTATCAGAACTGTACTCTACATGTAAGCCTTTAAAAAAAAAAAAAAAGCAAAACCCACTTTAGTGGAGGCAATGGCGATTCATTTCCACTAGTTCTTGTCCTAAAAACATCACCTTTTAAAATGTTCTTAGCTTACATTTTAGTGAAGACACAGGTTGATTGAAAGTAGCAATTTAAAAGGCTCAAGAGAGACTTGTTGCTTTTATGAACACCACCAGCTCTGGACTTTATATATTCTTGGGTAGGCATTAGGCTTGAGAAACGTTTCATTTTATTCCCAATGCTGCAAAAAATATTTAAGCTGTGTTTGTTTGGGTGGGGGGGTGTTTGTAACTGTTTGAAAATTTTGAGGTTTTTTTTTTTTTCTTTTTCAAACTGTTGGATTCATCTGATGCAGTCTTGGGAAGAATATATTACGCAGAATGTAAAAAGTCAGTTTAAGGCAAACTGGAGTTAATATGAACTCTTCTATTTGAAGCAAATTGAATTTGAAACGCATGTCATTATCAACATTCGTTGGAAACTGTCGTGGTTAGGTTTTTTTGGGGGGTATTTTTAGGAAGCATAATCGCACCAACTATTTTATGAGAATTTATTTTAACTTTGATCAAATTTAACCGCAAAATATATAAGTAAAACTATTTCAACAGTTGATCGATTATTTGTACCTTATTAATCATAAACATTGTAATGACCTGTAGCTTTAATAAAAGGTCATTGCATACAATTTCAGTAATGCAAAATTTTAATCAGTGGTTTGTGTAATGCTGTCTGTAAAGAAGTGGTGTTGGGTGACCTTACCGGTGTCCTCAAGCCTTTTGTCATTGTTAACTATGTTTGGGGTTTTGTTAAGGTTACATGATTTTCATATTTACCTGTGTGTGTATTCCTTCACCTTTTGTTAAATTTAAGGGTGCTTTTGAGGAACTGGCAATGAAGTTCATTGATACCAAAATTGGATGAAAATGAAGACCCGATGTTTCCCTCAGTCCTTGAGTGTTTGGGAGACAGGCCTCGCAGTAGCTGGGTTAGACTTGAGATGTCATGAAAGAATGGCGTTCTTGCTCGCTCTGTGTTTGCATTTGCTCTTGAAGTGTCACTACAACATTTTTATGTGACTGCTTTAATGCACGGCTCTGCCGTTTATGCAGAGAATCAGTGGGAAAATTGACACATCATCTCCCAGACTCTATAACTGATGAGACTAGTCGAATATGTGGATCAGAGGAAGAGTTATTAGTTGAGAATTAGTACATTCTTAATCATTTTGTGTTTAAAAAAATACACGAAACCTAGTTATTGAGCCAGAGCTCTGCTTTCAGCATCTAGTTGATTAATTGAAAATCACTAATACAGGAAAATCAATTTTTAAGAAAATTTAGAACTAAAATTTGCATCACCATTCACATATTGGAATACAGAGTTAATTAAAATTGAGACACCAAGAGATGCTTAGTGGTGTGGTGGTACCATATTCTCACAAGACACTCTAAATTTAACAGTAAATGTAAGGTAATCTTGTAAGATTTAGGGGGAAAAGTTGTGTATTAATATCAGGCGCTGAGGAACTTTAATGCACATTGACTTTTTTAACTATGGGTTGAACTCCTCAGTTTAATACAATTTGTGTTTTTGTTAACTAGCAGCAGAATTTCAGCATTTACTACTTACTGGTAGAGAAGAAAATTCCCACAGCCCTGCCAGTACAGGTTAGTTTAATCTGTAAGTACCTGATGTTCCTTTTTTATTTTTTCAAACATGTCCATACTACACGCCTCCCCCAAGAAAAGAAGAAAACTGGGCAGTTTAACTTAAATATAAGTAAAATTATAAACCCATTGGGCACTTCCAAAAATCCATCATTTGGACCAAAGCATCTCTAGATTTGCTCATCTCAGTTGTACTAAAGGCATGCTAGAAACCCAGGCGAACCCACTGCTTTTGAGTCAATTCCAACCATAGCAACCCAGAGGACAGAGTAGAACTCTTCAGTTTCCAAGGCTGTGACTCTTAATAAGAGCAGAAAGCCTCCCCTGTCTCACCCATGGAGCAGCTGTTGGGTTTAAAACATTGACTTGTGATTGGCAGTCCAGTGCTTAATCCACTGTTCCACCAGGGCACCTTTAAAGGTGCAATACTGCTGCTTCATTATCTGATAATGGCTGATCCAAAATAGCAAGTGATCTTTTAAGTAAAAGGAAAAGACGAATTTAAATTGGCCATGTCCATGTTGGTGTGTAATGTGGAGTCCATGGGACTTTGGATCTGGCTTTTGCTTACACCACTCTATAGCGGTTCTTAACTTTTTAACTTTTGGTAGTATGACCCAACCTCAGAAAAAAGAAACATCTCGCCTCTAGCAAAAAGATCGTGTGTAGTTATAATCTAGAAAATGTTCTCAATACTGCTTTTTGGTCTTAAATGTTAAGTAACTTGCTGTGAGTGCTAAATTATTTTTTGTCCATCTTTTTGTGAACTGTAACCTATTCTGTTGGTGTACCCTTGGGTTTGTTTTAGTTGGGTTAAAAATAATTCCAGTTTTTATAATAAAAACAGACTACCCATCAAGAAATCCAGGTGAATTCTTCACGTAATCCTTTGGAGGGCAAAACTGACATTATGGGTGATGGGCTATGTTAAAAAAACAAGCAAAACCAAATGTGTGTCGATGTGAACTGAAACACTAAGGGGGAAGGAATGAGGCGTACCACTGAACCACCCTTGCTCTTAGTGCCTGGAGGCAGTCCCAGCTCAAGCAGCTCTGCACAGCAGGACGATGCCTGCTCCTGAGCCTTGTTCACTGTCAGTGCAGTGTTTGAGCCCGCTATGGCCACTCTATCAGTCCAGCTCACTGCATTGACTCACTGATGAGTTGCTGCTTCCTTTAACTTCTGAGTTATGTCTAGTTTGAGACAGCCCTTAGAACTAACTGATCTTGTATATCTTTTGAACTGACAGTGATTAGCTGCTACAATAGTCTATCTTATGTCATTTTATAAAGACAAGCATTCAGTTAAATAGCAAACCTAGGTTTATATGTTGATAATACAATATATTTTATAAGATAGCCACTTTAAAAAAAATAAAATTACCGTATGGGCATATATTTCATTGCTTTTCATAGTTTAATCTGTCAAATGACATAAAAATCAGTTAAAATGGTTTTCCTTCAACCATTTCTATAAAGCTGACTTCCTGGTGAGTATTATTTTTTTATATATCACAATTTAACTTTTATAAATTAATGGAAACTGGGCACTTTAATCAAGAAAGTCAACAGTCTCAATCTTCGTCTCCTGAATTTTGCCTGGCCAGAAATACTGAGAAGATCTGCTTGACAGGTTCCCGCTAATTCTGAATATACTTATTTTCTTATCTTCACATAACATACTCTAAATAACTACATTTATCGTTTGAGGGGATTGCAGAGCACTAATTATAATTTGATTATTATACAATTTAAAATATTGTGAATGGTATTAACATTTTTAATAATACTTTGTTCTGAAGGAGAAGGTTTACAGACCATGCTACGGTTCCCATTTTAGTTATTTTCTCTCAGTCCTGGTTTTATATTGCATAAGTATTAATTAAAATACCAGAATTTTCCCCTTATTGTTCTTACATAAGCTGTTACAGTGACCTAGGAGCAACTAAACTGAGGTTAGAGTTGGAAGGTGTAATTAAGTTGGACATGAAGAACTATGTGAATTGCTTGCAAGACTATTCATAGTATGTGCCCTGTTTTATACCTTTTCTCAGTGTACTGCATGGGCTTCCCCATTGTAGTGTTCAGCCATCTCCTCACCATGGTCAATGAGTATGGCCTCAGGTATTTTCTGCTGTGATCTTTGTGAATCAATAAAGACTGACAACGTTTGTTTTTAATGTGATCAATGTTAATGTATACTACCACAAGCATTAAACCAAGTATGGACCCACATTTTATATCTTCAAGATTTAAAATGTATTTCTAAGGAATTGTGTCCTTTCCTAGCAGGAATAAGCAGACAGTGAAACTTTGGTAAGTATGTAACTTTTAAGTGCATATATTAGTGATGAAAGTCAGCCAGATTTCCTTAGTTTTAAGATAATTTTTAGAATTGAGCAAGAGTCCTTGAATTTTCTTTGCGACTTCGTGTATGTGTTCAGAATTTCACAAATTTGTGTGCACAGTGATTAAATTAAAACATGCCTTCTCCATTGTCGTTTGTTTTTGTGTGGTGCTTTAAATAGACAGCTCTTTAGAGTACTGTACAATGGTATTAAGATATACTTCATTTGCACAGGAGCAGTATTTTTTAAGGGAGGAAGGGTGCTGAAACTTGGAGGACTGCCTCCACATCCCCATGACATTGTAGTAATAATAAAAAGACAATACAAGTCCATGAGGAAAATATTTAATTGCTGCACCAGAGAATGAGTCGTTCTGAGAAATATGCAACACTTATTCCCAAGTTAGTAGTAGCCCCAGATTATTAGGAAAGATGGGTCCTGTCCCTCACTTCAGTTTACAGATAGCATTGGGAAATAAAGAGCAAGCTATAAAAGAGGATTCTGAGGGCCTGGGGGGAAGGGGAAGGAGGAGAAATGACCATTTGTGTCACTTAAAGTGATGTAGCTAAATAAAATTGAAGTTTAAAGCTACTACATTAAGAATAGTGGGAAAAATAGTACAACTTGTCACTTTCAAATGTCATCTGGTGAAGTAGCTGGAAGAAGTAAAATGCAACAGGACCTCATGGTGCACATCTCAGGTATGGCTAGGCAATTATGTAGCCAAATGCTAATGAGCTTACAACTCTCAGAAGGCAGTGTTTTCCAAGTTGTCTGAAAAATGTTAAGTCAAAGTTCTACTTTTCATGTAAAACTTGTTTCCACATTATAAGCAAGCCTTTTTAAACCACATATGCCTGTGACTTACAAAGATGAATAAAAGATTTCATTATCTACCATACTAGTCTGAGCCCATTTTGTTACTTGGTATCAACAGCAGTTCGTATTGTGAATAAAATTTGATGGTTTTTGGTGGGCTCTGGGGGACCAAATGTTGGGTTGTTTTTATTGTATGAATATATTTAAGCAGCTGAGGCATGGGAATTGTATTGAAGGATGGGTGGGTATGAGTAGCAATGTGGTTTTAGACTAAACTTTAGCAAGTTGACCCAAAAATTATAGTAATTGGCAATCTTGCAAGTTTTGGGGAAACCAAGTCATTTTTTGGTATAAAATACTATTGAGCCATCTATACTGGCTGTCACAGAACCTTGTCAAACCTGTCACAAGGTGGGGGTGGACTTGGTAGACATTTGGGATCGCTATCAGATGTGACTGGTAGTGAGATTTTAAGAAATGTGTTAGATCTATGTGTATCTACTATAGGGAAGGTAGGCAGGAAACATCTGAGATGGTGTGTTAGGGTTCTCGAGGAAAAAAACGCTAATAATTTTACATATATTTATATAGATATATAACAAATAAATTATAGAGCAGTATAAATGGCTCGGTGCAACTCTCCTGTGAGACAGTTGTGAAACACTGACAGTCCTTCAAGTCTTTTAAGGCTGCTGGGTAAGTCCTCTGTAGAGCAATTCAGGCTATCTGGGCACAATGACAGGGTCTGACAGTCCCAGCTCAAGAGATATAAATTCCAATGGTATGGCAAAGCAGGTCTTGGAGGAACCTCAAATTAACAGCTACACCGTCCACGGGTTAGGTGTCCTACAGGTAGTGTAGCTTGCAACTAGAGGCACAGAACAAGCAAGGCAGCCACACTGGCTATCTCTTGGCCCTTCAATTAATCCCACTTGTTCATTGGCATGTTGGCACAATGAACGTTAACTGACTCAGATTAGGGACCCTGTAGAGAGTTGGAGAAGTCTACCCTTGCAAAATATTAACTAATGGGTAGAATTGGGGCAGTAAGAGACCCTGAGATGCAAAGCCTATGTAGCATCTGGAAAAACAGGTGTGAGTATATGTGGAACATAAGAATTCTAATGAAAGCTTACTTGGGAGGGCAGGTAAGACCAAGAAAACCATGTTAACCTAGCTTAGGACTTAACCAAGCTTGCTGCCGTTGCGTTGGTTCCAGCTCAGTGAAAGCTGCTTGGAACTGCCCCTGTGGCTTTCCACGACTGGCTATGGTAGGAGAAAGCTTTGTCTTCAGAGCTGCTGGTCTTTTCCAATTGCAACCCAACTTGTATGATCAGTATGACACCAGGGCTCTAGCTTAGGACAACTTGATTTTGATAAAATTGCTGTGACTGGATAAGTGGCACCAAGTGAGAAGCAAAACCCAGTCCTCGTTTACATGTTAGCTTCCACTTCTGATCTGTAAGGCTCCTGAACGTGCATCAAGTAAAGCTCTGAGATGAGTATTGTCTAAGATCATCAGCAATCATCGAGAAAGCATAAATATCCTCAAATATGCCCATTTGTACTCTACCTACCAACTCTTCTAGGAACCTCCACTGGTACTGGTGATGTCAATATATTAAGTGTACACTAATAATACTGCAACCATCACCATGAACACTGGTTCCCATGCAGTGGAGGTTCCCCTTGAATTCTGGTTGCCACTGATAAACTTTGTTTCCTATTATACATTCCTATTGATAAACTTATACAGTACTTGTCCTTTGCAATCAACTAGCTAGTAACTCATTCTTTTTTTAATTCCTTTCTGGCTTCAGGGCATTGTAGTAGTAGCCCCTGTTTTACTCCCCTGAGTTTGAATATCCATTGAAATGGCTATATGGAACTCCCAGTCCAAAGTTGTGATTAAAGGGTTTATTAAGGAACTTGTAAGGCCAGTGGGAAATGCTCAGCATTGACTTTTATCAGGACATGTTACAAAGTTGTGTGTCTAATGCCCAAAGGGCTTACCATGGTGATAAAAGCCTTAACTTGAAGGCATTCAGCTTAAGCTCCATGAAGTCACCAAACCAGCTCCCTGAATTAAGTGCCCAGAGGCACGGGACTCTTACTAACCTCAGTCCCAAAGCACTCAGCTCCACTTCCGTGGGTGGGTCCCCAAGGCCTAACTACCTATTAAAGCCCCAGGGGCAACTGGCCCCACACACCACGCTATGTTGGGAAGTCCATCACTTCCACGTTCTGGCTCCTGGTTCTCTGATGTTAGCTGTCCTCTATTCCGGAGGGGCGCTGCTCGGGAATCTCAGGTCTAGAAGACCTGCTCTACTCTTGGCTCATGCAGATAATGAGATCCCTCCTCCTGCTTCTCAGGGCTCTATTTATACACTTGCAGCATGCCATGCCAGGCAATCTTAACAATTAAAAGGGAATTTTATCAGTATCTACCCCCCACCTTCTTAACGAGACTCGTGCAGGGAAAACATTTGGTGGAAGTTAGAACCTACCTAGAGACGCACTCTCACTCACTCTCACTCACTCACTCACTCACTCACTCTCACACTCACTCTCATTCACTGGCTCACTCACTCACTCTCACTCACTGACTCACTCATTCACTGACTCACTCTTTCACTCTCATTCACTGACTCTCTCACACTCACTCACTCACTCTCTCACTCTAATTCACTCACTCTCACTCACTCTCATTCACTGACTCACACTCACTCATTCACTGACTCACTCACACTCATTCACTCACATTCACTGACTCACTCTAATTTAGTCACTGTCACTCACTCTCACTCATTCACTGACTCACTCACTGACTCATTCACTCACTCACTCTCACTCACTCTTATTCACTCTCACATTCACTGACTCACTCTCACTCTAATTCACTCACACTCACTCTCATTCACTGACTCACTCTCTCACTTACTCTCTCACTCTAATTTACTCACACTCACATTCACTGACTCACACTCTAATTCACTCACACTCACTCACTCTCATTCACTGACTCACTCACTCTCTCACTCTAATTCACTCTCACTCACTCTCTCACTCACTCTCATTCACTGACTCACTCACTCTAATTCAGTCACTCATTCACTCACTCACCAAAAAAAAAAACAAAAAAAAAACCTACCTAGAAAGTCACATCAAATGATCACTGCCCCAGCAGGCGTCACTGTTTTCATCTGACTTTTGGAAGTTACCCTTCATTGAAGTGTCTGGTACATTATATATGACGTAGGTGCTTCATACAAAATTATGGTAGCTTTCCTCGTAGAATATTGTTTCTACTGAAGACAGTCAAGTACCTTTTGCATATGTCCCACAGGCTGCTGTTGGCTTTCCTAACCCTTGACATCCTTGTCCTTTTCCATCCCCACCCCCAGCCACAATCCCCTCGCTCCGCTGATGACTGCGTGTATCTTAATTCATGCAGAGGGTACAGCCAAGGTTCTTCACTAGACACTATATAAAGTAGCCTGCATTCACACCTCTATCACATTGAGCAGGGGGCCTTGGTAGCACAATGGTTAAGCACTTGGCTGCTAACTGGTAGGTTGGCAGTTCAAACCCAACTGCCCTGTGGAACAAAGACCTAGTGATCTACTACAAAGACTACAGTCAAGAAAACCCTAATGGGGCTATATTTTATTCTCAAAAAGGGCTTTCCTAGGAGTCAGCTTAGAACCCGCTCAGCAGTGCACAACACGACACTGGCGATGTAGCCACTGTTATTGCCACCGTTAAGCTCCGGGGCCCCAGCAGCTCCTGCCTTCATAGTGTTTTTTTGATTGTCTTTCATATTTCAACTGCTTTTCCTATTTCCTTTTAAAATGACTGCACTTTTCCCTTAGGATCAAATTTGAACGATTGGCTGTGACATAGAAGAGTCAAGTTTTCTTTGGCTCAGAAGGCTCTTCCTAATCTGGCTTCATTTCTTCCCATTTCCCCCTTGCTACTCCAAGTGCTTCTCTCTTCCTAGACATCCCGTCTCCTCTCTTTACTTTCTTAATCTAGGCAACTTCTGCTTCAACTCTTACCAAATTTCTTTTTAGAGGTAATGTCCTTGTCTAAAGTCCTGAACCTTTATGGGGACCATCATATGTGATTCCATTGTAGTTGGAAAGCACCAGTGCTGTCTGTTCATTTATACAGGACTGCTACCTCCTTGAAGACAAGACTGTTTATTGTTCATGAATTCTTAAAATCTGAAATGCCTCCCTGACTCTTTTGAACTTAATGCTGAGTTCAACTACATTATTGCAGGGTTTCATCAAAATAGGGATCCAGAAAGACGTGCATTTATTTGAAATTGTGCCATTTAGAGCTGACTGTTATGCTGAGGGGAGCTTTAGAACAGGTATTGAGTGACTGGCTACAGACTAATCCTTCCCCACAGCAAAAGTCTCATGGATAGAGCTGCTCAGAAAAATGGTGTAATTTGTGTTTGTCTAGAAGAGTAGAAGGAGATTTGAAAAATAAACCTTTTATTCTATTGGAGGCCTACCTGAATAAAAGGTTCTAGTTTCCTACAGGGTGAAAGATTTGCTCTAGTTTGGAAGCAATAGGTTAGACCAGGCATTGCTAATTAAAATGCTTACCATAACCAGTTAGGCTAATCGCGATGACTGAAATCAAGTGCATTGGAGAATGCTAACATGTAAGACCTTTCTAAAGGAGGGTCCTTGTTATCTGCGATGCTTCATCAGGGTTGCCAGATGTAATAGTCTAGGTACTTTGGAGAAACAAATCCACAGCAACTCATTATATAAGAGAGAGTTTTATGTAAAGAAAATGTGCATCACGAAAACATCCCAACCCAATGCTGCCCAAGCCCACAAGTCCAACATGAATCCATTAACCCAACAGCAGTCCACAAAGTCCTCCACCTCACAAAACAGAGGCAATGATGCCGGGTGCAGGAAGAAAGCTGAGGCAGTGAACAATAAGCATCTCAGCACTAGCAGGGGTCTCCACACGGCTGCTCCAGCACCCAGGGCTGCATCCGGATAGGTCCATGTAGGTTCTCCTTGGGGATGTCTTGTAGGAAGTCAAATCTTGCAAGCTGAAGCAGGGAACTGCTAAGGCAGCTGCACCTGGTGCAACCATCACAAAGCAAGAGACCCGAGAACTAGAAAGGCGAGGCTCGCCACCCATTTATCCCTCCGCCTTTCAATTAGCCCCACATGTGATTATCGACCAGGCTGGCACAATTAACTAACTCACCAGATAACACTTATTTAGAAGAGTGAGAAGTGTCCCCAAATCTGGCAACAAAGTAACAAAACATTAAACCAACCACTATACCAGCCAAACAAAACACATGTACAGACCAGTTCTATTTGTGTGTGTCCAGTGTAGAACTTCTTTTATGAAAGCAGATATCTGTGTAAGTATTTTGGTGCTGTCAATGGGAGGACACACATGAGGGGGTACCCAAAAAGAAGTGGAATTATTTTTTCAAAGCTATGTATTTAAATACTTTTTGCAAAACAACCTGATCACCTTCAAAGTGCTTTCCATTACACTTAATACATTTGTCAAATCTGCGATTCCATTCTTGGAAACATTTTTCAAACTCGTGTTTGGATGGCTGACAGCACCTCCCTCGTTTATTTTCCTCACCTCTTCTATGTAGTCAAATCGGTGTCCTTTCTTGTCTCTCTTCATTCACGGAAACAAAAAGAAGTCTCATGGAGCAAGGTCAGGTGAGTAAGGTGTGTGGGGTAAGAGAAGTATGCTTTTTTGCTTTTGTTTTTTTGCCAAAAACAGGCACACTGAGATGGCTGTGTGAGCAGGTGCATTGTCATGGTGGCAAAACCACTCCCCTGTCTGCCACAAATCAGGCCTTTTTTGTCCCACGCTGTTACGCACACAGTCTTTTCCAAACCTCTAACGAGAAAGCTTGTTTAACAGCCTGACCTGGTGGAAAGAACTCCGAATGCATTACAAGTAGACATTTTGGTCCGTTTGGGAAATTGACAGACATTCAGATGAGGTTTGTCATCAATCGACATTTCACCTTTTTTGAAATGAGAAAACCACTCGTACAAGAGTTTTTTCCATAGTGCTGTCCTTGTAAGCTGTGTTCAACATCACAGTTTCTGTGGCATTTTTCCCGAGCAGGAAACAAAATTTCAAAGTCACATGATATTCTCTTAAATCGGCCATCACACAAAAAAACATTTGAGCAAAACTGGTTTTATTAAAAAAAAAAAAAATCACTGTGACCAGAGAGAACCTTCCCAGGCAACACCACTGGGTGCACTAACTCAAGAGTTGCTGGATGCTTGCTGGGGATGGGGTGGTGGGGTAGGGGTGGGGGGGGGTGTACTATGAAATCTCTGCCCAGTGCAATTCCATTGGGGGGCGGGGTACCCCTTGTTTGTAGTCCCATTTACCTGATTTTGGTCCATGAATAGATGATCTGTCAGCAGATTGGAGCAACATGATGTCAGGGAGAACAGCCATTCAGCAGCCCAATGCTGTGATCATTGTAATCCAGCTGCTAATTGTAGTTGTGAATAAATATGGGAATAAGTAGCAGAATTTCATTTACTAGAAAGACTTTTGGGATAATGCAGTATGCCAAGAGGACTGATAACATCCAATAATTTTTTTAATCATTTTATTAGGGGCTCATACAACTCATCACAATCCGTACATACATCAATTATGTAAAGCACATTTGTACATTCAGTGA
>NW_022111358.1:7667819-7669446 GCF_000313985.2 Echinops telfairi
TCTGTCTTGTTTTTGTGCATGTTGTTGTCTCTGCAGGCCTGTCTGGATAGGACAAGCTGGATAAACAATCTGGAGGAGAAAACATACACATATATACACATATATATGTATACATACATACATATATATATATTAGCCATATCATACCCCATCCAATATATCCACACACCTACAATTCTGTTATTCGCTCCCCGCTTGAGTGGAGTTATATAGTCATCATTGCTGTCAGCTCTCCCCCACCTCCTCCATCTTCCCATAGCATCAGGAATCATTACTCCTGTTGCTGTTTCTGAAGGGCCATCCATCCTGGCATTCCTGCATTGAACTTAATTAATGTATTAGTCTGGGTACTTTAGTGAAACAAATCCACAGAAACTCAAGTATAAGAGAGAGTTTTATATAAAGGGTAAGTGCACATCAAGAAAACATCTCAACCCAATGCTGCCCAAATCCACAAGTCCAACACTAACCCATATGTCCAACAGCAATCCACAAAGTCCTCCATCTCACAAAACACACACTATGATGCCAACTGCAGGAGGAAAGCCGAATCAGTGAATGTGTAAGCATCTCAATGCTGGCAGGGGTCTCCACACGGCTGCTCCAGCACCCAGGGCAGCCTCGGGGTATGTCCATGTGGCTTCTCCTCAGGGATGTCTTCCAGGAAGTCAGCCTTGCAAGCTGAAGCAGGGAACTGGCTAAGGCTGCTGCACCCTGGTCCGACCATCACAAAGCAAGAGACCAGAGAACTAGAAAGGCGAGGTTCACTGAGCCATTTATCCCTCTGCCCTTCAATTAACCCCACATGTGTTTATCAGGCAGGTTGGCACAATAAACTAACTACCTCAATTATACACATGAATATATGTAGGTCTAACTAGTAATGAGGTGAAACATAAGCCTTAATAGTAGGGGGGAGGTGTGAATATTAAAGAACCAGAGGATAGTTGTGTGTTTTAATCGTGCTATTCTGCAGCCTGAATTCCCATCCCACCCACCCACCCTTCGTGTGGCCCCTCTGTGATGGCCTGCCTGTCCAATTGTCTTTCAGGTAGGTTTTGGGACTTCATTTTGTCCTCGCTCCTTCACATCAACATGCTCATTTTTGAACTTCTGATACCTATTCCCACTGATGCTGTATGTACACACAGGCTGGTGTGCTTCTTCCATGATGATTAATGTTCTTGATGTCCTCCCATCCCTCATCAGGTCTTCTGTCATTAATGTTCAATGCTTCCAATCTGTTCTTGAAATGTTCTCAAAATTCAGTTGGGGTAGACTCTAGGTTGTATTTTGGCTCTTGTGGACTTGTTTTAATTTTCTTCATCTTCAACGTAAATTTACATATAAGCAATTGGTGGTCTGTTCTACAGTCATCTCCTGGTCTGGTTTTAGCTGCTGATAATGACCTCCATTGTCTCTTTCCACAGATGTAGCCAATTTGATTTCTCTCTGTGTGTTCCATCTGGAGATGCTCATGTGTGTAGTCACTGTTTTTTTTTCTCCTTGCTGTAAGATTTATTTTCTTTTTTTCTTTTAAAAAAAATCATTTTATTTGGGGCTCATACAACTGTTATCCCAATCCATACACACATCAATTGTGTAAAGCGCATTTGTACATCGTTTC
>NW_022111358.1:7670735-7693929 GCF_000313985.2 Echinops telfairi
CCCCTCTTCTTCCCTTCCCCCCTCCTCCCCCTCTCCCATGTCCCCCCGGAACTGTCAGTCCCGTTTTTTTCTCCTCCAGATTGTTCATCCAGCCTGTCCTATCCAGACAGGCCGTAGTCACTGTTTATGTTTTTGGAAAAAGGTATTTGCTATGACCAGGTCATTGGTATAGCAAAATACTATCGTTTGACCCCCAGCGTCATTTCTATCACCAAGGACATTTTTTTCCAACTACTATTCCTTTATGTTTGGTTCCACTTTTGCATTATAACTGCCAATAGTTATCAGTGCATCTTCATTTTTTAAAATCAATTTCCAGCTGAAGACTTTGACACTCGTAGAGTTTTTCAATCTCTTCATCATTAACTTTCTTGGTTGGTGCATAAATTTTAATAATAGTTATATTTATTGGATTTCTTTGTAAACAGATAGACTATCACAGACAGCATTATACTTGAATAATATTATAATAATATAATAGATCTTTAAATGTCCTTTTTGACAATTAATGCAACCCCATATCTTTTTCCCCCCATATCTCTTGATGTTATCATTCATACGTAGTAAAAAAAAAACATATGATTTTCTGATTCAAAATGACCCATACCAATCCATTTCAGCTCACTGACACCTAGAATATTGATCTTTATGCATTCTATTTCATTTTAAATGACTTCCAATTTTCCTAGATTCATACTTCGCACATTCCAAGTTCAAGTTGATGTTTGCAGCTGTTTCTTCGCCTTTTGAAGGTTCCAGAGGCTTTACTCTGTCCACGTCATTATGGTGGGCTCTACTTTGAAAAGGCAGTTCTTCCTCCATCATATCTCAGAACCTTCTAATGAGACAGCTCATCTTCTGGCATTTTCTCTGACAATGTTTTGCTTCTATTCGTTAGGTTTCAGCAAATGTCCATGTTTCAACGCTATATAGAATTTTCGGTGGCTAATTCTTCTGAAGTAGACAACCTATTCTTTTTCTGTAGCCTAGTCTTAGGGTGGCAGCTATACTGAAACCTGTTCACTTTGGGTGACCCTGCTGGTATTCAAAATGCCAGTGACATCACAGCAATATACAAGCCACAACAGTAGGACAAACTGAAAGACAAGAGGTAGGAAACACTTTTCCTTTGTGATTGTCTCCATTAGAAATTGATATCTCTGTTGCACGCCTTTAGCGTTTCACCTCCGTGTGGTGGTGTCAGATTGGGCACAATTCCCGGCTGTGTCTACAGTGTCATTCCCTATATGTAGTGCTATGGGTCAGTGAGGGACGTCTTACCTCATAGTGGTGCTGGCCCTTTGGTCCTCTCTGTGCATCAGCCGTTTGGCTGCTCTGAGCAGGAATATCATCCTCAGGGCTTGGTGGTCCCAGTAAGAGGAGCAGAGCAACAAAATCCCCAGGGAGTACCCAAAATACATTTTGAGGCCAGGGCGTGGCACCCCCTCAGACTGAACCAGAAAACATTACTAAAGGTCAAAAAAGAGACCTTAAACTATTTACAGACTTTTTTCCCCTTTGTCGTTGATTTTTGGGTTCTTGTTGTTTTGTTTTCTTTTGTTGCTTTATTTTGCAGTCTTTTACTTTGTGGGTATTCTTGTCTCTGCATGTCTACCTGGATAAGATAGGCTGGATAAAAAATCTGGGGGAAAAACAATGGGATGATAGTTCCCCGGGGACAAGGGAGAGGGAGAGGTGAGGAAAGGAAGTGGTGTTAACAAACCCAGGAACAAGGTAACAACAAGTGATCTAAAATCAATGGCAAGGAGGTTATAGGAGCCCGGGTTGGGCTTGATCAAGGGCAACATAACTGAGAGGAATTACTGAAACCCAAATGACGGCTGAACATGATAGTGGGACAAGAGGAAAGTAAAAGGAAATAGAGGCAAAGGGCATTTATAGAGGTCCAAATACAGACATGTACATATGTAAATATATCTATATATGACGATGGGAAAATAGACCTGTGTACATATATTTGTAGGTTTAGTATTAAGGTAGCAGATGGACATTGAGCCTCTACTCCCTCAACGCAAGAACACTTTGTTCTATTAAGCTGACATTCAATGATGTTTGTCTTCCTGAAAACAAAGTGGGTACATAAGCAAATGTAGTGAAGGAAGCTGATGGTGCCCAGCTATCAAAAGATATAGCATCTGGGGTGTTAAAGGCGTGAAGGTAAACAAGCGGCCATCTAGCTGAGAAGCAACAAAGCCCACATGGAAGAAGCACCAGCCTGTGTGATCACGAGGTGTCGATAGGATCAGGTATCAGGCATCAAAGAACAAAAAAATCATATCATTGTGAATAAGGGGGAGTCCAGAGTGGAGACCCAGTGCTCATCTGTAGTCATCTGGACATCCCCTTATAGAAGAGTCTTGGGGGAGGAAACGAACCAGTCAGTGTAGCACCCATGAAACAAACTTTCCTCTAGTTCTTTAATGCTCCCTCCCCACCACTATCATGATCCCAATTCTACCTTACAAATTCAGCTAGACCAGAGGATGTACACTGGTACAGATCAGAGCTGGAAACACAGGGAATCCAGGACAGATAAACCCCTCAGGACTAATAATGAGAGTAGAGATACCAGGAGGGGAAGAGGAAGGTGTGGGGAGAAAGAGGGAACAGATCACAATGATCTACATATAACCCCCTCCCTGGGGGGCAGACAACAGAAAAGTGGGTGACGGGCGACATCAGAGTGGAAGAATTGAAAAAATAATAATTTATAAATTATCAAGGGTTCTTGAGGGAGGGAGGGTGGAGGAAGGAGGGGGGAAAATGAGCTGATACCAAGGGCTGAAGTAAAAAGAAAATGTTTTGAGAATGATAATGGCAACAAATGTACAAATGTGCTTGCCATAATGGATGTATGGATTGTGATAAGAGTTGCATGAGCCCCCAATAAAATGATTTAAAAGAAAAAAAAAAGAAATTGGTATCTCCACATCCAACTTTGGAAATGTCTATATCCAACTATTGGATATCCAAGATTGATGTCCATATTTTGGAGCGTATTTTATGGTAGTCTCAGAATATTGTTGATTGTTATTGGATCTCTGTACAAAATACTCCCTTTTGTATTTTTAAAAATCGTTTTATTGGGGGCTCATACAACTATTAGCATAATCAATACATACATCAATTGTATAAAGCACATTTGTATATTCGTTACCCTCATCATTCTCAAAACATTTGCTGTCCATGTAAGCCTCTGGCATCAGCTCCTCATTTTTCTCCCTCGCTCCCCGCTCCCCCCTCCCTCCCCGCTCCCTCATGAACCCTTGATAATTTATAAATTATTATTTTGTCCTATCTTGCGCTATCCGACGTCTCCCTTCACCCACTGTTCTGTTGTCCGTCCCCCAGGGAGGAGGTCACATGCAGATACTTGTAATCAGTTCCCAACCCCCCTTTTGTTCTGAGGTTGATCTAGTTCTTACAAATTACTTTCTTTTTCCTGTAAATGCCCTTATTTTGCTGTCATATTTGAGTAATATTGTATATTTGGCTTGTTGGATGATTTTTGGTTGGTAGGGTTTTTTCTTTCAGAATTTTATATATGTCATCCATTGCTGTCTTACATTCATGGTTTCTGTTGAAAAAAAACACAGGTTTGATCTTACTGGCTCTCCTTTATAGGTAACTTTTCATTTTTCCTAAGTTGGTCTAAGGATTATTTCATTGTCTTTTATTTTTTAATTGTTATGTCTTGGTGATTTTCTGCATTTTTCTCATCTTTAATGATGCCAGGGAAAGTTTTTCCAACATCTCTTCTCAGTGGTGTGTTTTAGGGCTTTTTCTTTTAGTGTCACTCTAGAATTCTGATCACACAACATAAGATATTTATCTGCATTGTGTCCCAGATACTTCTTAGGCTGTCTTAAATTTTTTAAAATTCTTTTTCTTCTGACTGTTCCTCTTGCAGATTAGTATTGAGAAATTTTTATTCAAGCTCACTGATTTAGTTCTGTTCTTTTGTTCTTTCAATGTATTATCTATTTCTGGCATATTAATATTCTGAATTTCATTTTGCTCTCTTTGTGTGGTTTCTGATTATTTATTTTGTAAGTTTGTCCTTGTAGTGTTTTCCTGAATTCTTCTGAAGTGTTTTCTCTTTATTGATCCCTGATTTTACCTGTGACTTTCTTGATCTTTCTCTCAATCCTTTGACCTAAATCTCATTCTTTTGAATTTCTTATCGGATAATCCCGATGTCCTTTCTTCCTCATAAAGGGTTTTTGGAACATCTACAGGAGCAGTTAAGGGGTCTTGCCGAGTAGGTGGGGCTGCAAGAAGTATGGGTGTGGCTGGGCTTTGTAGGCTTGGTTGCTGTCTCTTGTAGGGTGGGGCAGGAAATAAAGAGAGAACAGTAAAAACAACAGAGATATACATAATTAGGAAGGGAAAGTAAGTGGGCTATCAAGGCAAGAAAAAATAATGTAGCAAGTAAAAAGGAAAGAAACAAAAAAGGAAGAAGAAAAAGAAAGAAGGACACAAGCAAAACTAAGGAGTGGGGGAAGAATAATAAGGAAAAATTAATAGGAAAAAGGGAAAGAAAAAAGAAACTTAAAAAAGGATATGAAACAAGAGAAGCTAAAGAAAAGGGGTGAGGGGTGGGGACAGAAAAGCAGTATTCAAAGGAGGAAGCTTTGGAGAAGGGGCATAGGCTCAAAGAGGGAAAAACTGGGGCGAGGTGTGGGATAAGCTCCTTGGTATAGGTCTACCCCTCTGCCAGCTAAGAAGCTTATGTGGGGATTTGCGGAGAGAAAGGGTGGGGGGCCTTGTCTGATGAGGAAGAGTTCACCTGCCTCCAGATGCAGGGGTGGGCCACCAGGAGCCATACCAATGAGAGCATGGTTCTGACCTCCGGTGGAGCAGGGACAACGCAGTGTGTGGGGGTGGGGGTGTCACCAGCCACTGGGTAGGCGAGGGTTGGGGTTGGTCACCTTTGTGGTTGGTCACTAGGTCTCTCAATCCTTTGAAAGTGTGTAGAACAAGGGAGGAGCCTATCATTCTTGTTGCCAGCTCATGTGTACACTTATATTGTTAAGCCAACCTGGTGCCTCCATCAAATACTGCTTACTAAAGTTCAAGGTGACCTTGTCTCATCAGGCCAGCCTGCAAGTCACGCATCTCTTTCTGCCCTCACTGCTTTTGTTCAGCTTCTCCCAGTTGATATTGAATCCACTTCTCAATGATTTCCCTGAAACTCAGGGTTGCAGGATTAAGATTTGTATCTGTTTCATTTAATCTCTGTGGTCTAAATTTTAATTTTTGAAGTACTATCAATCATTTAAAATTTCTTATGTGGGTCAAATAAAAAATGAGCTGTTTCCCTGCCCCACTTCTAATCAGAAACCCCAGGAAAAACTACTTTTGGCTCTATTTCTTTTGCCTTCCCCTGAGTACAGTTAAATAACATGCTTTAAATAACACATTGATGTCTACTATCTTAAGTGAGATTATAAACATGACCTCACCCGATGGAATCACATTGACTCCGTCTGTGGGGAGGGATGATGGAGAAACTCACTGATTACCGTCCAAAACAAGGCCGGGGTCTGATTGTGGAACAGACTCTCAGTTACTCATATGGAAGTTCGGGTTGCAGCTGAAAAAAATTCAAACAAGTCCACAAGAGTCAAAATACAACCTTGAACACATTCTGTACTTGAATTTAGATAACAGCTCCAAAATAGATGGGGTGCGTTGAACCCTGATGGCAGGAGGCCAGATGAGTTGTGGGATGACTTTAAGAATAGCGTAAGGGAAGAAAGTCACCGGTCATTAAAAAGACAGGAAAGAAAGAAAAGACGAAAATAGATGTCGGAAGTGAAAAAAAGAGACCCTGAAAGGAAGGCATGGCTGGCATTTGAATCGCGGTGTTAGGGAAGCATCCTGAAAGTAGCGTGGACGGCGACGAGAACAAACAGAGCCTTTCTTGGGAAAAGCCCAGCCATAATTCACCTAAGAAACAAGCAGGTGAGTCTTTTCTCACGTTCTTTGTACGTGTCAGGAGAGACAGTGCCTGGAGAAGAGAGGCAGAGACGAGAGGGAAAGACAGATTGGCACAGTGGCTGCCACATTGGGCTCAAAGGCGAGACGGGTCACTAACTATAACCAGAGGGCATTTCAAAAGCCTGACACACTCTCATCCCTGTGACCACCCCTGCTAGGGTCCTGCAGAGCAAGAGGAGGAGGACAGGAAGGCAGGCTGAGAGTGAGTGCAGGACGGCTTTGGAAAGCAAAAACACGTCGTCACTCGTGACATTAGCAGTAAACATTGCCACCATCACTCTCAACGGGAATAAAACGAACACCCAATCCGTCAAAACTGCATCTCAAAGGCACGTTAAAATTGTCCCGAAGTCAACTGGGAAAACCAAAGGGTGACCACCTTCCACAGGCCGGAGACGGACCAAGATGGATGCTGCTGCTTTAGGGGCAAACGTGCCACCACGCTGGGCAATAGTGGCCAACTGGATCAGAAGGATGTAAGCTCTAAGTGCATTCCTACCCGGAGAGTTATATTTTCACGTGGGCTAGAACGAGGGCAATTGCGAAGGATTGACAGGGGCGACAGTCACCGTAAATGAAACAACAGGTCTGGCAAGGACTATCGTGTGCAGCCACTTAGTCCCTCAGCTACTGAGGGCGGGCACCCAAGGAAGCCTGCTGGACTTTAAAGGGTTACAGGGGGAGTGGGGAAGAAGTGGTGAGAAGCTAACAGGCATAGCAGTGAGTTAAAGTCAACAACAAATAGAAATATATATATATATATATATATATATATATATATATATATATATATATATTTCTGGTTTAATGCAAGTTAAACCAACCATAAAATACCATTTCAAAAGCTCACCAATTTGGCAGAAATTAAAGTCTCATAATGATAAATGATGGCAAAGATGTGGAACAATATATGAGAGGGCTTCAAAAAGTGAGTGGAAAAATGGAATGAAAAGAATGGATTTTTCCCACTATTTTACAAGCAGTTTTATTGCCATCCACATATCACACAATTCAATAGTTCAATCAGACCGAGAAGAGTTGTGTGATCATTATCACAATCCACTAACTATTCAAAGCCCCTTCCTGTATCTTTTAGTTAGGACACATGTTCTAGCTAGGGTAGCAGAGACCCAACCATAATTTGTTTCATGGCAAAATATTAAGGCTAGTTGATGGGTAAGTCATGAGAGTAAGTCAAAATATGTTGCTATGAAATCATAGAAACCTTCATTAAACACAAAACAAAAGCAAACTGTGAAGGTCTTGTTTCCCAACATATCCTCCATCGAAATCTAGACACTTCGGAAGGTGGTGTTGCCATTTCTCCCTGAATAATTCTGCACCTTCCATTTGCATCACCTCCAAAATGGCAATTTTGGCATCTTCAAGGGACTCCAATTGTATTCCTTTTTAATGTTCTTTGAGTTCTGGGAGCAAAACTCAGTCTGAAGGAGCAAGATCAGGGCGTGTGGTGGATGGGACAGCATTTCCCAAGGAAATTTTTGTAGGACAGCCCTTCCTACCCTCAAAGAAAAGGCAGTTGAATTATTATTTGGAAAAAACATTTTTAAAGAAAATAGACAACTGTATTGGTAAGGAAAAGACCAGAAAAGTTGAGGAGAGAATTTCCCCCCCCATCATTATCCTACATCATTTTAGATAATCTATTAAGATTATTCCTTGGGGTTTAAAAAAACACACCACATTTTCTATAACCTTTTTAGCTGAACTCTCTACCTTGAATTTAACTGGTCCAGCAGATATCCTGGGAAGCTACTATTTTGATTGGACTTTGCTCTCTGATTACGATTCCTTTCATAAAATAGTCTTCATTAGCAAAGGAAAGATCAACTCTTTGGTCTAGCTGATCCTTGTTTAATTCACTGAGCTGAAAGCTCGCATAGGTCAAGATGTTCCCATAAAATTGAAAACGCTTGCAAACAAGCAGCCATCTAAGTGAGGCATCATCTGAGTCCACATGAAAGAAGCACACCAGCCCGTGTGATCCAAAGATGATGATACAAAATCCAAATATGAGGAAGGGGAAAGTATCAGAGCTTAAACCGTGAACACACCCAATTGACAGAAGTCTAAGGAGGACAGTGGGAGTCCCCAATCCATGTGCAAGGTATGGAGTCAGGTGAGGCCTGTAGCAGACCCCTGTGGCTACAGTTGAGGTAGGTCTGGGAGCAGTTTTGCTATTAGGGATTTTTGTATACTTGGGTATGGTGGGTGGAACAATGGTATAATATGATACCCAGTCAGATGACCTCCCACTCTCGATCCACTCTAAATTTGCTCTAGCTTTAAATATTTTGTACCTTTTCCACTACAGAAACATTTTTTGCTTGTTTTTTTTTTTTAAATATTGCTGGTAGTCTTTTCTTTCTTACTCTTTATATTTATCATTATATTATTGCTATTATTATTTTCTTCCTTTTAAAATTGTTTCTGCGAGGTTTCTCAGTTTATGAAGCACAGAAGTGGGGACAACTGATGAAATGGTTTAATAGGGGCTGGGGTGGGCTGGGGATGGGAAGGGTGAGGGAAATGGGTATGGTACCCACTCCTGGTACTATAATGTGTTCATCCAGGTTGGCTAGAGAAGCAAATCCAGGGACACACATATATGTATAAGGAAGAGCTTCATATCAAAGAGCAATTGAATATTGAGAAAACACCCCAGCCCAGATCAAGTCCATACGTCTGATATAAGCCCATATGTCTGATACTAGGCCATCAATTCCTCTTCAGACTCACACAGCACATACAATGATGACAAATGCAGGAAGATCACACGCTGGTGGGTGAAAAGTCTTGTGGCTCCGGTGGCAGTGGAAGCATCTCAGTGATGGCATGGATCTCCATGTGGCAACTCCAGCTCTCTGAGTGTGGCTCCTCAACAGGAAGGTGAAGCAGAGAGAGAGGCTCTTGCAGGGCTCAGGAAGTCTCCATGTGGCTTGTCAACAGGAAGACTGAGGCAGAGAGAGAGAGGAAGTTCCCAGAATCCTCATGAGACAGCCATGCCCACAACGAGGCATCAACAGGTCATGACCTGATAGGCTAGACTCCACCCCTTCACTCTGGTTATTGTTGTTTTTAATCATTTTATTGGGGGCTCTTACAGCTCTTATCACAACCCATCCATCCATCCATTGTGTCAAGCACATTTGTACATATGTTGTCATCATCATTTTCAAAACATTTTCTTTCTACTTGAGCCCTCCTTATCAGCTCATTTCCCGCCCCCCTCCTTCACTCTTTTTTTTTTTTCTTCACTCTTAATACCCGCGAGTTGACATGAAATTACATAACTACCACAGGGAGCAAATAATGAATGCAGGAGGTGGGAGGGAGCACTAGAACTGATTGTGATGATATATATACACAACTCTTAAAAAGTGAGTTAACTATGAAAGTATATGATATGTGAATTTTATATCTATATACTATGTTTTAAAAAAATAAAATGCAATGATTTGGGATGAGATCTACTTGAGTTTCATTAAAAATTTGATATTAGCTCTGAACTCAAAATAGTTTTTTTCCATAGCCCCAAACGTATCTTTTTTGAAGGCGTCCTAAAGAGACAAAGACAAGTGTTCTGCTGAGAGAGCTTGTCTGCAGCCACCCACTCTTGCAGAGATGTGTTTAAACATGTTTTATTTGGAATAAACTTGTACATTTATGAATCGGGCCCTAGTCATGTTTTAGAGCACAAACGAGACCCCCTCTTGAATATAGTTTAGAGAGGACATTTACTAAGTCTTAAAAGAGACAAAGATAGCACACAGACACAGGCACCTCATCCCATGAGGGAGGCCACCAACAGGAGGTGGAAATGGTGTCCAAGGATTCACAACGGACACTCGAGATAAATCGACTGGGGTGGGGGTGGGCAGTGAGGAAACTGTCACAAAGGCATCATTGGTGGCAGGTCAATGCATCACAGCTGCAGGTGGCACCACAGAAGCAGGGATGGAGACTACGATTGGGACCCTTCCATTGCTAGACAGAGGGCTTATGAGGTTGATCCAGGGCCTTCCAACCAAGGCAGCCAAGGCACGATTGATAGGGAATGACTCATGACTATGTGACCCCTTCTGTTGTCCCCAGGATGGTGACCTCCATCAAGGACACACGTCGGTAAGCAACCAGGAGAGAGACTGCCTCTCCCAGGGCTGCCTGAGAGGGGTTGGAGGCAATCTATTGGCCAAGGCATTCTGCGTGAGGGCAAGATTACCTACATCCTGGGTTAATGATCGGAAAACCTTCAATGGAGGCTCAATCTGTGTGGGGACTCTGCCAACTGGTTTTGGCTGTCACTGCCATTCACACCCCTTTGCAAACCTAGGTGCTCAGAATTTACACTCTAATCTGGTAGCAACACTGTTTTTCACTTACTCTCATACAATTCAGTGGTTTTCGTATGTGTGTGTTCATCATCAGAATCACTTTTAGGACATTTTCACCATTCTAAAAGGAAACTCCACACTCATGAGCAGTCACCCCAGCATTTCCTCTACTCTGGTTGCCCCGGCCCTATGCAACCACGAATCTACTTAGCCCCAATAGGTTTGCCCATTCCAAACATTTCATATTGATGGCATCATACAATTGTGGTCTTTTGGGACCAGCTAATTTCACTTAGCATGATACTTTCCAGGTTCATCCATGTATTTGTGCTTCATTCCTTTTTATAGCTGCATACGATTCCATTTGTAGAGATAGCCTATTGTGTTTATTTGTCATCCACTCGTCATTGATGGGCATTTAGATCGTTTGCATTTGGTCTTCGCAGAGAAGAGACTTTCAGAAGAGGGACCCGACTGCACTTATAACTGAGATGTGAAAACTCTGATCCGGGTGTTTCATATGTGTATACGATTCGGCTCATAGACACGTTACCAAAAGCAAAATTGGAAGCATTGAATCATTCCTCTTTGGAAAGAGGGATGTCTTCGAGTATATTCAAAGGCACAATTGTACTATCTACTGGTCCTTATAGCTCCTAATTTCTAGTGAGTCACCTTTTGAATTTTTTCTTTAAAATGTTATGTAAAGGGGGGAGCGGGGAGGGAGGGGAAAATGAGGACCTAATGTCGGGGGTTTAAGTGGAGAGAAAATGTTTTGAGAATGATGTACAAATGCGCTTTACACAATTGATGTGTATATGGATTGCGATAACAGTTGTATGAGCCCCTAATAAAATGTTTTTAAAAAATGTTCTGTAAAATACAAGTACATTGTTGAAATGGAGACAGACAGGTAAGCAAAATGAAAAATTACCTATGATCCCAACACTCAAAGCCACGTAACTTTAAGTGTTTGCCCTTAAATATTTTATGAGTTTATTGATTTGTAAAAATGACACATGCTCAGTATAAATTCGTGAAATGCAGAAAAATACAAATAAAGTAAGTCACACTAAATCCTGCCATCCAAAAGTAACCATTTTAATATTAACAGCAATATAGCACACCTTTCCCTCTATGTATATATGCAGACAGGATAGATGGATGGTTCAAAGGATAATTGGATTGATGGGTGGGTAGACAGAAAAAGAAATGCTTAATGAATCCTATTATATTTAAACAAAAATAACATTTTCCTTGAATGATACGGAAGATTTTCTGTTCCAAGATGGCGATTGAGCATATCCTGCAACTTTCCCTCTTTCCCAGCTCTAGAAATTACAGGGGGAAATTTTTATGCATACATAGATGTACTGTCAAACAAAAGGAATTCTTAAGAATAGTGAAAAACTTCTGATCAAAATCAGATGGGATTACAGTGAAGCAGGCAATGGCAGTCCGGCGTGCATGCAGAAGGCCAACAGAACAGTGCTGTCACAAAAAAGGAGCTGCAGTTTTAGATCATCGAAAATGGTGGGAGCTGGGAGCAGGCAGACACCAACTATGGGAGCTTGGGCAGTAAGCGGTAGCATCTGGGCCTCTCCTCCCCTCCTCATTTCTGTCCGTCAAGTAACTAACAGCCGGGGACAGGTTGGAGCCGTGTCTCCCGAGATAAGGCACTGTCTCAAGCGGCTGACAAGACCAAACACAAATGAGGAGCAAGTCAGCCCAGAAGACTAGCTGCCGAAGTACCCTGCTCCGCTGTGCACTTTACCCGTCTTCCACCCCCACTGAAAACCACATGGATCCTAAGTGCCAACTATCAGATGGGGAACCTCAAAGGGGGAGATGGCCCTAAAGAATCCCTGTCTCTTCGTGTAACACCTTAATATAGAGTCCAAACAGAACACCAACGAACAGTAGCACAGGGACTGCACTTGAGGAAACATTGATAATGAAAGTGGAACGAATCTTTAGGCATATAACCATTACCATTAGCAGGAGCGCGGGTGGCAGAGTGCTTACCACTATGGACTGCTCCCCCTGAGGTCAGCCTTCTGCTTCCAGAAACAGTTAAACTCTGGGACACCCACGGGGCCCTTCTGGTCTACCCTGTCGTCGAGGGTCTGCTTGAGTCAGAACGGACGCTCTGGGTGTGAGTCTGGTTTGGGGGTCTCACTACCATTAGCAAGAAACAAAGATCCCTCTGTGCATCCGGGAAGCAAGAGAGCATAAATGTTAATCCAATTGGAAGATCTTGTTGGGTGCAGTGGAGGAGATCTTGGGAATGAACAATACGGTTTTTGAAATAAAGCCATTCGCGAGGTTGAATGGCACAATGGATACAGCAGTGAGTGAATTAGGGAGCTGTAAAACTGGAATGAGAAATCCTCTCGGGATGCAGTTGTTGTTGTTGTTCGGTGCCTCTGAGTCATTTCGGGCTTTTAGGGACCCTGTGCGCAACAAAACGGAAGACAGCCCCGTCCTGCACCTCCCCACGGTCACTGCTATGTGTGAGTCCACTGTTGGCAGTCACTGGGTCAGTCCGGATCACTGAGGGGCCTCCTCGTTCTCACCGACCCTCTTTCATTGAGGAAGTGATGCTGTATTTGGAACCAGGGTCAGAAAACTTTTTCTGTAAAGCCCAGATAACAAGGAGCATTCTGGTTGTATTTTGCCCAAGACAGATTTGTTTGTTTTGCCAGAAGACCGGAGTACTTGCAGTATTCTTCACCAGCACCACAATTCAAGTACATCATTCCTGCTGTGATGTCCCTTATTCATTGTTCAATTTCACATGCATATTGTAAAGTGAGTGAAAATACCATGACTGTAGGTCAGGCACACCTTAGTCTTCAGAGTCACATGTGTGCTCTTTGAGCCATTAAGGAGGTCTTGTGTAGCAGAGACGTCCAATGCGGCATGCTGATTTCTTGACTGCTGCTTCTATGAACGTTCATTGTGGGTTCCATTCAAAGGGAATCTTTGACCACTTTCCCCCACTTTTTTATTGTGATGTTGCTGACTGGTCTGCTCGTAAGGGTTTTTGTTTTCTTGACATTGAGGTGTGATCCATATGGTCTTTGCTCTTCATCCGCAAGGGCTTCAGGCGCTTCTCACTTTCTGCTGGCAAGGGTGTGTCAGCTGCATGTCACACAGGTTGTTAATAAGCCTTCCTCTAATCCTCTGAATTGAATATTGTGCACGTCCAACTTTATGACTCTGGGTCAGAGAATACCCAGTTCATGATGGGAGGCTATATTAGATTCCTTCATGCTGTATTATATATATATGTACATATATACACACATACATACATATACATATATTCATAAGTGTCCTGGTTTTGTTTTGTTCTATTAAACTGGTATTCCATGATGCTCACCTTTGTGACATGATCGCTGAAGACAAAACGGGTGCATAAACAAATGTGGTGAAGAACGCTGATGGTGCCTATATCTGGGGTCTTAAAGGCTTGAAGGTAAACAAGCGGTCATCTAGCTGAGAAGCAACAGAGCCCACATGGAAGAAGCACACCAGCCTGTGTGATCACGAAGTGTTGATGGGATCAGGTATCAGGCATCAAAGAACCAAAAATTGTACCATTAAGGATGAGGAGGAGTGTGGAGTGGGAACCCAAAACCCATTTGTAGGCAACTGGACATCCCCTTACAGAAGGATCGCGGGGAGGAAATGAACCAGTCAGGGTGCAGTATAGCAACGATGAAACATACAACTTTCCTCTAGTTCTTAAATGCTTCCTCCCCCACCCCCACCGCCTTCCACCCCATCATGATCTCAATTCTACCTTACAAATCCTGCTAGACCAGAGGATGTACACTGATACGGATAGGAAATGGAAACACAGGGAATCCAGGACAGATGATCCCTTCAGGACCAGTGGTGAGAGTGGCAAAACCGGGAGGGTGGAGGGAAGGTGGGGTAGAAAGGGGGAACCAATCACAAGGATCTATGTATAATCCCCTTCCAGGGGGATGGACAACAGAAAAGTGGGTGAAGGGAGATGTTGGACAGTGTAAGACATGACAAAATAATAATGATTTATAAATTATCAAGGATTCATGAAGGAGGGGGGAAAATGAAGAACTGATACCAAGGGCTCAAGTAGAAAGCAAATGTTTTGAGAATGATGATAGCAACAAATGTACAAATGTGCTTGACACAATGGGTGGATGTATGGATTGTGATGAGTTGTACGAGCCCCAATAAAACGATTAAAAAAAAAGAAAATGAAATAATTTTGCTGAGCTCAAATTCTTGTTATTCTTGTGGTGGTAGTGGCCATAATCTCATGGCCACTTTGAAGATATAAAAGTGAAGGGGTGGAGTTTAGCCTGTCAATCACGTCACAGCCCGATGGGCCTTCTTTTGTGTGTGACCCCCTCATAAGGAGGGTCCTGGGAACCTCCCCCTCTCTGCCTTCACCTTGCAGTTGATAAGCCATGCTGAGACCTGGGAGAGCAATGCTTCCACTGCCCTGGGAGCCAAAGACTGCACCCCCCAGCCTGTGATCTTCCTGCATTCTGAATCATTACATGTAGCTGCGTGAGTCTGAAGAGGGATTTATGCACTAGTTTCGGGCTTATGGACTAGTATTGTACTTATGGACTTGATCTGGACTGGGCTGAGATGTTTCCTTGATATATAATGACTTCTTGATACAAACCTCTCTCTTGCACACACATGAGTGTCTCTGGATTTGTTTCTCTAGTCAACTCAACCTAACACAGTCTGTCTATCTGAAGTTTTGTTTACACGTTTTTCTGTCTCTTCAGGCCTATTCTATATTTTATTCAGCTAACTTTGTAGTTCCCCTTTCACATTCAGTTCTTTAACTCATTAGGAGTTCATTCATAGGTAGACTGCGTTTTATTTTCACTCTACACGTGTTTTTTTTCAATTTCATCAAATTAGTTCTTCTTTCTGCACCATTTTGTGATTGATTCCTCCTTCGTTATATATTGATTCCCATATGTTCCCAAATGGTTCTTCTATGTGCCACTGGTCGATTTCATTGACTCCTTATCAATAAGGCTTGGCAACATGTCATAATATCTAGTAGAGCAAAACCAAAACCGAACTCAGTGCCATCCACTCGATTCTGAGGCGTAGCTCCTGTGGGTTTCCAAGGCGGTCAGTCTTTTCAGGAGCAGAAAGACATCCTCTGCCACAGAGAAGCTGGTGGGTTCAAATCACTGCCCTGGCTGTTAGCTGCCCGATGTGTAACCCGTGACCCCCCCAGGGCTCCCTCTCGTAGGACAGGTCCCCCGTGAGTTCTTTGCTTCTGAAGGTAATCTAAGCCATAAATAAATAAGGAAGACTGGAGAAAGATCAAGGCATTTGAATTATGGTGCTGGCAAGGAATTCTGGAAGTTACATGAATTGCCAACTGTGCTGTCCTGGAACAAGGACAGCCAGAATGCTCCTTAGGGGCAAGGAGGGCGAGGCTTTGGCCCAGTGTTTTGGACATGTCCTCGAGAGAACGGTCAACCCTGGGAAAGGACATTGTGTTTGGTGCAGCAGAGGGGCAGTGAAGAAGAGGAAGACCCTCGACAGTTGTAGAGACGCGGTGAGTGCAACAGTGGGTTCAAACATAGGATGGTCCAGGACTAGGCGGTGTCTCCTTCTGTTGTGCGTAGGTGGGTCACGATGAGTCAGAATGGATTTGATAGCCCCATTGGCAACAGTGCCGTCAGCCTGAGGGCTAAGCTGTTCTCCAGGTTGGTTCATGGTCAGAAGGAATTCACTGGAGGCTGAATTCATGCAGAGACTCATAAGGAGATTTCCAACTTCCATGTTTCCACCGTCACCTTGCAAATTCAGTGCTCGGAAATGTAAGTTCGAATCCAGTTCGTAGGCAAGCACTTCACCACTGTGCCACCAGGGTGCTTGGGACATTTCATGAGATACTCTTTTAATTCGCGTGCAGTATTAACAGCTGTGCCAGCAAGAACATTGAATGACTCTCTGCCGAGTCATTGAACAAAGTATCGATGTCTTGGAGGAAAAATGAAAAAAAAAACCAAAACACTCCATAGTAAAAGAACCGAAGTTAATTATAATTTAAGTGACTAATAAAGGCTTATTGTTGGACTGATACTTCTTACAAGTGTACATTTTGATTTCATGCAATTATTATTTCTGCTAACAAGCTCAACAAGAAGGACTGCATCTTATGCCAGCACACGGAGCGTGCCACCTCTCGCCTGAAGCACTTTGCTTGATCAAGGCTCTTGTTTTGGCTTGATGGGTTGTAAATATTCTTCATCTTTCCATTTAGTCAGCATACAGAATCTTCAGGATAGATTCCTGGTTTATTAACCCAGGTAGCTTCAAAACAGGATGGAAGGGGTAGGTGTGTGTCAGGTGTGGGTGCGGGGTGGGTGGGTGAGGGGGTGGGGAGGAGTAGGTGTGCGTGTAGGTTAGGGGGGATGAGGGAGCCTGTGGAGGAAAATGCGTTATGATGTTGGCCTATGGAGCTTCTTAATTCTAGTTTTTTAATTCTAATTTTTTAATTGGGAACAACTGGAGAATCAGAGGTCAATAAATAGCTCTCATACTAGCAGCAGGTGGCCAATCTCACCCAGGATATGGGACAATGACTCATGTCTCTCAGCCAGTGATAAACTCTGTGATTGTTTGTATGCACAAGTTTTATATGCAGCATTCTTTCTCCCTGTTGGTGTAGTGATTACTCATTGGGCTTCAATCCATAGGTCAGCATTTTGAAGCCACCACCCGATCCATGGGAGAAAGATGGGGCTTTCTACTGCTGTAAAAATTAGCCTTGGAAGCCACAGGGCAGTTCTACCTTGCTCTGAGGGTTGCTATGAGTTAGAATTGACTCGATGCCAGTGGTCTGTTTTCTGTTTTCACCAAATTCAGTGGAATAAATGTTTGCAGGCTGTAGAGAAGGAAATGTGAATGGAGTTAGTGGACTTCACCAGGAGCACTTTGGAAGAGCGTTGGCTACTACACCACACTGTAGGGTCTCGCACTGCAGGAGGAGGAAATTTGAGCCTGTAGAGAGGGAACAGAAAGCCTTCTGTGAAGAGTGTGGGTTAATAGACCAGGAATCTCCCTGAGAGATCCCTGAAGTACGACCAGAGTGCCCCTCAGAGGCAAGGGTGATAACACTTTGCCTCACGCCCTCCGCACATGTTGTCAGGAGAGACCAGTCCCTGGAAAGGACACCATATTCAAAGGTGTTGCTGTTTCTCTGGTCTTCCGCCTTCATTCATGGCCCAGCTTTCTCATGCATACGAGGTGATTGAAAATACCATGGCCCTCAGTACCCTTTTAAGTAAGTCTTAGCCAGTTGGCCTTTGCAGCATCCAGTTGGCCCACAAGAATCTTGCTATGGAACCTGCCCCTGTGTCGTTCTGCTCTTGGGAGAGAAGGTGAATCAGCTTCTCTCATTCAGACTCTACGGAGCAGAAGTAAGTACCTGTCTCCATGAGCATAAATGTCCCCCAAACTCATGGTGGCACATGTGTGATTCATTTTAAAACTCTCTTCTTGGTGGTAGTATAGAACTTGGCTTACGGGTTTCTGTGGTGAGCAAGCCTCACCAGCCTGGGAGAAAGTTCTGGAGGCATCCCCAATCTTTTGTAAGATCTCCTTTTTGTACGGATGTATGACATCTAGCCCCTCTACAAATGAATCCCCCTTGCTTGCTGAAAGTGAGGCGGACTTGAAGCATTTGCTGATGACGATTCTGTGACTCAATGTAGACCGAAACCCCTCACAACTGGACCGGTAGGTAACATTGTGATAAATGGAGGAAAGGTTGACGTTGTTAAGGATTTTGTCTGGCTTGGATCCACAATCAATACCCATGGAAGCAGCAGTCAAGAGATAAAAAGAAGCTTTTCATTAGGTAAGTCTGCTTGCAGAAGAAAGACCTCTTTCGAGTATTGAAAAGCAAGGATGTTTCTTTGAGGACTGAAATGTGCCTGAGCCACGTAATCATATTTTCCATTGCCTCATATCATATGCCTGCGAAAGGTGGCCCTTGAATAAGACTGAAGACAACCCGATGCCTTTGACTGGTGGTGCTGGAGAAGAGTACTGAAAGTCCCATGACTGCTACCAGGACAAACAGACCTGTCTCGGAAGAAGTCCAGCCAGAGCGCTCCTTGGAGGCCAGGATGGCCAGACTGCGTCTTCCAGACATTGGGCATGTCCTCAGGAGAGACCGGTTCCTGGAGAAGGACATCATGCGTGGTCAAGTGGAGAGTAATGAGGAAGAGGAAGGCCCTCAAATGCGATGGATGGAGACAGTGACTGCAACCATGAGCCCACGCATAGGAACAATTGTGAGCATGGTGCAAAGCAGGGCAGTGTTTTGTTTGACTCCACGTGACTCAATGGCACCTATGATAGGTAGGTTTATTGTGCCAGCCTGGCCAATAGGAACATCTGGGACTAATCAGGTCGCAGTTTGATTGGAAGGGAAAGAGATACATGGCTCGGCAAGGCCCACCCCCATCTCTCGCTCTTGCTCTCGTTCTCGCTCTCTAGTGATAGACCAGCGTGCTGCTGCTTTACCTAGTTCTCCGCCTCAACCTGTATGCTACAACACTGTGGGCCAAGCCAACCTGTGGATGCTGGGTCCTGTTTTGTGTTGCTAGAGCTTGACACTCTTTTGATACTTGCTTTACCACGCTGCTGGTGTGTATATCACTTGAGCTTGAGGCTGGTGGATCCTGTCACCTTGCATTACTTAAATTCGATATCCCATCCAGGCCTGCTTCACTAAGTTTCTGAGTTAATGTTACTGACCCACCTTGTTGCTTGCTGCCAGTAGGCAGACTCTGTTTGCCTTGCCTGAGGAAGGACTCTGCTGTCTTCTTCCTTGACCTTGGACCTGGCATCCCATGTAAGTTGAAGGACTTACAGTATATTAACTGTTCCAATGAAGTGAGTTGAATTGAGCCCTCTGTACTGCTGCGTGGAGTAATTAACTGTTATATTCCTTCTCGCTGTATACACCTATCCTCTTCTATAGCTATAATTACAAGTGTCCTGGTTTTGTTTCTCTAGAGAACCCTGCCTAACACACAGCACCTAACAGCAACAGCAATAGCAGTAACAAGAATTCCTTTTGAGTTTTTCATATATTCCTGATGGAGATTGCAGTTGAATGAATGTTTGAGGGCTGGGCTGATCAAGTTTTAGCAACTTTTTTTTTTTTATCTATTACGGGCTGTTCTTTTTTAGAAAGTGGAAATATTAAGCTGTTGTTCTCTGCTTTGGAGATATAGCCCATTACATTATGGTACAATATCATTAATTGCACACCAATGTGAAAAGGGAAGTTTTGGGGTTTTTTGGTAGGACGTTTCAGATTTACACCAATTCATGAAACCTCAAAGTTTGAAAGCATAGGGGCTATCTAAGTTAACTTCCATGGAAGTAATGAATGCTGTTAACTTGAGCTCATTCTCTCCTCTTCAGATCTCAGCTCTGTCCATTAGTCTATAGCTGCAACGGGCGGCCATGCAGCCCTTTCTGACTCGTGGTGACCCCAGACGCCCAAGGGAACTTGGCCTCATTGCATTTCTGGGATTGTAAATCTTGATGACATGGAGTGGCTGATGCGTGGGAACCAGTAACCTTGCTGTTAGCAGTGCAGCTCATAATCTCCACCACAACTCCTAATTCTTAGACCAGCTGCAGCTAATCACTTAAACTTGCCTCAGTGTCCTCCTTGAATGGGGGGATGAACCCTATCTTCTTAAAAGAACACTGTTAAGAGAATAAAATCAAATATACATACTTATAGGAGTTGCCTGGTACAGCCACTAGAGGGCCTCTGGTGGTGCTGTGGTTAAAATGCTTGTCTGCTAATGAAAGGGTTCAAACTCCCCCGGCTTCCCTGAGGAGGAGGATGGGGCAGTCTGATTCCATAAAAATCCATACTCTTGGGGCAATGAATGTACAAATGTGCTTTACACAATTGATGTATGTATGGCTTGTGACAAGAGTTGTATGAGCCCCTACTAAAATGATTAAACAAAGAAAAAGAAAGCAAATGTTTTGAGAATGATGGTGGCAACAAATATACAAATGCGCTTGACACGATGGATAGATGTATGGATTGTGATAAGAGTTGTACGAGCCTCCAATAAAATGATTTATTAAAAAAAATCCATACTCTTGGAAGCCTGCTCTGCTCTGATCACAGGGTTTCGAAGACTCGGATGGACTTGCAGGCGCTGGGCAACTTAGTCACAGAGGAATGTAATGTTGGCTGCCTTCAGCCTCCTTTCTGGGACAACACATTTCATTTTTGGGCTATTGTTTCCCATCGATACGCCTTCCTCATATTGTTCTGCCTCTGCCTATTTTTCAGTATCTCCCCTTAGTTCTCAGTCTTCAGCGGTCACGCAGCAGAATGTCCTTTCTCGTCCATTGGCAGCCTTGTACTCATGAAAAACAAATTCACCGCCAACAGGTCAATTCCCTATAGGACAGAGTAGAACTGCCCCTGGGACCTGCCAAGACTGTAACGCTAGGGCTGCAGTTCTCAACCTGTGGGTCATGACCCCTTTGGGGGTTGAACGACCCTTTCACAGGGTCGCTTGATTCATAACATTAGGAAGATTACTGTTATGAAGTATCAAAGAAAATAATGTTATGGTGGGTGGGTGTGGGGTCACCACAACATGAGGAACGGTATTAAAGGGCACAGCATGAGAAAGGTTGAGAACCACTGCTCTAAGGGAGTGGAAAGCCATATCTGTCTCCTGGGGAGTGGCAGGTGGTTTTGAGCTGTGGATTTGACGGTTAGCAGCCCAACACATCACCCACTACACCACCCAAGCTCCTGATAGCCTGCAGGTATCTGTTATTTTAGTTAAAGGAACTAGATATTGGGAAGAAAAAAATTTTTTTTCTTTTTAGAAGTGGGATTCTGGGGGTTCTGTTAGACTTCTATGTGACTCTCAAGATTTACCAGGTGAATGGACAAAAGATGGGTTTCCATTTTTTTAACATCCAGTATTGTTTCAAGATTGAATGAGTGCTTGGGAAGGATAGTTTTATCTAACACTGGTGGGTTTAAGTGACAGGCTGCTAGGATTCTGTAGGATTCAAACTTGGACAAAGTGTGCATGAGCAAGTGTGGTTAGACACTTGAATGACTTGAAGTGTTGGCCCCACATTGTTGTCAGATGCCCTCCTAGGGACCCCTGAAGACAACAGAACAAAACATTGCTTGCACCGTCTGAGCCCATGGTGGCCGCCACTGGGCATCTCACTAAGAGTGATCCTCATCTCGGGGAGGAGAGGAACTAGTCAGGGTGTGATGTAGTAACGATGAAAAATACAACTTTCCTCTAGTTCCTAAATGCTTCCTTCCCCCAACTATCATGATCCCAATTCTACCTTGCAAGTCTGGCTAGACCAGAGGATGTACACTGGTACAGATAGCAACTGGAAACACAGGGAATCCAGGGCGGATGATCCCTTCAGGACCAGTGGTGTGAGTGGCGATACTGGGAGGGTAGAGGGAGAGTGGGTTGGAAAGGGGGAACCGATTACAAGGATCTACGTGTGACCTCCTCCCTGGGGGATGGACAACAGAAAAGTGGGTGAAGGGAGATGTCGGACAGGGAAAGATATGACAAAATAATAATTTATAAATTATCAAGGGTTCATGAGGGAGAGGGGAGCAGGGAGGGAGGGGAAAAATGAAGAGCTGATGGCAAGGGCTTAAGTGGAGAGCAAATGCTTTGAGAATGATGAGGGCAATGAATGTACAAACGTGCTTTACACAATTGATGCATGTATGGATTGTGATAAGAGTTGTATGAGCCCCTAATAAAATGATTTTTTTTTAAAAGAAAAAAAAAAAAAAGATTGAGCCTCTTTTTAACTGACCCTCTCAATGACCAAGCCCCGGTCCTTGTCCAGGGACTGATTCCTCCTGGTAACATGTCCAAAGCACGTGATGTGAAGTCTCTCCATCCTCGATTCTAAGGTGCTTTCTTCCTGAACTCCTTTCAAGGCAGCTTTGTTTGTTCTCTTGACGGCTCATGGTATATTCAATATTCTTCACCAACATCATAATTCAAAGACACCAAGTCTTCTTTGGCCTCTCTTATGTATTGTCCAACGTTCCCCTGAGTATGAGCTGATTAAAAATGTCATAGCTTGGATCGGGTGTACCTTCGTCTTCAAAGCGGCATCTTTGCTTTTTAACATTTAAGGAGGGCTTTTTTGCAGAAGATTTGCCCAATGTCATATGTCGTTTGATTGCTGCTTCCTTGCTCCATAGCGATCGCTTGTGTATTCCACTGATGAGTAGTTAATTGTGAAAACTGCAAATAAAGCTTTCATTGAACACAGACACGCCTTCAAAAAAGTCCTTTTACAGGACGAGCGCGGGGAGTCTACGGTAGGCGGGGACCAGGATTGGGCGTCAAATGTCATTAGGCATTGCCGCTTCTCCGCCCGAGTCGGTCGCTAGGCGGCGCTAAGGAGCTTGCTGCCCACCCACGGTGCGAAGCACCCCCAGCTCTCACCCTGCTCGCCTCCCGCTCCTGTCTCCTGGAGGACGGACTACAACTCCCATGGTGCTCCGGGAAAGGAGGCGGGGAGTGCGCACGGCGGGGAGGCACACGGGGGCGGGCTTTCCGGGTGTGTGCTTCCGGCGTCGGCGGCCGCGGCCGGGGACGGTGTGAGAGCGGTAAGATGGCGGCGGCGGCGGTGGTGGAGTTCCAGAGAGCCCAGTCTCTACTCAGCACCGACCGGGAGGCCTCCATCGACATCCTCCACTCCATCGGTAA
>NW_022111358.1:7694200-7699423 GCF_000313985.2 Echinops telfairi
ACGGTGGGCTCGGCGTGGCCTGGGAGAGTGGGGCCGAGGCGGGCCCCCAGCCTCCCGGGCGCTGGCCCCGCCGTGGCCCGCACGGGCTGGCCCGGCACCGGGAGCAGCGCCGGGCGGCGGGCTGGGTGCGAGCTGGGCTGAGAGCGCCCGAGTTGGAGGCCCCGGGCGAAGCCCGCTCGGGACAGGCATTTCCCGCCGTTGTGATCAGCGCTGCCCGCCCGGGTGGGTGCGCGGGCGCGGGCGCGCCCGGAGTTGCCTTTCTACGGGACGCTGGGCGCCGCGACTTCCCTCAGCCCCGCCGGGGCCCGCGCCGGCCCCGCGCCTCGCGCTGCGGGTGGGCGGCAGCGGGGTGACAGGCGCCCGGGGTCGGCGTTCTGCCCCTGTGTGGGGTATCCGAGCGAGGCGTTGGCGCGGGACCGGCGACCGGAGGCGGTGACGAATCGCCCCGGTCCCCGCCGTGGAGGTTGGAAGTGAGTCCGGAGTTGCTTGTCGGCGGCACAGTTCAGGGAACTCCTTGGAAGCGGCCGGCCGGCTGCGCCTTGCTGGAGAACGTGAGAGTGCCCAGCAGAAGGCTTGCTTCGCTCGCACCTGCACGGAATGGGACCCTCGGCCCGTCGCTCGTGACAGCTTTTCCCGGGGATGGAGGCGAGAGGGGAGCAGGCAACCAAAATATGTTGAGGGAGGCAGAGAGGCGCTTTGAAGGTTGTCTAATCGGGGTTTATTTGGGAGCATGGGCGAATCCTGCATTACCATCTTTTGGTCTGATCTTTAGAGAGACGGTTTTAATAATGTAGCTTAAGAAGATTGAAATTGGAGCAACAAGTAGTTAAGAGAATGTAGGCGTATATGGGAACGGCCGGACTTTGCCTTTTATTGTATTATATGAGCCTGTTTGCATTTTGGTGCTCCTGACTTTTGGCCCAGAGAAAGGACAGTGGCCAGATCTGGATCCAGGGCCATACAGAGAGGAGGTGACAGATACTGGAAAAGGCGGGCTGTGTTGAAGTTCTTGTTCTCTTGACTTTCCTAACAATTACAGAACCAGCATCTCCTCAATCCCAGATGTGCGTTTGCTCTGTGAGTGCGACTGGTATTTAGAACTGATGCGGGAAGCATGACTGCAATGCTTTGTGCCCCAGTGGGCAGTCTTTTGACTTCTTTAGCTTGGGACTGTGGTTAGCCTTTTCATTGGAGTATGCTTGTTTGTTTGCCCGTTGTAAGAGGAGAGTTCCCTGTGTGCTTCCCTGTTGCAGCCGGCTTGAGTCATATGCTGGTGGACAGCCTGACTTTTCCCGGACTCCATCATGGAGTATCCAAGTCTTGGTTTTGTCAAGTCATGATGCTTTGTGAGAGAGCTGGAACTTCTGGTAGTGAGGACCAAATGACCACTACGAACTTGGAGAGGCATTCATTCAGTCTTGGGGGATAGAGCAGTTCTTAGCAGTTGAAGGTGGAGTACATAGAACCAGAGCTCTTTCATAAAACAGCCATCCCTTCTAAGTGTAACTGTTGTGGATCCCTTGATCTTTGATAAGATGGGTTTTCCCCCAGACCTGAAGTTGATTTAAAGGCCTCTGATTTTGCAGTCATGGGTAACTTGATCGTTTGTGTTTAGTTTGGGCAGGCAAATGCACAGGCATGTTTAATATCTCACATATCCGAATGCCTAGCATGGGGCTCAGCACTGTTAGGATGAAGGCTTTGTTTTAATTTTGCTTTAACGGATCGCAACAGACCTTCCCGTGCTTATTGGTAAGGGAATTCTAACTGGCAAAATGAAAAAGCACCAATGAATCAGAGGAGGAATCAAGAGAATTTATTTATAAATCGATTTTATTGATTCTACCTATGCACAGTTACTTCCCTTTTGAGAGTTTTTTCTAAGCACCCTAGAATTTATGTTTTGGTGACTTATGTTTGAGTTTGTAAAGGGTTTCATGTGAATGAAATTTCCCTCAGGCTTCAATTTTCTTTTTTGGGTCAGAATTTTAAGAGTTTGCATTTTCCTCTCCCAGTGAAGCGTGACATTCAGGAGAACGATGAGGAGGCAGTGCAGGTCAAAGAGCAGAGTATCCTGGAACTGGGGTCTCTCCTGGCGAAGACTGGACAAGCTGCAGGTAAGTGCTGAAAATGGATTGCTTTCCCTCTAACTTGAGGTACCAGGTCAAGTTTTGGGAGTTGGAGTAAAGGAATGCAACCACATGTGATTCAATTTTATTTTCTTGGCAACTTGTTGAACTTAAGTTTCTTAGAGAGTTAAGTATCCTTTAGACCAGCGGGTCTCAACCTGTGGGTCGTGACCCCTTTGGGGGTCGAATGACCCTTTCACAGGGTCGCCTGATTCATAACAGCAAAATGACAGTGATGAAGTAGCAATGAAAATAATGGTATGGTTGGGGGGTCACCACAATATGAGGAACTGTATGAAAGGGTCACAGCATCAGGAAGGTTGAGAACCACTGCTTTAGACCCAGTTCTTTTTTCTCCCCTCATTTTCAAAGTTTATTTTCTCTGGTTATAAATTCTAAAATTAGAGTATTTTCCTCTGTCAGTGTTTAAAAAATGCCTTGTTTTGTTTTCTGTGGTGTGGTGGCTAATCACTGGGCTGTTAACTGAAAGGTCGGTGGTTGAAATCCCCCAGTGGCTCAGCAAGAAAAAAGTCCTGATTCTATAAAGATTACAGTTCAGGAAACTCAAAGAGGACAGTTCTCCTCTGTCACACAAGGTTGCTATGAACTGGAGTCAACTAGATGGCACACCATAACGCTGTTTCTGAAGAGATACTGGTCTTCGTGTATGTTTCTTCTCCCCTGTATGTAATGTGTCTTTTTCCCTCTGGTTGCTTTCACGATCTTTTCAGCAGTTTGACTGTGATGTGCTCGGGTGTGGTTTTCTTTTCATTTGTCCTGTTTGGGGCTCACTGAGATTCTTGGGTGTGTTTTTTTCCCAACTGAACTTTGGATGTTTTCCACCCCCCATTCCCCAAGCCCTGCTTTTTTTTGCTTGTCCTTCTGTACTTCTGAATATTATTAGGTGTTATTGAGTTGGTTCCAATTCATAGCAACCCTATGCCCAACAGAAAGAAACACCTCCCAGTCCTGCTCTATGCTCACAGTTGTTGTTCTATTTGAGACCGTGTTGCAGCCATTGTGTCAGTCCATCCTGTTGAGGGTCCTCCTCTTTGCTGAATGTCTACCAAGACTGGCCTCTCCTGGCAGCATGTCCACAGTATAAACTCTTCACTCACTTCCATAGTTTCCATGTTGACTCACAGCGATCAGGTAGGACAGGGTAGACCTGCCTCAGTGGGTTTCTAAGACTATATGGGAGTAGAGAGCCCCGTCTTTCTCCCATGGAGTGGCTGATGGTTTTGAACTGCTGATCTTATAGATCGCAGCCCAACATGGAACCACTATGCTGCCAGGGCTCTTATGTCCACAGTATGGGACACCCAATTCCAAGGAGCATTTTGGCAGCACCACCTCCAAGACAGACTTGCTTGTTCTCCTGGCAATCCATGGTATCTTGAATATTCTTCAGTGACGTAATTTAAAGACATCTTACTTTTTTGATCATCCTTATTAACCATCCAGCTCTCACAGGCGCATGAGCCGATTGAAAATACCATGGCCTGGGTCAGGTGCACCCTGTTCCTCAAAGTGACCTCATCTATGTTCTCTAACACTTTCAAGGGGCCTGTGTAGCAGATTTACCCAATGCAATGTGTTGTTTCATTTTAAAAAATATATTAATTTATTCAGATAGCAATGTGATCACACATGAACCAAGAACACTCAAATAGTAAACTAAATATAAAGAGTTATTAAAGACTAGCCTTCAAACATCATAACCAGTGATACCATGCTTACCTGTGATCTCGCCAGTATGAAACCACATCTACTCCACAGTGATCACCAAACCACTCAGCAGAGCTTCCTTAAAACTGTGTGCTGTTTGAAGTGACAATGTGAGCACTAGTGATTATTTTTTTAAGGCTTCGAATAGCTGTAGGGAGCTCAGCAAGGGTTGGAGGACCCAGCTCCATCGTGGCATAGTGCCAAACTATGGCCAATTGAGGCTTCGGATAAGTCATAGCAGCGTTTCCCATCTCTGGAGCCTTCCCCACCAGGTAATCTGAGCCAAGATTGTAGGGTCTGCTTCGTTTCCTGACTGCGGCTTCCATGAGCATTGGTTGTGGAACCAAGTAAAATGAAATCCTTGACAGTTCAATCTTGTCTCTATGATGATATTGTGAGGATTTTGGTTTTCTTTACTTTGAGTTGTAATCTGTTCTGAAGGCTGCAGTCATTGACCTTTATCAGCTTCAAATTCTCTTGGCTAGACTCATTTGTTTCATGAAAGTGTTTCCTTCTGCAGGTCAGGAACAATCCTTGTTCTCTTGGCAGAGGGTGCTCAGTGATTTGTTTCTGGTTTTGCCTTTTGGGAATCTCACTGTGTTCTCATAGCCAGGTAGCAGTATCCCCTGATTTCATTTAAGGTGGAGAGTGACTTTAGGCATCTGACTTGAAAACGACTAGGGGTTTTGCATCTGTGCAAAGGACAGTGGCTCACTGTCTCTTCTGGTATAGAACGAGTAAACATTAAATGGATAGAGCCTTCCCAGTACTTCATTGGTAGCTAGGAGTTTCTGCATGTTGTTACCCAAATGCTATAGTTGTATTTGAGCCATTGATTGGGTAGGCTAGAGATACTAATTATGATGATGAGGATGTCCTTGCTTTAAGGACAGGGTCTTGTTGACCAGGAAGACCTTTGACCAATAAAGTTTTAATAGTTTTTGTGGAGAAATTGACTTAAACTTACAACAGGTGATTGCTTCATGTTTAAAGAGAATTTAGAGTTTATCTGATTAGACTGGATTAAGGTTTGGTAAGTGACCATAAAAATTACTTCTCCCAAGTTATGTAGCTATCCCAGAGAATGATGGGTACAAGTTAGCAAAACTTGATTGAACTTGAGAACTAAGATCTTTTCCCAATTGAGAGTAATTCACTCAATAGTTTTTAGGCACAATAAATAGAATCTTGAGTAAAGAATAAAATTGGGAGGTTATATTTATATGGAACTTGTATCTTTTTTTTTTTTTTTTTGCTTTTTATTTTTTTTAAATTTTTTAAACATTTTATTAGGGGCTCATACAATTGTTTTTTTTTCTTTTCTTTTTTAAAAAACATTTTATTAGGGGCTCATACAACTGTTATC
>NW_022111358.1:7701041-7731963 GCF_000313985.2 Echinops telfairi
GTGTTTTCCAGTCTAGCCTGTTGGGGCACCATGCCCTGTCTCCAATGTCCACCCTCATCATTCCCTGGGGATCTTGCTACTCCCCTCCCCTGCTGTTCCGCTGCACTCCCCCAGTGCTTTGCCTCAGTGTGGCGGGGTCAGATCAGGTGCAGTTCTCACACTGTGTCACTGGTGTTGTCCCCTGCAGGGCCATGGGTCAGTGAGGGGGAACTTGTATCTTATCTTACTTAAAACATTATTTGAAAATATCAGTGACAAGCAAAATCATACCTATGTTTGCACGCTTACTTTGAAGCAGTTACTATTTTAAGCACAACCATTGTTTAACTGAATCTTTAAGTTGATGATGTAGATATTAGGTTTTTAGACATGAGGAAACTGAGCACAGAAAAGTTAACTTACTCAAGGTCAGTTAGTAAATGGTAGACTCAGGATTGACCCTCACACAGTTCTGCTTCAGAGGCCATGGCCTCGTGGCATATTGGTAACTGCCCCCTTATAGTTAACCACTTTTCGATTGGGTTATCAGTGGTGCTTTTTTTTTTTTAATCAATTTATTGGGGCTCATACAATTCATCACAATACATAGATCAATTTTGTAAAGCACATCTATACATTTGTTGCCCTCATTATCCCCAAAATTCGCTTTCCTCTTGGGTTCCCGGAATCAGCTCATTTTCCTTTTTTCCCCTCCCCCTCCCTTCCTCCTCCCCTCTCCCCCATGCACCCTTGATAATTTATAAATTATTATTGCATCTTTAGTGGCGCTTTTTAGACTGTCTGCCTTCCTATATCACATGCTGTGGATTCCTGTCAGTATGAGCTTGGGGGTGGAGAGTGTTGCAGGACAGTTTTGACAATTCATTCAAAATAAAATTAATAAGGTACATTTTCTGAAAGAATTGTAAAACTATTTTAAGATTGATTTTTAATTTTTATTATTTAAGATGTTTTTCACTGTTGAAATTTCCAAGTCTCTGCTTTGCTTCAAATGTTAGTGTTGTGCATGAGATTTTGATTTCCTGCTTATTTTCTCTATTCCTTTCTACCCCCTTGTGACCAATACCAGAGAAGTTTAGCTGTGTACTATTAGAATTGTGAAGAGTGAGATGAGTTACAGGGTTTTCTAAAGTCTACTCCAGGTTGCATATCACTGTTTTCTAAGAGAGTTTGACGAAGGTAGATGGAATGTGCTACCTAAACTAGAAGTCTTAAGGGAATCTTGGGTTTAGGTTCATTCACTAACCTATCTTTGCTGTCAATAATTGATAGGTGTATGTTTGTTTCCTTTGACTTTTGAGCTCTTTTCATTGTACTTTAATATATGCTTGAGAGTCAGTTTCTATTCACAGTGATCCTGTAGGATTCTCAAGGCTGTGATCAATGGGAGCAGGGCCACATCTTTCTGCTGTGGAGCTTCCAGTGGGTTCCATCCACTGACCTTTTGGTCAGCAGCTGAGCACTTAATCACTGTGCTACCACTGGCCTAACTAGTTTGCTCCAGAAATTTAAGATAAAGGTCCCTGATTAAAAATATTCATCTGAATTAGGGAATAAGACAATAGCTGACGTGTTAACACTGATTGATTGGATGTAATTTGTAGGCTTAGGATCTGCAGATTTCATACCATCAGACTCTTTAGAACGGTGGTTCTCAACCTTCCTAATGCCACAACCCTTTAATACAGTTCCTCATGTTGTGGTGACCCCCCCCAACCATAAAATTATTTTCATTGGAACTTCATCACTCTGCTTTTGCTACTGTTATGAATCGGGCGACCCCTGTGAAAGGGTCGTTCAACCCACAAAGGGGTCATGACCTACAGGTTGAGAACCGCTGCTTTAGAGGAATATGTTGAGTTCAGGAAGGTTTGTGAAAGGAAACACGGCGTATTGCTGTGGAGAAGCTCAGTCAGAACAGGTGGAAGATGTCAGCATGATTTTAAGGGAATGAAGCACATATACACAAACTCCTTACATATGAAACTGAAAACAAACCAATTATAATAACCCAGAAAGAATATAAAGTAATAACAAACACAAAATCAAGTAAATTATTTAAAAAAAAAAAGGAAATTAAGAGGTTGAACTAAGAAGAATAAGACTCAGTGCTTGGAGAAAATAATTGTCATGCCGGTAGATGCTGGAGAGAAAGGCAGGACTGCTTTGCTCATGTTTCCCATATGCCTTTTCTGAGAAGGAAAATGGTTTTCAAACTGAAAAAGATAGAAATAATATCCAAAAGCAAATCAACACCAAGGTAGGTGAGAGAAGAGAGCAGAGAGTCTCTAAGTTCAAATCTCTAGGCTCTGACAACCGTCTTCGAATGTGAACAGCATGGATCTAGCAGATTATAAAGTCTTGGTGTTTTGTGAAAATTCATGGAGGGTTAAGCGGTATGAGGATACTGAGGATTGACAGTCTACTTTTCAAATGCTAGTGGAAAAAAAGATTCCAAACATTGCAAACTGGTGATCTACAGTAAAATTCTGGGACAGGTGATTTGATAAGGAGACTTTAATCAAGAAAGCAGTGGGGTCATTAAGGTCACATGTTTCCACATGTCTTAGTCCTCTCCTTGGGGACTCGTCTTGACATTAGTTTCTGCACAAAAATACTTAACAAAGAATGCTATTAGAAAAAACTAGATGTGCTGTCTGTGTTACATGTGGAGCCTCATACTCTGCTGGCCAGACCCTGCCCGGAGCATTGGTTTTCAGTTCTGAGTACCATGTTTAAGAGGTTCCTTTGGAAGCTAGAGTTTGTTCAGAAGAAGCAAGCTTGATTAGGAATCTATGAAACTCAGGATACTGGAGAACCATTGAATGGGTAAAGATGTTTAACTTGGAAAAAGGGAAAGTTAAGGAGATGTAAACGTTAGTTATCTTTTACTACTTGAAGCCATTTGAAAGGAGAGTATTGATTTGTATTTCAAAAAATAGCAATTTAGTTTGGCCAGAAAAGGAATAGGCAGTTTTCTGAACATTTCCCTCACTAGGAGTTGTCCCAGCATAGTGGGAAATATGGGAGGAAAAGGGGCATTGCACTGGACTTTTTGAAATCTATGATTATGTAATATAATTGAAATTTGCATAAATTTGGAAGGAATTTGAGGGGGAGAAATCACTGTAGACTGGTGTTAGCATGGCAGATTTAGCTGAACCTAAAATGTTACCCTGTGTTGTATATATAGACTGGAAGGTCTGATACGCCGTCTCTGTGAGTTTGCGTGTCTGTATAGAGGTGGATGCATGGCAGATGGGGAAAATCTTAGATGGTGGGAATCAGAGGTTCATACTAAGGAATAAAAGGAATGATGAACGTTTTCACTCTGTGTGAAGTTCTTCAGCATCTTTACAGCCCCATGTACCCTCTGACACTACTGAGGCAAAGGAGAGTTTTGCGACCCTGCATTAATGTCATCAGGAGGGTGAGGTTTGCCTGCCCTGAATTAGACTTATCAGAAGGGTGGAGAATATTAAACAGGCAGTGGCACCAAGGTAATTTTAACTAAGGTACGTGTGTAGTTATTTTTTCATTTTGAGAAAATACGTTTTCTCATTTTCACTCTTTGACAAGCTCTAGTTTAACTTTGTCCCTAAGATGCTCTTTGAGTTTCCGTGCACCCTTTTTTCTTCTTCAGGGGAAAAGCTGTCGTGGACATCTTTTGGTCACAGTTAAAGAGTTAGATTTTGTAGATCAGTGAGGGGTTTTAAAAGAGCATGTGAAACGTAGAGTTAGGAAAGTGCTGGCACTAACTGGTGAGTACTGCAGGAAAGAAGGAGCAAGCACTTGGGATTGGTCACCTCGCACTGTTGGACATGGGAAGGGAAGAACAAAAGACACCTCCCTAGCCTTATCGTATTTGTGGTGGGGTGGGGTGGGTGGGAGATGGGGCTGGGGGTGGGAATGATTTTGTCCGAGGTAGGCAGGGACAAAACACATTTCATGTTCTAGAAAATTGCTTTCTGAGAGCATGAGTACTTTGCTATTTGTCTTTCATTAAGATGGATACCTGAGCCAGAGTCTTGCATTTTTCCAAGAGTCTTGATCATAATTCATTAGCTGAGTGGAAAATAGGGTACAAATTTATTATGTAGTACTATGATTCTAAGCTTTACCTACTGAGAATGCTTTCGACTCCTTTTGATAGTTGCATTTAGACGGATTCCAGTGACAAGGACTGGCTTTAGTATCTTGGGTTGGTTTTTCTTAATGTGAGTTTTGGCCCTCCCAGTGATGTATATTTTTTCCTGTTTGAATTCTCGTCCGCACAGAACTTGGAGGACTCCTCAAATATGTACGACCCTTCTTGAATTCCATCAGCAAGGCTAAAGCAGCTCGTCTGGTCCGCTCTCTTCTTGACCTGTTTCTTGATATGGAAGCAGCTACAGGGCAAGAGGTGAGCCACTTTAATCACAGAGCTAGACAATCTGGGGAAAGGTTTGTTTCCGTGAAAGAAATGCCTGCCTGCGCTGTGGACCGAATGCAGAAGGGACGGCGGGGAAGACAGCTCAGCACTTAGCATGTCAGTTTCTCTTTGTTCCAGGGCACTTGATACTTTGGGTCTGTTCCATGCTTTGCTTTGTAAGTGGAGATTGTCAGTGGTCCCTGGAATCCTCATTACATCAGGGTCACAAACTGATTCTTGTCTTTGAGGTATTGTATTGCCATACCTTTGTTGTCCGTGTCTGTGGAACCTTTCATCCTGTGTCACAGAGCTCCTTGTGAGGACCAATTTAGTCTTGCGACATCCCTTCTTGCATGTTTTGTACTTCGTATATGCCGTTATTAGGGGTGAGCAGCTGTCTGTGTGTGTCTCGTGTGTGAAAGTGACTCTGGTGTTCCAGTCCCTGTCCTCCACAAGTTCACCCTAGACCTTGAACTTGTCTGGATTTACTGGCCTCATCCCACATTTTTAAAGACACACTGTTGTTTTGTAATTGTCAAGAAGGAGACACAGCAAAATTTCAGACATTCTGCTGAAAGTGACAGATTCAAGCAAAGGTATTTTGTTAATTGAAATCTGTTGTAGAAAGAATATAGTTGTCTTTTCTACAGGTATACTGGTCAACATTCATCGAATGCTTGCCATGTGTTAAGCATTTTTATAGGTAAGGGAGATACAGTAGAGTTAAAAACTACAGAGTCACTACTTGGGAGGATTTTATTTTAATAATAAGGCAGGCAATAAATGTCAGATAGTATTAAATGTATGAAATGTCAGATAGTATAAGGGTTGGATTTGGAGCTGCAGGTGGAGTTGCTAATTGTACTTTTTGTTTTGTTTTCCTTGTACTCAAAGTATGGTTATGAAAGGTCACAGTAGCCTTTTGGGTAAGTAGGCATTTCATGGTTCCCACTTTAAAATAATGTCTTTTTATAAAATGTAGTTTCCTGCCCTGTTTGTTTCTTTGAAGTCTGGTCTAACATCATAATGGAACTTAGAAAAGTCTAATAGAACTATACATTCATTTAGTATCTGACATCACCTCATATGTATGTGAGAATTGGAAGAGTAAGGAAGACTTGATGCGTTTGAAGTGTGGTGTTGGCAAGGCATGTTGAACATGCCTCGGACTTCCAGGAAAAAAACAAACAAAACCGAATTCTGCCTCAGCAGGAGGACAGCCAGCGAAGTTCTTAGGGGCAAGTGTGCGGAGACTTCAGCGCACATACTCTGAACATGTGATCTTGAGGTATTAGTCCCTGCAGAAGGGCATCCTGCTCAGCATCAAAGAGAAAGACTAGGGGATGGACGGACACAGTTGCTGGAACAGTGGGCTCCAACATTGCATTGACCGGGAAGATGGTGCAGGAGTGGACAGTGTTTCTGATCTGTTGTACATATGGCCACTGTAAGTCAGAGCCAACTGGATGACACCTAACAACATTTCAAGTAGAACTGTGCCCCAGGGAGAAGATAAACAATATTTAGGCTGAGCTCGCCCTGTGGTCCCGTGGATCTGTGTCTTGCTTCAACAGTGTGTGAACGGAACAGATCCGGGACTGCCTGCCTCCAACCTTCCGCCATGCTCCAGTTTCCTCTCCGGAAGTAACTTCGGGACCATCTTCTTGGGACCAGCGAACACTCTTATTTGGTGTGTGGCGACCTCCAAACCGACGCATCATGAGCTCTCAGATCCATCAGAATGATTCCGCCGACGCTGAGGCCGGCGTCCACCGTCTGGTCAACCTGCACCTGCGGGCCTCTGACACCTGCCTCTCTCTGGGCTCCTTTTTCGACCGCGATGATGTGGCCTTGGAAGACGTGGGTCACTTCTTCCACAAGCTGGCGAAGGAGAAGCGCAAGGCGCCGAGCATCTCTTGAAACTGCAGAACCAGTGCGGCGGCCAGCCGCGCCCTCTTCCAGGATGTGCAGGAGCCGTCCCAAGATGAGTGGGGTAGAACCCTGGATGCCATGGAAGCTGCCCTAGCCCTGGAGAAAACAGTCAACCAGGCCCTTCTGGACTTGCATGCCGTGGGGTCCACTCATGCTGACCCCCTTCTTTGTGACTTTCTGGAGAACCACTCCCTAGACCAGGAGGTGAAACTCCTCAAGAAGATGGGCGACCACCTGACCAACCTCCACAGGCTGGCCAGCCCCCAGGCCGGGCTGGGCGAGGATCTCTTTGAGAGGCTCACCCTCAAACACCACTAGGAACCTGCGATGCTGAGCCACCTGAGAGGGGCCCTCTGCCTCCCCTCTGCTGGCCTTATCCCCTCTGCTGAAACGCCCCCGTGCCAGCCACAGCGCCACCACCCTGGAGCCCATCCCCCAAGCCGGGGACCAAATGAAAACAATAAAGCTTCCTTTTGCAGCAAAAAACCCCACAGTATTTAGATGGCTGCCTTTGGAGTCGAAACAGTATTATGAGGAGGTCCTCGACAAAAACCCAGAAATTTTTTCCCCAAAACTATTTAAATTTTTTAATGAAACAAACATATCACCTTCAAAGTACTCTCTATTACATTTGTCGAATCTGCGATTCCATTCTTGGAAACATTTTTCACACTCATCTGTTTCGATGGCTGACGGCACCTCCCTCATATTTTTCTTCACCTCTTCTGTGTCATCAAATCGCTGCCCTTTCGTGTCCCTCTTCATTCACAGAAACAAAAAGAAAAGGAAGACATCGGAGCGAGGTCAGGTGAGTAAGGTGCGTGGGACAAGAGAGGCATGCTGTTTTTTGCCAAAAACTGGTGCACCGAGATGGCTGTGTGAGTAGGTGCATTGTCGTGGTGGCAAAACCTGTCCCGGTCTGCCACAAATCAGGCCTTTTTTGGTCACACACCCTTATGCTATCTTTTCAGAGCCTCTAAATAGAAAGCTTGATGAACAGTCTGACATGGTGGAAGGAACTGAACCATCCCCCTCGCATCAAAAAGCAATCGAGCATATTCTTCATCTTTGATTCCACTTGAGCTTTTTTTGGTCACAGTGGTGTCTTCTACTGGCTTGAAGGATGTTTGCTTTCTGGGTTGTAAGAATAGCACTAAGACTCATCACCACTAGTAATGACCTTGGGAAAAAAGTCTGGGTCACTTTGGAGCAGTTCTTTCAAAGCACGGCATGTTTCCACTTGAAGCTCTCTTTCCTGGTCAGTCAGAACATGAGGCACACATTTTGCAGCAACCCTTCTCGTTCCCAAATCTTCCATTAAAATTCACCGAACTGAGCTCCAAGATAGTCCAGGTAACTTCCCCATCTCTTCAATGGTCCATCGTTGGTCTTGGAGTCCAAGTGCACAAATTTTGTTGACTTTTGTGTGTGTTCAGGAAGTTGATGGACGTCCAGAATCGGAGGTTTGTCATTAATCGTCATTTCACCTCTTTCGAAACGAGAAAATCACTTGTACACTTGTGTTTTTCCCATAACGCTGTCCTTGTAAGCTGTGTTCAACACAATAGTTTTTGCGGTATTTTTCCCGAGCAGGAAACAAAATTTCACAGGCATGTGCTGTTCTCTTACATCGAGCGTCACAAAAAAAGAGGTTCAAACGAAACTGCTTTTATGATAAAAATTCAGTGACCAGAGAAAACCTTCCCAGGCGATGCCACTGGGCGCACAAACTGAGCGAGTTGCTCCATGCTCGTCTAGCAGGAATAGTGCGTATATGAAAGCTCTGCCTAGTGGAGCCTTTTATGTATATATGAACTAAAAGAAAACAGGGTTTTTGTTAGGAGTGTTGGTCTTATTTAAATCCAACTTTTATCCCTTATACTTTGTATTCATGAAGAGATGACCGATAGTGTTCGTTTGAAACTAATCAATTTAGTTGGAACTCTTTGGGCAGAAAAATTTGCCCCTCCCCATAGCATAGAGCTGACTCAGTGGCTAGAACTGTGTTTGTTTAATGATCAGTTCTCCTCCTGCTCCTCTTGTGGAAGTCTACCCAGTCACAGTTTAGTGTTCTCCTTTAAGTGACAAGAGGGGTCTCCTGGCCTTTGTCATGTAGCTCTGTGTCTCCTTAGCCCCTCCTGTTACTGCGTTTGCACATTACCATTGTTCATTGCTCATACATTTTTGTCAGCCAGAGAACTTTTCCTCCTTTCTCTTGGGTAAAAAGAAGTGGGAAGTGCACGTGCGCATTGTGTCATTTTAGTAAGTAAATTAAAAACAAAACCAAAAAAATTTAGCAATTGAATGTTTATCAAGAGCCAGTTTTCACCTGATTTAGTTGTTTGGTGGGAGTAAATTATAAACTATCCAGATAAGTAAATCTTCAACCAGTTCTAAATTCTGTTTGAATCATTCAACTTTCTTCATTGTCTACTTCTTTATCTTTTGTGTGTGTTTGTCTACTGCTGATACTCTGTGGGGGAAAGGGGTGAGGCGTTCTATTTCTGTAAAGATTGGTGGTCTTGGTAACCCACAGGGCAGTTCTACTCTGTTGTATAGGCCATAGTGATTCTAAATCAACTTGATGGCAGTGAGTGAGTGACCATCTTGCTTGGTTCCTAACTTCTTCTGTAGAAGGTTTGTTCTGCAATGTAGACCACCATTGTCACAACTGCTTACCAAGTAGATCTCTGAGCATTGTATTTCATCTTTCTTATCCAGCTTGAGCCCTCGGTGGCCCGCCATTGCCTGCCAAACCAAACCAAACTCACTGCCACTGATTGCATCCATTTCTGATTTATAGCAACTCTAGGACAGAGCAGTACTGCCCCGTGGGTTTCCAAGGCTATAATGCTTTAGCAGAAAGCATACTCTTTCTCCTGCAGAGTGGCTGTTGGGTTCTAACTGCTGACCCGTGGCTAGCAGCTCAACACATAAATTACTACACTGGGGCTCTTTTCCATCGTTTCCAGAGTTAAATAATCCATAGTGTGTTTTTTTTTTTTTTAATTTAAAATAATATAACCCATCCTAGCAACCTGACTTTTGGTACTCTTATTAGCATACCAAACCCGTCAGCCATGTTGGGTGCCTGGTTGTTAGCTGAATAATGGTGATGTTTCATCTCTGTTTACTTCTTCATGCTGTAACTTGCCCTTCTGTTGTTCCTTCTCAAGTTCTATTTCCTCTGCAATCTTCGCGTAACTACCAACAGCTCCCATTGAATCATGGACATTTATATTTCTGACTTTACTGCCTTGAACGAAAATTCGTGTACATTTGCGCTGTCCTGTAATGCAAACGCAGATGAAGCACTATGTACCCTGACAGTACCACAGTGCCGTCCTCATTTGTAGTACAATTACACGAGTACCTCGCTGACCTCATCCATCCACTGGACTCTTCTTCCTTTCATTAGCTTTCCTCCTGTTTTCATTTTGGACCTCTCTCACACCGGTTACTTCCTAGTCTTATTTGTCCTTTAATGTTTATGCAAATTTCTCCCTATTTTGGAAAGATTGAACCCACCCCTACATGCAGCAAATTCTTCATTGCAATCACCTTTACTTTCTGCATTTTAAATCATTCAATTGTAGCTTCCAGCCTTTTCTTGCACCCACACCAAACCAAACCAAACCAAACCATTCCTTTGTTGAAGCTGAGCTGTCCGTAGCTCAGTGGATTGCATTCTGGGTTCTCAAGCCTGTTCCATTGGTCTGTGTGTGTCATACCAATACCAGGCTGTCTGGACAATGAAAAGGTACGTTACAGCATGAGGAAATGGGCAGATGGAGCATGCAGATTTATTTATTTAACAGCCAGAACAGCCAGCTACTCAAAATGATTGACAGGTTTGGCATATGCTTAGTAGAGTACCGGAAGTCAGGTTGCTAAGGTGGGTTGTATTATAAAAACTATGAATTATTTAGCTCTGGAGGTGTGATGGATAAGAACCCCGGTGGAGTAGAAGGTTAGGTGTTGGGCTGCCCACCACAAGGTCAGCAGTTTGAACCCACCAGCCCCTCTGCAGGAGACAGACAAGGCTTTCTGCACCTGTAAAGACTTAACAGCCTCAGAAAGTAAAATGTCCATGGCTGCCTAGGAATTTCTGAGATTGGGAAGTGTCAGACCTCATATTTTGTTCTTCATTGATACTTCAGCTGTTTGAAGCCTCTTTGCATATGAAATTAGAGACTAATTTTTCCATTTTGTTAAAGAATGTTGGGATTTAGATTATAGCTATAGGTTGCTCTGGGTGGTAATGACATTTTTCTACCCAATGACTTTTTTCTCCACATTGTTTCAGCTCTTTGTTTACATCTCACTGTCTCAGAGATCATTCTTGTTCACCATATCTAAAGTACTGGATCTCTGCTTTATTTTTCTTCATTGATTTATGTACTTGTGGAACATCGTTCCTCCGTGAATGTTAGTTGTAGTAGCATAACTGTGTCCTTCCCTGCTGTACCCCAGCACTTCCCAGCATTTAGCATCGTCTAGCTTAAAGGTAAGCTACAGAATTAATAGTTGTTGAAGGAATGAATCGATTCACCTATTTATGGGTTATGCATTCCCCGTGGTAGATCCCAAGAAAATACTTTGTTGAGTTTAAGAGTTAAGTTTATTGAATAGGGATGTAATCATGGGGCTTTATTATGACCTTTGTCTAGATGACTTAAGATCTCTGACTTAGGGAAATTGAATATAGTCCTTATCTTGAAAAGATGTTGATTCTCTTAAATCCTTTGATTAAACGATGGGAAATGACTGAGGAGAGTCATGGTGGATCACTCACTGTCTTAGCAGTATTGAGGATGGAGGCGAACTATGAAGTTTAAGAATTTCTTTGAGAGAAGTTTTGTGTTTTGAGTTTGGCATTAGGAGTGTGAGGGAGTGCATTTCCTGGTCTTTTTCTAGTTGGGGACTTGTAGGTCATGGTTGTAGGACAGTCACATTCCCAACGTTGTTATGCTTTGAATTAAAGTAGGACTAGGTAAATCCCAGCTGTAAGCCGTGGCGCCTGGAAAGGGAGGACCTATGTGTGGCACAGTGTGAGTAGGGGGTTAGGAGAGGGTGCTTGCTAAGGGGCGGGGAAAGGTGAAGTAGAATGAGGATGAGAGAAAAGTTGAATAAGACCTTTGCCAATAGTGAATGTAGCTTCCAAAATTTATCTTAACCTCCAGAGACTTCTAGGGAAATATTTTCTCCCAGGGACTGCGAGGGAGGGGCATGTGGGAAGCCATTTCTTGGTATGGTCAGCCCCACATTTCTGAGAAAGCTCACACCAAAATCATGATGTTAGGATCGTTGTTTCAATGGATAAGGAAATTTGTGCTACAGAATGCCAGATTTGGAATAAGAATTATTTTTCCCGCAGGTACTTGCATCTATTATGAAAAAAAATGGTAAAGTGTCTTGACTTAAAATGTAAACATGTCGTTTTTATCACATTAAGCTTTTGAAGGTAGTAAAACCTTGTAGAAGCATGGGCTTTTTGTCTATTGTTAGTATTAGTAATACTAACAATAGTCATTGTTAGTATTAACAAAGCACTAAGCCACTCATACAAGATAGCTGTGCAGCAAGGGCCTTTCGAAATATTTCCTTAGAAATGAGGTGCTGGCTTCCCCAATTTAAAACTATATATAATAGAAATACTGTCCCCTGTAAATTGATCGAGGCAGCTCATACTATAGAATGTTTTGCTGTGATTGACTGGCTGGGTTGAGTTAGCAAGAAAAGATGGGGATGGGGTCCCAACAGATGCTGCTCTGTGACCTTGGGCAATAGTCAGTATTTTAACATCTGGACCATCAGGGACATGGAGGAAGCAGGAGTTCTCATGTTCACAGTTTTCATGCACTTTCCCAAAGTGGGCGGGAATTCCTTGCATGCTGGAATGATCCGAGGAGGCTGCAAAAGCAGATTCCTACACTTCATCTTGGATTATGGGCTCTAGTAGAAAAGTTTTTCATTTCTTTTCCTGAAGAGGGGTGGTAGGCCTGCTACATTTGGGACTATGTTCTAATCCAAGTTTCTGAATCAAGAGCGCAGACGTTCATTTTTGTACAGGTTGAAAAAGTTCCCTGGGTGACTTGTGAGGATGAACATTTCTTACCCAGCCAAGCAAGGCATGTGGGGCTTGTAGTCTATATTCTTTTTTCTTTTGCTGAAAACATTCATGAAAGCTTTTCAGTTACAGTCATCTCATGAATAGAGATTTCAGTTTGAGCTTGGCTTTTCAGAACAGAACTCAACTCTGAAATTGTGGTTGATTGCTTTTATTTTATTTTTTAGTTCTAAGAAATTCTGTCTTTTAGTAAAATTTGTATGCTGTCAGTTGAGTTTAAACTTGGAGGTGTAGCCACCAGGGGGCTCCAATGATAAGTTATAAAACTGCTTTAATCCCTTACTGACATCCTCTAAATACCAAAGACTGTCATAAATGCATATACTGAGCTTGGACTTAGGACCTAGGGACAGAAGGTCTTGCCAATTTTGAGTTGACGCTTCAATTTTCTTTCTTTATATCACTTAATGATTATTGAGTATATAAAAACCTGTTAAAAAAAAACAACCTGTTATATGAGGGTAAGTAAAAAGTATTCCTATGTGCATGGGTTTATTCCAGACATGGTATATTTAGCCGTGTCTCTGTGATCAGTAGATGAGTACAGAGCAGTTCTTTCATTAGGATGCCTTCCACAAAAACTTTTTTTGATCAAAATAGCCCTCCCAAGGGGATCTGCTGGACCAGTAAAATTCAAGACACTAGTCAACTCAAGCCGGTTCTGGTAGCTGTTTTTTGGGATCCTAAAGGAGTAATTTGATAGACTTTAAGGAAGAGCACAGAAAAATCACAGTGGCTTATAAAGGAGTTTTTAAGAAAATGGAAATCTGTATCAGTGAGAAAAAGATCAGAAAAGTTGCACCAACAAAAATTTCCCCATCCCGAGGGTGCACCTTACGGTGAGGGTAGCAAGGGCCATCCTACAAAAATTTCACTAGGAAACTTTACCTTTCCATCCCACAAACTTGATCTTGCCCCTTCAGACGGCTTTTTGTTCCCCAAACTCAAGGGATTTTGAAAAGGAACACGATTTGGTATCCTCAGGATGGAGAAAGTGCCCTTTAACGTGGTGTAAACTGAAGAGTGTAGAATCCCTGGGGAAAGGTTAAAGACATGGAAGCACCCCCTTTAGAATCTGAAAGAAATAGATGGAGGATATGTCATAGAACAGTAGCATCATGTTTTGATATTTTTGTCTAGGAAAGGTTTTTGTGATTTTGTAGCAATAAAGCTTTGTACTAGCAATTAGTTTTTTGAGAAATCTCACTTTCATTTCCTTTGTCTTATGCCCTGATTAGAAATCTTAATACAGACTTGCAATAACATAAATGATATAAGGTCTGTAGTACTTAGTTTGTTCCAGGGGCTTCAAGCAATTCAGAAATGGAATTACAAGAGGGTGGAATTTTTCCACTAACTTAGGCCCTCGTACTCTGTTAAGGGTGCCTGATAAAATGCTAAGCCACTTAGTAAAGGGCACTCCTTTAAAAAATTAAGTTCTTTGTACCTTAATCGTGGCTTGGGTGCCAGATATATTTGTAGGTTAAGGGTGCCTTTAAATAAAGTTGGGAAGCTCCTTATTTCACTTCACTCCCTTAATCAAAGCTAGGATTGCTGGATCTACAAGGGGATAATGAGTCGATCCACTGCACTTCTTAGAACCTGAAGGAGGAATCGGCAATTAGACCTTCTAGGCTTCTCACAACTTTAGAGACATGACTGTTTGCGCTTAGGCTGAGAATTTCTCCCCCTAGTTATCACCAGTGTGTTTATATTACTTTATCAAAATAACCAGGGACTCATTTCTGCTTTAAAAATTCATCAGCCAGCATAGAAATCTTTATTCCGGGGCAGTATAAAGGGAATTTCCAAAAGTTTGTGCAAAAATTATATGAACTTTTTGAAGCTTGTATATGTTCTTCAAAGTTCTGGGTCTCTCTTGGATGGTGGAAGAGAAGTCTCAAAGGTGAGTTTGTTTTTTAAAAGAATATAAGCACGTAGGAATTTTATATGTAAGAGGCCATATTGTTTCTCCATTAAGATAGAATTGTTACCCATTAAGATAGGTATATCTGCTAAGAGCTAAGTAGGTAGTATGTTTTCTATGGCAAGATTTGTAGAAAGAATTTGAGGACATAATGTTGTATGTACTGTCTTCCTTTGTTGCAGGTTGAATTGTGTTTAGAGTGCATCGAGTGGGCCAAATCAGAGAAAAGAACTTTCTTACGCCAGGCTTTGGAGGTATGCATGAACGCCTGAATTAATGCTGAGTTTAAGTCTGTAGGCACTAGGCAGACTCTGGGCGAGTGAAGTAATACCATCCATAACAAAAGTATTTTTAACAGCTTGGTATTGCCCAGGCACCCATAGATTATCGAGAGTAGTCCTCATCTTAAGAATTGCCTGTGTCGTAATTTTGAGATAGTCCTGCTGTTTTGTTTAGGGAAATAAGCAGTAAAATGGTAAAGCTAACATGTCAGTCACTGACCATAATAGAAGATAGTATTGTGGCCCAGATAATTTTTTATGCGATCTTCAGTTCAGCATGTTGTATATTCAACAGTAATAGTTCTATGACTGTCAATCTTTGATCCCCCCGCCCCCCTTCTCATCATTCAATGCTTATTCTCTTTCCCAGGCAAGACTGGTGTCTTTGTACTTTGATACCAAGAGGTACCAGGAAGCATTGCATTTGGGTAAGTAAACTGGTAGGAATTAAGAAATCCTAACGGGATAATTGAATACAATTTGAGTCTGGTTACTCTTATAAATCACAATAAATATTTGTATTTTTCCAACTTCTGTGACAATTTTAAAGTCTTTCCGCAAGCATATCAGGGGAAAATGCCACTTGGAAGTTTAGGAAATTGATTAGGGTTGATAAGTTCAGAGATCAAAAGGGGTCAGTTTTTAAATTCACTTGCAGTTTGAGCAGTAATATTTAGCTCCTTGTAATACTGATTTTTTGGTCAATGTTTATCTTCATTTTTCATATAATCTCAAATGTCAGAGCTAGTTTAAATTAGAAATGTTTCTCTGGTTATTACACTTAACTGTATTAATAATTATTATTTTAAAATTCAGAAATTGAGTACAAACATGTATGGAAGCTGCAGTGAGGGAATTGAAGAAGTGGGCCAACCTATGTGCCCTTTCCCACAGGGCTGAAAACTAATTTGAACTATTCATTGATGGCTGACGAAGCAAAACTGGAACAAACTAGAGTTTTTGAAATTTGGGCAACCTAGAACTGGAAAAATTATAGCTGGAGACCCTGAATGGGGAATTCGGAAGAGGTGTACTGAGCCGTTCAGGAGCCTGATGTGGGAGATCGAATTATTGGCAGCATGACAGAATGTGAAACACATTCAACATGGCTGGTCCCTTGCTTTATTTGGGCAGAGCACCACTATTTCTAACTGCTCAAAATCCAGTGGGCAAGGGATTTGGTTGTATGCAGTGTGTACACTGTGCTTGTTTCTAAGAGAGTGACTAAATTTCTAGCAGGACTTTGTTCCTGATATTTCCCATTCTGGTTATTGTTCCAGTTCACCCCCATTTTGAACATTTGGACCTATTCATCTTATGCATCCTTGGCCATGACTGAATTGGGAAGAATTGTTAGCAGCCCTTTTTTAAACACCCACAAATAGTACCCTGCTGCTTGTTTTTATTAATGAATAGATTTGGACTTTGCCCCTGTTGGAGAAAACATGGAGTTCATGATCTGTGAAGTTGGGGGAATTGCCAGTAGTTGATTTTTAAAAAAAATCTTGCTAAAATGGTATTTCCTATGGTTCAACCCGATAGTACATTAAATCAAGCATTGAGATAGAAGTCAAACCTTAAAGTTCAATGTTTAAAAGTATACAATTTAGTGGTCTTCAGTTTGTTCTCAGAGTTGTGTGACTACCATCACTATCTGTGATTTCAAAATATTTTCATCAGTGCTCGCTTTGGCAGCACATATACTAAAATTGGAACGATACAGAGAAGATTAGCATGGCCCCTGCACAAGGATGACATGCAAATTCGTGAAGCGTTCCATATTAAAAATATATATATAAATTTTCATCATTCCAACAACCCCATAACCACAGCTTTCCCCTCACTGTAGGCAGCCATGAATCTACCTATGTCTCTAGATGTGTCGATTTTAGGAATTTCACATAACAAACTTACACAGTGTGTTGGCTGTTGTGACCCACTTCTTGCACTTAGCACAGTGTTTTCCAGGTTCATTTATGTTGTACATTTGTTATTATTTCACTCCTTTATTCTGTTATATGGATGTGCCACATTTGGAGAATTATTCACATTCCTAATTATTGTTTTATGGTTTTTGTTGTTGTTCCAACATGCCAGAGTATTTTGTTTTTAAAACTTTTTAAAAATCATTTTATTGGGAGCTCTTACACAGATATCATAACATTCCATAGCCCAGTGACTTCAAATTTTAATTTCTTTAATTGGGTTGTCTTTTTATTGCTTATTCTGGATACATGTCCCTTATTAGATCTGTGATTTGCAAATACGTTTCCCACATTCTGAAGTTTTTCACTTTCCAGGTAGTATCTCTTGAAGCACATTCTGGTTTTGATGCACTCTCATTTATCGCCTCCCCCCTCCCCCCAATTTGTGTTGTTTATACTATTGGTTTCATACCTAAGAAACCATTTTGAACTTGGCTTCTATTCCAAAGTCACAAAGATTTACTCTTGTCTTTTTTTCTGAAAGCTTTATAGTTTTAACTCTTAACCTTTAGCCTTTAATTCACTTTGAATTTTTTTGTTATTATTAAATCATTTTATTGGGGGCTCATATGATTCACTTTGAATTTTTATAAATGTGAGTCTCTGGTTTGATACTCTTCTCAGTCTGCACTGGAGAACTAGTTCCACTGGAGAGTCACACTGCATGTAAACCATAGGATTGCATTTCTAAACCTCTTCATTTCAGTGTTGTCTGTAGACTATAGAAGCCTTTGAAGAGGCCTATATTTCTCTTTTTGAAGATGGACATATTAGTGAGAAATGTAATTTTATCATGAGACCTTATAGGTAACCTGTTTTTGAGTTAAACAGTTTCTTCATTTGAAGTGTTCTGAGGGTGAAAGCATGATGCTACAGGATTAAGGTACTAGGGATTGTGGCTAATATCGGGGTCTGTATCTTCCATCCCCAGGTTCTCAGTTGCTGCGGGAGTTGAAAAAGATGGACGACAAAGCCCTTTTGGTGGAAGTGCAACTTTTAGAAAGCAAAACATACCACGCTCTGAGCAACCTACCGAAAGCCCGAGCTGCCTTAACCTCTGCTCGAACCACGGCAAATGCCATCTACTGCCCTCCTAAATTGCAGGCCACCTTGGATATGCAGTCAGGTAACATTTGTAGCTGCTCGTGGGTTACCTTTGTGTAGCTCCCTTCTGAGAGAGAACGGGATCTTCAGTGTCGGTTTAGTTTTTCTTCTTTCTAGTTCTTCCTTGTTCCCTCTCTAATCACATTCCTTCCCACAACAGAACACCTCACAGAACCATAATAGTCTCCTCATCTAGATCTCCAGCAGCCTCTTCTAAAGTCCACATCCAGATTTCTGGCTGCTTAATGGACATCTGTACCTACATGTCCCATTCCACCCACTGCCACTGAGCCAGTGCCAACTCATGGAGATGCTACACAGGGTTTCTGAGGCTGTAAATCTTTGTGGGAGAACATAGCCTCACATTTCTTCAGAAGAACAGCTAGTGAGTTTGAACTGTCAACTTTGGGGTTAGCAGCCCAACACTTAACCTTTAGTGCCAAATGTTCCATAGGCACCTCAATCTCAACTTCTCCAAAGCCAGATTTGCATCCAAAACCTCCATTCCAACTGTTCTTTCTGCATTGTTTGTCTTAGTTAATAGTCTTATTATTGTTAATTGCTCAAACTATTGTCTTTGGAGAAATTAGGGCTCCTTATAGTTCATCTATAATATCCAGTCAGCAACCAAATCTGACCTCTTTTCCATCTCTGCAGCCACTGATAAAATTAAGGCCTACCCTCTCTAAGCTGTCTTTTACATCTGACCATCATCACTAATCAGGTTTTCTAAGTTCACCTTACTAAGTTCAAGGTCATTTTTCTCAACCACAAATATAATCATGCAATTCCCCATCACTCCCAGGATTAATTTTATTTTAGTGTGGCGTTCCAAAGGAGGCTGGCTTTTCCTTTGCATTCTCATCTCTGGTGTCCAAATGGGTTCAGATGACTTCCTGTGCTCTGAGTGCTCCTTGCTGTCTCCTGCTTGTCTGTGTCTTTGTGTAGTTTGTCTTCTCTGCTTGGAGTTCTCATTTTTACCTTGCCCCCTTGGCAAACACTGAGTCCTCAGGGCTAACTTAGCGGTCTCTTTTGTACCCTCCTTTGTGGACCTTCTTTGCCTTATAACTTCTGGAACAAAGGTATATGTTTTTATGCATACTATAGTCTTAATTACCTTGTGTCCAGTGTTGGTGACCATCTTTCCCGCCAGACTGAGCTCCTTGGGCTATTCATACACATATTCCCTTTAATAACAAACTGCTTCAGTGCATGGCACATAGTGGTTGATACGGTACACCATCAAGTCCTTTGAGGCTCATAGCCATCTTCTAAGACATTCTAAGGCTGCCCTGCAGGGTTTCCTAGGCTGTAGTCTATACAGGTGGCCAGATCGCTTCTCCCATGGAGAGGATGGTGGGTGTAAACTGCTGACCTTGCAGCTGCCAAGTACTGAACCATTTTGCAACCAGGGCTCCCATGGCACGTGATAGGATCCTGTGAATACTGGTGTTGAGGGCCCAGTTTTTGCTTTCATCTCCAACATGACCATTAATGTATTTGGGAAAACAGTATACCAGTTGTTGGGCCTTTCTTTATACATACACGGTATATTTTACCAGATTTACTTTGGGGTCTGGTTTGTTCTCCTAGGTGTGGATTTGGGGATCTAGAAACATGATTCGGTTTAGCAGAATTGACTGTTTTTGAGAGGGCTTTCCTTGACTACAGAGAAGGACAGGTTTAAGAACAGAAGTAGGACCTGATTTCTCTAGTCTCAAAATGAAAGCGTAAGTCAGAAGCTCCCCGCCGGTGTACTTGGCACCGAGATATGGTATCGGTGAGTTAAAAACCAAACTCACTGAAGTGCTTCTGACTCAGTGGCCCTAGAGGACAGGGTCTGCGCCAGTGGCATTCCAGACTGTAAATCTTTACAAGAATAGAAAGACGCATCTTTCTGCCTGGGATTAGCTGGGAGTTTTGAATGGCTGACATCGCAGTTAGCAGCCCACCTCATAACACACCATGTCACCAGCGTTCCAAGACGTGAGTTAAAGTTGTATAGAAATGTGGGTCCTCTGGGTGGTCACAGGGCAGCACCCTGGTACATTCACTCTCATGTGCTACATTGTGTCTGTGTGTGCCTAGGTGGGAAGCACTGTGGTAAACGGATGGACGAGGCTGAAGTCTGTGGCCTCACCTCCAGGGTCTGGGGCAGAGTTAAAGCTGATTACATGAGGGGGACTCAAACAGTACCTGGAAAAATTCCACTCTTTTAATTCTATGTTTTTAAGAATGTTTTGAAGCTCCCTCAGATAGAAGTACAGAATCTTAACATTTAGGTGGCTCCCAAGCTAAAATGAAGTTAATTTTTATGTTATCCCAAGTTATAGCATACATTAGAGGTAATAGGAGGTTCAGTCAAAGCTAAGCTCATTGGGAGTAGCCCATCGTATTACAGCAGAGAATCGGTTAGGTGAACTCCAGTGTTTCAGCCTAAAGAGAGTGTTCAACCATGGGCAATTAACTTCAAGGGTTTGGCATTCTATGAAATCTCACACTGATTGCATCTAGGCAAAAGCATATCTGAGACTGACAGATACCTGAAAATAAGGCTGTGAAAGGTTGAATTCTCCCCCAACCCCCATGAAAGATGCTTAAGTGTAAAAATAGCAAGCTTACCTGAGCTACCTTAAAATAATGCTTGGTCTTATTAACACTCATCTTTCAAACAGACTAGGTAGGGACACTTAGGTAAATTGCCTGAGCTGTGAAGGTGAGATGGGGTTAAACATGGCCTTTTCCTGTGTGTCTAGACGTTGGCAGGATGAGAGCAGTGTGTGAAGCATGAGAGAAAGATGTGGTCTTTCGGATCCTCCTGGATTCGGGTCTTGGGTGTCTTGGGAATTTATATTGGCAATTTGGCAATATGAAATTGAGCTGGGAAGGCTAAAGGTTTGGGCTCTGTCCCCAACTCTGCCACCTGCTGGCTGTGCCTTTGATCAGATCCTTTATCCTCTCTCGACCTCACCTGTAAAGTGGTGGATTGGACTGCTTGTCTGCGGTCCCTCCAGCTTGGGTCTTTAATGGGTTTATTCATAGGGTTCTCACTGCTTTCTTTTTAATGTGCAGGTATTATCCACGCAGCAGAGGAGAAGGACTGGAAAACAGCATACTCATATTTCTATGAGGCATTTGAGGGTTATGACTCAATCGATAGCCCAAAGGCCATCACGTCTCTGAAGTACATGTTACTGTGCAAAATCATGCTCAACACGTAGGTGCACATTACCTTTGGAGTCTCACATGGTCCAGGCTGTCAACTCTGCTGAGACAGAGAGGGCTTGGCCAGTTACTACAGCAGCAGCTTTGGGGCAGGTTTGGGTAGAGTTGGGGTATGTCCAAGTTAGTCTCCAGAGTGGGGGAGCGGTGGGGGCAGAGTTTAGAAATCCCCTTTCTGACCCTTCTTGGAGAGTCCTCTCATCCTGAAAATATTCTATATCACCTGCTGAGCACAGGGCAGGGGAGTCTCCCAGTGCTCGTCCACTGGGCCACCTAGTATGGAGGCGGTGGGGGAGCCTTAAGGAGTGATTTGAAAAGTAGACAAGAGAAAGGATATGAGTCTAATCCTTTTGTAAGGAGGCCTAGTAATTATTTACTTTCTTCTGGAATGAATGAGCTGTGTTTTGGGACTCTTGGGATGACAAGAGATTTTGTTTAATAAAAGCCATTGTGCTGGGATTTGATTTATACTTATTCAACTTGTAGGGGTCTGTTAGTCTTGCCTGGTTCAGTGTAGCTGTCTGCTGAAGGTTGGACCTGTCTACCGTCCAGTGATGAATGAAGAAACCATAGCTCTGTGTGAGGGGCGGGCGTGTGGGTCTGGGTGTTGGGACTAATGATCTCTGTGGGTATTTTGGTAAAAGGGAATTCGTTTCAGACCTATACTTGGAAGTCTCCTGGAGCCGTTGGCCAAGTGCATTTTTCTCTTTTCCCAGGCCAGAAGATGTCCAGGCCTTGGTGAGCGGGAAGCTTGCACTCCGATATGCTGGGAGGCAGGTAGGAGCCCCTCTAGCATGCTGTCAGAGTCCGTGTTCTGGGAGACCAGTGCCTGCCAGGTCACCACTCTGCTCTCTCTCCTTCTTTATCTTTGCGGAAGCACACAGCCACATCTTTCTCCCTCGGAGAGATTGGTGGGTTCAAACCGCCAGCCTAATGGTTAGTAGCGCCCAGGTTTAGCTCACTGTGTTACCAGGGGCCCTTCTTACTACAGAGGAGTTATTTTTTTCTTTTCAATGAGACTGATTGCAGGAGAACCAGATTAGGCATAAGAAACTGGCTCTGGGCTGGCGTGCTCTGTGCGGTCACGTTGGTGTCAGGACCTGGAGGCTGTGAGAGAACTGCTGTAATGCTTTCCTTCCAGTCCTCTCTTTCGGAAGCAGATTTCCAGGTCTGTTTTCCTGTGGATCCTCTGGTGGGTTTGAACACCAAACCTTTCGATTAGCAGCCGAATGCTTAACCATTGCACTACCAGGGTCCCTTCTCCTTTGTTTGAGCCTCTTCTTCCCCTTAGTCCTAGGCAGTATGTTCTCCACGGTATTAAATGATTGGCCTGGAAAACCAGTGTTTGCTACTTGAAGGACTTAGCTAAAATCTTTCAGGCGGTTTGAGGATGTAAAGAACTGAGCTACAGCATTTGCAGTGCGTTAGATGTTAAAGAACCTTGGTAGTGTTGTGGGTTATTCATCGGGCTGCTCATCACAAGGTCAGTAGTTTAAACCCACCAGCAGTTCCACAGTAGAAAGATTTACAGCCTCCAGAAGTCACTTGTCTACGTGTATGTAGGACAATGGCAAGTGACTAGTCAATGATGGGCACAGACTTTGAACGTGGTTATCTGTAAGCTCCAGGTCTTTTTAATTACGGCATTTGTTCCGTGGATAGGACAAATCCAGGACACACAGAGTACACTAGTCTAATGTGCTGTACAAGGCACCCCAGCCCGATGTAAGTACAGCGGTTGATATATGAGTTACTCCTCTAGTCCTTTGTACCTTGATGGCAGTTTCCTAGTTGGAGTCAGCCTAAGAGCCTGGACAGATGAGTGGGGGAGAGTTCTTGCAGAGTGGAGACCTGGTAGTTTGGGCCGGTGCCTGTTAGTACCAGGTTAGAAGCTGCCATCAGCCACTGTTGGTACCTTCATTACTTTGTAGAAATTTGTAAAAAATCACTTTAGCAGTTTTTAACCCACAAGCTACCTAAGTCCACCAACTTGTCTTTTGGGTTTTAATGTTCGGTCCAATAATACAGACTGGAAGCCACAACCCCAGTAGGCAAACTTATCATACTGAATCGTGGTAAGAGTCTGAAAAGGACTTCAGAGTGCTAGTGGTGGGAGAGGAAAGAAATCACGTTGTTTGAACAGTTTCCCTTTCAGCTTGTGATTGCTGTGTCATGAGCTATATTTTGGGGTGGGGCTAGGGGAGAGAGAAGCCCTTGTCTTGTCTGTCATTGCTAACTCCAATTTCAAAGGGAAATGGTTTGGCACAAAGTGGTGATCTAGCTTTTCTTCCCAGGTCTCTGAAGAATAGCGATGGGGGTGGGGGTTAGGAGGGTAGGGGTAGGCAAGGCTCTTCCTTGCAGCCAGAAGTGTGGACATAGCTGACTGCTCGTGCTTATTCGGTAGAACGTGAATATGTGGACTAGATCACGTGTATGCTTTCTCTGTGCTTTCAGACAGAAGCATTAAAATGTGTGGCTCAGGCTAGCAAGAACCGATCACTGGCAGACTTTGAGAAGGTGAGCATGGTCGGGCTGCAGGGTGTGGGCAGGCATGGCATTGGAGCATTTCTGCCTTGGCTAGGTACCGAAGCACTTGGGGGGAAAACCCTGTTATCTGGAAATAATAATAGTTTTAATAGGAAGTGGCAAAGGTAGGACAGAGCGAGGCCTTCCATCTTTAACCTCCTCTCCTCCAGTGGTTACCTCCTACCTAAGTATAGATCAGAACCGGGAATTAGTTAAGCACGTACGGACAAGGATGCTTACATGTATTGTCACACTTGATTTTATATAGTACTTATCAGTTTTAAAAGTTACTTCTGTCAAACAAAAGTTACTTTTGTCATCCTTTTTATCTTAATTTTTCAAAACAAACTTATTAACTGCACTTCATGGTTGAGGGAGCTGGGACTGGGGATCCCCAAAGCCACATGGCTAATAAATAGCTGTCTTTGACTTTAGGCCACAGGGCACACCAGGCACGCCCTTTCAGGTGCAGGAATTCGGGGCTGCTGCTCCTGATTGGAGAGCAGAGGAGTCCGCCGGGTGGGGAGAAACGACTCCCTCGGGGATGTTGTAGGCTTCCTCTGGTGTTCCTCTTAGTATTTTCAGAGCTTTGAAAAGGGAGGCATTTTGTATAAGCAAAAAGTTGAGGCTTGTATATTTGTTTTTCCAACCTCTGATCTTACTGTCCAAGTATATAAAGACCAATTTTTAACACAAAACCTAGAGCCAGGAAGAACAAATTTAGTGTGGCTACACTGTCTCCAAGAGTCATCATCTCCATGAGGGTTTCTTGCTGACTGTCCCTTACTTGGCTTGATTTATGTGCTCCCCTTAACAAAGGCACAGCTGACATGAGGTTGGGATGTTGAGATCATTGACGAAGGTAAACAAATCACTTATGTGAGTAAATACTCCAGACATCTCAAAGTATGTCTGGAGTGTTAAGGTTCTGTGGTCAGACCTGTGGGCTCACTAAACAAAGCGAGAAGTGTTTTCTGTACTCTGCGCTATTGCTTAGGAAGCTCCAAGAGTTAGCTGTGGTGTTCAGTATTTCCCATTCTTAGGCCCCAGAGACCTGTTTGTCGTGTGAAATACATGTTGAGAAATGCTGAACTGCCCTTGGCGTACACTGTTGGAGTCATCCACAGAGGGGACGCTGCTACAGTGACTCTGGGCGCCTCGCTCTTGGTGCTCTGTTTCTTCAGCCTACTGCCCTGAGTTTCCTTCCCTCTAACGCCCCAGGATTTCTAATCAGCCTTGTGATTTTAAAGACCAGCAGCCGGCTTGGGAAGCCAGAAGTAGGGTGACTTTCCAGTGCCGCTGTGCCAATCATCTCTCGGGCTGGCTGTTTTGGCAGGCCCTGACTGACTACCGGGCTGAGCTCCGGGATGACCCAATCATCAACACACACTTGGCCAAGTTGTATGACAACTTACTGGAACAGAATCTGATCCGAGTCATTGAACCTTTCTCCCGGGTACAGGTGAGACCCCTCCTGGAATCCCCAAACCCTTCTCTGGGGGAGCTGGGGCCTTGGCTCTCTGTCCTTACTGCAGCCCCCTCCCTAGTCACACCTGTCCAAACTAGGAACTTGGGTCCAAGCGTGTGCCTGGTGGGCCTGAAGCTACCAACTGCCTGGGCTTCTCTCGCCAGGGACAAAGAGTTGGGGAGAATAGGATGCTGTGGGTGGAGGCCAGTGTAGTTGTCCCCTGCATGTGTCCTGAGTGTGGGGGTCCCCTTGCTTTTCCTGTCACTGCTCTCATGTGGGTAGTGTTTTGCATGGGGACTGTCTGGAAGGAGTGTGTTTCTCATCAGTTAGTGATGAAGGTCAGTTGGACAGAGTCTGAGAGTCCTGACTCAGTCCTCAGCTCAAAGAATCTGGTCCTGTAGACCCCCAGCAGGGTGGGCGACATAACACACTCCCCTCCGTTCTCTTCTTGGAGTGAAAGCTGTGTTAGTGTCTGTCTTTCCTTGTAGATCGAACACATATCGAGCCTCATCAAGCTTTCCAAGGTAAGGAGCCCCGCGAGGCTGTTGTGGGGTTGGGCAGGCAGGGAAAGGGGGGTGGTGTTCCCACTTATTGGCCTTGTTGGAAAGACCCCGAGTTTCTTTCCAGAGGGGAGGTTGGGGGAACCAGGCCCCCCGGGCTCAGAGCTGGAGGTTTCTTGTGGCTGCTTTTGTGCTTTTAGCCTCTTCACCTTAAGAGCTATTAAGCAGTTTTCGTGTCCTTCTGATTCTTGCCTAGTGGGGACACAGGTCCCTTTAATCACATGCTTTGATTTTAGGCCGACGTAGAGAGGAAGTTATCGCAGATGATTCTGGACAAGAAATTTCATGGTGAGTAGCAACTCCTATAGACAAGGGGGCTGCTGGTGGTGACGGGTGGTTGGAGGGGCACCTTGCTTTTGCTCATGTGTGAAGGCTGTGCTCTGTTGGTTCCTGCTCCCCCCGAGGTCCCTGCCCCTTAGCTCTGTGATGAGTGTTTTGTAGGCATGCACAAATAGAACGGCGGGAGCAGCCCTGTTCCCCTTCTTTTCCGGAAGGAAGCCAGGCTGCATCTGTGTCCCAGTGCCTTCTTGGCCAAGCCCTTTGACCTGGGTTGTCTTGTGTCTCCTGCAGGGATCTTGGACCAGGGGGAGGGTGTCCTGATTATTTTCGATGAACCCCCAGTAGACAAAACTTATGAAGCTGCTCTGGAAACCATTCAGAACATGAGTAAAGTAGTGGATTCCCTCTACAACAAAGCCAAGAAACTGACATAGGTGAGTGCTGGCTCTGGGATGCAGGGCCAGGGGCCACGCTGCCTTCTGCTGTCGACTGACCGCCGCCCCGGTCCCGGCCGCGTCCCCGATTGACGCTGCCCTGTCTTCTCTTGCAGAGTTGGATCTGTAGCGGTCCTTTGGAGAGTGTGTGTGGCGGGAGAGTGAAACCTTTGGGGAAAATGCTAGGAGATTTTTTTTCTTTTTGTTCTACTTTTCGCTCGGAAAGTTTTTAACTCCTCATTTTGGTGCATCTGTATTCCAGTCAATAGGAGGGCCGGTTTTCATGTAATCTCTACTGGCCCAACTTGGGAGTGGGGAAATTGCTTTAAAAAAAAAAAAAAAAAGGAAAAGGAAAAAAAAGGTTATTCTAAATAAAAGGAAAAAGGCTTACACTACCTAAAGCTGTGCTCTCTGCCTCCTGGGAGAGGGCCTCGAAGCCAGGCCCCCCCGCCTGCCACGGGGCACTGATTTACCCGCCCGCCGGTGTCACCTCTCCTCTTCAGAATTGGGTGTTTGCAGACCATCAAAAGCAACGACTTTTTATTCTGTTTGTACTGAACCAAAACAAACAACTGTGTATAGACTGCTATGTTCTTTGTTATCTGAAACGAGGCGTTTCGGTGTTCTCTCTGCCCTCTGGCCTGCCCCTTGCACCACCCCGACATTGGTTCCAGCAGACTGGCCGGAAGCCTCGCCGCTGCTATCGCCGCCACTGCAGCTGCAGCAGCAGCATCTGCACGGCTCCGCTCAGACCTGTGAAGGAAGAGGGACGAGGCCAGGAGCTAGTGTCGCCACGGCCACACAGGGAGCAGTGTGGGCCCTCAGTCCCCAGGGGGCCTGCTGTGCATGTGGCTTTTTTTAACGCAGTAAACTAGATTAGACGTCAGTGTTTTAATTGCCCTTCTTCTCTGCTCTTTTCTCTCTCCTCTCTCTTTCCCCTCTCAACCAGGAGACCACCCATGTCTCTTCTCTTCTCTGTCCCCTCCCGAGGAGTCGGGCTGTCGGAAACCACAGCCTCCCTCCCTGGGCCGGTCCTCCTCTCGCTGTCAGATGGATTGAGTCCTTTTAAAACAGTGAACATCGGAAATGAGACTGTGGGGTGTGTCTGCTTTGTTTTTTTTAATTTTTCTTGTTGGGTTTGCAAGCAACCTCATGTCCCTCCGGGAGCCTCCTGACAAACACGGGGATGGGAGGTAGGGCACTGTCAGCAGCATGCTTTTCCTTCTGACCAGGGGGCAGAGCCCGCTCTAATGCCATTGCGGCAGGTAAGCTTCTGCACCTTAGTTGTGCCCGACCTTATTCTCTTCTGCCTCTCATCTCTGTCTTCTCTCTCCCCTCTGCCTCGTTCCTTCTGGCCGCCTTTTCTCTGCCCTATCTCAGATAATCCTTCCAGGGTTTCTTAAGAAATTTATATTTTGTAAAAGGATTTTGTTGTACCAGGTTTTGCATCCTCACCGAATCTGACTGGCCTTTAGTTTCCAAAATCAGGTTTTTGTTTTCCACATCTCTCCCCGTCATGTCCAGTCACTGTTTGGGTTTGGCACCATCAATATCAAATGTACAAACGGTTCTTGCTAACCAACACCAGGTATATCTGATGTTCAGATGAGTTCCAATAAAAATAATTTTTTTTTCAAAAGCTGTCCTTTTTTGAGTGTTGGAGGGCTTCGTTGTTGCCCAGCAGTTGCCTAGGCCTGAGATGCTTACTGAGCCCCTCAGCGAAACGACAAAGCCTTTGGGCAGCAGCAGGGTTGGGCTGAAGTCTTGGGTCCAAGTGAAATGGTGTCGAACTCCCCCCCCCCCCCCCCCACACACACACACACACACACACACACACACACACACACACACACGGCTTGTTCCTCATCTGCACGGTGAGGTGGTGCTGCCGTGGCAGGTCCGTCGTGGGAATGTCAGGAGGTACTAGAGGTGCTGGGCCCTGGACACCGCCACTCGTCTCATTCTGCTCCAGTGGTTTTCCCACAGGGCTCAGGGTGACTGCACTCTGTCTCTGTCATTGATTTGCAGAGTGCATTTTGCTGCTTTTAGATTTAAAAAAATATTCCAGAGAGACCCAGAGCTGGAGCAGAGGGCTTCCTACACCGAGGGCAGTCTGCGGGCTCAGAGCAGCAGCCCTCCCCACTCTTCCCTTTGTGGGTCTTAGACAGCCACCTCTAGACCTGCGCAGTTGACAATGCAGCCAAGAGCTAGGTATAATTTTAAGCCAGATTTTGGAGTCTTGGTATTAAACAAAAAAGCTTGATAAACTTGTTGGAATATCTTGAGTATAAACACATGACTAAAACCTGCTTCTAATTTTCAAATGTGTTATTAGAAAATAAGGTCACACTTCATTTCTACTGGACAGTGCGACTCCAGGTGCTCTAGCAGTCGGGCCACTGCATCCCTTCCCGGGGCTCGACTGAGGGGCAGGTGGTCCACAGGCTGGCCTTGGCAGCACCCTTCCTGGTGTGGAGAGGAGGAGGTAGAGTTACGTAATCTGTGCTGCCCAGAAGGGCCTCTAGATGCTGCTCTCTGATCTTTGACAGAACAAAGCACGGCTTTCTCAGGAGCCAGACCTCAGCCCTACTTCACTGGGAACCCTTTCTGGAAACTGGAACTGGACACAGCCTTGGCCATGGCGCCTCTCCAGTGGTTTGGGAAGTGGGGCATACAGAGGGGGGGGGGCTCAGCAGAGCTTGGGCAGCCCAGCCCAGCAGGGCAGGTAACAACCAGGCTGGTACTTCAGGCAGCTAGAGAGGCTTCAGGCTCACAGGCTGATAAGTAGTGTGACATCTGGGGATGCCAGAGACAAAAAGCTCTGCAGCTGGACAGGCCTTTGGGTCCTTGAGTCTGTCATTCCTGGCAGATGATGCTCTTCCTTGTTTTCCAGTGGGGACAGCGATTGGAGCTGGGGGGTGGGGTGGTTAGGGTACCCTCAGGACCCACCACCCCATTCATGCTCTGCTGCAAAGATCTGCCCTTTGCCAAGTGAGGTAGTTAAGTCTCGAGCTCCTTTTGAAGGTGCTGGGGTCGCTGAGTCAGAAGGGCCCCAATGGCAGTGAGTGTGGTTTTTAGCTTGAGGGAAGGTGCTACAACCCTGGTGGCGTAGCGGTTACCCGTTGGACTGCTAACTGCAAGGTCAGCAGTTTGAAACCACTAGGTGCTCCTCGGGAAAGGGGCACAGCCTTGGAAACCTTGTGGGGCAGTTCTACCCTGCCCTGTTGGGTTGCTATGACGAATGGACGACTGCAGCAGGTCGGAAAGGGCTGGCCAGACAGAAGACACCAGAATGTGGCCAGGCTGAAAGGGGCTCATGGAAACATGCCCCTTGGGGAGAGGTGGAGCACGAGCTGGAACTGTCCGGTTTGAGACACAGCTGCAGGTAGCTAAGTGGTACAGGTCTTTTAAAAGCAATTGATCAATCACAGGATTAACAACCTGGGCCTATTTGGGAAAGAAACCACAAAACCTTTGCTCAACAGGAGGACGAGAGACAGAATGTGGGCACAGCCAGCTTTGTGGCTGGGGCCCAGCTGTGTGTAGGAGAGACAGGCTTTGGGTTACAGCACCTGAAAGATACTGGGTTTGACTTGGAGCTTAACTAAGCAAAGGGGTAGCTCCTTTTGATCAGCTGGTGGGGCTTGTGCCTGGAGGAACATTCAGAGGGGTGGGGCATGTGAACACCTGTGGGTGTGTCTGAAGCCCTATAGGAGGAGTAAGGCCTGGGCCACTCACTTGCTGGCAGCTCATAACCCACCCAGAAGTACGTGGAAGACATGCCTGTGGTTTTCCGTGAGGTCACAGCCAATGAAAAGCCCATGGAGCAGTTCAGTTTGACCTGCAGGGGGTGTCCAAGAGATAACTGGATAACCCTCTGGCTACTGAGCAGTGGCATTTTAACTAAGGTCGTCCAAAGCCAGCTTGGGTGGTCACTTGCAGAACGTCAGATTTGAAGGCATCCCATGCTACCAGATACTCTGGCTTAGTGAGCTGGAGTGTGACCTGGGGACGAGGATAGGGTGTCGTCGCGTTGCTGTCTAGGGCGGAGGTGGCTCCCTGATGTTCAGCCGAGATTTCCATCTCATGCACGTAGGGCTACACGGGAGTCAGACTCCCCAGGACCACCACGCTGAAGAACATTTAAAGGAAAAATGGTCTTTTAAAGAATCTCCATTCTTGTCCGAGAGGATTAGAATTCCAGCGCCATTTTGCATCTTCGCTGGCACCAAGTCTTCAAATTATGTATGCTTAGAATGAAAAACATTTACATCCGAAGAAGAGAGGCTGGCTGGGGGAGCCATTGCTTGTTTTAATATAACGGTTCTGGGGGCAAGTGGAACCCTCGCATGTAGTCGCCGGCGGAAGCAGGGAAGCCCCGCCCCAGGTGTGTGGCTGGAACTGCCCAGGCTTTTCAGTGAGCGCTCCGGGGTCGCTGGCATCTACTTTGGGCGGGCAAAGCAAGGTCCCCAGAGCTGAAGGCAGTGGAACCGGTGGGACCGTCCACTCGGGGCGTGCGTGGCAGTCCGGCGGCCACAAAGGCTTCGTCTTTCCCCGAGGGGCTTTCCTACCCGCGCTCGCGCTTCCTCTCCGCGGAGGTGAGCATGTGAAACGGAGTCAGGGGGCTCCGGGCACCGCTTCCCGTGCGGTCCGAGCGGCGGCC
>NW_022111358.1:7733131-7749628 GCF_000313985.2 Echinops telfairi
GGCTGGGCGCGCAGGGGCGCGGGCCCCCGCCGGGCGCACAACGGCACCATGGGCACGGTGCTGTCGCTGTCCCCCAGCTACCGGAAGGCCACGCTATTTGAGGATGGCGCGGCCACGGTGGGCCACTACACGGCCGTGCAGAACAGCAAGAACGCCAAGGACAAGAACCTGAAGCGGCACTCCATCATCTCCGCGCTCCCGTGGAAGCGGATCGTGGCCGTGTCGGCCAAGAAGAAGAACTCCAAGAAGGTGCAGCCCCACAGCAGCTACCAGAACAACATCACGCACCTCAATAACGAGAACCTGAAGAAGTCGCTGTCGTGCGCCAACCTGTCCACGTTCGCCCATCCCCCGCCGGCCCAGCCACCTGCACCCCCTGCCAGCCAGCTCTCGGGCTCCCAGAGCGGGGTCTCCTCGTCCGTCAAGAAGGCCCCGCACCCCGCCGTCAGCTCCGCGGGTACGCCCAAGCGAGTGATCGTCCAGGCGTCCACCAGCGAGCTGCTGCGCTGCCTGGGCGAGTTCCTGTGTCGCCGGTGCTACCGCCTGAAGCACCTGTCCCCCACGGACCCCGTGCTCTGGCTGCGCAGCGTGGACCGCTCGCTGCTTCTGCAGGGCTGGCAGGACCAGGGCTTCATCACGCCGGCCAACGTGGTCTTCCTGTACATGCTGTGCCGGGATGTGATCTCCTCCGAGGTGGGCTCGGACCACGAGCTCCAGGCCGTCCTGCTGACCTGCCTGTACCTCTCCTACTCCTACATGGGCAACGAGATCTCCTACCCGCTCAAGCCCTTCCTGGTGGAGAGCTGCAAGGAGGCCTTCTGGGACCGCTGCCTCTCCGTCATCAACCTCATGAGCTCCAAGATGCTGCAGATCAATGCGGACCCGCACTACTTCACGCAGGTGTTCTCGGACCTGAAGAACGAGAGCGGCCAGGAGGACAAGAAACGCCTCCTGCTGGGGCTGGATCGGTGAGCCCCCGGGGCCTGCGTCCCGGCTCAAGGATTCGATGCATTTTCTAAAAGATTTCTTATCAAACAAATCCGTTTTGTGTACAGTATGTGTCTAGCAAAGCCACCAAGGGCATCCCCCTCCCTACTTTCTCTCCTCGGGCCATTTTTTTTCCAGCCCTGTGAAGAACTCCCAGGGCCCTTCGGAACCGGAACCTGGAGCAAGCAAAGCCCGGGAGGTGGGCGCCTCAGATCACCCCCCCCCACCCCCACTCCCCCTGCCGCTGAACTCTCTTCTGACTTGGGGGAACTCAAAAGGACTGACCCACTTCCGCCACCCGTGCCCTTGAGGAAACCAGGGTGGGTCAGGTCATCTCGTGGGAGACCCCGGCCTGGCCCCTGTGTTGGGTGGTCCCAGAGCCCCGCCTGAGCAGGACGTGGCGCCGAGGCCAGGCGGCACCCCCAGGAGCAGGCTGGTCTGGTGCAGAGGGGGTACTCTGGGGGTTGACCCTGTTCAGCCCTGGCGTTCTTTCTCTGTTTTTAGGGAGAAGGCCGTCCCTTTAGTGGAAGCGGCCCCCACCGAGCTGTGAGCGGCCCCTGGCAGGCAGGGTTGCCAGCGTGCTGGCTGATGATGAGCTGGTGCGACTCTTAAGCTCTTCCCTGTTGGGTCCCAGCCGAAGGGGTGGGGTAACGACAGCTCCCCGTCCTGGGTGAACCAGTCATTTGAATCATGCAGCCTAGTTGCCCTGTGATGACTGCTCAGACGGTGGCAGTGCCCAAGTGGCCAGAACCAGGTGAGGCGGGGGTGCCCTGCCTGAGGCCTGGCTGCTGCCCACCGGGGGCTCAGGCCCTTTTGTGGACTGGTGCACATGGCCTTGGTCCTGCAGAGCTGAGGGAAGGGGGCGATGACAGGAACGGGGTGACGTGATAATGATGTGCCCCCCCCCCCCTAATTTAAAACTGTCTCCATCTCTTCAGAAAGGGAGGCCCGAAACCCTCTGGGTCGGGCCTCCCTGCGGCTCCAGGTTGCTTTGGAAGCTGCTGAGTGGACCACTGGGTGCCCGCAGCTGCTGGCTCTGGTGCCCCCCTTCCCCCACTGGCTGTGAAAACATGCTGAGCTGCTGTATGGATTTTCTTAACAGTCCCCCCAGATGGGTGGCGGCTCGGGGCTTGGGGGAGGGCTGAGAGAGAGGGAGCCAGCCTTCTTCCGTGGCTCTGGGGAACAATGATGCCACCCTGAGAATTCGTTCTCCCAGCCCGGCCACATGGCAGTGCCCAAGGAAGGCTGTCTGAAGGAGGAGGGTTGTGGGGGGCCGTGGCCGCCAGGTTCTGCACAGCTCTACTGAAGTCCACGGAAAGGAAGACCCTGCTGAAGCCTGGAGAACAGATGAACCTGCCAGCCCGCGGGGTCCCCGGAGATGGGGATGAGGGCCTACCTGGCTGAGCGAGCATCTACCCTAACTCCAAGAGGCCACCTGAGCCGCCCCCTGGACTGCTGTCTTGGCACGCAGGGCAGGAGGGAACCCTTGGCCCATGGCTGAGACGGGCGCCTCTTCCCTGCTGGAGCCGTCACATCGCCTGTCTGTCCAGCTCCTGCCGCCACGTGTGACTCAGGTGGGAGGCCGTAGGGGCGAGGCCGCGTGGCGGGAGGAGGGTGGGAGCCCAGCCTTCAGCGTGAGCTGCAGTCTCGCAGTGGGCGGCTGGACCTGGCCGGAGCCTGTGTGGTCAAGTCACCCTGCAGGGCTTCAGTTTCCGTCTGTTTCCTTCTCTCTCTCTCTCTAGGTATTTATTTATTATTTTTTGGTTTGGGGGAGGGGTGCACATTTCAGGAGTGGTCGGGGACTAAGGCAAAGGGCTGTCCTATCCCACCCCCGTGGAGCCTGCGGCTGCCCTTCCCGGCCGGCCGGCCGGCCCTGGCGTCAGTATTGTGTGAAGAACCACTGGTTTCTCGAGTGTGCGAGCCTCGAACCCACTGGACGTGCTGCTACGAGACTACTTTTTGACAACACCACAAAGGAAGGAGAACACTGACCTACAGAAACAAGAACCTTCTTTATTCTTTAACTGTTGCTTTTACAGTGATATCGTGCATGCAAACCCGGAGCATTTTGTGTCTTTAAAAACACACACTCATCTTAGAGCAGATGGCTGTGGAAACAGCGCCCATGCACAGAAACCAGTCGCAGGAAGCACCACCGCCTGGGACTTGGTTTCTCTCTCCTCTTGTGAACCTGAAGGGTTGATAGATTCTTTCCATGCCGTTATTAGGATTTAGTTTTGTTCCAACGGGTGTTAAACTTGCAATGAAAAGAAAACGTGCCATTCTCTCATCTTTTCAGCCCCCCTCTTTCCTCCTACCCCCTTGGCATTATTCCTAGCCGTGTATCTGAGACTGCTAATCCATGTGCGATGTGTGTTGGTTTTATAGTGCAATTTCTTCTCTAGCGATTCTTTGACCAAACTGTGGGTACTGTTAACATTAATTTATATTTGTCTCCTCTTGTATGTGTGTGTAGTGTGTTTGTGAGGATGTGTGATTTATAATCTGACCGCGTCATGGGGCTCGGTTTGGCTGTAATTTAACCCCCCTCCCTGATTTTTATTTATTTTTGTACCGTGCTGATTAAATAAAACGCACTGACCATCCGTGGCACAGACCTCTTCTTGTGGGCACGTTATTCCTGAGCAGGCTTGGGGGGCGGTGGGGGGGAGCGTTAATAAGTGATGCATGTGCTCAGAATATAATTGGATTTGTGCAGCTGGGGAGGGGAGAGGGCCAGGGTGGGAGGAGGGAGTTGGCCTTCACAACACATTAAGGTGATTAAGAGACAGACTCAGGTTAAGCCTGGTCTGCATCAGTGCTGCCAGGTGGGGCCGGGGAGGCGGGGCAGGGCAGGCGTTGCTTTGCTGAGAGCCGGGTTGGTTGGCTGCCTGGCCGGAGGCCTGGCCCCAAAGGCGGCTGCTTCAGTGAGTCCCCAGACTCCTGGGCCAGCCTGAGTGGACTCCAGCAGTGTGGCCCAGCCCGGGGCAGGCTTCAGAGAAACAGCAGCCCCAGGCCTCTGAGAGCAGCAGCTACTCCCCGGCGGCGGCTTCGTCCTCAAAGTCAGGTAGGCAGCCAGGCCACGCCATGAGCCCCAGGGCCGTCTATCCTGGGGCAGAGCCAGGGAGGCCATCCTTCCCAAGACCCACCCCAGGACATCTGGAGGCTCCCTCCCAGCCCTCCAGGGACTGGGGGAGCCCTGTTACTCCTGAAGCTCCCTCCCTCCTCCTGGGGGGGACTGACCCGAGCAGTTCTCTCTCCCACTCTGCCTCCACCTTCCAAATTCTAACATGCCTTCAAATCGATTAACACGCTCTGAGGCCATACAGGGAGCTCCCAGGTCTAGGGGCCGAGCTGGGCCGTGCTGGCAGAGGGAAGGGTTCCCAGGTGCCATGGTTATTACACATTGGCCTAACAGCAGGTTCAGCAGTTTGAAACCATCAGCCACTTCCAGGGAGAAAGATGAGGCTTGCTACTTACGCTGCCAGTCAGTCTTAGAAACCTGCAGGGGCAGTTCTGGCCTGTCCTGCAGGGTCGCCGTGAGTCAGAACTGACTCGATGGCAGTGAGCCCTTTTCTGGGCACAGAATTGGCTATACCCCAGATCTCACCACCACAGATCTATTTCTGTTACACATACACAGAACACTTTCAAAAATAAGACTTAATGCTTTTATTGCTGTTGATGGTAAATCAGAATGTGCTTTAGAAATAAAGTTAAGTTAATGGAAAATAGACATATATGCACCAAACCCTAAAATTGCATTTAATTAAATCTGGAGAAACATTTCATTGCATACAAGTCACCACATTCCTGTCCTTTCTTCTCCACACCCTGGATCCGTGTGTGAGATCACACTCTGAATTCCTGGTCCCTCTCAACCACCACGTGACACTACTTGCTGGCTGCTATTGGACAGCATAAAAAAGGTGCTTGTGGACAGTCCCTGGGGCCTCATCCACCCGGACACCCCAGGCAACCTAGAGAGGTGGGGGAGGAGGACGGAGAGAAGGCGGGGAGCCAAACACCAGGCCCTCCCCTTCTTTGCAGCCCCGACAAAGGCACCTCGTTTGGCATACTGTTTTGGTGCGACCACAACATGCACTGACTGGCATGTGTCTAGTGTGAAGCAGCAAGTCTGGGGGAGGAAGGGGAACAAGAGGTCACGTTCCAGTTAGATGGTCCCACGAGTGACCGCGGGTCATTGGCAAAACAGCACTGCGGAGCGGGGCTGGTGGCACCTTGGACCGTGGCCACCTGCTCCCAGGAGGAGGCTGGGGCCCCAGGACAGGATGCCAGCAGGACTCTTGCAAATTGCACACAGTGCAAACCTTTGCAAGCCCTGGGGAGGGGCTGGGTGGGCTTGAGGCTAGGTTTTAGGGACCGCCTGGGGTCGGCCAGGCACTTGGGGTGGGTGGGGCAGCAGTGAGGTGTGGGGAAGTGAAGTCCCTCTGTGCGTGTCCCTGTCATGTCACACACTTGCGGAGCTTCGGACCCCGTACCTGGGCTGGCCTCCCCACCCAGTGGGCGTGGCGGGCCATGTGCCGGCAGAGTGGCAAGAGGGTGGCATCTTGGAGCATGAGGACCAGTCTGGGTGGCCCCGGGCAGGGGTGGGTTGGGGTGAAGGGGCGCATCCCGGCCTGGCCAGCAGTGCCAGGGCCCCACACTGTCTCTCGCGCTGCTTCCTGTAAGCTGCGGCCCTCTCCTTCTTCAGGAGGGAGGCGTCCGCACCACGTGCTCGCCCCTCGCCTCTGCAGCGCCACTCCCCATGAGGACCCCAGGCCCATGTGGGCACCACAGGGCCGCCAACGGATGGGATGGCAGCGGAGAGCAGGCTGCTGGGTTGAGTCAGGCTGCTGGGTCGTGGCTGCCTGCTCCAGGTAGGGCAGAGCCTCCCTGAGCTGGACGTGGTGGTTCAGCCTCGAGGGCATGGGACTGGGGCCACCGTGGGGAGCAGGTGAGGGCTGGGTTCCGTTCCACCCCATCACCCCAAATCTCGGGGAGCACATCCTGGCCCCCATTCTTTTCCAGAGCTCACCAGCTGGCCCCCAGCTTGAGGCGCGGGACCTGGCTTTTTAGGGCGGCCATCCGTTGTGGCTCCCGGGGAGGCGTGGCGCTGCAGCAGGACACCAGGGTCTTTGGTTTCTTGAGTGGGGACAGTGGACAGAGAAGGAGGCAGTGGCGACCAAAGGCAGAAAGGAACCTTAAGGGGAGGGGTCTTCAAGAGCTCTGGAGGGGCCCCTCCCCAGGCAGGGCCTGTGGGGCTGATTTCTAGCAGGGCGTTAGCAAAGGCATTGGTGGCGGTGGCGGTAGCGGCTGCGGCCGGCTGGACGCTCAGTTCCCTGGCACGCTGAGGGTGAAGCCGGAGCGGCTCTTGGTGAAGTCGGGCAGCGGCTGGTTGAGGCGCGTCTCTACGGAGACAGTGCACTTCCTGCCGTGGAGGCTGCACTGCACGGGGTTGGTGACGGTGACTGGAAGGTGGCGCTTCTCGCTGGAACCAAACAGAGAGGCCGGCAGGCGTTAGCACGGTTCCCACGGGCCCCTGGGTGCTGGGCCCACCCTGCTCTCCTCTCAGGTGCCCCAGGCAACACAGGTCCAGCGGGAGTTTGAGGCAGCCTTGGAGGGTCCCACAGAGCGGGGGATGGGAGGGGGGGGGGCGCGGACAGGCTGGACCCCGAGCGCTGGGCCTACTGCTTGGCTTCCCAGCACCCCTCTGAGCACAGCTGCAGGCAGCGCCGAGGGGCCTCTGGGCTCTCGGACAGCAGCAGCACATCTCCGGATGGGCCAGGATGGGGGAGGCACGCTCCGTGATTGCGACAGGGACCCCCAGGCGGCTCTCGGACCAGGGCGAATGGACCTGCCTTCCTACCACCGTCCTGGTCAGATGAGCCTTTGTGCAGCGAGTCCCAGTCTGGGTCACCCAAGTTTTGGGTCCAGCTGCCAGAACCAGGTCTGACGCCAGTGTCCCCCAAGCCCACGCATGAAGGGGCCTCCAGGCCCCAACTTGGGGCACGGCCTGCTTCTGGGCAGGAAGGGCGAGGGCCTGCACTGTGCGCAGCTGGAGCACAGGCCTTCCTGCCAGGGCAGTGTCCCCTGCTGGTTGGAGGGAGGCTGCCTCCCCTCCTTCCATTCCGCACACCCGCACTGGACACACTCGGGAACCTGCCGGTGATCTTAGAAGCCGTGAAGCTTGTTGACAGGCTGCCACCTAGCATTCGCTCCCACACGCCAGCGCAGTCCCACAGGGCACCTTGGCACATACCCCGTCAGTTTTCTCAGGCTGGGGGTGGGGCACAAAGAAAGGGTTCTGGTGGCCCAGGAGCCTCCAGCCGGGGATGGCTGGCCATACACCGCCTGCCATCGCTCCCTGCACTGCTGCGGGGACAGGCAGGGTCCCTGGGAGTGCCCTCCTGGTCTCAGAGTGTTACTCCTGGCCCTGACCAGCAGGCACCACGCTGTGCAGTCCCCCTGGCTGGGGGTGGGGCTGGGCCCCGGGGCTGAGCACATCTGGCCTGGGCAGCCTGCTCCTGAGGTGCCTTATCCTCGGCCTGCGGCCAGCACCCCTGCAGGGCCCTTGGGGGGCTGTGCGCTGAGAACGGTGGCCCTGCTCAGCAGCCCGCCCAGGACTGGCTGTTGGAGTACCGGGGGCAGCCCCACAACAGCCCCCCGAGTTGAGGCCATACTGCAAGTGCTGCCCGGGGCTTCCGGAAGCCCAGTCTTTCTCACGCCACAGCACGCCACAGAGCAACAGAGGAAGAGACACAGGCTCGCACCGAAGCACTTGGGTAGCTGAGACCGCACACAGCTTGTCGGCTCAGATGGCTATTTTTAACCCGACTGGGACGTGAAAACAGCAGGAGCCGTCAGGGGCAGTGACTCAGGCTCCGCCATCCCCAGGAGCCGGCTGCCTGCAGGGCAGATACCAGGCTCTGGGTTGGGCCCAGCGCCCTTGGTCTCACCTGCCCACCTGCCCGCAGCTGGAAGGCTTCATGGTCTGGCTCCCTTCCTGAGCCCAGGAACCTCCCTGTTCCCCACCCCCCTCACCTGGCCTTGCCTGTGAGTCCTTCCCTGCTGGACCTGGTCCCATGGGCGCCATCCTGGGGGAGTCCCCTGCCTCCTCAGCAGTGGCCAGTCCTGTCTAGCCCCTGCTGCCCATGCCACTGCTGGAGCCCAGATGGGGCAAGGGTGGGACTGAGCACTGTGGTGCCCAGACTACCTCCAACCCGGCCCCCGGGCCGGGCTCTCCCAGGGCCTGAGTCCAAGTTAGTGTGAAAAGACAGATGCCTACACGTGCTGCTCCCACCAGGGTCCTCCTGAGCCAAGCGCCTGGGCACTGCGCAGGCCCCAGCTTGCCCGGCTCAGTCCTGCAGCGTCTCCAGGGCAGTCTGGAGAGGAATCCCCTGTGCACCCCCCACCCCCACCCCCCGTCTCCCGGCTCCTGGGTCCAATGCTGTCTGCTCTGTGGACAGCACCGGATGACACGAGGTTGATGGTGATGTCACTGCACCTGGAAAATGGCCTCAGGTCTTGCTGGGTAAACACCGGAGCCAGGACCCCACAGTGGAGGACACACTGCCGGTTCCCCACTAAGCCAGGCACCAGGTGCAGTAAATGCTGGCTAGGCAGTAGTGGGAGGCTGGAGGTGGCAGTGGGGAGGGGGAGAGGAGGGGCAGGCGCCTCCACAGGGAGCACCCAGCAAAGAACAGAGCTGTTTCTGGAAGAGGCAGGGAGGTAGCACACAAGCAACCCATTCCTGCTGCCAGGCTGTCCCCCTGTCCCAGGCTGGGCCACCTCGCTGCCGAAGTGAGGGGTGACAACAGGCGAAGCCACAGGGCTGGGCCTTGGCTTGTGGGGCCCTCTCTGCCTTACTGTGCCAGTCCCGCTAGGCTGCTCAGCCCTCCGTGGTCCCACCTACTAACCCCCACTGCCCTGAGCCTTGCTGCTTCTCTAGTGGTCCGCATCATAGGCCGGGCCCAGGGACTGCAGGTGAGTGACCTCACAAGCTGCCTCCGCCCCCAGGAGGGTGGAGGAGCCCCAGCGGAGCAGGAGCACAGCGGAGGCGTAGACTCCCAGAGGGCACCAGGTTCTCAGGGCCTGACTTACTGGACACTCCTCCGGGGCCGAGGTCTCCCCGCTGGGTTCCCAGTACGGACTCCCATCCCTGACAACACCTATGCGAGTGGAGCCAGAGGCGCTGCAGGAAGCCAGGCGCCTGTGGAGGGGGCCCCCCTCTCCACCTGAGACCTCTCCTGGTGCCTGCAGGTTCTGAGTTCAAGGGTGCGGGGGTGGACTCTTCGTCTCTGAGCTCCCAGACAACTAAGTCTGAAACCTCCTCGAGTCAGGGGCTCAACTGAGCCTCAATTGTCAGGTGGGTTCTCTGCCCACTTCACAGCTGTAGGTGAAGGGGGTGACTGACTCCAGCCTTTCCGGCCAGCGCTGGGCACCCCCCTGAGTCCTTCACCCAGATCCTGCCCAGGCATGGAAACCAGGCTGGCGTTTAGATTTGATGTCAACCTGCAACCTACTGAGCAGGTCATACCTGGTGACGCTTCCATTGGGGTGTGGTCTTTCTATGAGCGGCACGGGGACTGTCCCCTCCATGGGACACTGTTTGATTGGGGTGGGGGGCGCAAGTGGGCTGGCAACCAGGAGAGCTGTTGGCTTCCAGCCACGTTCCCACCGACCTTGGATGCACGCGGCCCTGTACCCACCGGCCTGGGATCCCCTGCTTCTCACTTCAGCCTTCTGCGTCTTCACCCTACAGCCGGCTCCCTGGGCCGGGGAGGGCCCACGCACCTGAGCTGGCCCAGGCTGGGCTGTCTTCTTGATGTAAGATGACTTCTTGGTACACAGTTCTGTCTCCTACATCGACTGCCGCTGGGTCTGCTCTTCTAGACCCCTGGGCCTTGCGCACACACAGGACAGGAAGCAGTGGCCTGAGAGGGGTCTCCTGAGCCACGGCCAGCTCCCTGCCCTCACGGGGCTGACAGTCGGGGGGACACTGGCAAGGGCGGAGTGGGTGCTGTCTGTGTGTGATCACACGGCCCGCTTACAGAAGGAATTGTCCTCCTTCCTCAGTCACGAGCGAAGGCCCCCGAAAGGAGAAGGCCAGGAGAGGCCTGTCACCGGGTCTGCACACGCCTCTGACATGCACCAGCAGCTTGTAAAGCCAGTGAATGCTCCTGCTTTGAATACGCCCTTCCCGAATGTCTTCCGTCCTGGACAGCACCTTCCAAGCCACGACTACAGTTCTACACGGTTAACAGGGCACTGTGCCACAGGGGCTGGTCTCTGCCTCTAGAATGCATGTTCCCGAGGGCAGGGGGTCACAGGATGCCCCCGTGGACCCTCCGCTTAGGCTTGCTGGGTCAGTTGTCCTAAAGGCCTCTGTGCATTTGCTTTGCAAACCTTGGGCTCCCAGCAACCACTTCCCCGACTTCCGGTTAAGCCCCGTGGCTTCACAGACAGACGAGGGGGGCAGAGGGCAGGACCGGCCAGATCCTGCTTGCCGCAATGTGCCCAGGCCAACTGACGCCTTCCAGAGGGCTGTGGCCGGCCAGCCAGCCACACTGGAGGGGGGGTTCCTATCAGGAGCTTCTGCTCCGTGTCAGACACACAGCCCCGCCCGCCCGATTCCCAGTCTGTCAAGAGTGGTGCTGTCCAGGATTTGGGTAGAGAGAGCGGGGTCCAGAGGCCACAAGTGTGGAGTGTCCATCAGTGAACACAGGGACAGGGAGAAGAACCAGCCTCCGAGCTGAATGCTCAGGCTACATGGGAACTGGGCTGGTGCCACCTGGCAGTGTTCTGGACCGATAGCAAGGGGACACGACGCAGTAGGTCCTCCCACACACTGCCGTGTGCCTGACGCCCGCTGACTCACGAGGACAAATGCGTGGCCCATCCACACCACGGACGGCACTTGGCCACGCGAGCAGGGCAGTTCTGGCTGGTTCTACCGCCTGGGTGCCGGGTGAGTCACGCAACCACCAGGCCACACTCGGGACAGTCCCTCTCACACTGTGCCCAGGCCCCTGGGTGCCTGCTCATCGCGTGCGGGGCCTCCATCGTAGGGGTGTGAATGCCACCTGGGCCCGCACAGTCAGTGCTGATGGCCGCACAGCACGGAGCGCACCGAGGTGCACAGGTGGACAGGCGTCTGGTCACCAAAGACAATACCGACTGGGCCGATGGGAAATGAGGATGTGCCACGTGCTCGCTCGTTCCCACTGGGTGTCCGTGGTGGTGGTTCAGGCAGTGGGACCGTGGCCGGGCCGGGGCAGCGGGCACACTCTCAGGCCCGAGTGTCACCATATTTTAGCATCTCTTGGAGCCAGATGTCTTTCCGTATTTTTTTCTTTTTTACAAAAAGCAAGCAGTCAGGGTCCTTCCCTACAGTGGCGCGCCGAGTGACAGCTGCTGGGGGGGGGGGGGCTCTCCCCGTCTTCTGTTACAGGGTTTAACAGCTCAGCAAACTCTGGAATTCGGGGACTTTCATCTCGTTTCATCTGTTCCAGACCATCATTGGAGGCAAACGGCCTTTATCAAGTTACTTTCCTTCATCTTTCATTTAGATGCCTGCCCTCCGTTCTGACAAGAAATGGTAAATTTGAGACTCGGCTGGTGTGTGTGGGGGCCAGTGCAGCCCCTGTGCAGCCCTATATTTACAGACCCTGACACAGTGGTGGGGGGAGGGGAACACAGGGGTCTGCCAAAGGGCCTCCAACTTTAGACTGCCCAGGGTCTTGGAGGGAGTGAGCCCAAAGGCATGTCCTGGGAGCCGTGGTGCAGGTGGGACTCGGGGCTCAGCCCCATGACCTGCCTTCTACAGAAACAAGAGGACTGCAGGAAACCTAAAGAAGTGGGCAGTGCCCGCTTCTCTTCTCCACGGCCTTCCCTCCTGGTGGCAGTGAACCGCTTCAAAGGCGAACAGGCTGGAAGGGAGGAGGGCGGCGTGAAGGAGGGTTAGTGTGGACGGCTCGCTCATGGAGGGTGCTCTCTGAACCTAGACACAGATGGGGCGATTCCTCTCCTAGATGTGTGCCCCAAAGAGCCTCCAGTGGGGCACCAGGAGAGCCGCACAGCCCCCTTCAGGGCACTGTTCATGAAAGCCAAAGGGCGACACCACCCGCACAGCTGTGGTCCACTGTGAGGCCACCAGTCATCGCCATGGCCCTTCTGGCCAGGGTCCCTTTTGTGATGTCCTATGTGAGCCTACGCCTGGGGTCATGATCCCATTTCAGGCAAGTTCTCAGCTATGCTGGTGGCCAGGATGCGGGTGGGATATACGGCAAGCTTCCACCTTCATAGACTCAAGCCCCCATCTTTTGTTTCCTTGGGGGTACGGTCTGCTGAGAGACAAAACCACACCTCCGTCAAGGCCACACCTGTGGGAACGGCGCTTTCTTGGACGAGAGAAACAATAAAAGAAGGGGAACCAGCCGTGGAGTAGAAGCTGTGGCCCGGAGGCCATCAGGCAGAGAAAGGAGCCAGGCTGAGACCAGGGCCAAGGCAAGGAGCCCATGAGCCAGAGCAGAGGAGCAGCTCTGAGACGGGGGCTGTGAGGCTGAGCAGCGGGCAGCTTCTGGAGCAGGGAGGCAGAGGCCCAGGGGCCACACGGCCCAGGACTGGAGAAAGACTAGGCTGCTGGCTGAGACGTGCTGCTGTGAACCAATCACTGCGTTTAACGGTCGCTGGTCCTTTCCACTGCCCTGTACACCCCCATCACTGGGCCTTTAGTCTGTGAGGCCTGGGCGCAGCAACAGATGGTCAAACCCAGGAGACAGCGTGTCTTGGGTAGAACGGCTGGTGTCAGAGCAGGTAAGGAAGGGTGAAGGCCTGTCTGACTTGGGCCTTGTGGCAGTGGGTGGGGGCAGAGATAGAGAGGGAGCCTCCTACTCCCTGTGCAGCTGAAGGAAATCAGCACAACGTGGTTGACACACACGCACAACGCAATCGCATGGGGCCCATCCTGACGCTGGATGCGCCTGATATCAGTTGTACAAGGACAGCGATTGTGATTGTGTGACCCCACTTCTCAGAGCTACCTGGGACAAGCAAGTGTACGAAGATGCAGTTTGTGAGCGAGTGGCCTGCTCAGAGGGGGTGGAAGGTGAGCAGGGCTCTCGGGATGCTCAGCCTTAGTTAAGGGCTGTGGGAAGTCGGCGGAGGGATAACGGCTGCGCGGCCCCATGAACACGGCGGCGTCACCAAGCTGTGCGTGTGAAGAATGTTGACGCGGAAGTGCCCTGCTACACATTCTTTGGGCTTGTGGCAAGGAGGTTCTCCAAACACTGTGAGGCCGAGGCCCGGCCCTCTTCGCTGTCTGGCCACAGGATGTGGTGGGGAAGCCGGCTGGGCACTGAGCCCAGGCAGGTAGGACGAGCAGGCTCCTCGGGAGGAAGGCAGACGGCCTCTGTGCTCCAGGACCTGCTCGAGCCCGAGCCCGAGCTGCAGGCGGCCCTGGATGCCCCGGGAGCTCGGGAGGCCTTTGGCTCCCAGGCGGTGTGCTGGGCCCAGGGCTGCAGCTGAGGAGGGTGCATTTCATTTCCTCTGGAGTCTAACCGCAGAGCACGTCTCTTTCACAATCCCGCCTCAGGAACGGCTACTTCTGGTTTTGCTGGGGTCGAACGGGCACCTTCACCCCACGTTCAGAGGGTGGCAGTGCTTTGGTCCCAACAGAAGGCGTGAACTGTTGAGCGCACAGCTGGCGGTGATCTGCCTGGTAAACGCCCCTGATCTACAATGTAAAAGACGTTGGGAATAAGTAGGTGGAGGTAGATCCTGGTGGTGGTGGAACCGACGTCACCGAACTGTGCGTGTAAAAATATGTCGAGGGGAAGTATTGCGTTTCACATGCATTTACCACGATGAGAGAAAACAGTTCTTCTTGGGGGTGGCGGCGGGGGAGAAGTCGGGGTCCCGCAGGAGCCATTTTGTTTCTTACTCCTTCCTGCTTTATCTTCAGCCCTGCGTTTCTCACGGTTAGCTTACCCGCCGTGTATCCTGGCTGCGCCGGCTCAGTGGCAGACATTTATCCACCCAGAGTCTTCCAAGCACCAGGGCCGCACATACCCTACTGGGCAATTCCCCGGGGTCCATGCCTAGGTACTGCAGTCTTGGCGTGTCCCAAACTGAGCTTATCTCCTTGGCCCCTTCTCCAAGACTGCTTCACTCCCTGGCGGGTCTGTCTCCGCAAGGGGGCCATCAACCTTCCCAGTCAGACCCAGGAGGTCACTGGTCAGAGCCCCCGCCTCCTAGCACTTCCTTGACTGCCCACATCAAATCGTGTTGTATTGATTTCACTTGAAATCTCTCTCCACCGTCTCTGCCTTAGCCCACAGCCTCATTCACCCCCTTTTCCTAGTTACACAGCTTTCTAACCAGCATCTCCGCCACCGGTCAGCCCCACGCCCCACTTCAAACACACCCTCCACTCCACCATGCCAGAGAGACCTTTCAAAGGAACAAAAACATCATGTCGCTCCCCTGCTACTGTTCAACCCCTTCAGTTACTCCTCAGAACTTTGGAGAATGTTGGCCCCCACCCCGGGCTGAGCTGGGTGCTCCTCTGTGCTGTTCCCTGGAAGCCCTGCACGGAGCTGGTCCCTCGAATGTGGTTCCAACAGCAGGAACTGGGCTGACCGGGTCCCCTGTCTGCTTAGAAGCATCTAGAACTACAGAGTGAGATTCCACAGGAAGAACGGGTAAGATCAAAGTGGAGGTTAGGAAAGAAAGGCCAGTGTCTAGGTGCTGGAAGGACGGAGGGGCTATCAGGTCAGTGTGGTAAGGTCTGGTTGGTGTGGAGAGAGAGACAGAGGTGCTGGTCCGAGCTGGGTCATGGCCCTGTATAGGGGCCTGAGCATTCAAAAGGCCACCAGCCTGGTAAAGTGGCCAGGAAACTCACTGTGGAACGAAAACAAGCAGGTTTTTTTTTTTTTTTTTTTTAAGTAAAAAACCCTAAAGCCTCCAACTTTGCTCTTTTGACCTCCTGGAAAGTAAATCTGTAGAGGACCAATACAAAGAGAGAATCTTCGCGCAACCAGAGAGGAAGCCACACTACCTGTAAAGGAACCAGAGCCTCATCATTCAATGTGAAGAAGAGCATTAGAAACAGACTCTTCAAATGTTGAAGGAACATGATTGTCCACCTTAATTCCACACCCGACTGACCTCTCTCTCCCATCTCCCTCTCTGGCAAATAAACGTCAGCTCCCACAGGGGAGGGGCACATTGGGAAAGGTACTGAACTCAAAAGGAAGAGTGGAGCATGCTGGGAGAGGAGGAGCCACAAACAAGACAGCAATCATAATGGCGAATGTGACCAGTGTTTGAGGTTTAAAACAACCATACCCTAAAAATCCTAGCTCACAAGGAAGACGGAGTGGTGGTCTTAGAAAACGGGCTAGCAGGTCCTTGTCTGGTTGGGGAGGAGGGAGAGACTGATGGACTTCCCAGTGGACGTAAGACGAGGGTGACCGGCCAACCAGACAGCCAGGAGATGAGAACATTGGGACACGATGTGCAGCATTCAAAGCAGGAGGAAGAGGAAAAATGTGTCCAGTGGAAGGTAGGGATGGGAACAAACAAAGCGATGAAGAAGCAAGCTGAGGGTCAACCAGCTGAACTATGCACACAACCACGATAAGGTGTGAATGCCCGTTGACTGGGATTTCTCGGACAGACATCATTCAAAAATGCAGCCACTGGATTGCTCTTGACAAGAGGGATGCTTTTAGCTGAACGGCAGAAAAACAACAAAAATTCAACGCGGTGGAACCAGATATAGTTGGGAAATATTCATCATAAGGAAGCTGACTAAAGGTGCTCCTGGGGAAAGAGCTTGTTCGATAATTATTTTCTTTATCAAGGATGCGTTAGCCAGGAAGAAACCTCCAAAAACCAAAAATTAACACATTTTTTCAGTGTGTGTGTATAAAAGGCAGATTTTAAAGAGAGAATGACAGGTTCACAATCACAGTGAGCGATTTTAACATACTTCTCAAAAGTTGCTAGCTCATATGATAAAAATATTAACTAGCTTGCTGTGTGGATGTACATGAGATAGAATCATCACACTCAACAACGGGAGAATTCAGCCTGTGAAAGTAACACACACGAGGCACTAGACAACAGAGGGTTCCACAGCCCCCTGAGGATCAGCATCAGACACAGTCGCCTTTTCTGACCAGAAAGCAGTGACCACAGGGACAAAGGAGGAGGAGGTCCCAGGAGCCAGAGGCACACAGCACTCCCTGTGACAGCATGAGGCAGGTAGCTCGTTTGAGAAGTGGGAATGAGGCCCAGAGCGCTGACTCTGCCCAGGGCCACGGAGGAGAGTTAGGCTTTGAACCTAGGCAAGTGAAGTCCAAGTCCAAGACGTCCACACAGTCCGCCTTTAGGACAGTTATTAGAATATGTAAAACGTGTGGCACAGAGGTGACACCTGATCTCCTCTGGCTACAGGAGGAGCATGCGTGTGCGTGTGTGTGTGTGTGTGTGTGTGTGTGTGTG
>NW_022111358.1:7749833-7862123 GCF_000313985.2 Echinops telfairi
CCCCAGCACTCTACCCCTGAGCTGGGTTTGAGAACTCATCGCAAGGGCCACAGGGAACTCAAAGAACACACCAGCTATCATGGGGCTTCTTAGGAACGCTAAGAGGCTATACAGCTTAGCATACAATTATTTAAGCAAGAGAGTCTCTTCTCAGCTGAGCCCGCAGGCATTTCTCTCTCTGGTCTTTGGCCTCTCAGCCACAAGGCCCATAGACCTCTGCCCTCTTCAGAAATCACCAAGCTCTTTGAGGGCTGCCAATAAATGCCCCGAGGGCACACTGCTCTCCAGCAAGCCTCAGCCTGAAGGCACTCAGCTCCAGCTCGGTGAGCCAGCAAACCCAGATCCTGGATCCCCGAAGTGTCTGGAAGCGACTCAACTCCACAGCCAGTCTTCTGCCGCCCAGCCCTCAGCGTTCCTGGCTCTGGGCTGGGAAATCCGCTGCATCGCCTCCTGCTCTGGACTCCTGTGCTGCTGCTCTGGTGCCACGGTTCTCTCCTGGATCAAGGATGCTCAGTTTGCAGGAATCTCAGGGTCCAAAGCGCACATGCTTCACTCCTGGCTCTTCTCTTGCCAATAGAAAGGTCACCACCCCCAACCCTCCCTTTCCTGCTTCTGATACCAAACCAGGCTCAGTGCCATCGACGATGCCAACTCACAGAGACCCTGTAGGACAGGGTAGAACTGCCCTGTGAGTTTCCAGGACCCGAACTCGGACGGGAGAAAAGCTCCCACAGCGCAGCTAGTTTCGAACTGCAGGCCTCTCGTGAGCAGCCATAACCACTGTGTCACCAGAGCCCCTCCTGCTTTCGATATGGCACGTTTTATAGCCGGCCGGACGGCAAGAATGGACCTGAACAATCCCAGCTGAGTCATATCATCCTTTCCCCCAGATCCATCAGAAACAGTCATTTGGTGGGGGTTACAAAGACGAGAGCTAGAAGGGCCAAGTTCAATCACTCACTGCATGGTAGGGTACCCAGGGATTCTTCTAGTCATCATGCCTTTCATAATGAAGGTTAACTTCCTGCCTTTTCATCATTGTACCGTGAGCATATCCACGGAAGCTGATAAGCTAGCTGCTTCATGCCCTTACCTCTGCCCATTTTATATGGCCAATTGCTAACGTTCCCATTCCTATGGACTCAGTGCTTCGGGGAGACAAGCACGCTCCTTGAGCTGAAGGATCTCGTATTCCAGTTGGAATGTGGAACATCTGCAGTCGTAAGCAAAGCCCAGGACAGAGCGAGTCACCCAACTGTCGCCATTCACAGCAGCTCACAGGTTTCATCTGGTTGGATCCTGGTCAACTCAGCCCTAATCATTCAAGCTTGGCCAGATGTATACCAGCTGCAAGCTCGAGAGTCCACACACACTGTTCTGTACCTGAGAACAGCTGGCCCTTTGTCCCTCACTCATCCCATGGGCTCGGTCAGCATCTGTCTGTGGGCGTGGAAGCCTTAGCTTCAGAGAAGGCAGCCAGTCCTTCTCCTCCCCGTCCACTCTGCTCTCCCTGGATTAGGTCATGCGTGCCAACGGACATGGCCAAACTCAGCCCTTCTGGTCATTGCCGCTTCCCCACCACGTCCACTCAACAAGGGACCCGGCGGTCGCTACAAGGCGCTTCCCAGCTGGCCTGCTCACTTGTACTTTCCGTCCCAGAAGGGAGTTTTTGCTGATGGGCATCAATGCCTCGAATGGTGTGGAAAAATGCCAGTTACCCCCACCCCACCCGCGGTCTTCCCTTCAAATGTGAGCCTTCTCTCAGCAGTTCTGAGCGAGGCTCAGGTTTCCCACCTAAGGTGCCAACTCCGAATTCACGCAACTGACTTCAAATAAAGCCTTCTCCTTTGGGGCAGACTCTTAACTCCCCTGTTAGCACATTCAAGGTAGGCTTACAAAGTCTCTGTAGTCATGGTAAATACTGATTTCCATCGCAGAAGCAGGCTGGTTTTACAACACCAGGTAGGAGGAGCATTCGGGTTTGAAAACACCCAAGCTCACGCTCCAGCCTTGTCTGTCAGCTCACCAGGTGCGGTGGGGACGTGTATGTTGCTGGGATTCTGGAAGCTATGAGACTGGTACTTCCAAGACGAGCAGGGTCACTCGAGGTTACCGGCTTGCCGGTTCAGAGCAGACTCTGAAGAAGGGATCGGCTCCGCACTTCTGAGGGTCAGCCCCTGGGAAGCTCACGAATGGCAGGGCAACACTGTCAGATGCTGGGACGGTCAGAAAAAGCAACAGAACGTTATCAGAGGCGGGGCTCAGTGCAGAGGGCACTAGCAGGCCGACTGAGGCAGAGCTGCCCGCCCAGGCAGTCAGGCAGAAGGGCACGGAGAGTGTAGCTCTCAGGACCTGCCTCGGCCGATGGGCAAGGATCAAAAGAAGAAACAGTTGTAAACATCTATGAATAATCGGGTTATTCAATGAATGAAGTATGAAGCTAGGAAAATTGGATGTCTTCAGAAACGAAATGGAGTGCATAAGGATTGGTATCCTAGGAATGAATGAGCTGAAATGGACTGGTATTGGCCCTTTTGATTCAGATAATCATGGTTTATGACACTGGGAGTGACGAATTCAAGAAGAGTGTTCCATTGGCTGTCAAAAAGGACATTACGAAAACTATTTTGAAGTACAGTGCTGTCTGTGATAGGACAGTAGCTCTATGAATACAAGGACATCCAGTTACTACACATATTATTCAAATTTATGCCCAAACATTACAGCTAGGGTAAAGGAAACTGAAGAATTCTACCAATGTCTTCAACGTCTAACAACGAGCAAACATGCGATCAAGCTCACTAATGGCAATTGGATGTGGAAGGTGGAGCAAGGAAACGATGGCACTGACGACAGAAGCAAGGCTGGGGGTCTCACAGTAGAATTTTGTAAGACCAACGACTTCCTCATCGCAAACACAATTTTTCAACAACATAAATGGTGACTGTAGTTGTGGACTTTTCCAGATGAAATGCACAGAAGCCAAATTGACTCCATCTGTGGAAAGAGCCCACGGAGAGGCTCGATTTCAGCAGCCAATAGGAAGCCAGGGACTGACAGTGGACAGACCATCAATTGCTCCTCTGCGCCTCCAGGTTGAAGTTGAGCAGCAGAGCAAGTCCGCGAGAGTCAAATATAACCTGGAGTGGACCCCACCTGGAACTGGAGGCTGTCTCAAGACTAGACCTGACTCACTGAACAGCGACGACAAGACTCGGGCGCTATGGGAAGACACCATGAGTCATACGCGAGGAAAGCCACAGGTCATTCAGAAGAAAGAAAAGATTAGAGTGGGTGTCAGAAGAAACTGAAACTTGCTCTTAACCGGAGAGTAGCTGAGGCAGATGGAAGAAATGTTGAAGTGAAAGAGCTGACTAGAACATTTACGCTCAGGAAGACAAAGTATTACGATGAAACGTGCAAAACCTGGGGTTAGGGGTCCACGACGGAAGACCACACACGGCATCCCTTCAGCTGAGAGAACTGGTGAGAACATGGAAGCCTCGTTCTGTTCAATAATTCCATGAGAAAATATCGAACGGTGCAGGAAGCGTCAAAAGATGATGGAAGAAATGCACAGGGTCATTGTCCCCCAAATAATCGGTCGACAGTGAATCATTTCAGGATATGATCCAGATCAGATGGTACTGAAGAGAGAAGTCCTAGCTGCGCTGAAGGCATTAGTCAAAAACAAGGCTCCAGGCGGGCACTGATGGACGGACTGTGCAGCACCGGAAGCACTCGCCTATACCAAGAGATCTGGAAGACAGCTACCTTGCCAACCTATCCTATCTGTGGAAATTACTGAACAGTGTCATTAATAATACATGCAAATAACATGTTATTGACTATCATTCAACCCCAGTGCAGCAGTCCACTGACAAGAAGCTGCTGGCCACCCGAGTTGGGTCTAGTGGAGGACGTGGGACATGGGGCAGCATTGCTTGTGCTAAATGGTCTTGGCTGGCAGCGGAGACTACCAGCATGACGTCTGTCCTTACTGACTAGGGCAAGGCATTCGGCGGCAGCGCGGACCCTAACCAACTGTGGCTAGCGCTGAGAAGAAGGGGAGTTCAGAATGCCTCATTGTGCTCCTGCAGAACCTGCCTGTGGAGTAGGGGCGGTCCTCTGGACAGAACAAGCACAATGCTGCACGGTTTCAAATTAGGAAAGGCTGCTCCAGGGTTTGACTCTTCACCACGCTCATTCCATTTGTAGTCTGCGCCAACGATCCAGGAAGCTGGACTAGCTGAAGAATGCGGCGGCATGATTGGAGAAAGGCTGATTAAACCTGCACTTACAGATGACACAAGGTTGCTTGCTAAACCAGAGGAGGATCTGAAGCACCTGCTGACGAAGATGAAAGAGGGCAACCCTCACGTAGATGACAACTCAGAGTGAAGCAAACAGAACGCACACCTGGAGCAGCGGGGTCAGCGGGGAGAAGGTGGACGTGGTCAAGGATTTCACCTTGCTTGGATCCACAGTCAATACATATGGAGGCAGGCAGCAGTCGAGAACTCAAAATATACATCGTCCTGGGGAATCTGCTCTACAGGCCCCTGTCTGTCAAAGGGCTGAAGAGCAAGAATGCCACTCTCAGGACTGAGGGGCACCGGACCCGAGTCACGGTACCGTCTGTGGCCTCCCCTGCGTGTGGAAGTTGGACACTGAGGAAGGAGTTCTGACCAGAGAGGAACTGGTGTATTAGAAGTATGGTGTGGGTGAAGAATATTGAAAGTACCGTGGATTTACAAAAGAAATATTCCAAAAAAAAAAAAGAAATATTCCTGTCTTGGAAGAAAGTACAGCCAGAATCCTCCTTAGAAGTGAGCATGGTCAAACTTCACCTCACAGACTTTGGACATGCTATCAGGAGAGACAGTCCCTGCACAAGGGCATCGTGCTTGCTCAAGTGGAAGGGCAGCAAAAAAGAGGGAGATCTTCCGGGAGGTGGACGGACACAGTGGCTCAAACAGAACAACTGTGCGGATGACACAGGGCCGGGCAGTGCTTCCCTCTGCCGTCACTACGAATTGGGAGCCGACTCAGAGGTTCCTAACAAAAACGAGGTTCTTAAAAAACGGTTTTCTATTTCTGTGCATGCCCCCTTTGGCCTCTGGCAGGGTGGGTCCGGTAGGCTTGCTTCCCGTCAATCACCCACCGCTTCACCAGAGGGGCTTTCTGCTCGACGTCACTCCTGAAGCAGCTTTGCTTCGTCCGCTGCAGCACGTCACTTCTCAGACCCCTTCCAGTCACTACAGGCAACAAGCACCAGAGAAACTAGCCGAGAGTCAAAGGTTCCCTCCCCACGCCCGTGTTCTTTCTCTGACCAAGTCCCACCTCCTCTGGCCGGACAATGGGGAAGAACGTTCTGCTCCTCAGCAGTTCAAGGCTGACTCTTGATGGCAATAGGAAGCCTCATCCTTCTCCCACCTGCTGGTAAGGGAGGGGGGCCTGGGGGGCGCCTAAGCTTTTTCTTTTTTTCTCCTAATAGTTTTATTGAAACAAAATTCACACATCAAAACAAATAAATCAGTAATTCGCATCACACACATCGCTTTAGTTGTCTACAAATCACCACAATCAGTCTAGTGCCCCCTCCCACTCCCGCATGCAGTTTGCTCCCATTCCCCTCAGTCTCCCCCATCCCTGATAAATCACTGCAGCCGTTATTGCCTCTGCACACCCAATCTTTCTGGGTTTTATAAACTGGGAAATATCAGAAACCATAAAAAACAGAATCAGAATAGAAAAAATGAATTAAGAAAATAATAAAGAGCAGGAAAGAAAAGACCACCAGCAAGATCAAAATACCCTAGAGAGAGAATTTGTCACGGAACAAGCGAGAATGACTCAGACCTGGAACAAACACAGGTTGGGTCGAGAGGGAGGTCAGCTGACCAGGTCTCACATTGCACGGCAGTCCCAGCTACCACAGTCAAGTTTACCATGAGTCCCTGGATTGTGGTCGGAGCAGGTGTACCAGAGGCTTCACCTGACCAGGTGCTCCGCACATGGATCTGGGTGTTCGCCATTTGAACTCGGACACCTTTCTCTTCATCATGTTTGGATTTCGTTAGGTGTCATTTTTGGATCACACAGGCTGGTGTGCTTAGTCCATGTGGACTTAGCCGACTCCGCTCTTAGAAGGCTACCTGTTTGACCTCAGACATTATTCCAATCGAGAGCAGGGCACCATCTGCTTTCTTCACCACCCTTTGCTGTAGCACCCACAACTTCCGTGATCACTTCATGAAGGCAGGAATTGAGCAGGGCTAGGCTGTAAGAACCAACTATTCTTGGAATGGGGCTAGAATTACGTGGGAGCCCAGAATCCATCTGCTTGTCCCTGGGTTATGAACAACTGTGGTTTACTTTAGCAGTGTTTTTTCCTTTTTTATTATTTTACCGGGGACTCTTAACAACTCGTTACAATCCATACATTGCTTGGATCAGGCGAATTTGTACGTATGTTTCCTTCTTCCTTTTCTAGACAGTTACTTTCTATTGAGCCCTTGGTATCAGCTCCTCTATCCCCGCCCCCTCCCTCTCCCACCCTCATAACCCTTTGATAGATTATAAATTGTTATTATTTTCATATCTCACACCGACTGCTGTCTCCCTTCCCCCATGTTTTCTGTTGTTCTCCCCCCTGGAGATGGGTGTATGGTTTATCATTGCGATCGGTCCCCCGTCCCCTTCCTCCTGCACGTTGTGCGGCCGTGAAACAGTCTTAGATTGGGGTGGGGAGGCTGAGCGTCACCACCACCTATTTCCTGGGGACGTACCCTGACTGGGCTCGGTATCACACACGCACAGGCACCAGATCTCCCTTCACCCCTACCGATCCGCAGCAGAGAAGGTGAGACAGCAGCTCAAAAGGTCAAGCAACCTCTCGCAGCTGCAATGTGGCGAGGGTAGGGTTTCTCTCTGAATCTGCCTGTCTCTCGTCATCACCATTTGATAAGACCTCCGTGTAGGAATGCTTTTCTAGCTCGAGTATGGGCCTAGCCTATGAAGCACACAATTCTTTAATATTGCTGGTGATGAATCAGAGAAAACAGCACAGCCAATGTGCTGCAAGCAAGCCCACACGTGGATGTCTTGACCCACAAGGGCCCGCTTGATACGCATGCGCACAGTTGCGGCGCTTCTCCGCCGCCGCTGGCGCATCTGCTCCTTTCACTCCTTGGCCAGAGAAGGCACTGCTGGGTCCTGGCCTGGCGGATCCGGGCTGCCCCGAGGGTTTGGGAACACGCGTGCTGCCCTTTCCAGGAGGGTGGACATTCTTGGCTTCCCTTTTTGCCCACGCCAAGGCTCCTGTTCTCAGTGCCTCAGCAGCCTTCTCTGGAGGACAGCCGGGCCAGGCTCCCCTGAGGGCCTGGCGGTGGCCAGCCACGTGGCTTTTGGGTCTGTGCCCCTCTCGAATCTGGACCTTTAAAGGCTGTGTCCTTTTGTTCCTCCCAAAAGACCCAAATGAATGCTTTACACCAGAGATAATGGCACCTTTCGAAACCAAGGGAAAAGGACCCATCTATACCCACAGCTCCCGCAAGACAAACCCAAACTAGACAGCACAACAGAACACCAGTGGATTTAAAGAGAGGCGGCGCAAACCAAGTCCTACCACAGGCTAGGCAGCCAGGCTGGCGACACTTCGGGCTGTGATCAGGTGGTAAAGCAGAGGGGGCGGCGGGAGGAGACCCTCGGCGAGATGATGCACACTGTGGCGGCCACGATGGGCTCAGGCCCACAATGACTGGGAGGATGGTGCAGGACTGGGCAGTGTGTCCTTCTGTGGTACACAGGTTCCCTCTGAGTCAGAACCGACGCACGGCACCTACCACCCCCCAACCCAATGGGCCAGCAGCTGCCGGCAGCAGGCTGACTGTCTTGAGCCCCCAGGGAGTGCTCTCCTCTCCTAACGGCGGGAACTGGCTTTGGCAAGTTCCTCTAAGGCTTAGACTCTAAGCCCTTCGGCAGCGAGGCGCAATCTTTCCTTTCCCCTCATCGTCTTTTCCCTTCCTCTGTCAGCATCTCTCCCTTCAATTTCTCAGTCTCTGGGTGCTCTTTGCTCTCCTGTCTTTGGGGCTATCTTAAAAAAAGAGAGAGAAAGAAAAACGAATCTTCGGGGGCGACTGTTTTCCCTGTGCTGTGTTGAGTGGCTTTCCCCTCCCTTCCTTTTTTAAACCTCTCTGCTGCTTCCTGCTTGCAGTTCTATTTCTCTCTCGGCACTTCTGCTCACAGTGTCGCCAAAGGTAGCACCATCTGCGAACAACCGATGCTGACAGCTCTTCACATTACCCCTGCAGGCGCTGAAGACAGAAGCCAACTGGAACCAGGACCCACCCTGACTTTGAATAGATGAGTCTGAGTGGTTTGTTAGCAACATCATTAGAGACCTGACTACTCAACTCATTATCCTCGAAATGCACCTGGGCGTTTGTGTGCGTGGCTGAGTGGCTGTATGGAGGAGCTGACAGGGTGCCAGTTCCTGCCATCCCTAATCGAACAGGGCTGTTAGCAGCCGCACCGGCACATTAGGCACAAGGAAAGCCAGACCCCTGCCATGCAGTCGGCTCTGACCCAGGGTGACCCTCCCCTGGGTTTCCTGGCCTGGAAGACTTCACTGGAACGTCTTTCTCCCACTGCAGCGGGTGGGTCTGAACCACTGATCTTGTGGTGAGCAGTCCTGCCGCTGACCCAGCAGCACCACCAGGGGACGTATGCAATCATTGTTCAAAAGGAGCCATCCAGAGAATGGATAAAGATTAATTGTTGCCATTGGATTTGGAGTGAGACAGAATCACATAAATATTGAACAGGGTTGGGAATCAAAATAAGTTTTTGCCACACATGCACGAAATCCTAGACATTGTCTTGAAACATGTTCTACATCTGCGTGCGAGGCTCTGGGATGCAAAGATAAATAATGAAATAGCTTCCGATTCCAAGAAGCTCGCAGGCTGGGGAGGGAGGCAGACGGGCCTGCCTGCGGCTAGCTGCCCTATGGGGCATGTTCCAGTCAGCACCACGGGAAGCCGATGCAGAGGGGAGGCAGGCGCCAGGGCCAAGCAGACAGGGTTCTACCTGCTCCCAGTGAGAATGCAGCTCTCTGGGCTGTGCTGCCTGAGGTTTGGATGTGCAGAAACACCGTTGGAAGAAACCAGGCTCTCAGAGTGGGATGGGCTTTCTCTCCCTCCCACTCCTCCCTGCAGCTGTGGACAAAGAGCCGCGGGGCAGGATATTGTGCTCTGCTGAGCGCGCCCAGGTCCCGGCGTTGTCTGTCAGAGGCCCTCCACGCTCAGCTACAGGCCCCTCAAGTACAACGGCGCTTCCCGTCCCTGTAGCCTGCCCAGATCTCCCACCAGGGATCTCGGGAACCCTGTGGACAGAAGGCAAGAAACTGCTCAAAGGGCCCGAAGGATTTGGACAGACAGAGATGAGCAGGGGCGACCTTTCGTGGCCAGGACAGTGCTGGAGTTCAGATTCAAGTGTGTTGGGCAGAGTGCTAGAAGATCAAGGGCAGCCAGGCGGAGTGGGATTAAGTGACAGTCAAGGAGTTCAGGTTATTTGCAGGTGCTGGGCAAGTCCTTAAGGATTCTTCTATTTTCTGTCTGGCTGTTGAGACCATCCAGGGCAGAGCACACACACCGAGTCAACAATTTCTCCGTGGACAATCCAGGGACCTCCATGACGTTCTTCCAGTTGGACATCTGTTCCTTCTCGCCGTCCTTAACTAATGGTTCCTCCCCCATTGAACGGCTGCCCCCCACCCCTGCCCCCCAGGTTCCAGTCTCATCTTTCCAAGTGCAGCTGCTGCTTGGATCACTCCTTGTAGCTGGTTCTTAAAGGGGCACAGTGCTCAAGGTGGACCACCTTCACCAGTTCAGCTTTGTTTAAGGTGCTTTGGTTTAAAGGCTTCAGGGCATAGTGTTAGTGTAAGGTGTCAAGATGACTTCAAGGCCATAGTTTCAGGGGTTCATCCAGCCCCCACGGCTCCAGAAAGTCTGGGGTCCAAGAATGGGAAATTTGATTCTGCACTGCCTCCCTCCCCTTTAGATCAGAGTTCTTCTGTAGAATCGTTGATCAGAGCCTCTGTGATGTCCCCGTGCTGTCCAGAGGAGGCACTCGTGGAGAGTCGAGGAGACAGGTACAGTTTCTGCTCTCCAGTGCACGTCACACTAACAGACATCGGCCCATTTGACCTTGGGCTTGTTCACTGTGTCTTCCTATGGCTCCTTATAGCAAACGTCTCTGAAATCGTGAGGACCTATAGGAGGGAGAAAGATGAGGCTTTTCTTCTGGTAAACAGTTGAGGTCTCAGGACCCACAGGGGCAGTCCCACCTTGTCCTAGAGGGTCACTATGAGTTGAAATCAAGCTGGTGGCTGAATCTGGAAAAGGTGGTGTCTCTTGATTACTAACCAGTCTTCTGGACTTTTGTCTGACACATCCGGTAGTCAGACATTCCTGCTGGCAGTAGCACCAGGGATGTGATGGGGACCGCGGACATCCAGGTTCTGTGTGTTTCTAGGAACGCTGCTGAGAGTAGAAGGGATGTTTCGGGTGGAGTGGCACGAACTCGAGGTTTGTAATCAGCTGGTCTCCAGTTTAACTCCAGCTGCGTGGCTCAATTCTTTTCACTGGGATAGTTCAGAGTGAGTTTTCTCTTCCAAGAGTTTTGGAGAAGGCTGAAGGAGAAAATACATGAGCAGCGGCCCGTGCAGTTCTGGACACCAAGTTAAAAAAAAAGAGTTTCCATCCAGCTGATTCCACTCATGATGACCCACGTGGCAGTGCCCGTGAGCGCTTGTCAGAGGAGAAATTCGACTCAGTGAGGAGGGGTCTCACGTTGAGGGCACTGCTAACCCAGTGCCAAGGTCCTCACATCTCCCGGCCGTTTCCACTGACCATAGTCAGCACCCTCAAAAGGAGGCAGGCCACCTTCTAGGCCATCTGGGCTTGTCCACTCCAGAAGGCACTTTAAACTGGTTCTTGGTTATTTGTGTAAATCCCATTTTAGCTGACAGTGGACAACGTGTTGTTTTTCCCCCTCCCTTGGGGGCTGGTGCCACGGTGCTTTTGATCATTTCCCACTTCACTCTCACTTTTACTGCTCATGCAGGCGACTGCCGCCCACGGCACAGAGGAGCTGACTGGGCGGCAAGTCGCTGGGGCTTTTCTGCTCGGGGAATTCAAGGAGGTGAGAACAGGCGCAGCGGCCTCATCAGCCAAGCCCAGGAGGAGATGGAGAGAAACAAGCTGCCCACTTTCTACCACCTGTTTGAGAACAGACGGAGTTGCACGCGGTATGTTAGCTGGGAAAAAAGAAAGAAAAAAGTCCCCTTGTCTCACTGCGGTAAAGAAGAGGCCTCCTTTACCACCCGAAGAATGCTTTTGATGGAAACTGTACCCCCGCTCCGGCACACATGCTCCCGCTGGTAATGACAGAGGCCGAGCGGACCTTCCGTCAGTATGTGCCGCACACTTGCTAGCAGCTCCGCGGTGCCTCGTCTGCCTTTGCTATTTTAAGCGAGTCCATAATGCATCGATTTTCCGACTCTTACTCAACGCCGTTGCTACAGAAGTGAGAGCGTGGTAATCTGGCCACGCAGCGCAGAACGATCTTCTAACAGATGAACATTCCCCGCAGGCTTCTTTCCCTTTTCCGGGCCGCGCGGCTATTCCGGGCCCTCTAATGAGGGATGGACGGGTGGCGGCCGGCCAGCTCTTCTTGCACAGGAATCCCACATCACAGCAACCACTGGCCAGGCTTCTGCTGGTAGACACATCAAAGGCCCTGTAATGCTCCCTTTCGCTTTTATTTTAGGTTCCCAGAAATGGGCCGTTGGGGCTTGGCCGGTTGGGAACAGGATGGTGGGCTCTCGCTGGCCACACTGCCCTTTCCCAGTCTCGTCCAGGTCAGTCCCTTGACTGAAGAGTCCAAGCTGGTGCTCCCTGGTACCTTTGAGTGGGTTCTGATTCAGAGCCCACTGGTCCTGCCCACTGTTGCGGCCACTGTGTCAATCCATCCTCAGTGCCTTGTCCTCCAGTCCCCTGGGGGGAACTTCAATGTTAAGTACCCCATGGTACTTACATACTTTCACATCAACTTGAAGATATGACAGTGTAGGGGTGACATGTTCAGAAAATAATGATGGCAACATATGTACAAATGTGCTTGATGCAATTGATGTATGGATTTTTATAAGAGCTGTAAGAGCCCCCAATAAAATGATCTTAATTAAATAAATAAATAGATGGAAAAAAGTGTAGGGGTGGAGCTTAGCCTGTCAACCAGGTCACAGCTTAATGGTGACTCATTGTGGGTGTGGCCTTCTCAGAAGGAGGGTCCTGGGAACCTCCCCCTCTCTCTGTGACTTCACCTTCCTGCTGGAAAGCCACTCTGAGACCTGGCAGAGCTCTGAAGATGCATCTACCGCCACTGGATCCACAAGACTTTGCAACCACCAGCCTGTGATCTTCCTGCAATCCCCCTGGTAGCCTCTTGCCCAATCTGGCAGGACAGCAAGTGTAGACACACTTCTAATGGAGGCCAACTGTGCCTGATATCTTGGTGGGCAGTTTTGGCAGGTTTCCCCTGCAGTGTGTGCTCGTAGCTTAAGTAGTTACTCACGATGTTGCCAAGGAGCCCTGGTGGCGTACTGGTTATGACTTGGGCTGCTTACGCAAGGTCTGAAGTTCAAAACCACCAGCCACTGCACGCGAGAAAGACGGCTTTCTACTCCTGTAAACAGTTATGGTCTTGGAAACTCACTGGGGCAGTTTTACCTTGTCCTAGGGCAGTGGTTCTCAACCTTCCTAATGCTGGGACCCTTAATACAGCTCCTCATGTTATTGTGACCCCCCAACCATAAAATTATTACCCCAAAGGGGTCACGACCCACAGGTTGAGAACTGCTGCCTAGGGGATCACTATGAGTTGGCACCGACCCCATGGCAGTGAGAACATGATGTTACTGGCTGCCTGCGGAGTGACCTGGGAAGTGCACAGTGCAATCTGTCAATGGACTTCTCTTCACGCCTGGTCTGTGTGGCCTGGGCCACGTCCACCTCGTCTCACACGCATGGTGAACACCACGCGCTACCCGCCAGTGTTTGGATTGGGCGGGTGCGTACCTGGCTTCACTGAAGTGAATTAATTCAACAAGAACTCTGTCTTTCTGTGGAAGGAACGAATCCCTAGCATCACTGACTCAGCCTGCTCCATGGAGGTCTGGCATTGCTGGCCTGACTGCATCAGCACGGAACAGCTCAGCCAGGTAGCCGCTCCCTCTGGGGCTGCTCATTCAGACACCTTGAGTAATATCTGGGTCAGTGCTGCCTGGGCAAGTCTGAAGAATGATTTGTGCCCCGATTAGACAGTTACACATTAGTTTTAAGTGACTGTTATCAGAGGGGCCTGGGGGCTTTTTAAGGCCAAGAGAGGTTCTATGAGCAAAGCAAGGAAAAAACCAAAAACCTCAAGTGGCCTGAAGTGAACTGCCACCTTGTTCAGCTGAACGTGCATTTGAATCAGCTTCACAGCTGACATGGGGCCTCGGGGCTGGGGGCTGGAAGGGCCTCTCCTGGCCCTTGCCTCCATTCCTGGGAGGCCTGCACATCAGGGTTACTTTAAAACAACACTGCTGATCAGACCCCACCTAGAGAGATTCTGATCCAGCGGCTTCAGGGCCCCTAGCACCTGTAGCACTGTCAAAGAGCAAAAAAGCCTTCCCTTCCCTAGGAGTGAGCTCGTATGTCTGAAAGATGTGCCAATCTGTTACTGGGGCCCGGCTGAGCAAATGACCTGGGGACATTTAGATACATTTTAAGCAGCAAAGCAAGCATGCTGCTCAGACACAGGTCTCCCATATACTTAGAGAATAGCTGCACAAGCATTACTGGGTGTAACTTTCTAGATCTGGCTTGTGCAGGAGGCGCCCCTCCTGGTCTCTGCGCTCACCTGTGTGCATCACCATTCGCCACCCTCTTTCGTGTCCACTCTCCTCACCCTTTTATTGAACACACATGTACTAAGTCTTTACCAGATGGTGGTGAAGAAGCTGCCTGCCCACAAGGAGCTCACAGTCTAGAGTGAGAGTCTGCCATCCGCAGTCAGTGCACACTCACTGTTCCTTGCCCAACAGTCTGGTGAGAGTTCCGAAAGTCAAAAGCACAGAATGTGAGAGGACCACATGAGGGATTATGTTATAATCTTTAGGGAAGCATTAAAAACCATGAAAACCACTATTTTATTACAAAAAATAAATGCACATTTATTCTTTATAATACTCACAGATTGGCGTGGAAACCCAAAGCCCATCTGTAGACAACTGGACGTCACCCACAGAAGGGTTACAAGGAAGGGACGATTCAACCAGAATGCAGTATAGCACCGACGAAACACACATCATTCCTCTAGCTCCTGAAAGCTTCCTCCCCACCCCACAACCACAACCCAGTTCTACCTTACAAATCTGGCTATACCGGAGTACACGCATTGGTACAGATAAAGAGCTTCCAACACATGGAATTCAGCATAGATAAAACCCTCAGGAACAGTCATATCATGAGGGTTGGGGGAGAGGGGGAGGGGAAGAGGGAGAAAGGGGGACCGCATCACAAGGTTGGATATATAGCCCATCCCTCAGTGGGTTGAACAACAGAAATGTGGGTGAAGAGAGACAACAGGACAGTGTAAGACATGAAATAACAACCATAATATATAATTGAATCAAGGATTCACGAGGGTGGGATGGTGGGGGAGTGAGGGGGAAAAAGAGGAGCTGTTACCAAGGGCTTAAGAGGAAAGAGAATGTTTTGGAAATGTTGATGGCAACATATGTACAAGTGTGTGTAATACAATTGAATGATGGATTATTATAAGATCTGTAAGAGCCCCCAATAAATGATTAATTAAAAAAATAAGATTATTAACAGGTACCAAAGGCATATAAAGGAAATGTATGCTGTCCTCCAACCCCAATCCTTGGGCCTCTCAGGCCCTTCCTCACAAGCAAGCACAGCTCCACGGACTTGGTATCAGTTCAATATTGTTCTATGTGGGGACACAGACATGCATGTGCATGCACACACACATACACAGGCTTCAAAAGTTTATGGAATTACAAAATTATGAAGCATTCTTGTGTATGTGTTCATAAAGGCACATACTTTATTTCTGATGCAGGAATGACAGCGATGGGTCATGATTAGCTGCAGAAGTGGGAGGGTACTCGAGAGACATCTGATGGTAGGCAAGACAAGGGTGGTCCACAAAGATGATATTCTGACATTCTACTTTCAGAGGTTATAAGTGGCTACCCAAGATGCAACTACTGCTGTCCTGTTAAGAGCAAAGTGAAGAAAATTGCTAATACATAGAGACAATTAGTCTAATGTTCTAATGAACCATGTGGATGTCAGTCTCTAAGACTCTGAGACCAGAAGAACTGGATGGTGCCCAGCTTCTCTGAAAGGGCTCCTGTATAGCATGGGAGAAACATGTGGAAGAAAAGTCAAAGCCATTAAAAGATCAGGCTCACTGGTCAGACAGAAACTGGTAGAACCCTTGAAATTGTGGCCCTTAGTCTTTCTTCAGGTCAGGAAATGAAGTCACCCCACTTTGTAGCTAAACAACAAACTCATCTCTACACGGGGAACAAGGACACTAGTGAAGTCAACACGCCTTAGAATAAGCACCCCTTTGCAATCCAAAGGGCAGTACTGACGCAAGGACGAAGTTCAGAAGGGTGAGGAGAGCGGGAAGAATAACAGGAAGCCCGGGGTGGAAGTGGGACGAGTTGGTCACATTGCAGTCTGCAACCAATGACGTGAAACAATGTGCACGAACCGTTGAAGGGAAGTCCGATTTGCTCTGCACACCGTCACCCAACTCACAATGTTAAAAAAAACACACACACAAAAACCCAAACAAAAAACAAAACCTGAAGCAAAAAAAAAGTTCGCTTTTTGGGGCTGCTAGTCCATTTAATCATTTAAATATTTGGTCTGACCTTCAGAACATGGACGAGGTAGGTCACTCTGCAACAAACCCTTACACTAAATGCCTAACAGTGTTTTGGCCATTGTTGGTGTCTAGGGGGGAAAAATCTATTGAGATCAAGGTGTGTTCCTTTTATGAATATTTTTAAAGGGTGACAGAAACCCGTTTTCTTTTGCACCCCCCTTCCTTTTTTTATTTTTAAGAAGAGGATATCAATTTGAATATCAGCCACCCTGACATTTTCCGCCAGGGCTATTAGTGACAGTGCTGCTTAGGGCAACGATGGTTAACAGAAGGCCATCAGCTGGGGTCATGACAGGGACTCTGAGTGCTGACTGCAGCGTGCTCCGCCTGCACAGCCCCCTCCCCCCAGCCCTGCATTTTTGATCTAAGCTTGATGAATTTGCCGAGGTGGGGGTGAGGTAAGGGACCTGCCCCCAGGAAAGGGTCGGCAGGCCAGTGCCAGAAGGGGTTTCTCGGCAGGGTTACTGCTTTGCCAGGCACAGACCCACTATATTTTATTCCATGCTCCTCGCTCCCTCCTCGCCATAGGACCTTCTGTCACGAGATGAGAGGCACGGACCCCCTTGCCTGGTACACGGGCGGAGGGTCTCCGCGCATGGCCAATGAGACTGAGGCACAAGCAGGTGGGCGAAGGCACTTCGACTCCAAGTGCTTTTTTATTTCTTAAAGCAAGGGCTTATTGTTCCCAAGGACAAACAGTGGGCCTCTTTGAGTGGGGGAGCTGCGGTGGGTTTGTGCATGGCCGCAGCACCGGGCGCCCCCCCCGCCCCCCGGCTCCCGGTGTCTGCCCCCCCATCTGCGCGAGAGGCAGCACCTGTCGCGGCCCGAGCCCCGGGGTCCACGCGACCCCCGCCAGCTCGTGCAGGTCTGCGGCTGCCCATGCACCGGGGCCACAAAGGCAGGCGAGGATCCTCAGAGGGGCTGGGCGAGATGGGCGCCATTGGAGGGCGGGAGGGGGGGGCGCACCGGGAGACCAGGCCACACAAAGAGAATCTGCGCTGCGGAGGGTGGGCTGATTGGCGGGGGAGGCGGGCCCAGGCAGAAGCTGCTTTTAGCGCCACCGCTCCCGTGGTCGCCATGGCAACGTGCACAGTAGCGATTCCTTCTGACATTGACACGCCACCTCCACCGGCGGAGCGGGTGCAGTAAGGGTGGGCGGGGCGTGTGTGCCCGAGCACGCGCACGCCCACCGAGGAGGCTGCCGCTTTAGACGGCCGTCTCTGCATCATTTATAGTACCCCCTCCTTCCGGCTGGTTTTGTTTATAGGCTTTCTGGAGAGGGCGAGGATTTGGGGCTCGGAGCATCTGCTGGCATATTGATGAGCTCGCTGGGCTGCTGAAAGCGGGTGGGAAGATGGATTCGGGTCAGCTAAGGGTATATGATTGGTTTAAGACAAAAGCACGAAGAAATGGAATATTTGGGCAATTAACAGGCTGACTTCAAAAAAAACCCAAACAAACCAAGAACAACAAACCAAGACAAAACCCAACCAGGGAGCTGTATCACCCAGGGACAGTTCAAAGGAAAGCGAGGAGAAAGCGCTAGCCGCAGACATCTGAAAGGGGATTAGTGGAAACCCTGAAGACGGGGTGGGGGTGGGGGCCCGCGGGAACAATTCTGCAGCATTCTGCTGCACGTGACAATTTTCCTGCTCGGATTCTAGCTCAAAAAAAAAGGAAATCAATCTGTGCTGGGTGCGCGCGCGCGCGCGCGTCCCCATAGCCCAACCTCGTGGCATTCCCTCTCAAACTACTTCACGAACCGTGCGCTCTGAGGGCAGAAACTGCCCTGCATCGTCCTTAACCTCTGGGCCGCCACCAGGTGCGGGCGATGGGCCCTGCCACTTGCACATGCGTTGTCCACAGAGAGGGCTTCCCAGGTGCACCAGGGACAGAGCCTGGAAACGTCTTTTCAGCACGAACGCCTTGCTATGAAGTCAAACAAAGAGCCCCGGGGTGCGGCTGGGGAGTTTTTGAACACTCAGTGAATCCCCAAATGTGGGCAGGAACATGGGCCTTTATTTCTACCAGGCCCCTTAGCCACATCTCGCGAGGGTCTGGGAGGTAATAAAGAGCACATCAGTGAACAATAGGTGTGGCAGGTGGCTGCGGGATGGCTCTCCCTGCTCTGCTCTCAGCCGTGTAGGGGCTGACGGCAGTGCACCTCCATACCAGGAGACCCTCTAGGGAGGGGCTGCCGGGTATCTTGGGGCCCAGGAACACAATGCCCATTCCAAGTGTTCTAAGTGCTCCGTGATGATCTGGGAAGCCACTGTGGGGATGGGGGCGCAGGGAGGTTCTTCCCCACTCTGCCCATAGTCAGTGACAGAAAAAGTACAGTCCGGATAAATGGAAACTGTTGTTATTATTCCAGAACACCAGGAATGTAATTGTATCACAGTCAGAGATGACTGGGGAAGTTCTCCTTCTGATAGGTGGTGTTTGGAATGGCACGGGGTAGGGCAACGGGGAGGGAACGGAAGGGCTGAGGGTGCTGAGAACGCGGGCCAGGGTATTCCTCAGCAAAGCCCCAGGCAGACACATTTTTCTTTCAATGCGCTCCCATAAAATTTAAAAGTCCAATTCTGGAAATCCAGAATTCCAGAAGGGGGTCTCCAGAGATGATCTGACCTCGAGTCTGCTGTCAGCGAGGAAGCGTCTAAAATATCTTGGCCAGAAGCCTATTTATTTCTTAAAGACCCTTCCTGTGTGGAGACAGCTGGCCTGTGACTCTCTCAGCTGCCTACTCCAGTGTCCATGCATCCTGACAGTGAAGACATTCTTCCTAAACCATGACAACCAACCTACTCCTTAGAAACCCACCTAAAACGGGGTGCGCCGTGTCTCCGGAGTCTAAAACGAGTGTGCTGAGAGCCGCCAGCAGAGCCGTCTTCTTCCAGAGGCCGGCCTGAGTGGTGCTGCTGTTAGGTGCCAGCGAGTTGCTTCTGACTCACCAACCGGATGTCTAACAGAACAAAACAGCGCCTGATCCCGCACAATCCTCATAATTGCTAGCTTTAAGATGTTTGAGCCCGCTGTGGGAGCCACTGGGTCAATCCATCTTGCTGAAGGGCTTCCTCTTTTTCGCTCGCTCCCCCTCTACTCTACGAAGCATGACGTCCTTTTCCAGAGACTGGTCTCTCCTGATAACATGCCCCAAGTATGTGGGCTGAAGCCCATCATCCTTGCTTCTACGGAGAATTCAGGCTCTCCTTCTTCCAAGAGATTTGTTGGTCCTTTTTGTCAGTCCATGGTACTTCAGTATTCTTCGCCAGCACCCAAGTTCAAATGCATTGGTCTGCTTCAGTCTTTCTTATTTAGCATGCAACTTTCACATGCCTTTCGGTGATACATACTTTGGGGGATACAGGCCCATCGATTCCCACAAACCACACCAACCTGTAAGGAGCACTGAGGGGGCTGAGATGAGAGGAATCTTCAAGTGGCTCCAATGTTTGGTAGCCAGAGCTTTGGGGGATATTTAGATACAGATCCCAATGAAATTCATGGCCAATGATTTAGGGTGTCTTGGAACGTATGAAGAATTTGCTGAGATATGCTGGCGATTACGTCTTTGCCTGTGGAGCCCTAGCTCGCCATCCTCAGTTAAATAAATCTTAATGTCCCCGAAGTCTGCAAATTATGAACGCCTGTGAATTTATACATCCCTCAGGAGCTAATAATTTATACCCCGTAATTAAAGGGGAAGCTAAACTAATAATGAGAAAGGTACAAAGCAAATGATCTTCGTTGGGCATCCTCCAATTCACCATCCCTCCTCCATCATCTCAGCACTGAAGGTCTATAACCCTGCATCCCAGGAGCGAGTGGAAACCACTGGCCTCAGAGGTGGAGAGCCTTTTGACTACAAATAGACCTTCCAATGGTTTGCACCGCCGAAGAATCTGTTGCACATTTACCTCATTTCTTGAAGACGTTCTTCAGTTGCAGTTATTGAGGCTATTCACTCTTTGCCATCAGTTCATTCCGACTCATAGTGACCCTATAGGGCGGAGTAGAACTGCCCCGTGGGTTTACGAGATGCTAAGTCTCTACCGGAGCAGGAAGCCTCTCATCTTTCTCCCTCCCAGCGGCTAGTGGGTGTGAGCTGCAGACGTCATAGTGAGCAGTCCAACGTGGAACACACGACACCCCCACGGCGCCTCAGAAGGGGTATTAGAAGCAAACATATTGGGGAGGAGACGAGCCAGTCAGGGTGCAGTGTAGCAATGATGAAATATACAACTTTGCTCTAGTTCTTTCATGCTTCCTCCCCCCACTATCATGATCCCAATGCTACCTTACAAATCCAGCTAGACCAGAGGATGTGCACTGGTACAGATAGGAACCGGAAACACAGGGAATCTAGGGCGGATGATCCCTTCAGGACCAGTGGTGAGAGTGGAGATACTGGGAGGGTGGAGAGAAGGTGGGGTGAAGGGGGAACCGATTACAATGATCTATATATAACCTCCTCCCTGGGGGATGGACAACAGAAAAGTGGATGAAGGGAGATGCTGGACAGTGTAAGATATGACAAAATAATAATAATTTATAAATTATCAAGGGCTCGTGAGGGAGAGGGGAGGGGGAGGGAGGGGAAAATGAGGAGCTGATACTAAGGGATCAAGTAGAAAGCAAATGTTTTGAGAATGATAATGACAACAAATGTACAAATGTGCTTGACACAACGGATGGATGGATGTATGGATTATGATAAGAGTTGTACGAGCCCCCAATAAAATGATTTAAATAAATAAATAAATAAATAAATAAAATAAAAAGAAGCAAACATATTAGCAAGATGAGACTCACTGGCTTCCTGTAGACACTTGTGGGGGTCAGAGGTAATGGGATACAGAGCAAACATGATGGGAGGAGGCTGTGGGGTGTGGGTTCTGAATCTCACCGGTGGCCCCTGGACACCAGTGAACGTAAGACCAGAGATTGGAGAGGAGCCCAACCCAGATTCATGTGCCTCACACTTTTGCTCTGCTTGTGCGTTCTACTGAGCTACTTCACACTCCGTGTTGATCTCCCCAAGCCTCACAGACAACAAGGCAACTGTCACAACATCTCTGCCCAAACGGGAAAGGACAAAGTACTAGATACTCTGAGGATTGGGAGTGCTCACAGCTTGCGGGTACCTGGAAGAGGATGAAGGGGTCATGGGGAGTAAGAAGGGAGATTGAAAGAAAGTCAAATGTCTAGCACAGTAGACACTGTGTCATGTCACAGAAGAAGAACCATGCCCAAGAGTTTAGGCACTGTCCACGACCACTCACCTACAACTTCAGACGAGTGCTCACTCATCACGCCGAGGCGAGGGGAGAAAAGAGAAGTGCCGAACACCACCACAAGACTTCAGTGCCTACGAAAAGCAGAAGCACTCTCCCTGGGGAGGCTTAGGAGATGCTTACAAAACACTTCCGTCGGTCTGAGTTGAAGGAAAAGGTGGTACACTTTGGCATCCGAGTGCCCATTCCGGGGTGAGACTGGCTGGGGTAAATCCTTACTTCCTCACATACAAACAGTGGGGCCTGGGGCAAATTCCTTAATCTCCCCAAGCCTCACTCATGAGATAGTGCGGTACAGTTTGTCCAGATCGTCTGAAGATCAGGAAGGGATGATGCACTGCTGAGTGCTTTCTCATTATGGGCCTGGCAGACGGTGAATGCTTAGCAAGCGTCTGTCCAGACCATTACCCATGACCACTGCAGAGTGAGTGCAGCCAGAGGGTGAGCTAGTTTCCCTGACAAGAAGGATTCGGTGAAATGTCGGTTGGCTCTTTTGTGTTCTTTTGTAAAGCAGTTTTATTGGCATATACGTCTCCTATCATACAATTGAAGTGTTCAATCATATTAAGAGGAGTCGGGCAATAATCGACAGTCCAATTTCCAAAATTTTCTCCTCGTACTCGTTGCTGTTAGTTCCCCATTTTCCCCTGACCTTCCTCACCATGCCCCTAGGTATTGAATACTCTCTCCCAGCTGGACTTCATATGCAGAGAAATCATACAAACACAAGCAAGCGAACCAGAGACTCTGACAATGATCACACAAAACAGAAAAACCTCAAAAAGAAGGCAGAAAATATTAAGCAACAGAAACAACTTAAAAAATGGGTCACTGGAAGATCTAAATGAGAAGGTATTATATTTTAACTTAACTACATCTGCTGTAATCAGCTTTACAATGTTCTCAAATAGCAAGGCTAGCCACATACTTGGACTCTGGTCAGAGGGAATTCACTGGAGACTCAATCCACATGAGGACCCTATATGTCAACTTTGGGCTTCCACAAACCCAAAGCCTTCTGTAAACTGGGTGTTCATAGTTTAAACTCTGCTACTGTTCCCTCCTTGGATCTGGATTTTAGTATTTACAATCCTTGGATCACACAGGCTGGTGTGTGCTTTTTTCCTGTGGACTTAGTTGACGATTGGTACTTTTTTATACATGGGAAACATTTCTTTTTCAGTTTCCTCTGGGGGGTGGGTGGGGGGTGGAAAGCACCCTTTTGCTTTGATCTTCAGTGGGGCATGCTTCCCTCTTACACCAGCGTACTTTTTCTTCTATTTGTGAAAAAGCCCCAGTCTCGGTTTCACAACCAACCAAGTGCTGCTGCTTAGCGGAGCATTGCAAACTCTTTCCAAGCTAGGGAGTCGATGGAAACAACGAAGACAGTGCTTCCTTGCATCGTCATTACGTTTGCTTTCCTTAAACAACTAAATCATCCGGACTCAGATTGTAGCTGAGATGAAGTCTCAGGCGGAAAGACTTTGGGGGCTGATGTGATTTTTCCAGCACCTGTAAAATGGGTTCTTGAGGTTCAATCTGTTCATATAGTTCTCTGATCCCTCATCAGACAAACCCCTCTTCCCTTCTCCCCCTCCTTTCCCTCCCTAAGAGACCTGACTCCTGGAAGCGGGTGACATTCCTGGTTATTCTTAGCCTCACAAGCTGTTCAGAGGAGGTCCCCATGTGGCATGCAGCTATGAAAAGTAGCTGCTGTGAGGTTTGGTTTCTAATCAGTGTTACTTGACGTTTTGTGTGAAGTGATTTCCAAACGTCCACGTTTCCTTTTGGGGGATCTCAAGAGCATTCTCTTTTCCTGGGGCACAAGGCGTGGCATGGGGGCTGGGCACCTGCTCCAGGTTGGGGATGAATCCAGAACCCTGCTGGGAAGGAAGATGTACCTCAGCTTTTAGGACCCAGAGTGCTCAGCTTCAGGAAGATCAAGTCTGTGGGCAGTGAGTTCAGGCCCAGACAGCTTCTGTAAGGGCGTCCCTCCTGCTTTCTATGTGAGCTCCAGGGAGGGAGGCACTGATTTCCTGGATGGAGTCTCAGAAGCTGTCACAGAAGGAAGAGCAGAGAATGGGGCAGCTGGCTGCCTCCCTGCAATGCCAACAGCTAAGATTCAGGAGCGGCTGGGGGAGCAAGGCTGCCTGTGGTCTTACCACCACACAGGACTTGTGCTTCTTCCCTCTCTCACTCATCTTTTCTCCCTTACACACTCAAAGCTCATAACATCGTATGGCTCCCCATATATACCCGTCTGCCAGGACGTTTTCTGACTGTATGTCTTTTGCACGTGACCTGTTCCATTTGTCATTTGGCTCAGCATGTGCATCAGCATCACTTTGGGGTACCTCCCCTGGTCCTCCAAGACAAAGTGAGTTGTCCCTTCATCGTGTGTCCCCTGTTACCATACTTAACACACGGTCGTGTATGGCCTGTTAACTGTTGGGCACGGCCTGGGCCTGTCATCAATCGTCTCCCCACTTCCTGGCCCAATACATTGCAGGTGCTCAGCAAACACTTTCTGAAGAATATTCCAGACTCCCCGGGAGACTTCTTTTTGTCCCCCTCACTCCAATTCTTTTTGGACTGTATCAAATTCTTTGCTCTTCTAAACCCACCTCTCTAGCCTTCTATTTCAATCTAGCACAATAGCTACTCAAATGAAATCCATCACTAGTTCTGGGTCTGAAAAAAATCTCCAATTATGTGCAGGCACATGAAATTGTGACACTACAGAGTATCCGAGTAGCACAAAGGATTAAGCACTCATCTATTAACAGGTTGGATGGTGGTTCGAATGAACCCACAGTGACCTGGAACAAAAGCCGGGTGACCAGTTTTCAGAGGGACACAGCCTTGAACGATCTGGGTCTGCTCTCTGCAACGCACGCGCTGATCAACGACAACCACCGTGGGTGGTGGTGGGTGTTTGGTGTATAGCTCCCTCCTTAGTGTCCGTCCCAGATAAACACAGAAACAGAAAGGGAAAGGCCTATCCGAGCAGGATAACCAAGCCACGGTATTTTCAATCGTCTCCTATGCATATGACAGTTGGACATTACATAAGGAAGACAGAAGAGCCAGTGGTGCGTTTGCATCGTGATGCTGGTGAAGGACTGAAGGTACCATGGGCTACTAAGAGAACCAACCAATCTGTCTGGCCAGAATACTCCTCAGAGGCAAGGATGGCGAGGCTTTGGGTCATGTATCTTGGACATGCTGTCAGGAGAGACCAGTCCCTGGAGAAGGACATCATGCGTAGTCCAGTGGAGGGGCAGCGAGAAAGAGGAAGGTCCTTGACCAGGTGGACTGACGACACAGTGGCTGCAACAATGGGCTCAGGAGCACTTGCAGCAGGGATGACGCAGGACCAGGTAGTGCTTCGCTCTGTTGTACCCAGGGTCACTCTGAATTAGAAATGACTTAAAACAGCAAGAATAGTTGGATCACCGAAAAGAGCTTGCGGGTTTTCCTCAGGACCCCGGTCATCCCCTTTCACGAAGGCTGGTGACTTTCTTTTGGGGGGGCCGGTAAGTTTGGACCTGTACTTTCAAGGCATAGATATTCTTGGCAGGGAAGCAGCCTAAGGTTTTTAACTAAGGTAAGTCTTCCACTGACCCACTTTCGAGAGCATTCTTATAGGACAGAGGAAGCCTTCTGCTGAGCCCCAGGACCAGCACCAGGACCAGCACCACCAATGTTCCTCCTCCCACCTTCTGCTTTGAGCTGACAGGAGCCAGTGCCAAGAGCAGCGACTATCAGCAGCAACTGCGAGTTTCTCTGCAACGTCAGAGGGGCGTTTTCAGCAGTGCTGGATGTGGTCTCCAGGATGACAACCCTTGCTTTTGACACAGGAATCACCCTTATGCTTTAAACATGGCGGCGTGAGCAAGCACTCTGCCAAACACGGGCACTTCCCAAGAAGGCTGAAAGCATCGAGGGAGCTGTGCCTGGTGCTGCCCAATCTGCCTTTGGATTCTGGGGAGGTGGCTGTTGGCCTGCGGCTAATCACAGCCCCGGAGGACTCTATGTGGCTGTCCACCACGTGCTGTGTTCACAGGGAGACTGGCTGACATGGAGCGTCCAGTCTGGGCTGTGATATCAGGCGCTGTGGACCTTAAGCCATAGATCTGTATTCTGTGCTTCTTGACTTTATGATCTAGAGATATCCCGATGGATGTGGGCAGTGGCAAGACAAGTTGCCTACTAGGGATCTACCCCATTTCTGCTCTACTATGCTAGGGGGTGAGGGGCAGAAAGTAGCTGGTTCAGACGAAGTGTTTGGTCTCCCCTGCCCCTTGGGTGGCTAGGGCAAGACACCAAGGGCCTTGTTGTCACTGCAGGTGGGCGAAGATAAGAAGAATGAGAAGCACCAGAGCAGCATGCGAGGCTAGTCTCCTAAGAACCAGGGAGTTAAGGGGGAGATGAAATGACTCTTATGTAGCTCTCAGGTGCCTGTATGTGTGTGAATTTAGGGCAGGGATAGTATGGGAGGTTGAACTATAGCATCCTGGCTACCTCCACAATGCCCTGAAAAGACATCCATGGCCCAATCCCTGGGATCTGTAAACGCTACCTAAAGTGACCAGCAAAGAGAAGGGTGTTCTAGGTGCGACTAAGCTAAAGATACTGAAATGGGAAAATTCTCCTGGATTATCTGTGTGGACCCTAAATGTAATCAGGAATATAAGAGCGGGGCAGAGGGGACTTGGCAGGAAGGCAGAGACTGAAGTGGTCTAGCCAGGAGGCATCAGCACCTGGAGCCGCCAGGGCCGGAAGAGGCTGGTATGGACTCCCCGCTAGAAAGTGGAGGAAGTGGGGAGTGTGGCTCTGCTGGCACCCCAATTTCAGCCCCAGGGATACTAATGTGGAATGCTGGGCTCCTGACTGTGAGAGAAGACATCCAAGCCAGTAGGGTCTGGTAATTTGCTACAGCAACAACAGAAGATGATACAGGTGAGCAGACTACATCCTTGCTTAGAATTCCAATGCAGTTCCAACAAGCATTATATGGTAGGGGAGTAAGGATTTCCTATTATGTTCATGATATAGAGCCAGAAATAAACGCGCTGTTACTGAGTTGATTTTGGTGCCCAGTGATCCTATATACGGAGTAACAGGGCCCCATAGTTTCCAAGGAAGCAGACTGCTACATCCTTCTCCCCGAGAGCGGCAGGTGTTGGGTTCACAATGCCAACCTTTTGGCTAGCAACCGAGCACTTGACCACTGTGCCACCAGGGCTCCTTGTAAAATATTATAGACTGAGAACGAGACCCTGAAACAAGCAACCTGAGCCTAGTTGGGGCCCCCAGCAAACACCTCGGCTGCACCCCGCGGAGAAGGTAGGAAGCTGACCCAGGGACAGAGCTTTGACTCCAGGGAGCAAGTGCACAACCCCTACCCCCACTGTCTCCCCCCCCCAGAAGGGGCGGGCCTGTCAGAAGAAAGAGGGTTATAGGAATGACTGACCTTCTTTCTGGTCCATCTTAAAACTCTCCTCAGGGATAAACCTGATCATCTTGAGGGGCTTATTTTCAATGCGAGGACCCTAGGGACACTGAACTTCCGGGCGTTGGGATCCTAGGTCCCTGCAGTATGCTTGGCGGGGGGGGGGGGGGGGGGGGCGGGTCCTTTGTTTCAAGACAGGCCCAGGATGCTGACCGGTTTCCGTGGTGTTTCTGAGAGAAGACAGAGGGGCGCAGCAGGCAGCAGTCTCCAGAGTGAGAGAAGAGCTGCCTCTCCAGTAGTGCTTAGCCTTTCGGTCACCAGCGCCGGACGTGCTACGTCCTGGGCACCCAGCATGGAGAGACCCAGAGGAGGCACTGTGGGTCTCTGCACTGAAAGTAGAAGGTGCGGTCTTGGCTTGTCAAGGAAATTACATATAAACCCAAGCAACCTCAAAGGCATTCAACACCCAGGGGATCCGGTACAGGTGGCAGCTCTGCCAACCATACACCTCTGTCTTACTCTATTTGTGGTCTTGGGCAAGCCACAAACCCTCTCTGTTTTTTCCCCATCTGGCAAACAGGGTTCATGAGAGGCAAAGGCTCAAGCTGTGGCAAGGAGTGCACGTGAATGTACTTTCAAAACTGTACTCACGGTACCTGAGCCTATGACAGATAGACGGCACAACGTAAGGGAATAGTACCCTGTAGTGGTGTGACAAGGACACAGACTACATGTTCATTTGCAGAAGAGAATCACTTCACTGTGACTCACTGGGCCACCCTGGGACAATAATGAGAGACGTCATTCTAGAGAAAAGAACATCTTGATGTCCAGCGCGGTGGTCAAGGGTTTTGGCCAGTCTGCTTCTTCAAGTAAATTGCCTTCGCTTTCTTTGAAGAACTGTCCCACAGTGATTGCGCCATTACAGAAACACCCGCTCCTGCCTTGGGGATGGGCAGGTGACCTGGGCTCAGCCAGTCACAGGGTCCTGCTTCTGGCCTCAGGGCTTTTGCTTGGGCAGATGGCATGTGATCTAAACTGGACCAATCAGAGGCTTTCCTGGGGTTTTCTATATTTTTGGAAGTGGTCAAGCTTTTCCTTCTTTAGGATGCTGTGAGCGGGCATAGTGTGAGCTGGAGCTTCCTGTGGCCACAAGAGCCCTGTGCAGAAAAACCCTTTACTGTGACAAAGTGAGGCTCCAACCGAGGCTGGTGGGGGTGGTGGGAGGACTGAGCTGGCAGGCAAGGAGGAGGGGAAGAAGCAGAGCAGGTCTCTGTGGTAGTGATCAAATCTTCAGTTCTAGTGCTTGAAAGGCCTGTAACTCTGAGGACTCCAGTGTTTTCTAGTACATTCAATGTGGGGTTTAAACTAGCCATTGCAGCTAAAAGAGCTCTGATTTATGTACTGGGCTTACTCTGCAATACTGAATAAAATCCGATGGAAGGCAAAGACGAAGGATTCCACAAGGGTCATTGTTTTCCCTGGGTGGGGGTGGGGTGGGGGACTTGGTGGGAGGGAAAAAGACTTCAGGCCCGCATTTGGAGATATCAATCTCCAATTTTTTCCTAGACCTGGTTCAGCGCAGGGACGGTCTCTGTATTAGTCAAACAAGAAATGTCCCCTGTATGTGCATATGATGAGTACGAGGAGCATTGGATGAAGGACTGGCTTGATTATTCAAGCACCGGACAGACACAAGCAGCAGGGGACGGATGGGGAAGGACAAGCATACATGGACGCCCGTGCTGTATGGGGAGAAACGTGCCGAGGAGAACACTCGTGCTTCTAGAACACTGAACAGCTGGCTTTTATTACTTTGCTTTCTGAACGGGGTGGTTCCTGACTTGATGGTAGCGCCTGGAATCACAGGTTGCAATCACACTCTAATTTTAGTCGCTCTTGCGGCTGGCTGCCGGCTCAGTGTGTAACCCACGAGGCCACCAGGGCTCCTTCCTGACCTTACATTCATTCTTAAGGACACCACTGTCATTCGGCTACAAAGAGCCAACTTGCTGTGTGTGAAGTTCACCTTGTTCTTTATGGACAGGATAAGGGATAGGGCCTCCTGGTGACACAATGGGGAAGCACTCAGAGGCTAACTGGAGGGTGGGTGATTTGAATCTCCCAGACGCTCCTCGGGAGTAAAGACCTGGAGATGCGCTCCCAGTACGATAGCATGACCTAGGATTCCCGATGGGGCGGTTTTCTTCTGTCCACTGAGGATGGCGTCGCCGACTGGATGGCAGTGGGGTGGGTGGGTTATAATGTTACTACTGCAACCTAAGTTATTTTACTTAACGTGGTGAGCGGGTTAAAATCCCTCTTACTTAATGCAGTTAGCCGAATGCAGTCTCCATGGAATTTTTATAAATGGCTCGAAGACAAGCAGGTTGGATGCAGATGTCCCTTGAGTATCTCCTCTCACGTACCTGTTAGTGATTCAAAGTCAGGCCCTGCTCTCTATTGCGTCACCAAGGACATCCTGAGGCTGGCCTAAGACTCAGTGAACCTTACTGCCTGCAGCCCTGTGCCGTGGCCCTGTACGTGACTCCTCAAAGTGCACGTCTTCTCTATGCTGATTTCATACGGCACACCGGGCGCTCTTGGTCTCCTCACTGGTACCTTCTGAGAACCTTCTCCTTCCTCCTCGAATTTGGAGTGAGGCCACTGGCCGCGCCGCTTCGGGGTAAAAGACCTGCATTTCAGGCGACACTCTAAGTCAGAATCAATCCGACTGATTCGCGCAACAAGCAGCCCCACGTTCGCGCACTTCCCACCCGGGCTCTCCGAGAGGGCGCTTGCTTCCCTCCCAGCTCCAGGGCTCCGACGGCGTGGATGGGCAGCAGGCAGGGCTGTTGGCACACCCTCTAGGCCGTTTTCCTTCAGACTCTCCTAAGCTTCTCCAAAGGGCTCCACCAACGGCAGCACGTACTTGTATCATTAGAAAAACAAGCCAATTCTCATTATTGTTAAAGAAGAACATTCTAGAACATGGGCTCCTGAGAGCTGACACTGCCACATGGGAGGGACGTCTCGTACAGGGAGAGGACCTCGAGGCTTGTCCGCGAGTCCTGGGAGTCATTGGCAGCAAAGGGTGCGGAAGCACCAAACAAACAGCTGAGGAGGGTGGGGGAGGCTGACAAGCCCCCTCTGACAAGTGCGGGGGTGCTAATACGACCATCGCTCTGGGGAGCGGGCGAGTGTCCATTCCTGAGGAAGCCCCGGCTCCTTCCTTTGCTCTTTGCCCGCTGCTGACACGGGCACATGCTCTGGCATGGCTGAGCCAGCTGAGGGCCACGGGGAGAGAGGGGCCGAGTGAGCAGAATGGGGCCCCAGGTCAAACCTACAGCTGCTGCCCTCCTGTCAGCAGGGATGACAGGTGGCGTTAAGCTGGGCGCCATATGCCAACAGGGCGCAGAGTTAAAACACAAGTGTTCTCCCGCCAGCCCCCCAAAAGGAAATCCGTCCATTAAGTCCACACAGCTGGACCCGGCGGCCACTGACGGCGCCGCACGTTCCTCTTGGCGGCGTAGCGCGGGGTGTTCGGCATGGGTGGGAGAGGCGCAGACAGGAGCAGCGTTTCCCACCCAATCAGGCAAGCCTATGTGGACTACCGCCATGAAAGGCCCTCTCCCCTCTCCAGGACACCCAGAGTTCCAGCCGGAAGCAGTTAGTGGACATAAATGGGCTCCTTTGGGGACGATGGGATGAACTGTCAGCTACAGAAACACTTTGATGCTTTGAAGCACAGTAATAGTGCTCTTCAGTTTTATGACGTTTCCACGTGCTTGTGGCTGCTCCCCGAGAAGATGGTGCTTGGAACCCACCAGCTGCACAGTCTGCTTCTGTCCAGATGCTGCAGCCCTGGCCATCCTGTGGAGCAGGTCCACCCTGTCCTGTAGAACTGCTGCGAGTTGGAACAGAGGTGACAGCAGCCACTGTGATTTGGTTACATCGTCACTTTATGACCTAGCACACAGACTTTGCTGAGAGACATCACATACAAACAGACGCACCAGACAGACGCACCAACCAAACAAGTCTGACTCACAGTGACGTTAAAGGACAGGGTAGATCTGTCCCTGTGGGTTTCAGAGACTGTAAATGTTCACAGGAGTAGAAAGCTTCATCTTTTCCCCTCAGAGCAGTGGGTGATTTTGAACTGCCAACCCTGCAGTTGGCTGCCTAAGGTATAAGCATTATGCCACTAGAGCATACCATAATGGGAAAACAAAACAAAACAACCCCCCCATATACTTTTCGAAACAGATATTTTAATTTCTTTAGTGAGATAAACAGTACCTTGCACTTACATATTTAAATAAGTTTAATGTCATTTAGATGATATCACTGACGAGCTCAGAGAGTTTTTCTTCCAGAAATAAGATCGGAGCAACTCAAGGAAGAAGAAGAAGAAGAAGATTTAGACCCATGGCTGAGAAATAGAGCACAGCCAGAGGACGGGGCAGGGAAGGGTGATGAGCCTCCCAGGTTACAGATGCTGATTTTGGTATTTTCTTGGCCTGATGAAAAGGAAGGAGCCCTTGTGGTGTAGTGATTACATGTTGGGCTGCGATCTGCAGGGTCGGCAGTTCAAAACCACCAGCAGCTCTTTGGGAAAAAGAAAGGGCCAAATTGTGTGGGTCACTTGAATAGTTTCTCATTGGTTCGGATGCTAAACTGAACCCAGATGATGTGGCTGCCTGGGTTATGTGAATGAGGAAATGAATCTAAATGCTGGCTCAGTCTTCCACATTGTCCAATGGATCCTTTCAAAGGCAATATCGATTGATTAAGTTTCTCAGGATTAGCTCTGAGCAGGGAATTGGGAAAGAATGATAGCGTTTATAAGAAAATATTATGAAGTATATATTTCTTTTTAAAGTTGTAACTACTTCTTGGGATCTGATTGTTGTCGTAATTTTTAAAGTTTTCCATTTGATACCCTTAAAGGCTGGCGATCATCCAGCAATTGTAACAGACTCCTTTTAAGCTTCCTGACTCAGTACTTCATCTTGGTGAAATAGAGAAAGGAAAAAGTCCCATGAATTGCACCCTTTCACAGCTGGCGAGCCAAGGGCCCACACTTCCAGTCAGCAGGAAGTGGCGGTTGGGAAGAATTCTATTTTCGGAGTTGAAAGGCCACCTTTGACCCAGAATTATGTGGCTGGGTGAGAGGGTTCTCTGTTCTGTCTTACAGGTTGACCCCAGGACTGGAGAAGCGCAGAAATGCCTAAGAGTGCAACTTCAGCAGACTGGCTTCCGTTCGGCACTCTGAGATATCCCACGCCAACTGTGTCTCGAGGATTTTAGACTTCCAGGTCTCTATTTTGGTCTTGGGTGAGCTGTCATGGTCATCTCACTGAGACTATTCAAAACCTCCTGCGGTGCAGTGGATTGTTCGCTAAGCCATGGTCTTTGTAACTCTCACCAAATGACTTTTTCCTGATGGGGGTGAGTAAGAGACCATGAAGAGGGTGCTCACAGGATTATATGAGGCAGTTGTGAGTGAATCACAACAGGGGTTCACTGAGATGGTAAAAGCTTGGAATTCTGGGGTGGGGATTGGTCAATTTCACCATCCTGTTTGGTATAAAATGGGCAACTCAGAAGTAGGGAAGGGGGATCTTACTCTCATCAAGAAAATTGAGCACAGAGTGAAGCATGTCATTAGAACCCCAAGATCCTTGTGCCCTGAACCTCCTTGATGCAGGGACAGAAAGGTGGCCCCAGAGAAGCGGCGGTGGAATGGCGGAGAAGCAGCAGCAGAAGTGAGAGCCAGAACACGAGGAAGAACAGTGGGCTTCCCAGCTCACAGAGCAAGGAAAGCTGAGTGCCTTTGGAGGAGGCGGGCTTGTGGAGTAGGGTGTCTCTTGGCACTTAATTGGGGAGCTAGAGCTGAGTGCCTTTGGGCTGATGTTTACGGTGGAGTGGCGTGCCCTTTGAACATTGACCAGCAGTGCTAACAGCTCTGTAACATTGCCTGAGGCCAAAGACCAGAGCGAGGTGTGCTGCAGGTGCAGCTGAGAAAGGGTTGTCTGGAGGGATGGAACTCTACCCTGAGCACTGCTGGCCTGAATTGTAACCCGATAACTTCTTTAATAAGCCCCAGGCTTGCGAGCATTGTCTGTGGATGAAGTACGAATGCATGCTACAACATAAACTTTGTAAACATGCTGAGTAAAATCTGTCACCAAAAAATCATATATAAGCCTATCTGATTACTTTTACAAGAAATGTACAGAATAGGCAAATCTACAGAGACGGGGTGGATGAGCGGCTGCCTTGGGTTGGGGTGAGGAGCCCTGGTGGTACGGAGGTCAGCAGTTGGAAACGACCTATGGGAGGAAGATGAGGCTTTCCACTCCCGGAAAGATTCACATTCTTGGAAATGCACAGGGGATTGTCCTGTAGGGTCGCGAGGAGTCAGAATCAACGCCATGGCAGTGAATGAGTGTGTGAGTGTGTGTGCATGAGTGTGTGTGTTTTGAAGGATGACCCACGACTACTACCAGGTGTCAGGTTTCTTTCATTAACCCAGGTGTCTGGGCGGCGTGGAGGCTGAGCACATTTGGAGGCTACCTGAAAGGTGGGTGGTCTGCAGGTGGGCTCTCCTGCTCCCCAGGCGAGAGGGGCAGCAGGCGGCTCGGCAGAGGTTGCTGAGTCAGTGGGCCCATGAGGCCCTTCTCTGTCCTAAAGGTTGTGATGAGTTGGAATCAATTCCATAGCACCGTCCCACAATTCTGTGAATAGCCTCAGGCCTACAAATGGGCGTGCAAGTAAGTCGGAATTCTCTCTCAAGAAAGCCGTTATCAGCGCTCTATCATCTCTAGACTCAGAATCTCTAGAATCAGAGGGTGCTTGGTCCAGCAGGAAATGTGTTCACGGGCAGGAAAACCACCCGTCAGCTTTAGCACTGAGCCAGGGACACAGACAACACTCTGTGACCTGCTCTGAAAGCTCCCGCATTTGAGGTGTCAGAGGACTTGACTCCTGCCCTTTCACTAGCCTGCCCCTGAAGCAGTCTCCTCTCTCCCACCCCTGCCCGGCTACGCTTACAGTTGGAGTGCCCTGGACTCAGCACATCCTGCTTCTACTAGACACCCGCTTCCCCAGCTGCCCTCTGCTGACTCAGCCCTTTTTGCCCCTCCTGGGTTTCCTCAGCTACACCTCGGCCTTCCTGGACTCCCCCGCCTCCCCTGAAGGGTGCGGAGATGGTCTTTCCCAGTGGCCTGCCTGTTCCTCTTCTGAGCCTGCGTTCTAGCACCTACATTCTTAAGGACCTCTGGCTTTGCCTTCTGCCTGTCTCGCACCTTCGTCATCTGTGTATTTGTTCAGGGCCTGGCAGCGAGAGAGACAGATGAAGAAATGGGCATGCTGGGTAACCACTGGCTGAAAAGAGCAGTCCCCGCACAGTTCCTTGAGAGAAAAATCACAGCGAAAGGAAAACCAGCTACCCCCCACACCCCCTGCTGTTGACTCTCTGGACCTCTCTGTTCCCTGGACCATATCTTGATCGTGGGGCATGTGGCGCGCCCCCTACTGCCTGCTCCTCACAGCGCAATGGGGAGGGGGCCTGAAGTGAGCGCACCGCCTCTCTGATGACCCTGGTCCAGCCCACCTTCAGCTGTGGGCCAGTCAGTGGATTACACTTCATTGACACACGTGTCCAGACCTGCATACTTACTGGGCAGGGGCAGCTCAAGGGACCCAGTGTTTCATCGTTGCTACATCGCACCCTGACTGGCTTGTCTCCTCCCCGAGCCCTTCTGTAAGGGGACATCCAGTGGCCTACAAATGGGCTTTGGGTCTCCTGTTGTTGTGTTTCTAACCCTGCTGTTGGGTGCTGCCAGGACTCTTAGCTACCCTGTGCCCAACGGAAGGGAACCCTGCTCCGTCCTGGCTGCCCCCTTTCCTCTAGTTCCTAAATGCTTCCTCCCTCCTGCCCCCACTATCATGATCCCAATTCTACCTTACAAAGCTGGCTGGACCAGAGCATGTACACTGGTACATCTAGGAAGTGGAAACACAGGGAATCCAGGGCGATGATCCCTTCAGAACCAGTGGTGAGAGTGGCGATACTGGGGAGAGGGGAGGGAGGTTGGGTTGGAAAGGGGGAACCAATTACAAGGATCTACATGTGACCTCCTCCCTGGGGGACGGACAACCGAAAAGTGGGTGAAGGGAGATGTAGGACAGGGCAAGATATGACAAAATACCCATTTATAAACTATCAAGGGCACATGCGGGAGGGGGGAGCGGGGAGGGAGGGGAAAAATGAGGACCTAATGTCGGGGGTTTAAATGGAGAGAAAATGTTTTGAGAAACGATGTACAAATGCGCTTTACACAATTGATGTGTGTATGGATTGGGATAACAGTTGTATGAGCCCCTAATAAAATGTTAAAAAAGAAAAAAAAAAAAAGATATGACAAAATAATAATTTGTAAATTATCAAGGGTTCATGAGGGAGCGCGGAGGGAGGGGAAAAATGAGGACCTAAACCGGGGGCTTAAGTGCAGAGGAAATGTTTTGAGAATGATGAGGGCAATGAATGTACAAATGTGTTTTACACAATTGATGTATGTATGGATTGTGATAAGAGTTGTATGAGCCCCTAATGAAATGATAAAAAAAAAAACGATTAAAAAAAAAAGAGAAAACAATAGGCCGGCAGTGCACCGGGATTCCAGGAAAATATGCCAGGCGTCATTTGAAAGTCAGTCCATCATCACATATAGATAAAGGAGAGACGCCACTACACGTGGGCCATCGGCATCCTACCACACAGGCACTCGCTGTGACTTACCCTGATTGACATTAACATAGAAAACATGGGTATACTGGTATACATGTAGCATTAAAGAGAGAGAGAGAGAAGGCTAACTGAGTCAAAGTTATCACCTTATTAACTGGGTCACATATTTCATAGACGATACAAGATCAGTTTCAGTTCTCTGTGATTTTCCTTTCCCAAGGTTTCTCTAGCCCTGGTAAAGAAGCAGAGCTGGGCAACCAACCACAGGTCTGTTACACCAAGCCCCCAGGCATACCCAACCCAACTCTGCATTTAACACGAGCCCTAGCAGGTGGAGAAGGCCAAACTCTTAGGTGTAGTTGAACCAGCGTGAACTGGGTTCAAGCAGACTAGGAACTGTCTTTCCTTCTCCCGGCAGGGCCTCAGAGCCACCTTCCCAAACAACACCAGCACAATACCCCAGCCCAAACAAACGCAGACACACCCCAGCCCAAACCAACAAATGCAAACACAAACACCAAACCAGTTGCTGTGCAGTTGATGCAGACTCCTGGTGGCCCAAGGCGAGTCCACGGGGTTCCGATGGCTGATTTTTTGGGAAGCAGATCACCAGACCTTTCTTCCAGGGTCCAGGAGGACTCCAAGCCCCACCCTTTTAGTTAGCAGCTGAGCATGGTACTATTTTACACTCCCAGGGGCTTTATCTGCTGTTCTGGAAAACACAGGGCCCTGGGTCTGCACTTCTCTTTAGGTAAGCGGAGAACATGCGCCTGGGGGACACACACCTGGGCTAAAATCCCGATCCTGCCACTCACGAGCTCTGGGCCCCTGAGGCAAGTTCCATAGCCTCTCCAGACCAGTGTCCTCATTTGACAAATAAGATCACACCCATCTCCTGGGGTGATTAGAAGGTTACATGAGGAGCTGCACATAAAGCGTGCACCTCATGGGGGCTCCCAGTAAGCTAGCAATTAAATATATGGTGGTTTTTCCCTCTAGCATGGTTCTTTCTGAATGCGTCTTATAGCCATGGTTAGACTGTACACACCTTGAAGGACCAACTATTTATTGAACTGAGTGGGGGAAAAAGGTGAGAGAAACGCGTTGGCATTCCACTTTCGGCTCACAGTGCTCTGCCGGCAAATCTCAACTACTCTTACTTCTGACCTGGGCTGGGTGCTAGTTGATCGGTCAGACTAAGGCTTTCTTATTCCCCCGAGGACGGTGGCAGCTTTTTATTAGCTATGAAAAGGGAACTCCTTTGCGTTCTGAGTGTGATACTCTGCCCATCAGCTCCAAGTTTACACTGAATGATCCTAGTCAGGGGTCCTCAAGCTTTTTAAACAGGGGGCCAGTTCACTGGACCTCAGACCCGTTGGAGGGCCGGACTATAGTTAAAAAAAACCAACAAAAACTATTAACAAATTCCTATGCAAACTGCACATATCTTATTTTGAAGTAAAATACAAACAGGGCAAAAACACCCAGTGGGCCGGAGAAATGTCCTCGGTGGGCCGCATGTGGCCCGCGGGCCGTGGTTTGAGGACCCCTGCTATAGAGGGTACTCTGAAGTTTGGAAGGATGATAGTTTTCTGCTTTCCTATCTCAGTGCTGCACTGAGGGAGGTTACATTTCCCTGTCTGTACATAGTTTCTCTTACCTTGGCAGATTTCTGAAGGGTTGGGGATGTGTGTGTGTACGTATGTGCGTGCGTGCGTGTGTGTGCTTCTGAAGCCCCGAGCTAGGCTTCTGTAATCGCCTATTGGATTAGTTTTGACCAGGGCAAGCTTAGAACAGAGACTCAGTTGATTCTCTCCCAGAACAAGTCTCTGAAGCCGCCAGAGTTGCTGTCCTGGGTTCCCTCACCAGGGTCCCACCCCCCTTGGGACACCCTGGCCGCCCATGGAGCTGTCCAGGCCGATGCATGTAAGGAAGGGCTCTCCCTCTGGGGGTTTAGCCACTTGGAGGGCAGAACAGTAGCTTAGCCACTTTCCTGGTCCCCCCCACCCCCTCACTTGGAATTCAGTAATGAACTCATTAAATCACCAACTCGTTGTGGCAGGAAGTCATTCAGATGCTGATGTTGTTGCTATGGAAACCATCCCTCTGCTCCAGAGCTCTGTCTGTCTCAACTGGGGAGCGGTCTGGCTCCATAATTACTGTCACCCCCAAATAACACGGACCATCACGGCTGTGGGCAAGGCCAGGGCAGGGCCGCACAGGGCCTGGGGTTTGCTTGCAGGTAATGAATCCTCGTGGCGTTCAGTAGTTTCAGCACATGCTTGTTCTGTACTGGCTGTCATTTTCATTCCTACATGCTGGCTCCTTTCCAGCACCTCTTCCACGGAAGCAGACAAAGGAATGTTGGGGGCAGCTGTCAGGGAAACTCACTGAAAGAGAACTTACTGCATCCCCCACCTTGATGCTTCCAAAGATGCAAAAATGAGTTTTCTTGCCTTCTAAAAGAGAGAGCCTGAGGCAGGAATTCCATATTTCACCAGGCCTGAGTGTATAAAATATAAAGGTGGTTGGCAGGGATCGAGAGTAATATCCAGATGCAAGTTCACAGCAACTGCTCCAAGTGATGCCTGCTTTCCCCTGCCTGGGCCCTCCTTACTGACTGCTGGCTGGGTTATCTAAGGGGACAACTTGTCTTATTCAAAGCAGGAATCCAAAAATTTTTTTTTTCTTTTTGGTATGTTTTTACAGCTGGTGACATGCTGTGAATCTTTAAAAATAGCCACCATGTACCGAGCACCTGACAGCTACTGTGCCAGGCATGTCCCATTATTTCGTGATTTACATCAATCTGCATGCAAACCCCACGAGACACTATTTTTTCTCCAACTTTTACAGCTAAGGAATGTGACCCTCAAAGCAGTTAGGTGAATTAAATAAGTGCCAGGCTTTGCATAGCGCCTTGTCCGAACATACCACACCTCCTGTGTCCAAAGGCATACAGGTAGGCCTGCTGACTCAGCTCCATAGGTGGTGGGAGCAGGCCAACCAGCCAGCCAACCAACGTCTCCTGCACCTTCCCGAGGGACAGGGTGGACTCAGTTCTAGTGTCTCCACAATGGAGAGCTCACCACAGAGAAACAGCTACGTAGACGTGGGCAGTCCACTTCCAAAGTGCCCCCTAGTTTCTTCCTAGCACGAGTAAGGAGGTAATCATCTTTAGAGATGCCACTGAGCCTTCAACCTGTTCTTCTGGGGCGCAACACTGCTGGGGATAGTTAGCAATAGTCAACAGTTTGCCTTCCAGAATAACTACCATACATACCCGAGTACAAGTGAGTTTTTCCAGCACATTTTTAATGCAGTTTTTGTGGTAAAAGTAGGTGCCTCCGCGGATATTCGGGTTGGCTCATACTCGGGTATATATGGTACGTTTGGATTGGAGAGCAGGGAGAGACTGAGAGCTCTACCCACAGTGGGTTAGAGCTAAGGAAGGATCCGTGTAGGCCAATGCAGAGAGGATCTCAGTTGATCACAGACTCAACGATCAGATCAGATCATTTGCTCTTGGGGGAAAACGTGCTTCCCACTGCCCGTGGGAAGATGCCTTTAGAGAGGCTATCTTTACAGAGAGGATGTCTTGACTTTTCTATTGGATGTCACCTTTGATATATGCACATAACATTTAAATAACTATTCACTTTCTCACAAGAGTGCCCGACCATTGACATATTAAAGACCCCTGGGTCACCTTCTGCAAATGTGAGCAAGGTCACAGGATGGCCACGGGACGGGCCTTCCAGCTTAGGAAGCTCTCACTTTAGTAGCGTTGACGTCACTTCTTTCTGTTTGTGTGAATTTTAAATACAGATGATGCTAGCTAACGTTTGGAGAAGGCTTACCACGGGTTAGACCCTGTGCTTGAGATGAATAACCTTGGCGGCAAAGTCTGGGACGTACACCAAACCCCCACCAAACTCCCTGCCATCAAGTCTGGGCTGACTCAGCGATTGGCTAGGGCAGAGTAGAACTGCCCCTGTGGGTTGCTAAGGCTGGAACTCTTTGTGGGAGTAAAGAGCCTCTTCTTTCTCCCGCAGAGCGGGAGCCCAATGTGCAACTACAGCACCAGGACTCCCCTGAGCAAGTCTCTTCAAACCACTGGCCTTATCTTCTTCATGAGCCAAATTAATGGTGTGGGAACTGTAATGCAAAGCATGAAAATGGGAAAGTTGTATAGAAATGCCCCTCATTCAGCATTTATTATAGTGAATACATATGTACAATTTAACGAGAAGCTCAATATTAACAGTATCTGATAAACCTAGATATATCTAGTAGAAAAATTTCATGCTTAAAGCAATGATTTGTTTTAAGCAATGTTCAATATATATTTTTTTAAATCAAGACTGTGGAGTTGTGATTTTTTCCCCTCTTTTGGTGTCTGCTTTCTCCATCTAATCTTTTGTGGAGATGAGAGTCAAACTGTCCACAGTGAAGCACAGAGGGTTAGTAAATCCTCAGTGATACTGCATCATGAAAAATAAGCATATCCAAGAATACTTTCCTCTATTAAATTGGCATTCTTTGATGCTCACCTTCCCGACACAACCGCTGAAGACAAAGCGGGTAAATAAGCAAATGTGGTGAAGAAAGCTGATGGTGCCCGGCTATAAAAAAGTATAGCGTCTGGTGTCTTAAAGGCTTGAAGGTAAACAAGCAGCCATCTAGCTCAGAAGCAACAAAGCCCACATGGAACAACATATCAGCCTGTGTGATCACGAGGTGTTGAAGGGATCACTGAAGACAAATGGGTGCATAAGCAAATGTGGCCAAGAAAGCTGACGGTGCCCGGCTATCAAAAAGTATAGCGTCTGGGGTCTTAAAGGCTTGAAGGTAAACAAGCGACCATCAAGCTCAGAAGCAACAAAGCCCACATGGAAGAAGCACACCAGCCTATGCGATCATGAGGTGTTGAACAGATCAGGTATAAGGCATCATCAGAACAAAAAATCTTACCATAGTGAATGATGGGGGGAGTGCGGAGTGGAGACCCAAAGCCCATGAGTAGGCCACTGGAGATCCCCTTGCATAGGGGTTTCGGGGAGGAGACGAGCCAGTCAGGGTGTGATGTAGCAACCATGAAAAATACAACTTTCCTCTAGTTCCTAAATGCTTCCTCCCTGGCCCCACTATCATGATACGAATTCTACCTCGCAAGTCTGGCTGGACCAGAGGATGTACGCTGGTACAGATAGGAACTGAAAATACAGGGAATCCAGGGCGGATGAGCCCTACAGGACCAGTGGTGTGAGTGGCGATACTGGGAGGGTAGAGGGAGAGTGGGTTGGAAAGAGGGAACCGATTACAAGGAACTATATGTGACCAGGAACTATATGTGACCTCCTCCCTGGGGGGCGGACAACAGAAAAGTGGGTGAAGGGAGACGTCGGACAGGGAAAGATATGACAAAATAATAATTTATAAATTATCAAGGGCTCATGAGGGAGGGGGGAGTGGGGGAGGGGAAATGAGGACCTAATGGCGGGGGCTTAAGTGGAGAGCAAATGTCTTGAGAATGATGAGGGCAATGAATGTACAAATGTGCTTTACACAATTGATGTGTGTATGGATTGTGATAAGAGTTGTATGAGCCCCTAATAAAATGATTAAAAAATAAAAATAAGCATATCACTCAGCCCTTCGTCTTTGGAGGTTCCCTTCCCCTAGGTAATTAGCATAGGGACTTGTGAATGTACTCTGGTTACTTCTGAAAGGCAGTTGGGGAATATAAACCGAAAATAAAAGGGAATAGAAATAATAGAAGAGGAGGCATTTAAAAATAATCTTTTCATCCAATTCACAGCTCTTTCTTAATGTTAGCTGTGAAACAGAACTAATCTAGAGTCACAAATGAGATCTTCCGTAGATTCTGACACCAAGCATCTCGGTTGCTATGCCGGAACTGCTGACACCTGGCAATCAGTGCCTGCTGGGCAGGGAGGGGCTGGTGAAACACTTCCAAACAATTAGGATTCAAGGAGAGCGGTTATTTGAGCGCGTGGCCAGATCCCGGATTCCATTTGTATTTAGAGGTAAATACGGAGAGGTTTATCCACTCTCCTGCAGAGTGTGTAACAGACACGACACAAAAGGAGCCGGAGTCACTGACAGGAGCTCAGGAGGGCTTAGGCGGACGGCTAGACAGCTGGAGACGCAGCCCGCCCTCCCTTGTCCCCGCTGCCCTTCTGAATCCTGGGAGGACCCCCTTCTCTGAGCCACAGGAGAAAGGGTTCTGGCAAATGTGCCTCAGACACATTCAGCCTTTCTCTTGCTGTCTGCCCCCTGCCCTGATACCCACCCCACCCCCCACATAGGTGTTCAACTCTGAGTGATTGTGCTCACACTCATCTGCAATTTGGCTTCCATCTCACATTCTTTATCCAATCTATTCTCTATCAGTTGCCAATGACTCCTAATTGAGGCCTTACCTTAGAGATGGAATCCATCCATCCATCCATCCATTCATCCATCCATCCATCATGTCATTTGTGACTCTCTCTCACCCAATTGTTTGTTCCTCCATCTGTCCTTTTCTTCCGTCCTTCTATCCATCTGGTCTTCCCTACCCTTCCTTCCTCCCCACTTGCTTTCTGTACAGTATATTGTGCGGGGCTGAGGAAGACATAGTCCCTGAAGTGGTGCTTTTGATCTGGGGTCAGAGGAGGTACACGCTTCCTGAGACGCATCACAGCGCTGTTACCCCTAGTGTGCTGGAGGAAGTGAGACCACGAGGAAAACACGCGGAGCATTCCTACAGAATCAGCTTGATTCCATGTCAGTAACCGGAAACATTGTAACACCCAAACTGAATCCAAGACAAAACATTCTGGGCTTTCTATCGGCGGTTTTGGATATGGTCCCAGTGAATGCTGAGTTGACTCTTCTCTATTGCAAGCGGACTTTATTTAGACATGTTTGAGAAACACTGATAAATAATAACCTCCAACTAAGGGGATCCATCGACCCAGAAGTGAGACTGTGGTGCTGAAGAAGCTCCTAGAATAAAGGCTAGAATCTTTTGGAGTGATGGACATGCTGGTCATTACAGGGGAGGAGACACTTTAAGTGCAGATCCCAGAAGGCGAAGGCTCCAATGACAGGGGACCCAATAAGTGCACAAATGATAGAAAATCACTAATAACACGTGCAAGTATAGTTTTGCTGAAGATCACTCAACAATAGTTGCGGTAGTACATTGGCAGGGAGCTGCCAGAACTTCAGGCCGGATTCAGAAGAGGATGTGGAACAAGGGATATCATTACTGATGTCAGGTGGATCTTGGCTGAAAGCAGAGAATACCAGAAAGCTGTTTACTCGTGTTTCACTGACTCGGCAAAGGCATTCAATGGGTGGACCATAGCAAACTATGGGTAGCCTTGAGAAGAATGTTCCAGAACAAACACTTCAGTGTGTTCGTGTGGAGCCTGTACATGGATCAAGAGGCAGTTGCATGAACAGAACAAGTGAACCTTGCATGATTTAAAATCAAGAAAGGTGTGCATCAGGGTTCCATGCTCTCACCATGCTTATTCATTCTGCTGTATGCTGAGAAAATAATCTGAGAAGCTAGATTATATGAGGAAGAATGCAGCATCAGGATCGGAGAAAGGCTAATTAACAAACTGAAATATGCAGATGACACAACCTAACTTGTTGTAAATGAGGAGGACTTGAAGCGCTTGCTGATGAAGATTGAGAAGTGCGATCTTTCAGTATGGATTACAACTCAACGTAAAGAAAACTCAAATTCTCACAAGTGGACCATAGGTAACATCTTGACAAATGAAGGAAAAGGTGAGGTTGCCAGGGACTTTGTCTTACTTGGATCCACAGCAGTCGAGAGATCAAAGGGGACACTGTATTGGATACTTTGTGACACAAGACCTCTTTGAAGCGTTGATAAGCAAGGCTATCACTTTCAAGACTGAGGTGTGCTTGACCCAAGCCCAAGTGTTTTGGGCTTGTTCCGTATGCCTTATATGCAAACGGAAGTTGGACACTGAGGACAAATGAGGAGCTGATACCAAGGGCTCAAGTAGAAAGCAAATGTTTTGGGAATGATGATGGCAACAAATGTACAAATGTGCTTGACACAATGGATGGATGTATGGATTGTGATAAGAGTTGTATGAGCCCCCAATAAAATGATTTTTAAAAAAAGAAAGAAAGTTGGACATTGAATAAGGAAGACCCAAGAAGAATTGATGAGTTTGAGTTATGGTGCTGGTGGAGACTGTCAAAAATACCATAGTTTGCCCAAAGAACCAACAAATCTATCCTGGAAGAAGTTCAACCAGAAAGTTCCTTAGAACCAAGGATGGTGAGACTAGACCATCCTGAGGCTAGATAAGTATCATAAGCACTTGTTCTGACTCACCTACACATTCCATTCAAGGATTAAAGACACAAGGACAGATCTCCCGTAGACAGGAGAGATTAGGCCCTAGACAAGGGCATTGTGCTTGGCAGAGTCAGGGACAGTGAAAAAGAGGAAGACTGTCAACAGGCTGGATTGACACAATGGGCTGAAGCTAAGAACAATCGTGAGCACGGCACAGCAGGCACAGCACCAGGCCGGTGTCTGGTTCTGCTGTAGAGAGGGTGTCTAGGAGTTGGAACTGCCTTGAAGGCACCTAACAACAACAACAACTAGGTGGAGGAGGTAGAGACAGTCATTCTGGGTAGAGGAGCAGGATGTACAATTACAGACAGTCCCTGGGTTACAAAGGAGATCTTTATTAAAGAAGACAACCCGTAAACAAAATGTACAGATGGTCATCAGTGCCGCTCTTCACAGGAAGGATACAGTATACACTGAGGACCGCGATCATGCAATTTAAAACTTAAACTGGAAAAATATTTGCATTCTATATGGGGGTTAATGGTCTTAATATCCGAAAAGCTTCGACAGATTAGTAACTGAATAATAAATATACCAACAGACCAAAAAAATTGACAAGTGATCTGAAGAAGCAATTCACAAAATAAGTATCACTGACAAATAGACCCCTGGGGGGAAATGGTCAAATTCTTTTGGGAAACAAGGGATCGGCTGAGCCTTTTGTCAGGATGGCCAATGGTATCCGGTGTGGAGTGGCTATCTGGTACAGGAGTCACGTCCAGACTCTGCTTGTGGAGTGTGAAACGGGGGAAGCCCTTAGGAAGCTGATCTACAGACACACACCCACAGCCTTGATCCCGTTGCTCCATTGCTAGGAATTCCTAAGGAACCAACCATGGATATGAATAAATCTAACCCTCTCTAGATGACTGATCACAGTAGTGCTGAAAGCTGCAGATATCCTAGATGCTCAATAACGGGTTGGTTCAGTAAGTTTTAGTTCATTTTTAGCATGAAATACCACACAGATATTAAAGGCATGCTGGAGAGGAACTGTGACACGTGAACGCGTTTTCAGAAGGTCTGCTCTATATCAAGTGAAAATGGCAGCTAAAAAATTGCACGTGCAGAAAAAAATCGGAAAGAACTATACATCTATGCAGAGAAGATGTAAAAATGTTAGCCGTGGTTAGAATGTACGCTTCTAGTCTGTTTCAGTGTACTTGTCTGCATTTCCCAAAATTTCCAAAACGAAGAGTTACTTTTGTTATCAAGAAATATTTTTTACTGAGAAAAACAAACCCCCCCCTTTGTTTGGGCTGCCTTTTGTCTACTGGACAAAACTCAAATCCCTTTGTCTGACATACTAGGGCTTGCCGGCGCTTCCAAACTAGAATTCCAGCTCATAGCCAAACATTATAACAAACTACAGGGACCAAGAGTTAGAAAACCCAAAGGGAAGAACATGCTCAGCACGTCTGAAACTGAAAGAACTCAAGGAAAATTCAAGCCTCAAATTGCAATTTTGAAAGATTCTATGGGCAAGAATATTGAATGATGTAGGAAGCATCAAGAGAAGATGGTAAGAACACAGTCACTACAAAAAAGAAGTCGTCGACAGACAGCCATTTTAGGGGGTGGCATCTGAGCAAGAACCAATGGTGCTGAAGGAAGAAGGTGAAGCTGCACCGGACACATTAATGAACAGCAAGGCTTCAGGAATTCATGGCACAGCCACTGAAAGGTCTCCAAAGGCTGAAGAAGCACTGGAAGCGCTTGCTCATCTGTGCCAGGAAATCTGGAAGACAGCTGCTTGGCCAACTGACTGGAAGAGATCCATATTTGTGTCCATTCCAAAGAGGTGACCCAAGAGAATGCTCAAACTAGAGAACGATATCGTTGATCGCACACGCCAGTCAAATTTTACGTAGGATCATTCAACCATGGTTGCAGCAGTACATTGACGGGGAACTGCCAGAAGTTCAGCCGGATTCAGAAGAGGACGAGGAACAAGGGATATCATTGCTGATGTCAGATGGATCCGCTCAAAGCAGCGGCTACTAGAAAGATGTTTACTTGAGTTTCATGGAGTGTGCACAGGCGTTCGACTGTGTGCCCCACAACAGACTGGCTAGTCTGAGAAGAATGGGGATTCTGCAGTCCATTGGGCTCATTTTGAGCTTGTCCAGGGATCAAGGGGCAGTTGTGGGAACAGATCAAGGGAACACTGCATGGTGCAAAACGAGGAAAGGTGTGCGCCAGGGCTGTGTCCTCTCACCATACTTGTTCGATCTGTATGCTGAGAAAATCGTCGGAGACGCTGACTTAGAAGAATAAGAATAAGAATGTGGCATCAGGATGGGAGGAAGGCTATTAACAACCTGTGGTATGCAGATGACACACCTTGCTGAAAGTGAGAAGCACTGGCTGATGACGATCCAGGATTGTAGCCTTCAGTGTGGATGTCAAGTCAAGAAAACCCACATCCTCACAACTGGACTAATAGGTGACATCGTGATCAATGGAGAAAAGGCTGAATTTGCCAAGGGCTTTGTCTTCCTTGGAACCACAATCAATGCTCCTGGAAGCAGTGATCAAGAGATCACAAGACACACTGCATTAGGTAAATCTGCTGCACAGGATCTCCTTAAAGTATGTTTTCTTTTTCTTTAGAGCATTGAACAGCAAGGATGTTAGAGGACTAAGGTGCGCCTGGCCCGAGCCGTGGCATTCCCACTGCATCATGTGCATGTGGAAGTTGGACACTGAACAGGAAGACCGAAGAACAGCTGCAGCTGACTTGTGGTGCTGCCGAAGACAACGGAAGCATCGTGGACGGCTCACAGGTCACGGTCTGTGTTGGGAGAGGGAAGGCCAGAGTGCTTGTTACAGGCGAGGAGGCAAGATTTCGTTTTCCACACGGTGGACACAGTGTCAGGAGAGACCAGTCCCTCCAGAAAGTGGGAGTCCCTGGTTTAGTAAAGTGCAGGGGTGGCGAAAAAGAGGAAGGCCTTTGAGGGGCTGGATGGATGTAGTGGCTGCATCAGTGGACTCCGGAACAACTGCGAGGCTGGACAGGTCTCTGCAGCATTTCATTTCGTGGTGTGTCGGGGTGGTGTGGGTCGGCGCTGAGTCAATAGCACAGAACAACAACAGCCAATGGAGCTCTCTCACAGCCGCACCTTGGAAGGAAGGCCTGGCCACTGAATACTCCACAGGGGCACAGTCCCAACTCTGTCACACGGGGAATGCCATGAGCCGAAGTCAACTTCATGGCAACCAGACTTGTTGGGTTGGAGGGACCGGGGTTGCCCTGCTAGTCTAGGTCAGAGCTTGGCAAGCCTGTTCTGGAGAAGAGCCAGACAGTCAATACTTCAGCTTTCCAGAGCTCCAACCGCTGTCTGTCACAACTAGCTAGAGGCATGATGCAAATGAATGGGCATGGCTGCTTTCTGAGAAAACTTTATTTATGAACTTGAAGTTCATGTAATTTTCAATCGACTGACTTTCATATAATTAATCTCCTCTAATTTCTGCCCCCAACCATTTAAGAACCCAAAGCCATCTCTGGGTTGCGGGCTAGCTCATTTGCTCCCACCTGGCCCCAAGCTTGTGGTCATTTATCTGTGCAGGCAGCTGTGGGGCAGTGAATGGGACAGAGGAAGGCCCAGCACGTGAGCACCCAAACACAATGGAAGCCATTCAAGCCTGAGCACCACCAGACTGGCAAACAGCTGCGGGCACTAGGTGGTTAACGCTGAATTGATGATGGAGCGGCCAGGGGAAAGGGAACAAGTCTGCTCTCAGAATGGAGCACCGAGTGCTCTTTGAAGCTTAATTAAAGTGTTTGACTTCACACTTCAGGAAGGCACATTGTATGGGTCCCTCTTCACCTTGAGCTAAAGGAAAAGAAGAAATGTGCTGCCTTCACCACATGCTCACACCTGGGGTTTGGAGACAGCAAACAGCCCACTCTACACTGAGGGCTCATTGTCAGATCACACACCGCCGACAAGAGAGAGCTCAGAGAGGTCCTCTCTTCAAGAGGAATAGGCTTCTTCCACTGTTCCCACTACCGCTGCCAGAGAATGAATTCTCCGGCAGACAGAGGAAATGGAAGTTGTCGACAAGGGCAATCTCTTCTGGCCCCTTCATTTTAAAATTTTAATATGTGCTTCCGGTCTCACCATTCCACTCCTTCTGCTTTGAATAATTCCCAGCCTGGCCAGCTGAGCAGCAGGGCTGTCTACCAAGGAGGGGCACAGATGCTGCAGGGGAGAGATGGCCCATTACTAACTGGCTGTGGTCCTGAGCAAGTTGTGTGCAACTTCTCTGTGCCTCAGTTTCTCCAGCTCTAAAATGGGGATACTGATGAACCCACCTCCTAGAGTCACTGTGAGGTTTATGAACAGTGTCATATGTAGTGAGCCACACATGGGGTACTAGATAATTCTGAATGACTTTTATTTTCTGCATGTGTTTACACAGTACTTTAGCATGGGTGCTTTTGTGTGTGTGTGTGTACGCGCGCACATGTCTGCGTGTGTGGCTTGCACACACACACATACACACATTATTTGATCCTCAAGACTGGTCCGGTAGTATTATTTTTTTGATCGGTTGAAAAAAACTGAGGTTAAGTGGACCAAGGCCATTTGGCTACAAAGCCAAGAATGAAGCTGATTCGTCTAATGTTACATCCAATCTTTTTATTATGAATCAAGTTGTCTGTCAAGGACTTCTAAATTACTGAATGGTATTTTGAATTTCATGCCTTCTGCCTACTAGGGAAGTTCTTAAAAAAAAAGGCTATGTAAAAAAGGTATGTATGAATGCATGTGGGGGCCTGGTGGCGCAGTGCTTATGCATTGGCCTGTTAACTGCAGGTCAGCAGGGCAAAACCACCAGCCAGTCTCAGACAGACAGACAGACAGGCCATTTAACTCCAGTAAAGAGCTCTAAAACACACAGAGGTGGTTCCCCCCTGTCCTTCAGGGAAACTATGTGTTGGAATCGGCTCAATGGCAGTGAGAATGTATGTTTGCATGAATGAATATATACATAAATCAGATGCTTGTACATTCACATACAATACACATGTTAGTACTCTGAAGCGAAGTTTGTCTTTCTCGCATGGTTTATCACCAACGTCTCCTACAACATTTCCTTATTATTTCCTTTCCTGGCACTTTTTTTCAGGTCTGCATATTTATTTCTGTTTTATCATCTAAGATAGAGCAGGGAATGATTCTGCAGGAGAAAGTCCCCTGAGACAGGTGGTGGTGGTGGTAGCACTCAGTCCAGGAAAAGGACCTGGAGGAGGAAAAGCAACTCTTCCGGGTTGAGATGATGCTCAGAGGTGATGGGGTGGGGGTGGGGGTGGGCGGATGGCTTTCCATTTGTTGGTGGATGAGTTGGAGGGAGTCCTTGCGTCTATCAGCAATAGGAGGGTCTGTGGTCCTGGGCTGCACGGCCTGGCTCTTTTCTTACTGTCTTAAATATATTTGTTTCTACTGATGCCACCTACCATCAATTTATTGATAAAATGTATTAATAAAAGTTCAATTTATTGAAATGTTAATAAATGCCCATCCACAGTCACTGAACTTTAAGTGAAAGACTTTGGGTTCTTCCATGCCGTCACTTACCAGCGCGGTGCTGCCCCATCACCGACAGCTGTTCCCTTTCGCACTTCACTTAACCGCAACAGAGTGGGACAAGTGACATACCCGAGATCCACAGTCAACTCCTTGGGCAATAATCCAGCCCTTTCTTTTTGCATTCACGTGGTGCTTTGCTGTGGATGATCACGTTATGACCAGGGGGGCTCTGAGATACAGATAGAGTTAGTAAGTATTTCTGAGAAAAACCTAACCCAGATCGTGGTATTGTGGGAATGTTTTACCTCAAATACTTTAAAACGCAGAGATCACTAGGGTGGTTCAGGACACCAAACTTAAACACCTGAAGTTGCATTTCTGACTGAAGATTAGCTGCTGAACGTTCCAAAGTAAGCTGCACTTTTGAAGCTACCTGGAAGTGAACTGACAGCATTCGACAGCATCTGTCAGGAACTCGGTCCCACTGGAACTTTCGAAGGCTCCCACCACTACACAGACCCTGCTTTCAGCTTCTGGATTTTTCCTGTAGTTCCTTTTGCCTGATTCTTAATTCCTCAATTTCAATGACACTTTATCCATGAGGTATAACAAAGTAGAAACAAGCTTCCATCGATCGATCTATCTTGCCAGCTAGAGAAGCATTCTTCATATTTTGACATATTAACATGTTAACAGTTTCAAATATCCTTCTAGTCTTGAACTCTGGCCATGAAAAAAATTAACGTGACAGTTTCTTTCAATTGGCGGCTGATTATCAGGTTATAACTGCTCAAACACAGGACAGTTGAGAGAAATAAAAAATGAAAGCTCCCAGAATTAGCCATGTGACCACTCTCTTTCAGTCTTTCCTTCTTGGTATATTTTCTTTTAAAAATCGTGATCACAATTTCAGTGTAATTTATGTAATATGTTTCAAATGCATGACCTCCTTTTGACATCAGTTTACAAACAGTAATTTTTATTAGCCGCACAGAATTTCATCAAAAGGTCCTACCCTCATTATCCTAGACACGCGCCCTAATGCTTAGGCTGTTTCTACTTTTTCACTCGTTAGAAATAACTCCTCCGTGCATCTTGGCATATACATTTTTTTTGTTTGCATTTCTGATTGTTTCCTTAGGATATATTTCTCAAAATGAAATGGTTAGGGTAAAGGACAAGGATATTTTATTTATTTACATGGATATGTTAGAGAGTAATGATGCTTATATTTTTTCCTTTGGCCTTAAATGTATAACACAAGCCTTGAAGTAACTGCTATTCATACTTTATTGTATTTCCTTTCAGTGTTGTTAAGGGTAAGGACATTTTAAAGGTTTTTGATGCATGTTTTCAAGTTAATTTGCATCAATTAACCTCTCAACAGTCACATACCTTATCAATTCAGAATCGCACTGCATTTTCACAAATGTGAAATATATGTGTGTGTGTGTGTAGACTGTATGGACTTGAAGAATACTATAGAGTAAATATCTTAAGGGGAGGAAGATGGGGCTTTAAAGAGCTCCTGTGAAGAGCTGCAGTCTCGGAAACCCAAAGGGACAGTCCTACCCTGTCCTAATGGTCAATATGAGTTGGCATTGACTAGATGGCAGGCAGATCTTTTGAGCATTAACTTATCGTATTGTTTTGTGAGCATGCTTTTGATCATTCATGGAGGTGAACAGTGTTTACTAGCCATTTGCATATCTTCTTTTGGTGGCTGCTCTGTTTTCTTTGTTGTGATAGAAAGAAGCGAAGCCTCACTATATTGTCATTGCTCAGTTTGAAATGGTCCCCACTGGTGTCCAAACATATATGCTGACGCTTCAAATCACTCTCATCCTCGGCACGTTCACTACGTAAGATGTAAAACCCCCAAGGAGGCCTCAGCTCTCCCTCCGCCTGCTGGTCTTCCTCATGCACACCTATCGCTCCATGGCATCACAAACTGTTACAGATCACTGTAGGAGAAGCCACGGAGTAGCAGACCTCATAGACAACAGATTTTCAACCCCTTTCTTGATGACACAGGACGATGACTTGGGCTTACTCTGCTCCTCTCCAGGCTCCCGGAGAATATAAAAGGGCCAGAAGTTGCAATAACAGGCACCAACAATGGATCAAAATCGGCTTCACTTAAACTTTATCTTTAAGAATCTGGGAGCCACTGATGCCTGGGAGGGCACTTGCAGAAGCAGGTCCCACATGACCTCCTGGCTTCCAAGGACCCCGCAGAGTCCCTGCAGCCACCCGGCCATGGAGAGGGGTGCATCTTCATGCTCCTCCATGGTCTTTCCTTTCAGGGTCAAATGGGGCTGACAAAGGGGTTGTCAACTCGCAGGCAGATCTTTCTTAAGCAAAACCCTCAAAACCAAACTCCCTGCCATGGAGTCGATGCCCACGCACAGAGACCCTGTAGGACAGAGTAGAACTGTCCCCATGGGTTTCTGAGACGAACTCTTTATGGAAGTAGAAAGACTCATCTTTCTCCTGAAAACCACCTGCTGGTTTTGAACTGCTGACCTTTCTGTTAGCAGTCCAACATGTAACCACTATGCCACCAGGGCTCCTTTTCTTACCCACCCTCTGAATTTTCTAATAACTCGCAACAATCGGGATATGAAGCTGATGCCAGCTGCCTTCACAGCCATCACCGAGACAAATCTCAGTCAGCATGTGGACCCTGTCCTTTTTTAAGCCGACACCCTATACTTAGCAATGATCATGAAGTGGCCACACAGTCAGTGTGGTGGTGCAGTGTACAGCCTCCTCGGGTCAATTCCACATCCACCCTTCCCTCTAACTCAAACCTAGACCTGCCTACCCCGCCCACCCCACCCCGGCATGCACACATACTTCATATGTTGGTAGTACTTTCTGGGCTGGGTGCAGGAGCTCCTGGGTAGCACCAACAGTGAATGTGCTTGGCTGCTGAGCCAAAGGCTGGAGGTTCACACTCACTCAGAGGGGCTTCTCCATTTCTGAAAAATGGTCATCGGAAACCCCCTGGACCACAGTTCTGCTCTGACACAAAGGTCACTGTGAGTCAGAACTGACTCAGTCAGCAACTGGGTTTAACTGGTGCTTTCAAACTCACTTGTGTAGAGTTGATGCTGACTCATTGTGACCCTATAGGACAGGGTAGAGCTGCCCCTGTGGGTTTCCGAGACTGGAACTCTATATGGGTTTGGGTGATTGACATGTGATCTCAGTGAACCCATAGCTTAATGGATTGTGTGTGTCTATGGGGGGAGAAGACACGCACAATCTATGGATAGCTATACAATGAGAAGACAATAGTGACCGTAAGTGATAATCAAGAGCCATGAGCCCATTCTAGGTAGTTTCACTTCCAGCCCTTAATCTAAGGAGTCACCCACAAGTCAAAGCCATGAGAGAGAGGAAACCAATCCCCAGCAATGCCTGTCTGGAGTTCGCAGGGTACAGGTCACTAGGCGATACGCCGAGACACAGTGGGGCCCTAAGTCTTACAGTCATCCAAACCGGCCATCCGTTCCACAAGGCAGAAAACTAGAAATCCTTTCATTAGCTAGAAAATACTCTCACATGCTAACCTTGCTCAAGGAGGATTCTTCTTTGGAGTAATGAAAGGTCTCCAGGAGAGACCATTTTTCACATGCAGTATGTCCTGCAGTCTCTCTGAAACCTCTCCCCTGCTGCTCCAGACACGGCGGAATGAGGGTGGGAGGGCAGATACGGGCACCAGCTCAGTGTTTATCCCTGATCATCTGCTTTGCCACCTCTGCTCAAAAACCACCGCTCACCCGTCAGTGCACCCAGGCTGCTGCGGACACTGTCGCCCAGGGCTGAGCCGCACTCAAATGTGTGGTCAGTCAATCCTGTAAGAAATGACTCTGTTACCAAGGGCATGTGTGCAAGGAGTCCAGGATTCAAGGCCAATCCCATGTACCTGTTCCACAGTGTGTTTCTAAGTAGGGCTGAACACATTCAGTGATAAGAAATTCATCTCCAGCTTCCTAATACATACTCATTTAGCATGGAGTCACTCGGCCTCCAGCCTGGGAAGAGGGAGAGAGGACAGACAAGGCCCGCCCTTCGTGAGACTCAACACTCAACTCCAAATTCACTCCAAATTGATTTTGACTTGTAGCCACCCTATAGGACAGGGTAGAACTGCCCCTTTGGGATTCTGAGACACTAGCACTTTACCAGAGTAGAAAGCCTCGCCTTTCTCCCATGGAGTGGCTGGTGGTTTCAAACTGCTGATCTTGTGGTTAGCAGGCCAATGCGTACCTGTTATGCCACCAGGAACAGATAACACATTTCAAAAAAGACCACACACGCACACAAATTGGAATTGTGGAGCTATGGGGAAAAAACCTGGGGTAACCACATGAGGCCTGGGACTTGTTTGGGGAAAGAGGGCGGGGAGAGGCTCCTCTGAGGCAAGTGCCACTTCAGGGAAATCTAGAGACAGGAGCTGGGAGGAGCGCAGACCATGAGGCATGTTCCCAGGAGAGGGCATAATGGCCGGGAGTCTCTGAGGCAAGGGGCAAGGCCTGTTGTGGAAGTGAAAGGACACCGGAGGGGCTGGGCAGGTGAAAACTGGGAGTAAGGGGGGGGGGCAGCATATGAAATGAAGGAAGCACAATTGAGCCACTGGAAGGAAGGCAGCCACCCTCTCAAACAGGTGCTCTCTCTGCCCCACCGTGCTGCCTTGAGCAAGAATGTGCTAGCGACGTGGTTTCCAGGCCTGGTGGGCGCCCATTTTGTCCTCATTCTGAGTCATCAAGTCAAAGCTGCACCCGGGAAGGAAGCACAGCAGCCCTCAGCCTGGTGGATTTCACTGCGGTGCCTTGTGTAATCTGGGCAGCGCTGCTTGGCTCAGGGGTGCTAATGAGGCCAGGGCTACAGGCTGGGCCTCCATGTCCAATTACCTTGGCTCCGTGGCTCAGGGGCTACGCCCCATCCAAGTCATCCGTCTCCCAGGCATTCACTAGTCTCAGGGAAGGTGTCGGGGATGTGTGGGTGGCCTGGCAAAACTTGTAAGACGGAGAACAATCCCAAAGACATACCACAAGTCATGGTTGGCGGCAGCTTCCTACAGAGAGACCGTGCGAAGCTCTCACCTATAGCTAGGTGATCCAAGACCTCCCTTTTCTCCCCAGACAGATCCCTTGCATCCCCATATTTCTTGGAATCCTCTTTGTTTCTCTGTGATACAGTCACTTGGCCCTCACCCCACCAAAAAAAGAGACAGATTTCTAGATAGGTAGCTAGTAATATTATTCCTAGAGAGCTCTTATGGCATGGTGGGTTACGAATTGAGCTGCTAATCACAGGCTCAGCAGTTCAAACCCACCGGCTTCTCTGTGGGAGAAAGATGAGGCTGTCTGCTCTGGAAAGATTTAAAATCTCAGAAACCCACAAGAGCAGTTCTACCCATAAAGGTGTGTTAGATGCTGTATGTTAGAACTGACTCGATAGCAGTGAGTCTTGGAGAAGAATATTTATGAAAATTCCTAAAAATATAAAAGGCAGCAATACATTCAGAACCATCTATACAACTTTGATGCAAATAAAAAAAATCTTCATCGGTGACAGATACTCCAACAACCAATCCTTAGGCTGGTTAGCATCAGCATTGGTGAGTTTTACGGCAGGGATGTCTACTACTCCTGTGTCTGTGAGGAGTCTCTTGGTCTCTGGTCTCTTCCTTCTGCGTGGGTGTTTCTCTCCAGAACATGGTCCCATTAGCACACTCGCTGTGTGTCACCCACCAAAGCCCTTTGCACGGTGTGTACAGATTGACCATCCCTCTAAGACTTCTAAAGGGTCCTTATGTTGGGGCAACAGGCACAAAACAGGACTGTCCCTGACAAATTAGGACCTGTGATCACCCTACGTGGGAGCTGCTTGGCAGTCGGGATGGAACCTGCATTTCCTGAACACATCAGCCCCGGGGAAGCAACGGCTCATTCCCGCCTGCACTTGGGGCTTTTGTGCTCGGCACCTCAGCCTGCTGCCCTTCCCCGCCTCTTTGCCGGCAAGGAAACACTCATGCTCCCTGCAGTGTCACTTACTGCCCAGGGCAGCGGGGGTCCTGCTTCCAGGGGCCCCTGCCCCTTTATGAGAGCACTCATGGATGACAGTCGACTGTCAACTCCTTCAGAAGCCCGGGTGGCAGCAGTGAGCTCTGCGTTGGGCTGCGAACCACAAGGTCAGGGGAAGTCACAGCCAATCCACGGGAGAAAGCTGAGGTTTTCCGCTTCTGTAAAGAGTTACAGTCTCAGAAGCCACCGATGGGGCAGTCCTACCCTGTCCTCTGAGGTTAGTAGAGTCAGCATCGACTCGAGGGTTCCGAGTTTGGCTTTTGGCGGGCCAGTTTCCCCAGACTGCAGGATTTAGATCACACACGCGGCTACCTGTAATGTGTAGAAGAGTGCTTCGTCAGCCATTAAGGGTTAGTTGGTCATGAATAAATGTTTCTCAATTAACATGGTGTCCTATAAAAAATATCCCGTGGCCTGTGTTGTAAATAAGTGTTTCTGCCCCAAATGCTCTAGGACGGCACGACTAGTCCTGGTGTCACAGAAACTGCGGGGCTGTTTCCAAGTCAGCGAGTGTGTGGAAAAAGTGGTATTCCATGAGCCACCAGTCTTGCCAGGGGTGAAGAGAGTGAGTGGCATGTCCCCTCCCTGGCTCGCTGAGGATGGCACTGCTCCAGGCTGGGAGGCCAGGTTGCTCAGCAGTGACTCATCTCGGAAGTCTTCTGAGTGGCACTGGCCCAGGGGCAGCACAGGTTTCCGAGACTCTCAGACCTGCCCGACAAGCCCTGCCACAGGGAGGAGGAGACACTGGGAAATTCTCAGGAGGCTCTTCCCTCTCTAACCTGGTTCTTGGTGGATGCCCAGTGGAAGGGAAAGAAAGTTCCCCAGGCTGAGACAGCAAGGCCTTGCCTCCCATTGGATGAGCAACAGGGTCCACGCCCAGCAGAGTGAGCTCCCTCGATGCTCCCCCGCACCGCCGAGAGCCCCATCCTGGCATGGTGAGCAAGCACTGGCAACCTCGTGTATCTAGCTCAATCTGAAGTCCCAGTTATGTTAATGGTCAGGAAGTTGTCATCCAACTATGACAGCTTTGCAGCGGTTGCTAATCTTTCTCACTGCCATCCAGTTGACTCACCGTGACCCTATCGGACAGGGTAGAACCGCCCCTGTGGGTTTCTGAGTCTGTAACCGTGTATAGGAATAGACAGCCTGACTCTTTGCTGCGGAGCAGCTGGTGGTGTCAAACTGCTGACCTTGTGGATCACAGCCCAACGCGTAACCACTATGCAGCCAAGGCTCCTTTGCTAATCTGTAGCGCCTGTAATTTGAATGTCCCACAGAGCCAGAAAGTAAGAGCCCCGGATAACAGGGAGATGAAGGGTCACAGGAGGAGCATGGGGAGGCCCTGGTGGGTGGCTGGGCCGTAGTCATTGAGAATCACAGGAAGGGCAGTAGTGAGGATGCCAGTTGGACGTAGGGCAGAGATTCTGAGCCAGATGGTGAAGGTCATTAAAGACATGGTCAAAGGAGCTGTGGAGTCTTTTTCTCCGGAGGCTCTGAAATCAGAATGGTTATTAAGGATGAGTTCTCTACCTTGGACCATTGCTTGCAACCTCTACATTCCTCTCAGCTCCACGGTCTCCAGGTACACATCCATCCTCACCCAGTGTCGGTGAAGGACAGGGAAGGGCAAAACACAGAACCAGAGGGGTCTCAGGAGTTATCTGACCTTCTCTCCCACATGTTGTGGAGGAAGAGGAGGTAAGGGGAAGCAGTAAGAGAGGAGTTTCCACCTGCGGCTAGAGAAAGGCCTCAAGAAACAATGAGCTCAAGCCTAAGGACTGCGAGGGTGGTGCTTCACTCTGTTGTAGGTGGGGTCGCTGTGAGTCAACCGACTGGCAGGCACCAGCAACAACACACCACAGAGAATCAGAAATCCCTGTAACATCCATTTGGCTTACAATGCAGAGGGAAAAATAAATAGAAACACACATAGACTATATCCTGGCTCAAAGTAACTCACAACAGGACTGGTAAGAAAAGGTTTAATATTCATGAGCGAGTAGGTGAGTTAGTGAGAACAGAGACACGTAGCTTATTAGGCTGGAGAGAAAATCAGGAGGTAGCTGGGCGGGGGAAAGTCAGTGTATGGAGGTGGGTGGGGCGAAGGAAGCGTTGTTGGGAGGTAAGTGGCCAGTGAATTGACTACAGAATGGCAGTTCAGATATATACTTCCCACCTTCCCCTTGGCTCTGCTCAGCTCAGTGTCGATTCCCATTTCGGTTGTTCTTCAGTTCTTTCAGCTCCATGCCCTCCCTCCCTTCCCGGGAATCCTAATCCTACGGAGGATGCCAAACGGCTTAGGAAAGCAGAACAGTCTAGTACAGGTGAGGAGGGGAATCTCTGTTCTCCAGAATATGGCAGAAGACACAGGGTAGGGTTTTAATTAGAAATTGGAGTATTTCTGCAAGTCTGGAATGAACTGACCACAAATCTCTTCTTTTGACACCTTTGTCCTCTAGAACACTTAAATATATACATTACTTGGCATTATTCGAAGATTAAGACTTTGTTTTATCTTCACCCACTTCCATGTTCAAGAAACAGAGACAAGACCAACGTGGACGCCAGGAGAGACTCTGAAATTTGCTCTTGTGAAAGTGAATGGAAAAAATGATGAAGTACAAGAACAGAACAGAAGATTTCATGAAAAAATAATCACAACTTATAAACTATCAAGGGTTCATGAGAGAGGAAGGGCGGGGGAGGGAGGGAAAAATGAGGAGCTGATACCAAGGGCTCAAGTAGAAAAAAATGCTTCGAAAATGATGATGGCAACAAATGTACAAATGTGCTTGACACAATGGATGGGTAGATGGATTGTGATAAGAACTGTATGAGCCCCCAATAAAATGATTAAAAAATATTTCAAAAGGGGGCTCAAGTCGTTAAATTAAAGAATTATAATAAAAGATACAAAGACCTGCAGTCAGAAAACCAAAGGATAACATACTCTGTTTTTCTCCAACTGAAGGAACTGAAGGAAAATTCAAGCCTCAAATCGTAATAATGAAGGATTCTATGAGCAAAATATTGAACGTCACTCACAAGCAGCAGCAAAAGAAGACGGAAAGAACACACCGCTCCACCATACCAAAACAAGAACTGGTTGGCGTCCAATCATTTCAGGAGGTAACACATGATCAAGAACCAACGGTACTGATGGAAGAAGCCCAAGCTTCCCTAGGGCACTGCTGAAAACATGGCTCTGGAGCACCAACGGATTCCACATTGGAAGTGCTCACTCCTCGACGTCAGGGCATTTGGAAGACAACTATGTGACCCGTCAATAGAAAGAGATCCACACTTGTGCCCATTCCAAAAAAAAGATGTGATGATTATCATCTGTATCACACAGAATGTGATGATTATCATCTGTATCACACATAAGGGAAGTCTTGCTGAAGATCACTCAAAGTTGGCTGCAGCAGTATGTCAGTAGGGAACTGCCAAAAAACCCAAAACAAAGCCAAGCCAGATTCAGAAGAGGATGTGGAATGAGGGCTATTGTTACTGATTTCATGTGGATCTTAACTGCAAGCAGAGGATAACGGAAAGATATTTACTGGTATTTTACTGAGTACGTAAAGGCACCGAAGTATGTAAATCAAAATAAATCATGGGTAACATTGCAAAGAAAGGCAATTCCAGAACACTTATTTGTGTTCATGTGGAACCTGCACATAGACCGAGGCAGTCGTTCAAACAGAACACAGGGAGAGAGCATGGTCTAACACCTGTAGAGGTGTGTGTTCTGTTGCACACAGTCACTATGAGTCAGAGCAGACTAGAGCACACTTAATCACATCATGTTTAGTGATTTTGGGAAATCACACAGCAATTCTACTCTATGTCCAGAAAATCTGATTTTACTGAGGCATTAAAAAACAGAACTTAATACCCTCTCAATGCAAGAATATTTTGTTCTATTAAACTGGCATTCCATGATGTTCACTTTCCCGACATGATCGCTGAAGACAAAGCGGGTACATAAGCAAATGTGGTGAAGAAGATATAGCATCTGGGGTCTTAAAGGCTTGAAGGTAAACAAGTGGCCATCTAGCTCAGAAGCAACAAAGCCCACATGGAAGAAGCACACCAGCCTTTGTGATCATGAGGTATCGAAGGGATGAGGTATCAGGCATCAAAGAACAAAAAAATCAAATCACTGTGAATGAGGGGGAGTGGATATTGGGGACTCAAGATCATCTGTAGGCAACTGGACATCCCCTTACAGAAGGTTCGCGGGGAGGAGACAAGCCAGTCAGGGTGCAGTGCAGCAACGATGAAACATACAACTTTCCTCTAGTTCCTAAATGCTACCTCCCCTCCCACTATCATGATCCCAATTCTACCTTAAACATCTGGCTAGACCAGAGGATGTACAATGGTACAGATAGGAACTGGAAACACAGGAAATCCAGGACAGATGATCCCGGCAGGACCAGTGCTGAGAGTGGTGATACCCAGAGGGTGGAGGGAGGGTGGAGTGGAAAGGGGGAACCAATTACAAGGATCTACATATGACCTCCTCCCTGGGGGATCGACAACAGAAAAGTGGGTGAAGGAGTGGGTAAAATATGACAAAATAATAATAATTTAAAAATTATCAAGAGTTCATGAGGAAGGGGGGAGCGGTGAGGAAGGCCAAAAAATGAGGAGCTGATACCAAGGGCTTAAGCAGAAAGCAAATGTTTTGAGAATGATGATGGCAACAAATGTATAAATGTGCTTGACACAATGGATGTAGGTATGGATTGTGATGAGTTGTATGAGTCCCCAATAAAATGATTAAAAGAAAGAAAGCAAAAAACAAGAACTTAAAAAGAAGTCTTTTTTTAAAAAACCGAAGTAATTCATGTACAAGACTGGGATAAAAAAAGAAGAAAGCATTAGCTGCGTGGCCCACTACTTCCTGTGTCTATGTTTGTTCTAATGACTTCTACTCTCCCTTCTGTTGGAGGTAACTCCAGTGGCTAAATAATATGCTACGCTGCTCTTATCAACCTTAGACATTGTCCACTGATTTCCTCTTACGACAGATCTGGATTTAAAAATCATTAATTAATATCCTCTCTCCCCTCATCTATTATTAGGCGCTGTTGAATCAAGTCTGACTCACAACGACCCTGTGTATAACAGAAAAACACAGCCGGGTCCTGCGGATCCCCACGACTACGGTTAAGCATGAGCCCACTGCCGCCGCCACGGTACGGTGTCAATCCATTTCAGTGAGGGTTTTCTTTTTCCCTGACCTTCTACTATAATTATAATAAAATAGTTACATGACTTTTGATGATCTTTATTACATTAAATAGTATTTAGGTTTTTGTTTCATCAGTGAGAACTTGTATCTCTTTACTCCTCATTTTTCAAGGTAAGGCAGTAGTTAGGACTTCTACCTCTACTCCCTCCTCTCCCCCACAACACAATGCCTGCCCGGCCTTCCCTTCACACCAGCAGCTCTCAACCTGGGGGTCACCACCCTTTGGAGGTCGTACAACCCTTTCACAGGGGTCACCCAATTCATAACAGTAGCAAAATGGCAGTTATGAAGTAGCAATGAAAATAATTTTATGGTGGGGGGGGTGTCACCACAGCATGAGGAACTGTATTGAAGGGTTGCGGCACGAGGAAGGTTAAGAACCACTGCTTTACACTGTACAATCTGAAACATTTGTTTTGAAACAAGCCCGATGTTGAGCTCTTGCTTTCAACTCCCAAAGGTGTCCCTTGCCCAAGCATCCTACCTTCAGTCACTGCTGCCCCTGTCGACTGAGGCCAGACCTAAGACCTAAGATTGACCCAGAGATGAACCTCTTTCACTCTTCACTCCAGATCCACCGTCCTACTACGTCCTGTCGGTCTCCTTCTAACGTATAAGACCTCGCTATCTCCATTGCTAAAGCCCAAGTCACTACCCTCTCTCTCCGGGACCCGCCACACTCTCGTTCTTGAGATAGCCCAACCTCCACAGAGGGGCCAGAGCAAGTTTTTCTGACATGACAGCAGGGCGAATGAAAAGGGCCTCTCACTGCAACCTTTGCCCAAATGCGGCTCAGTGACCTGGCCCGAGACTCAGCTTCCATTCTTCTACACACTCCCGCTGCCCAGCTAGTCCGGCACTTGTCCTCCCAATGCCACAAGCTAGCTCCTGTTGGACGACTTTGCTCTTCTGCTTGGTAACACCTAAATCTTGCCCTACTCTTATCAAATCTGAACTGAACATCATTGCCTGTGAGACTTTCCACGTTAGCCAAAACAACGTCTATTTTTAACCAGGGAGTTTCGGGGTATTACATATAAATGGTTGATGCACGGAACTGTTGACCTAGAACTGGAAGTCCTAGTCCACCTGGAGGTGCCTTGGAAGAAAGGCCTGATGACCTCCTTCTAAAAAACCGTTTACTGAAATGCTATGGGTCTACGGCCATAGCACCCAGAACACGCCCGATCTGGTCTGATCTTGGAAGCTAAGCAGGCTGGGGCCTGGTTACTACGTGGATGGGAGAAAATGCTACAGGCTACACATAAGACGTGACAAGGTCGGAGTGGACTCTAGGCAACTAGCTGTCCCTCACAGTACTATGATGTCATCTTATTTTATCTTCTGCATCGCACCCACGATGTGATTGTACTGCTTTGTACGTGCTTACTGTGCACAGCGCCTTGGAGAGGGTGAGCTCCCTGAGGACTATTCTGTGCACTGCCGATGCCCCCAGCAGCTAGAACAGTGCCTGGAACACACAGACGGCATTTTAAAAAATGTTGACTATTATCGCCTCAGTGTTCTATAACCATAATTATAGCTTCTATGCTTTGGCTATGATTAATTCTAAAGTTGGACATCAAATAGTGCTATATAACCGCACCCACGTAATTATTAGTCACTGCTTAAACTAATGTCTCCAAATAGGTTCTCTTTTGAAATTTTTTCCCCTTAGAATTTACAAATGGCCTTTTTGCTCTGTCCTGGTCTAGATTGTTAAGGATAGAATAAAGTCCTTAGGACCCTCCCTCCTTGTCACAGGCACAAAGGGGGTCACTGTGGGCCCCCTTTCCGGCTCTAATCGAGATGTGTGGCTCTCTAGGTCAATGGCACCGCTGCTCGTCTGGCATCTGATTTCTCTCTTGATTTGGATCAATACCTCTCGGCTCCCAGGCCTTCCTCTTTCTTGTGCTACTAACCTAGTTTGCTGGGGTACATCCTCAGGAAACTCCCTAAGAAAGGGTGTGTGAAAAACAAAACAAAACACTGCTCATCTGACAGTGCTTTCTCACTTGCTTTAATTGTTTTTAAACTTCATACTTGATTGGTAATTTGCTTAGGTTATAGAGTTACATGCTCAAGACCATTTTCTCTCAGCAGTAGTATAGGATTCAGTGCAAGTGAGGCGAATCCAGACGCACACCTAAATCTTGTGTTGGTATACTTGGGTATACTTCAGGCCCGACTGAGCCTGCCCCTAAAAGATGTTTACTGCAGACAAAAGGAGCAGGGCTGTATCAGTACCGACAGACCTCTCCGATGGAAGCATATAAGAAGCAATTTGGTAAAGCTAGCGCAACTGAACTCGTTTGAACTATTTTTAGGAAAAGAAGTTTAATTTTTGCTTCTTTCAGATATACACGGCACTTCCACAAATTGGTTATTCTGATCAAGCTAAATACTTTCCGGCAAGCCCTCTTTTCCTAATAAATCTCTCCCCAAGTCTCTTAGTCACAGCACTCCCATTGCTCTCTGCGGTGGCTTGGTGGCTCGCGATTGCTCACACGATCTGTGTGGCAAAGAAGAGGGTCTGATTAGGGTTGTAACTCTGACATTGAACCAGCAGGGTCTGGCACTCGGAGCAGTGGCTCCCTGTACCGCTTGAAGAAACGAATCTGAGGGCACACGCACAATGTTGAGGCACAGCGGAAGGTCTCTGGGAGAGGAGGAGCACCGTGGGGCGTTCTTCGCTCCCAGTTGAAACAGAGAGACAGTGGCTCTCACAGATTAGGTCTGACTCTGACTGCGCTGCATTGACTAGCTGTATGATCTGGGGCACTGAAGAAGAATCGGTGTGTGTGAATGACGGTGCTGGTGAAGACCACTGAGAGCGGACCATGGACTGCCAAAAGAACCAGCCGATCTGTCTGGGAAGAGCTGCAGCTGCGATGCCCCTCAGAGGCAAGGATGGTGAGACTTGTGTCCTTTAGACATGCTGCCAGTCCCCAGAAAAGGACATCGGCTTGGTAAAGTGAAGGGCAGTGAAAAAGGAAGGGCTCAACCAGATGGACCAACACGGTGGCGACAACCATGGCTCAGCCTAACAATTGTGAGGGCGGTGCAGGAGCTGGAAGGGTTGTCTTCTGTTGGGCACAGGTCGCTCTGAGTCGGGACTGACTGTTTGGTACCTGACAACCACGGCAGCGGGATCTTGGGCACATCCTGACCTTTTCTGAACCTCAGTTTCTTCACTCGTAAAATGGGATTAAAGCGATCTGGCTTATAAAGAGTGACTTTGAGGAGTAAATCAAATAATTTATGCAAACTTATTGACGCCATAATAGGGTCTTAACAGAAAGCAGTCAGAGTGATGACTGTGCTTAATAAAACCAATAAAAGGTGAATAGTTAAGAATCAAGCCTCAAACACTAAATCTGAGGGAAAAATCACTAATATTAAGTAGGAGGAAAATACTCCAGAATGAAACCTAGATAATTAACATCTATCTGAATCTGAAGCTCCTTGTCGCCCAGGCCACATGCCTTACAAAGCACCCGGAGTGCTGCCTTTACGTAAGGCCACTTTTTATTGATCTTGATTACATAACTCAGTTTATTAAAAAGTCATTAGGTGGGTGCCTCAGGCAACAAAGGCCTTATATTCAATTTCTTTTGCACCCCTTTACTTACCGGTGAAAGGTTTTAACCGAATCAAGCATCAAACTGAGATTTTACTATATTTCATTGCTATATTTTTATATTTCTTGTATTTATAATAATAAATTGTGTTTGGTTAAACACACACACATAAAACAAGTGATGTGGCGATATGCAACAGGGAAAGGGATTTCTTGGGTGACTGATGGAGGTCAGCCCTTTAGTCCCGAGATGCAGGGTCAGCTTTCTGCATATTCAGGCGGCTCTTGCTCTCCACCCTTTGCAGTGGATGCCATGGCCCCCCCACCCCCCACTCCCTCTGGGGTGGGTTTCTCCCAACTTTGTTTTCCCTCCGCTATGTCTAAAGCCAGGAACCCTGGTGGTGTAGTTGTTGTGCGTTGGGAAGCTAACTGTAAAGTCAGCAGTTCCAAACTACCAAGCGGCTCCAAGGGAGAAAGACGGGGCTCTCTATTCCCAGAAAGAGCTACAGTCTCGGAAACCCGCAGGGCAAGTCTACCCTGTGCCAGAGGGGCATTAAGCCAGAATACTCCTTCGACTCAAGGATGGCGACCCGTTATCAGGAGAGAGAAGTCCTTGGTAGAGGAGAGAGGAGTGGGAGAAAAAGAGGAAGGCCCTGGACAAGACACCGTGGCTTCCACCACGAGCTCAAACCAAAGAGCAGCGGTGAGGACGGCGCAGGATGGGCGCGGTTCGGGCTGCTGTACACAGCCCGCTGTGCGCTGGAACGGACTTGGTCCCTAATAACAGCATCTCTCTGTATCCAGTTATTTATTATCATTTTATTGGGGCGCGTACAGCTCTTAGCACAATCCATCCATCGATGGTGTCAAGCACATGCTGCCATCATCATTTTCAAGACATTTCCTTTCCTCTTGAGCCCTTGGTATCAGCTCAGTTCCCCCCTTCCTCACGAACCCTTGATACTTTACTAATTATTATTATTTTTTCATGTCTTACACTGACTGATGTCCCCCTGCATCCACTGTTTTTTTTAAATTACTTTATTTGTAACCTAGTAGGGACTACATAAGATTTATTTCTCTCAAGTGACAAATGAGGCAAAGATAACATTTCTCTCTGATTCCTAATGAGCACCTCGAAACCACCTGTCGTTGGGAGGCTTCTTCGGTTTCTGACGAGTCTGTGACACTGCCCATGAGGGTACCAAGGGTGCCTTGTCAAGGGGTTGATCTTTCACTTCTGCTCTAGTTTTCAGCACACGAGCATGTGTTTCTGCACCGTCACGAGGAGGACCTGGCCGAGGGACAGGTGTTGCATGTTCCTGTGGGATGTCGACAGAAGGGTGGTCGCATACTATTGTCCTGCCATCTGATGTCAAGGCAAGCTCTACCTTGCAATGACAGTCATCTGGGAGAGACTGTGCAGATTTGGGACAAACACTGTGTAAAACTCCATTTCGAATTGGAAAGAAATGCTTCAGGACAGTTCTGTTTGACGGTGCCCATTTGACTGCTGCAACTGCCATAGGGGACCAAGAAGCGTGTATCAGAGGGTACGGCAAAGGATGTGATGAAGATAAACTGTCTGAAACATCTGCTTCCGGGCACATCTAGTTTCATCCTTGACAGGTCCTCACAGTGAAACCACCATCTTATCCCCCATTAAAGAGAACATTTATTAAGTCTTAAAATAGACAAAGACAACACAAACACACAGACACATCATCCAGATGAGGGAGGCCACTAACAGTGCTGTCAGGTAAGCACTGGATTGCTAACCACAAGGTCAGCAGTTCAAATCCACCTGCCTCTCTGAGAGAGAAAGATGAGGCTATCTGTTCCTATAAAGATTTATAGCTTAGAAATCTTCTATAACAATGTTTCCCAAAGCAGGTGATACTGAGCTCTTTGGGGGCCGCTGGAATGGTCTAGGAGGGCTGTGAAAGCAGATATGATACTTTGTGGGCATAGTGTACTATGAGTGGGACTGCTAACTGTGAGGTTAGCAGTTCAAAACTACCAGCCCTTCTGCAGGAAAAAGATGAGGCTTTTCTACTCCTGTGACAGTCTTGGAAACCCACAGGGGCAGGTCGATCCTGTTCAATAGGATCGCTACGAGCTGGAATCGACTTGCTGGCCCCGAGTACACTCTGTTCTGGGTTACAGTATAACGTTTTCAATCGCCAGGGGTGTGCTGAGTCATTGCTTTCTGGGAAGGGAAGTCTGGGAACCTGTGCTCCACAGGGTGGCTCTGGGAACCTGTGCTCCACGGGGTGGCTATGAGCAGGAATCGACCCCATGCAAGCAGTTAAAAAGAAACAAAAACATCTCCTAAGGATTCCTGTTTCTTTGCTTTGGAGTCTGCCTGGATCCTGCTCCTCAGAGCAGTGGATGCTAGATTTGAGGGCTCAGGAATCGGTTCGTCCTACAGACGCCAGAGTTCCCAGGGTGCCTCTCCAAGGATGACCCACCCAGTGTTCAGCGCACCCATAACAGTGGAAAAGAACACAGGACTTTTAAAAGGGAGGGTAGCCTGTCATGCAGATCATGGAGATGCCACTCACCCACCTGGGCGGTTCTCCCACCCTCCTCAGAGCGGAGATGGAGATGACAGTGGTGGCGGGGATACAACCGGCCGCAGGCACCACGAGGGCACACATTTGAGGCCTCCTTCTCCACTAAAGGAGTGCGCTACCAGAACCTGGGGACCAGACACGTCTAGTTCATGGTTAGGCAGACCGGGAGGTCAAGGAGTCCAGGAGGAGGAAGAGGAAGCAGGTCAACATTGCTGCTTTCCCAAATGGGTAAGACGAGGGGGATTGCAGAACTGGAGAGCCTGCCAGTCTGTTCCAAGCCCTGTCACTGATGGCAAGTGTTCCTGCCCTGAGGTTTGTCTTTGATGGGACCTAGGCCTCCCGACGTGCGTCTCAGCCCGGTACAGAAGGCTGGCTCAGAGTCCACAGGAGAGCATCCTGCAGGGCTTTCTGAGGACAGTTAGGCTTTGCTGATTTTTTTTTTTTTGGCTTTGCTAATTTTTATACTCGGGTCTTTTGTAAAAGGAAGGGGAGAATACTTTCTAGACAGTACAAACTAAAGAAAAGTGTGCGACATATATATCCAAGACACCCCCTCAAACACACACACACACACACACACACACACACAGAGTTCAGGATACCAAAGACGACCACGTTGGACTGAAGGATAGGCTGGTTATTTGTGTGGTTCAGAATGTGCTTCTGTGGGTGAATACTCCTATTTTCTCCATCTAATACCAACTTTGAGTACGGCCTTTCTTCTACAAAGGGCAAAGCGATGGAGGGTGGAGATGCGGGCTTGTATCTAACAGTTCACGAGGGCTGTCAGGTGCTGGGGTGTTTACTGTCCACCTTTCCTTTGGCTGAAGGCATGCTTTCAGGGCTGAAGAGATGGCTAGCACTCAACAAATGACAATTCTGCATTCATTCTGCAGGGGCTCAGAGTCTAGTCACAAAGTGATGAATAAGATCTAGCGGCATGCTTGATACAATTGATACATGGATTGGTTTAAGAGCTGTTGTTTTAACACGAGAGCTCCAACAGACCACCCCACCCCCAATAAGAATAGGCCACGTGGGCAGCCAGCCTCGAAGACAATGCAATGAGAATCCACATATGTGTACAGGTCCTCTTAGGGCGGTCTCCCCTGCTTAGAGAACGGCTGCTTTTACCTAACGGTGGAGTAACAACTCCAGAACCATGCCCAGCTGGGAATCAGCATTAGCTGGCGGGGCTGACAACGACTGTCATCGGATTTTCAGGCTCTCACTCACAGAATAGATGTCTGGAACTGGCCTTCTCGGATTGTATGAAACATTCAATCTTTGGGTGTGAAATCACGGATTTTAGAATAGAGAGGTAGGTTAATATTTGAAGCAATTGGAATATGCTCGCAGCCAATCTCCCTTACTTTTGCCATCTGTCTCTCACTGCTAACGTTTTCCTAAAGGCATCTCCTGGGTCACCAGGTCAGATGGAGGTCTTACCCTCCTCATCCTCGGAGGCACTTGACCATGGTGTCCTCCTTTTCCTTCGGAGATTTGAATCCCCCCAAGTCTCCCCTCCATCTTTGTTTCTACCCTTCCATCCAGTGCGGGAACAGCTTTGGGCTCCTTCCTGCCTCTCTGTTCACCTAATGTGTGCTCTTCGGTAGTGCCGGGTTACCCACGCCATGGCTTTAACTACCACTGACACCACAACCCAAAGGTCTTGCCTATGAGAAGGCTCCTGTCCACTGTTTCAACATCACTTCCTCCCGCTCTTACCTTGTACCCTCTAACTCTCCTAGCTCCCCCTTAACCACACACTCCCTTCTCTTTCCTCCCCAAACATCTGGCGTGCCCTGACTGCTTCACAGCCTCTACACTCGGTGCTTGTGGGGAAACTTCCAGATGGTTCACTACTACCCAGCTTTAGTTGAGTGTATGCTGAAACGCATTTCCCGAAATGGCCTTTTCTTGAAACCCCATCTCAGATAACTTCCCCAAACCTCACCAGCCCTTCATTTCTACTCAGAGCACCACACCAAGTCCTACTCCTGGACACACACACATTAATAGTGGTTGCTTTCTGCCATCACGAGGGTAGGGGTCTCGATCCTCTCGGTCCAGCTATATTATCAGTACCTTGTGCTTCCATACATTCTTGTTGAACAGAGACATGAACGGCGCTCTGTTCTGAGTTCTAAAAACGCATCTGCCACTGTTGAACTAGACATCTTCCAGTCACGGTTCTCAGCAAACTAAGTTCTCTACCTCGGTTAGACTGCCTTCTTCAGAGTGGTCAGAAATGAAGTGTAAGTAGTGACGTAGACTGTCCCCTCTGCTTTTCCACCTGCAGCCACTCAACACACCACACTGCTCTTCCCAGGGTATGCGAGCCTGGCTGCTGCCCCCATCCTTGAGGCGGGGCGCCGGATCATCGCTCCCCTGCACTTCCCAGCAGCACCACCAGAAGGAATGGGTGCGAGAAGAAGGGACATGCCTCACTGCTGGGATAAGCCCATAAGAAGTCTTTGTGTGACTCCTTTACATTCTCTCTTCCTCTGGCAAGGTGGCAGAGGAGGACATGCATTAGATGGCGCAGCGACAAGACAGTGGAGCTCTGTTAGCCGGGGCTCCCGAGTGGCTGTGTGGAGCAGAAGCAGAAGCAGAGACTTCCCCCAACCCGCCCCACTGACCAGTGTTGGACATGTAAGTGGGCCAAGAAAAAACTCCACGTGTCAATCCACTAAGATGGAGGGGTTGCTTGTAACTAGCACAGCCTAGTGTGGCTGAATGACCCCATGCCTTCACAATCACTTACCTCTCCATCTTTTTAAAAAAATCATTTTATTAGGGGCTCATACAACTCTTATCACAATCCATACATACATACATACATACATCAATTGTGTAAAGCACATTTGTACATTCATTGCCCTCATCATTCTCAAAACATTTGCTCTGCACTTAAGCCCCTGGCATCAGGTCCTCATTTTTCCCCTCCCTCCCCACCTCCCCCCGCCCTCATGAGCCCTTGATAATTTATAAATTATTATTTTGTCATATCTTTCCCTGTCCAACGTCTCCCTTCACCCACTTTTCTGTTGTCCATCCCCCAGGGAGGAGGTCACATGTAGATCCTTGTAATCGGTTCCCCCTTTCCCACCCACGCTCTCTCCACCATCCTAGTATCGCCACTCACACCACTGGTCCTGAAGGGTTCATCCGCCCTGGATTCCCTGTGTTTCCAGTTCCTATCTGTACCAGTGTACATCCTCTGGTCTAGCCAGATTTATAAGGTAGAATTGGGATCATGATAGTGGGGGAGGAGGAAGCATTTAGGAACTAGAGGAAAGTTGTATGTTTCATTGTTGCTACACTGCACCCTGACTGGCTTGTCTCCTCCCTGCGACCCTTCTGTAAGGGGATGTCCAATTGCCAACATCTGGGCTTTCAGTCTCCACTCCGCACTCCCCCTCATTCACAATTATGGGAAACAGAAGGATTTCTCTCAAGTTGTCTCCCCCAAATACATACCAGACTTAGCTGCTTGCGAATGACTATACACTTGGAGGTCATCAGAAGTAGCCATCTGGAGCAAGCAGACACCACTGTTTAACCCACAAGTAGAGCCCACACCCTTCAGATAAGGATAGTAGTTGTCTATTTCCTTGTAGGAGACACCAGAGAGGTCAAACCTGCCCAAGGATGACCAAGGTTAGGCTGCCATCATGAATCTAGGGTCCGCCCATCTTGTCACATGTATACCCCTAGACCTTCCCATTCCTATGGGCACACCCCTAACTCATCCCCTTTCTGTTATGCTTATGCCTAAGGGACATGTCTGATCAGAGCACCCGGAAGCAAATGAAGGGGGAGGAAGAGAGAGTGGAGCACATCCTGGCCCACCAAGCTTTGAGGACAATATTCCCGCTCAGAGCAGCCAATCCACAGAGAAGCCCATCCACAGGCCAGCCCCACTATGAGACACGACATCCTTCACTGACCCATAGCCCTGCAGGGGACAACACTGGAGACACAGTGTGGGAATTCTGCCTGATCTGATCCCACCACACAGAGGCAAAACACTGAGGGCGTGGAACAGAACAGCAAGGGGATCAGAGCAACGAAGTCCCCAGGGAATACCAAAAGTAGACTTTGGGGCCAGGGCTTGGTGCCCTGTCAGACTCGACCGGAAAACACTCCTAAAGGCCAACGAACAGTCCTTGAACTAACTACAAGCTTTTCTTTCTTGTTGTTGTGTTTTGTTTTTTTCAATGGCTTGTTGTTGTTGTTGCTTTGTTTTCTTTTGTCGCTTGGTTGTGCTCTGTCTTGTTTTTGTGCACGTGATCATCTCCGCAGGTCTGTCTAAAGAAGATAGGCTGGATGGACAATCTGGGGGAGAAGACAGCGGGACCTGTACATCGGAATGACTGTTAGTTGGTCTCTCTGCCTCTTGTGGCTCTTCCGGCTGAGCTTGATCCTCTCCGGCTGCCAGTTTCTTTAGGCATACACGCACGTGCCCGCTTATCTCCTCAGCTGTTTAGTAGGTCCCTTTGCTAGGACTGGAGCAGACCACTGCTCTATGCCTTATTCCTTCTATGCTCCACAAACTGGAAAACCCAACAGAAATAGTACAACAGAGAAAAACATTAAGTGGCAAGGATAAAATCATAATAACGCAGCGATAAAAATCCAAATCGTGGGTAAGAAAGAAAAGACAACCATGAGTATCTGAGAGGCCAGAGAAGAAATTTTTGCCATGGAACAAGAAAGAAAGACTCACTCCCAGAAGAATCTCGTGGGGATTTGCCAGTGGCTTAATCAGGCTGGATGTCTACAGGTGGGTTTTGGCTCCCACTGCCCTCCATAGCTTTCTACAAAAATAGTGTCCACAATTTAAGCTCTGGTACTCTTCCTTTGGTCATTTTTGACGTTCGTTATTGCTGTGTTTGGATCACGCAAGCTGGTGTGCTGCTTCCATGTGTTCCTGGTCTCTCAGGGACCTTCGCAGCCTGAGATCCATGCCTTGAAAACTGTTAATTTCAGAGATGGGGTCTGTGCTTTGGGTGCATCAGGCAGGAGGGTGCACCTCATCCACGTTACTCTATCTGGGCTGGAAGTAGAAGTCTACCAATCGTGGATTCAACTCAGGGCTCTCATCTAAAAGTGTCACTTCTTTTTGACAAGTCCCTAGATCCCCTCCTCCTCGCTCGTGCCTGTCTGAAGCTGGACTCCGACGTCTGTGCTGTCGGCTACTTTGCTCATACTCTTACACACTTACCCACTGTCTTATGCTTAACAAGTTATGAATTTGGTCTCCCTTAACAGGCCACAGGCTTCTTGCTGGCTGGAGCTTAGTTTTTGTGTCCCCCTGCCTAAGACAGTGTCTGAAATAAGACTGAGCCTCAGATACAGGTTTTTAAGTGAATGAACAAAGTTGGTACAGCCTTGTAATCTTACGGTTACGCTATGGAAGTAACCGCCCTTGGCTGATTTGCTTAAGGGCTTACAGCTAACTGGTGGCAGAGTTAAAACCAGAAGCCGCATCCATCATCTGCGTCCTGTCAACTACTCCGTTTTACTAGGACTGTTAATTTAATGCACATATTGACCACAGAAGCCAAAAACTGCCATGCATCAAAGGCAGTTCAGATGTGGCAAACCAGAAGCTACAAATTCTGAATGGCATAATTGGACTTGGCTGGGCTTGGTTTTTTATTTTCAGTGATCTTGTTAGCAAGTATTGGAATATCTTTTCACAAATTATCCCCAATAAAGAGTTCTCTGAGTCATCTGGAATGGTACAGCCTGCCTTCCCTTTCTATACAACACCTAAATTTATCCTCTCCTTACACCCTTGGCCAGGTTCTTTTCATTTTTAATGATCTTCCTAGGCCTGCTATCATTCTCCTTCATTTCATTTGGTAATGATTCTTTGTGACCCATGATGCTGGCATTAATCACTCTTGTTTTCATCTCCCACTGTGAAAAATTTATGCAAATTTTCTGATTATTACCTGCTTTTAGCTAAAAAAATACATATTCTAAAATAGTCTTAAACCTTTAAAATTAATCTTTTTCCCCCTGGGCATAAAATCAATTCATTCTAATGATAGAAAAATTGACCTTCCATGATTTTAAAGACAGGTTAAGAAGAAGGCCAAGATTAAGGAGTATTAGTTAAATGTGTAAAATGATTTTGTGGAAACCCATACATTTTTGGTCACCTTGGGCATTTCTTTTGGGCCCAGTAAGCGTTGGAACAATTTCTCCGTGTCAAAGTGAAGCTGACGGGAAGTAATTGCTGTTACCTTTTTAAGGGAGGCGAAAGCAATCCTTCCCCTTTACAGAGGAGGCTGGGATTGCACAGGGCCTGGTCAGGAAACCTGGGCCGTGCGGGAACTGCGGAGCACACCATAAGCGCTTTCTGCCCAAAGATCCTCCTTATGTGCTTAGGCTCTAAAATACAGGCTACGTCTCCCTCCCTGTGCTCGCTTACACTTTTCCCGAGTGACGAGTTCTCAAGGGTCGCTCTGCATTAGATATGACCGAGGGGCTCACAGGTACACGGTGGCTTGGGGGCAGAAGCCACTTCAGACGACTCAACACACGTGTAAATGACAGTTTGAACCCAAAGGCACAGCTTTACATTGATTTCGTTTTGAGGTTTATTCTCTTTATTCGTCTGTCAAGGGAGTTAAATCCCGATCCTTCATCTGAAATGTGCGCGATCCTTGCTAGGTGTGTGTCACAGGTGAATGTGGTAAGTACACTTACCAAAGGGGAAAGGAGTTCATGCTAGTTTTGCCCAATTTCTCCTCATTGAACTGTGCGTTGGCATTTGAAAATAGCTGCGTTCCCCACAAAGTACTTAGAATGATAAGAATTTTAGAATATTTGCTGGGAATGTATAGCAACAAAACATCTTTGAAAAGTATCCAGCGATAGTTCTGACTTTCGGATCTCTGTTCCTGTTCGCCAACTAGACAAGCCTTTGCCTCCTTCTCCAGGCTGGAGGCAAGGAGACGTCAATTCCCCAATTCCCCGTTCCCGTCGAGAGCTTTCTTTGGGTAGATGAGGAATCAGACCAACACGTCTCCCACTTCCCTCTCAGAAAGGGAGGCCAGTTGTCTGCTTTTTCCTTGCTGGACTTTCTCTTGCCTCTTAATACCTGTTTGTTTTGCTCAAAAGGCTGACTTCCTGATGAGTAAACTCACCACCTTTCCCTCACATGATGCCCGCAGTCGTAGAATTCCCTAAAGGTGCCAACTCCTTCTCCACTAAGCTTTTACATAGCTGCTCCCTTCTCTGGGAGAAATCTTACATCTGCACCTGGTAGACGGCGGCTCATCCTTAGAGACACCCAGCGCAAAGACGACCCGCGCCTACAGGGGTTTCCTGTCTCTCTTAGGTAAAGGTGGCCAGCTCATCTCCCTCCCTTACACAGTATGGTGCTCACAGCCTGGTGACAGCATCGAGCAGGCAGCACGGAGTATACATCACCTTCCCCACTCGATAAAGAGCAGTTTGAGGCAAAGGACCACATGGCCCACCTGGTGGCCCTCTACCCACAGGGCCTGGTTTGCAGCAGTGCTCAGTGAAGGCGTGCTGCCTGGGGGCACGCAGAGCGAATGGCGATGCTTGCTCTAGAAAACCCACTGCTCGCTGAGCATGGTGTTTCTCTTCCAAGGCCTCAGTAGCGCGGTTTCACAGGTTTGTTTGTTAAACAAACATTATGTGCATATAAAATCCAGACTCCTACACAGCTGATAAGATCGGAAAGAAACACATTAACAAAGCTTAAAAAAGACAAAAACAAAACAAAACCCCAACGATGAAGCTAGAATGATACCTGAGGTCAACTTAGGAAAAAAGAACAAAATTCAAGGATCCATAAACCAGGGCATGACTCATCGTTTGGGCCAGCTCTCCGTTTGCACAGCTATTCTACAGCTCAGAGCTCGGGGCCTTTCAGGTAGCACTATGTATAATATCTGCCTGCAGAGAGGTAGAAAAGATGATCTGTTTTCCAGCCTGGCTTTCGGATTTACACTTTCAATAGGAAAGGCAGTGATAAAAATAAGCATCTTTGATCTGCACAAAAATCCCCGGCGAATTTACACCACAGGAGGAGTAGGCCGAGCTGAGGATGACTACACGCCCCTGTGTGTCCTCTAAGGCAGTGGTTCTCAACCTTCCTCATGCCGCCACCCTTTCATACACGTCCCTCACGTGGTGGTGACTCCCAACCATAAAATTTTCATTGCTACTTCATCACTGTCATTTTGCCACTGTTAGGAACTGGGCAACCCGAGAAAGGGTTGCTCGACCCCCAGAGGGGTCTCGATCCACAGGTTGAGAACTGCTGCTCTAAGGGAACTTTGTCTGAGGGTGAGCCGCTTCTCCACGCAGACGGGCCCACGGCACCGTGAAAGAATGGAGTCAGTTGGCTACTCAGAGGGGATGGCGTCTTTTTTACTTTAAAGCTGCTTGATCTGGGTCCTGGCTTCTCTCTGCCCATTCTCTTGTGCCTAGCTGGTGAGGGGGGTATATGTAAGTAAGTTAAGTTTATAAGGCACAACTCTGCTCTTAGGGGTTTCCTACCTGGAAATGGCCAGGTGAGCCCTAACTGCAATCTTATTATTTTTTAAATTTAATCATTTTATTGGGGGCTTGTACACAATCACAATCCATACGTACACCCATTGTGTCAAGCGTATTTGTACATTTGTTGCCATCATCATTCTCAAAACATTTGCTTTCTACTTGAGCCCTTGGTATCAGCTCCTCATTTTCCCCCTCTCTCCCCCTTCCCCCATGAACCCTTGATTATTTATAACATTGTCCGATATCTCCATTCACCCACTTTTCTGTTGTCCATCCCCCAGGTATAAGTTATATGTAGATCCTTATAATCAGTTCCCCCTTTCCACGCCACCCTCCCAGTATCACCACTGGTCCTGAAGGGATCATCCATCCTGGATTCCCTATGTTTCCAGTTCCTATCTGTACCAGTGTACATCCTCTGGTCTAGCCAGATTTGTAAGGTAGAACTGGGATCATGATTGGGTGGGTGGGGGGAGCATTTAGGAACTAGAGGAAAGTTGTATGTTTCATTGTTGCTACACTGCACCCTGACTGGCTCATCAAACTGCAATCTTCTTAGGGTAGTTATTACAAACCACTGATTAGTTGTGGGCTCTGAATTGAACTGCTAACCACAAGGTCAGCAGTACAAACCTACCAGCTGCTCTGTGGGAGAAAGACATCTATGGAGGTAGACGTCTTCCACCAGCCTGGTCATCCTCCTCCTCGGTCCGTGAGAACACTTTCCTGGGATTTCTGGACAACAGCCTGGAGAACATGACCCCCAATGGCACATGAGTGAAACAGCTGAAAGCGGAGATCTCGGGAGTTACTGACAGGCATGTCTAGCCATTAGAAGGAGGGGCTGCAGGCGAGGGAAGCTGGCACCCAAGAGAAGTGGAGAGGGGAGACTGAGATGGTGGCATTTGATCCCCTGGTCACTGTGCTTCTCATCCCAAACTCCCATCAGCACCCCTCCACAGGTGTTTGCTAAACACAACGACATCCTGGGCCACACAACCTTTCTCCTCCAAAGACACCGCACCACTGGATCCTGCCCAACCGCCGACGGAAGCAACGCTGGCTTTGCTCTTTTCTTAGGGAATCACACACACACACACACACACACACACACACACACGATTTCTATTGTTGCCAATTCTTGAAATTAAAAAAGGTCATCATGGTAGCAGAGTGAGAAAGTTAGATCAGCAGACAAGAGCCTTTGGGCACAGGAAGGTATTCTTCTAGTAACATTTTTACAGTTTTTGAATCTAACGTATTTTCTCTGTAAGATATGCCATCATTTTTATGCATTGCTAAGAAAGAGAAAATGTTGGCCATTATAACCCTCAGACTCCATCAATTATAACTCACCTCCCCATCTCAGAGACAATAACCTAGGGAAATGTCCATGTTAAAATTGAACAAACACAGCATTGCTTTTGCTCAGTGCAGTCCCTTGGTTTTGGTTTAGCACACCCCAGCCGTGGGCTCAAACAACACCGCTGGGAGGGCGGTGCAGGACCGGGCAGTGTTTCTTTCTGCTGCGCACAGGGTCGCTACGACTCGGAAATAACTGGACAGCACCGGACCGCAGCAAGGATCACTCGAGTATTGTGAATTATTTGAACGCTGTGTTCTCTGTCCTCGTCGCTGTCAAACTGTCATCGTCCTCTTTATACTGCACCGAGAGACCTTCTCCAGCTCTTCTTTCACACCGATGGGTTCCACTTTCTGGAACACTTACCAGATTTTAGTGTGGACTACAGTTCAGGAGACACTTTGTCCATCATTCAAGTAACTGAATGTGTTTGTTTCACAGGCTGCCTGGGGAGCACGAATGGTTAAGTACTTGGTTACTCAAAGTTCAGTAGTTTACATCCGCCCAGAGGCACCTTGGGAGCAAGGCCAGGTGAGGGACTTCTGAAAGCCTATCCATCGAAAGCCCTGTGGAGCACAGTTCTCCTGGGGCACACCTTCTGACTCACCATGAGTCGGACAGACTCCACGGCAACGCCCGTGGCTTTGGTTTTGTTTCTCAGCCAGCGCCCTCTCCATCGTTTCTCATCTCATCGCTGCTATGTGCAGACTCGACGCTTCCTGAAACTTTATTCAGAGGAGCAGATCGTTCCCTGATGCAAATCTTTGGTTAGCAATCCTTCTCGGGGATATGCTTTGCGTGTGCGTATCTGCACGCTGCTCAGGCCGCTCCCTCTGTGCCCCATCACCACGGAGGCGGCTAGTCGGCAGTCGCGGTGAGTTCTCACAGTCAAAGGGCACATGATTCTCCTGGAGGTGGCTTCCTTCACCTGCTGTCACAAACATCTCATTGTGCTTTAGGTGAACGCTGGCACAGCAACGTAGCTTTCCAGTCAGCAGTGCACGCACAGACCATTCCATAACACTGGCTTCCAGCCCCCGATGTGTGGGCGCTCCCCCTTTCCTCCCTGGGTTTCCAGTTCCCATTCATCCTGTTTTCTGTCCCTCTGGTTTGGGGCAAATGTCGTCCTTTCGGTGGATGCTATTGTTTTATATCCTGTCCATGATTCCGACTCATTGCTTCCCTGAGTTTTGGTTTTTCTTCACTCTCCTTTGCTCCAGGCAGGAAGAGAGACCCCTAGCTGCCCTTCCATGGCTGCTCACAAGCTTTGAAGACCCCAGACATTACTCCCCAGACTCGAATAGAGAACATTATCTTAATGGACGGTGGTTTTCCAACTGACCTACATGTCCCCTGAGACTCTGATCCTTAGTCTTCAGGCCCAGTGTCTAAGGAGTTTTTGTAACTGTGTCTAGTCTGTGCCCTATTACATAGATCTAATGTGTGTGCGCACGCACACTCACTACAGACATACACTATTATATACACACACATATGTACAAGCAGCATTACAAATATGTACGTAAACTGTCTACCACACCTATATGCATATAAAATAACAATAAATATTATGTATGCAGGTCTTCTACTCCAGTCTTCCCATATGCCTGTAGTCAGAATCAATTCCTCTGCTTTGAAGCTAGAGAGCTGGCTTATGTGTAGAGCCCCTGGTTGTGGTTTTAAAGACTTTGGACCATGATGAAACTGCTGATCTTAGCAAGGATCCCACATCCTGCTCACTTGTCGATTTATTGACAAGGAGAGTCTGAAATGCTTATTTGTTAAAGGAGAGTGAATTAAAAGCTGTGCGTGGCCTGAGCATAAAGCATACACATGGCTCGGCTCTTCCAGCCCACAGCTCTTTTGGGCAGCTGATTTCATACCTTACAATATATCCTGAAGCGCATGTGGCTCCTCAGAGCGGTGATCCTGGCTTCAGTGTAAGAAAAGAGGCATTCAGACAGGGGAGGGCTTCCTTTCCTTCAACACGGGAGGGCAGAGTGACCGTCTCCGACAGAGGATAGAAGAAGGGCTGGAAGCTCTCTCCTGCCTTCTTCCCAGCCAGCCTGACAGCCAGCCACAGGAGCCCACAATTATTACTGGGAGCTTGCCCTGTGCCCAGCAGCCCTGTTCAGAACACTAGGGAAACGGCAATGAAGAACAGGAATAGAGGCTTGCTGCTGTGGAAATGACATCCTAGACAGAAAAAAACACCAAACAAACCCGCCCGCAGTACATGAGTGAAATGATAAACATGTGGTATGTCGGGAGGCAAGGAGGAAACGAGACAGGGTGACAGGGTGCGGGGGCAGGGACTACTTATACGGGATAGCCAGGAAGGTCTCTTTGAGGAGGTCCCTCTCAGCGGCCCGAGGCTGGCGTCCGATTGCTAGCTTCCAGCTCTACTGCAAGGCGGTACTGCTTTCTGCGCCTCTCCGCAGAGGGAGGGCTGTGGCCACGACTCACATTTGCTGCGGTAAGCCGGAGTCTTCAACGATGACAATTTTCAAATGACCCAGATACTTCACTAAGGAGACGGACCATAATTATTAATAGATTTTATTTTTAGAGCAGTTTTGTGAAAAATTCTGTCCCAAGCACAGTGCTCCCACAGCCCCCCTCCTCCTGTTCGTGATTTCTCCTTACATCTTGCATTCCCGTGATGCATCTGGTGCCTCAATGAACCCATCTTGGTGCAAGACTGTTAACGGGAACCCCCAGTTTACATCAGGACTCAAACGGTGGGTGCGACAGGCCTCTGGGTTTGGACAAATGCACTGGGGCACATGGTGGACCATGGCTAAATGGGTGATTCTTCTTTCATTTCAGGCTATCTTTATTTCAATTTTGTTGGAGCGTAAACGACTCTGATTACTTGCAGTTTGGGAAATAGAGACCCAGGCCCATGAAATAGGTACCTGGGGTGGGAGCAGAGGAGTGGGGAGACACCGTGGGTGAAGCAGCAGTCAGGCTGGACAGGGGAGTGCTAAGAGTGGAGGCCTTTGAGAGACCTCTGTCTCCATCATCACCTCTAGCCACGAGGCTTCCTCTCCCCGGCTCCCTCATGTGGATGCCCAGGCTGCAAGGACGCCGTGTAGCTGCCACCAGTGGCCTGAGTCTACCTGTGGTTGTACGTGCGAGCTGAAAAGGAATTAAGCAAGCTCTAACAGAGAAGCAGGTCAAACGCTCCGTCAAATTCAGTAATAGAGCTCCTCCAATTAAGCAGCTATTAAAGCTACCGCTAACGAAAAGCAAGAAGCAGATGGCACCGACTTTGGGTTTTCAGCCACAGAAATAGAACAAGGAAAAAGAAGACGTGTCTATTCCTGAGATTGGGAGTCTAGTACCGAGGTTTCCAGCACACAGAGAGGCAAATGCCTGGACAGCTGCTTAGGGCAGATGGGTCCTTTGGCAGCTTACTGCTGCAGGGTTTGTATGACGTCGTGGTTTGGACAGCTAACGGGAGACCACCTGTTCACAGCAGGTGGAAGGCCTCACTATCAGCAGGTAGTCCTTGCTGAGAGGGAGATACAGAGCAAGAGGCAAATTTTTGGAACCTCTGGAAAGCAAATGGCCCTATAAGCACAGGAAAACATACTTCACTCCAGGCCCATGGGACGCAGAGGCCACCACAGAGAGTAGTCATCTTCTAAGAGGTTTTACTTGGGAACATATCATGACATTCAAATGCCATGAGATAGATCATTCACTGCAAAAGCTCTTTTGTTCTGTTCTACTCTTCTAAAAGGGAAAGGAGCATAAACATGACTTTGGAGCCACCTTAATATACTTTAAAACTAGCAACCATTTATTTATTGAAGGGGAACATTTTAAGATAACACACCTATGTGTTGCAAAAGGTTTAGAAAATACATCTTCCTCCTACCTCTCTCACACAAGTACGCATATCTCCCTTCCCCAGAGACAAACACTGTTACCCACTTCCTATATATTTTATCACACACGTGCCTAAGTAAAATCCTATGTGTGCATGTGTGTATGAGTGTGTATACATCTCCTTACACCATTCTTTCACAAATGATGGTGGGTCATAAACACTATTCTGTACCAGGACTTTGCCCGCGCTCCTACATAACAGTCTATTTGGGGGAAGCTTTCATGTTCGCACGGACAGAATTGCCTGGCTCTGGACTGCAGCATTTAAGATGAACAAAGGCATACTACCGGTCAACTTCCGAAGCACATAATCTGACTTGATTTGGGACACCCCACCCCCCTCCTTTGGGTGGAGTCTCTGCTCCGGGAAAAAGAGCTCGGACTTGCCAATAGGGCTATCTCAGGAGTCGATGGGTGACATCTGCCTTATTGTTTAAGGCAACATTACATGTGGGTCCGGCACCTGAGAAATAAGTAATGGGTCCAGTTTAAGTCAAGTCTTCAGGGAGTCAGACAAAGGCTGATGGGTGCTTAGTGGGATTAAGTTTCAGGATTTGGACGGAAGGCGGTGCCAGGGAGTGCTTGGCTTCAGCTGTGGGAGAAGACTGTAATGAGGAGAAATGGGTGCGAGTAGAAAGAGCAATGTGCTTGGGTTTTTTTTAGTAATTGTTTTTAAATAATTATGTAGGGGAAAATGAGGAGCTGATATCAAGGGCTCAAGTAGAGAGAAAATGTTTTGAAAATGACGAGGGCAACATATGTACAAATGTGCTGGATACAATGGATGTATGGATGGATTGTGATAAAAGCTGTAAGAGCCCCTAAAAAATGATTAAAAAATAAATAAAATAATCATGTGGTATTTCAAATACACCAAAAAGTAGACGGGTGGAGGGTGGGTTGGAAAGGGGGAACTGATTACAAGGATCTACATGCGGCCTCCCTGGGGGATGGACAACAGAAAAGTGGGTGAAGGGAGACATTGGACAGCGTAAGATATGACAAAATAATAATTTATAAATTATCAAGAGTTCATGAGGGAGGGGGGGAAGGGGAGGGAGGGGAAAATGAAGACCTGATGCCAGGAGCTTAGGTGGAGAGCAAATGTTTTGAGAATGATGAGGGCAATGAATGTACAAATGTGCTTTACACAATTGATATTTGTGTGAATTGTGATAAGAGTTGTATGAGCCCCTAATAAAACGATAAAAAAAGTAGATGGGTGAAATAATGAACTCCCATTACGCATGTTTATCATGGGCTGGTTGCAACAGTGCCCCATGGGCAGGGACTGCATGGCAAAGACGAGGCTCTAAGACCTGCCTACGAGCAGCCATGTAACCCCTATGGATGTTTGTGTATCAGGAATGCCAATGCTATAGCCCTTTCATAAACAGGTGTATGAAATGCCCCTCATGGAGCTTCTCCTTCGTAGAGGAGGGGAGATGCACAAGTAAATAAGCAGCATCTCAGGTAACCATTGGGCACCCGCCCACTGGCCATGCTATAGAATCATCTTAGAACACTCTGGGGTATGCAGATGACATAACCTTGCTCACTGGAAGGGAAAAGGACGCGAAGCACTTGCTGGTGAAGAGCCAGGACTGCAGCCTTTGCAGTGTGGATGACAACTCAATCAGAGAACACCAGACTCCTCACAACGGGACCAACAGGTCACAGCACGACGCACGGAGAAGAGGCTCAAGTTGTCCAGGGTTTTGTCGTGCTGGCTTTATGACCAGTGCTTGTGGAAGCAGCAGTCAAGATATCAAAGGATGCAATGCATTGGGTAAACCTGTTACGCAGGATGTCTTTAAAGTATTACAAAGCAAAAAGGATGTTCCTTTGAGGACTAAGGTGTGCCTGACCCAAGCTATGGTATTTTCAGTTGCCTCATATGCATGTGAAAGTTGGACACTGAATAAGGAAGACGGAAGAAGAATCGAGGTATTGGAATTCTGGTGCTGGTAAAGGATTCTGAATGTACCAAGGACTGCCAAAAGAGCAAACACACCTATCTTGGAGAAGGACCGCCAGACGGCTTCTTAGAGGCAAGGATCACGGTGAGACTTTGTCTCACGGTCTTTCGACACGTTACTGGAAGAGACCGGTCCCTGGAAAAGGACATCCTGCGTGGTAAAGTAGATGGGCAGCATTACAGAGGAAGACCCTCGCCCAAGGAGTGACATGGGGGCTACCGCAACGAGCCCAACCATACTAGCAACTGCGAGGAGGGTGCAGGACCGGGCAGCCTTTGGTTCTGTTGGACACAGAGTTGCCCAGAGTCAGAACCGATTTGGACCTAATTTGTGGACATTTTACTATGTATTAAAAAACCCAAACTTCTCGAGGGTAGGAGGGGGGAAAAAAGAGGAGCTGATACCAAGGGCTCAATAGAAAGCAGATGTCTAGAAAAGAATGATGGTAACTGACAACACAAGTACAAATATGCTTGATACAACTGATGCATGGATTGTTGTAAGAGTTGTAAGAACCCCCATTAAAATGATCTTTTAATTAAAAAAAACACACATAAAAACGAACGTCTAAAATAATACCCTTATTTGTTGTGAATGTTAGCATTGTGCTAGTCTAATTAAAATAGCTACCATTTTTTTCCATTCCTTTCTTCTCTCTGTAACTTGGCTATAATTTTGTTCATGAATTTGAAATCCCAATCCCCTTTCTTTACAACCTTTTAGGACTATGAATTCTGTTCACATTTAGTCTATTAATGGTATGTTGTATTACTTTAAACCTCTTCCCCTAAACATGTAACTAGAGAACTTCCTGGAATATACTTGAGAGAAATTTGGAAGATAAAGAATTGGTCTAGGGTTAAATCCCTCTTGCCTTTGGATTTTCATCATTAGCCCAGAAACTAATAAGATTACTTACATATGTCACACCTTTATGCTTCTACGACACAATGTGAATTTTAAAGTCACACCAATAGTATGATACTTGGGAACAACAACAAAAAATAGCTTAAAAATCAAATTAACCTTTCCTCAAGAAGTCAATAGCAAGTTGATGACTACATTGTAAGACAAAATTTTAAACCTGAATCTTCTTGGGCAAAGAGGAGTTTTACCTCTCATTTTTACTTGACCTCGAAATCTCTAAGAATAAGCTTTAAAAATCCAGCGTTTCTCCAGTCTTCTCTCTACCTGTGAAAAAATAGACCCCATCCTACAGAGCTGGAACTGTATCGACATGTAAGACTTTTAAAGAACTAGAAAATTCTTACGTACATAAAAGGGAGGAAGCACACAACAAGAAACGGATGCTGGAATGCACATGCTAGGAAAAGCAGGCAAATGGACGAGTTCTAGCACCGGATTTACATATTCCCACCATTTGTAGAATGCATTTAACTGGGTTGGAATTTTCTCAACAAGGACGCATATGGAGATAAAATATTTTCCCAAGCAAAACCCTCATCTTCGCTAGCACAGGCAACCGAATGAAAGATAAAATATAAAACACCAAACCCATCAAATAGACTGACACACAGCAACCCTGTTTATGGTTTCTGAGGCTGTGAATCTTTAGCGGAGCAGGCAACCTCATCTTTCTCCTGCAGAGCATCCGGTGGGTTTGAACCGCGGGCCTCGCAGTTCACAGGCCAATGGTCACCTGCAAGCACCACCAGGGCTCCTCTAAATAAAAATAAGAAACACATTAAAATGCTTTTAAATGCCCACATTTTGCTAGGATTAAATACTAGGAGGGAAATATGCTTGTTTACTTGTGTTACAGGCATTTACTGCAGAGAAGTTTCTAGAACTTTCCCTCCATTTTAAACTCTTTAATATTTCTCTCAACTTCATGACTTGGCAGGTGGAAAGACATTTTTCAAAGAACTCTATGCTTATCAAGAAGGGTTGGTGGTACAGTGATTAAGCTGCTCAGCTGCAACACAAAGGTGGATGGTTCAAACCCACTGACCGCTCCATGGGAGAGAGATGTGGCTGTCTGCTTCGGTAAAGACTGCAGTGTAAGAAACCCCATGGGCGGTTCCACTCTATCCTACAGGGGCCCTAGGATCAACTCTATGGCAAGCAGGTTTCCTATTTTATTATTACTTTTTGGTCTTTAGTTAAGTTCTTATTTTTCTTCTACCAGATGACCAGTGAGCACTATTTTCCTAAAGCATTTTAAATCATTCAAGTGTATGAAACATTTAAAGATCCATTTTTAACTAGAATACAAGGTTCAAATAACATAAAATAAGTGATCTATACAGACCATCTCCAAAACTAAAATCGACAAAAATGAACATAATAGTTTGGTGGGGTCTCAAAAAGTTAAATACAAAATTACCTTATGATCTAGCAATTCTCCTAGTATATGCTCAAAAGACTTGGAAACAAGAACTCAAACAGATACTTCTAAGAGTGTTCAGAAGAGCAGATAAATAAAATGTAGTACACATAATACAAAGGAATGTTACTTAGCCATAAACAACAGTGAAGTTCTGACACATGCCATGATATGGATGCATCTTGAAAACATTATGCTAAGTGAACTGAGCCAGATACCAAGGGGCAGATGGTATATGAGTCTATTGATATGAAATATGTAGAATGGGCACATGTCAGAGACGGGCTGCTATTGGTTGTTAGTTACCAGGAGCTGGGGAGAGGGGCACATAGGTGTGGAGTTAGTGCTTTAAATGGATACCGAGTTTCAGTAAAGAACTGATGGTGCTGACGGCCGCACTGCATGGGAATGTGATGACTGCCCTGAACCGTATGCTTACAAATCGCCAAAATGGTAAATGCTTTGTTACACGCGCGCGCGCACATGCACACACACACACACACACACACACACACACACACACAATATTACCGCAATAAAAACTGAATACTGTAGAATTATACATTGTGGACATTTGGTTCTCAATCTGGCTTTGTTCACAGAAACAGAGTCACGTTGACAGTTTAAAAAAGAAAATTCGAATATGGGATACCCAGTTACTTCTGGCAACATGGGAAAGGTCGTTTAGGAAGAAGAAGGAGTCGGATGCTCGTCTCATTTCTGAGTCACTGAGTCAGGATGCGTGCTCTCCCCCAGGAGCCAGGTGGTGGGAAGCAGAGACAGTATGCACGGAGGAAGAACACCTTCCTCCCTCACATGCGCGTGCCCACCTCTGGGAGAAGCAACTCCACCTTGCACAACATCCCAACCATGTCCCTACTTCTAATGATCCCCTCGGGGTCCTCATCGTCAGCCTGGGGCTTGCTCCTGATTTCGATTTCTCACCTCAGCATGCACCGCAGCCACATCCAGGTGTCCGTTAAGCTTACTATGATGTGCTCAGCAAATGCCACATTCATCATTCTGTTCACGTTATTGCCTCTCTCAGGAGTTCATTCCACCTCTTGAGGTTTCATGGATCTATCTGTGATACCAACTTTGCGCTCTGATTTCATCGTCATTCTATGTATATTAACAGTGACACAAATGGTTTGCCCTGATTACTAAAGGTTAGCAGTTCAAACCCACCCAATGGCCCCACAGCAGGAAGACTCAGCACTTTACTTCGGTCAAGACTGCAGCCAAGAAAACCCTAGGGAGCAACAGTTCTACCAAGTCACACAGGAGGTCACCGTCAGTCAAAACTGTCTCGACACAGTGTTGTTTTTGCGAGTGTAGATGGAAAAATCATGACAACAAGAATGTAGTTTCGCTGTCTCCTGGGCTTCATCAGATCTGGATCAACAGTGAAGAGATGGCCATTAGCAAACTGCCACAAGGTTGGTTCAGCAGGAAGCTAAAGAAGCAGAGGAGCGTTTCTCATCTGGAAATCAAGTCCAGATGTGAATTGTACCTTCGGAGGTTGCTCTGACGGAGAGAATGACTCAGTACATGAAGATGGACACCAAACAAACACGTTCCGTGAGTTGGAAGAATCAAATCTTACCTCTTGAAGTGATTCACCAGGACGCCAACCAGCTCTCCAATTCGACTCTCGTGGGTTGGCTGCTTGCTGAAGAGGCAGACAATGAGGTCTTTGTTGTCCTTTGTGTGGAACACCACCAGCTGGTCTTTTCCATTGGACACACTCAGCCCAGTCAACTGTAGAGAGCCAAAAACCATGGGAGGCTGTTAGGATGGTTTTCGAAAGAATGAATTTTAAAACACATTTTGTAATGGCGGTAAACCCCAAAACTTGCATCTTCTTCAGTTTCTTGGACGAGGGGTTGGGATTCATAGGTGGGCTTTGTGGAATTCAGGAATTGCCAGAAATTATATGCAAGGTAGGTTTTATGTGTGGCTGGACATTCTTCTGCACAGAGGGGCCACAGTTCACACGTTGAGTTTTGTTTTGTTTTTCAATATTTTATTGGGGGCTCTTACAGCTCTTACCACAATCCCCCTATCCATCCATTGTGTCAAGCACATTTGTACATATGTTGCCATCACACGTTGCGTTTTTAAACAGGGCTGTAACTCTAAGAAGATAAGGATAACTTGGAAAGTGGACTATCTTGGCTTTCTGGGTCTATGGTTAAGCCCCCCCACAGCCTCTTTCCCCTGTACCACAGACATGCTGTGCCTTTCATGTGTATTAGAGACAACAGAGGATATTAGGACATGATAGATATTTCCCATCACATGCAACACGGGCTGGAACTCTGTTGACAAAAGATCAACCCCTAAAGCGCCCAAGGTCGGTCACTCTGTCTTCTCACCTTGGTTCCTTTGCTGCATAGAACTCAAAACCAAATAATTCATCTGTTCAGTGTCTGTCTCTCCCTTACACCTTCTGCCAAAATTCAAGTTCCTTGAGAGCTTGAGCTTGGTTTATTTTGCTGATTTCTAGAGCTCCAGAGCCTGGAGGAGAGCAGGCACTTAGTGGATATTTGTTGAATGAATGGCTGAGTTCGATTCATTTTTATAGTGCCCTTTCCCCATAGTTTAATTATCTCCATTACTCTATAATATATTCCAGTACTACATCGCTGATGCTTTTCCATGTTAGAGTACACGTGACCAATGAAGTTTGTCTAAGGAATACACGGCCGGCTCGGTATTCAAATATCAATCAATGTAATCCATGACAGTGGCATGAAAAAATAAGAGAGAGAAAAGCAAAAAGCTTACGGTCATAAAAATTTGGCACAGGAAAAGATACTTCACAGGATTCAACACCCATTCATGATAGGAATCTCTCGGCTGACCAGATTTAGAGGACAACTTGCAGCTGTCACTGACTGCCCAACCCTCACAGCGGTCATCACGCTTGGCTAATGGCGCAAGGCGGAAGTTTCCCTGAGATTAGGAACAAGGCAAGAATGCCTGCTGTCCCTGCTGCTCCACAACACCCTATAGGAAGGCCGTGCACCGCAGTCACGCAGGGCCAGGAGACCAGAGCAGCGTCGTGGAAAGGCAGGCATGCAAGGTCTCCTTTCAGACTGCATGGTGTCTACAGAGACGTCCCGGAGAACCTCTGGAGCAGCCCCTAGACAAAGTGAGCTGAGCGAGGTTACAGAACACAGGCCGCCACAGATCCTATTGCTTCCACGAACAACCAGACACAGACACTCAAAACCAAATCCACTAAAGAATAACCCCAAGGCAAAAGTATCTAGATGGACATTTCCAAACAAGCGTAGGACTAATTCGTTGAAAATGATGAAATCTTAATGAAATAAAGAAAAGCAAAATGCTGATGGAAAAAATAAGAACACACTAAGTCGATGGAGTACACCATTGAGTTCATGAAATAGAAAAGTCAACATGGTTAAGCTGTCTACTCATGGACAGACTGAAGGCAAACCCCCCGAGGGTTTCGACCCGTGTTCTTCCCTTACCCCACATCCTTGCCTCTCCACCCGAGGTGACCTCTGTTCTGAATTCTGTGGCTCTCATGCCCTTGTGTTTCTAGAATAGTTCTGGAGTTGTTTATGTGGACCCCCAATACACTGTTTAGTTTTTTTTCTTCACTTTGTTGCCGTATTGGCTTTAATATTATTTTTTAATCATTTTGTTGGAGGCTCGTACAACGCTTATCACAGTCCATCCATCCATCCATTGTGTCAAGCACGTTTGTTGCCATCATCATTCTCAAAACATCTGCTTTCCACTTGAGCCTCTGGCATAAGCTCATTTTCCCACTCCCTCCCCGCTCCCCCCTCCCTTGTGAACCCTTGATAATTTACAAGTCATTATTATTTTGTTATATCTTACACTGTCCAACGTTTCCCTTCACCCACGTTTCTGTTGACCGACCTCCAGGGAGGAGGTTATATGTACATCCTTGTAATCGGTTCCTCCTCTCCACCCCACCTTCCCTCCATCCTCCTGGTATCACCACTCTCACCACTGGACCTGAGGCATTTATTTGTCCTGGATTCCCTGTGTTTCCAGTTTCTATCTGTACCAGTGTGCATCCTCCGGTCCAGCTTGGCGCCATCTTGACTGGAACTCCCACTGTTTTTGAGCTTAACACAGTGTTGGCTGTCTTCTATAACTTGCTTCTTTCAAAATTATTTCTAAAATATATCTACGTCAATGTATAGGCCTGCAATTCATTTTCATCCCTGTAACATATAATCCAGTGAATTAAAGCATGTTTTTTTTGGGGGTGGTGGTGTAGATATGGACAAGGCAGAGGATTTAAAACAGTCTTATCATTTTGGAAAAGAACAATACAGTTGGAGGACTCTCACTACCTGATTACTGCATAAGCACTCACTAGAAGGTTACAGCAATGCAGACTTTGGACACATGTGCAGGAGAGAGCAGTCTCTGGAAAGGGACATCATGCTGGGTCCAACAGAGGAGCAGCACCAAAGAAGAAGTCCCTCACAAAACGGACGGACACAGTGGCTGCCAGGACGGGCTGAAAAGAACCACCGTGAGGCTGGGGCAGCGCCAGGAGTGTCGTGTCGCCGCCTTCTGTTGTGCACAGGGGTGCTGTGACAGGACAAGCCCTGACAGGACTTCCCAATCACACTGCCCTGATGACAACGCGCTCGCCGCAAAGGGACAAAGACACCAGTCACAGTCCCAGAACGAGTGTGAGAAACAGACCAACACAAGTATTTCCAACTGGTATTTGACAAAAGACACAAAGGCTCTTCACTGGAGAGACAATCATCCTGTTCGTTTAACAAATGGTGTGGGAACATCTGGACATCCACACCCCAAAGAAACCAGGTTCCATCAAACGCCCCAAAGAGATCCGAGGTGAAGATATAAAGGTACAGTTATCACACGTTTGGTCGTAAGTCTGTGACCCTGGGTTAGGTAAAAGATCCCATCCACTAGACCACCAGGGCTCCTGCTGGAGAGGATCAGTGAGAGGGTTTATTCACAATTGGCTGAACCTACAGTGAACAGATAAGCCAACCATGATCCACGGATACAGTGGAACGCTAATTAGCCCGCCTCCCTCTTAAAAGAAGAGTGAACTAACGATACAAATGATCAGTATGTAAGATCATGGAGAAATCACAAAGGCATCAGGCCAGTTATACAACAGCTACAAGAAGACAAAGGAGAATGGATCGGGGCTGTGGAAGGTCGGGCGCAGTGGGATGACGCTATCCAAATAGTGGTGGTGGCTCTGTACACCCCGCCCCCCACCGAACAAAGGTATGATTTTTAATATGTAAATTTAAAAAATACCATTTCCTGATTGTTTTGATCCCTACATGTTCCACTTTGGTCAATAAAGCAAAAGTCTGAGGGACTTCACACTCGATGGTCTGTTCTCGGCAGAAAATACCAAAGTGCCACCTCCTGGCCACCACCGGTGCTGTCAGGCAGGCAGGCAGTCGGCACCAGCGGGGTGGCCACTGGGGACAGTGCCTGGCAGCCTCTGAGGCTGGAGATCCAGTCCACATTCTCGGGGGATTTACAGCTCACTGGAGCAGGAGGAGAGGGCAGCCGAAGAACATGTTGGCCGTCCATGGGCTTGGAAGCCCATGTGGTTCCCTGCGCAGAGCTGCTGCCTGACCCAAGGGCAGGTTCTTTGCATGCTTTCCCAAATATCAACATGTCCGTATGCACACAGGCTGTGCAAATAAGTATTCTCATGCCACGTGAATTCGTTTCCGCAGGAGATGAATTCTTAGGTTGGCTCTGGTGAATGCCAGGGCTGCTGCGTTGCGGAGAAGAGGGAGCCATGCTCGGGAGCAGAGAGCTGTTCACAGACTATGCATGCCTCGGGGTTGCAGGGGCTGCAGATGTACCACACGCATATGCTTTTCATGATTAAATTAAAAGTATTTCCATTGGGGAAAAAACATTTTATGTCTATGATGCTTCACTTCCATTCGATTAGTTTATACGTGAAGCTCAAAATGGAATTTATGTAGCATTTCATCGGGGAGCTTGATTGGAATCTAATCAAAAGAGAACGGTGAGAGCAGGAACTGCCGGCATATGCCAGGGGCATCAGCTGTCGGGTCAAGGCAAGGGGGCAGGGTCAGCAGGCAAGACTGGACCTACCAGGCCAGCCACCCCTTCCTGCATGCTACCTGAGCATGCAACGAGCACTTGCCCCTGCAGGGGGTGGTTCTCGTCTTCCCTGTCCCCGCTCTGCCCTGACTTTCTGCGGCTGTGGGCAGGAATTCTTCATTGTATGCTTGGCCCCTACGAACCCTGGTTGGATGCGGGAGAAGTCGATGGTTTGAACCCACCAGTCACTCCACAGGAGGAAGACAGCCTTGGGAGTCAATCTCCTGGGCAGTTCTGCTCTGTTCTATAGGGTGTACCAGTGGGAATGGACGCCACAGCAATGGGTTATGGGCACAAACAGCTAACTGCCAAAAAGCTGTCTTCGAGAGGATGACCGTCTCATCTAAATCAAGATACAATAGTAATATGCGAAACACGTTAAAGCACCATAGACATGGCAGGTTGGCTGTGGTTAGGGACCCACAAGTTGGCTCCAACCCACTGCGACCTTATGCACAACAGAACAAAACACCACCCAGTCCTGCTCCGTCCTCACAGTTGCTCGAGGCCATGGCGGCAGCCACTGGACGCAGCCACGGAGAGGGAAGGCAGTGTGGGGGAAACACCAGCCATCAGCGTAAAGCCATAACACACCTGCCTCTGAACCAAAGTGAGAAGGATGAGGGCAACAAAGGTACACATGTGCTTGTCACAATGGATGGATGGATGGATTGTGGTAAGAGATTACGGGCCCCCAGTAAAATGATTCATTTAATAAATAAGTAAGTAAAATAAACCAAAGTGAAACGCCTTATAAAGCCTTCCTCTCTAATACCTTTCCTACTCCTCACAGGCCCCGGGATCTCTAGCCTGGGATACATCTAAATAGGCCTCTTTGTTGTCTGGCCTTGAACAGGGTAGATACAATCTCTTACTGTAAACATCTCAGTTCTTCCAGACTTGCTTTAGTCAGGAAGACCAAACTACATCAGTATGACAAATAGGAAAAAACAAATACACAAACAAAAACCAAACTAAAAAAATCCCAAGACAAAACCCACTGGGTTTCTGGGGCTGTGAATTTTGTGGGAGCAGACCAGGAAACAGATCGGCTATCCCAAAGGAGGGAGCTGATCCAGAAACCAGAGAGAAGGGCAGGTCAGAGAGAGTTGTGGATTTCTGGGAGAGAGTGGAACACCACCCCCGTTCTCCCCCCCCCACCCAACTCTTCCATCCAAACGCCAAGTACTAGGCACAAAAAATAAGCATCTACATAGGAAAATAACACTCAGGTTTTAATTCTCTTTTTAAAAAATTGCTTCTTGTAGGAAGGTGTGGGAAGCGCAGAGGAGGAAAACTCATTAATTTTATTGTCATTCACAGAGAAGATTAGTATTCTTTGTGCTGACGATTAAGAAAGATGGATTTAAATACCCAACAGTAACCATCGTTTAGAAAAAAAAGGAGCACATAACTTTCTAATCATTAGTAAAAAATACATAAATAAAACCTGAGCAACAGAGCAACCAGAAAATGAAAGGAAACAAAAGGAGGCATATAAAATAACTAAACGTCAGAAAAAAATATTGTCAATTTCTGCAATGAATGCAAAAGGGATATAATTTTTGTTGAAAGATTGAGGCTCAATAAACTGGGTCAAAACCAAAATTGATATATATATTTTTTGGTTGTTATTTTTGTCCTTTTTATTGGCAGGTTTAAATTGTTGGCTAAAAGTAAGCGAATTTTAATCAGGACAAAACATTTTATGTTTTATAAATTTGAAACCTTTGTGTGGTAATTTTTAAAAAGAATATTGAGTGGTTTTATCCACAAACTTGGGATTTGGACAGACTGAGTGAATATTAATCTAACCTGTCAGGGCACTTGGCAAAAGTTTAAGCCTTAGGAGGTAGATGTCTTTGTGTTTGTGCCTTTTTAAAACAAAATCATTTTATTGGGGGCTCGTACAGCTCTTATCACAATCCACACATACATCCATTGTGTCAAGCACATTTGTACACTTGTTGCCCTCATCATTCTCAAAACATATGCATTCTACCTGAGCCCTTGATATCAGCTCCTTATTTTTCCCCATCCCTCCCCCAAATTGATATTTTAATAAAAGATGTACCTAAAATAAAAAGACACGGGAAGATTAAACAAGCAAAAACTTGTTTTTATGCACTGAACACATAATGTACAAATGGTTACAAAACAAAGAGAAGTGGACTGAATCCTGATTTCAGGAAAGGAAGGCAGAGAGAGACTTAATCACAGAATCAGCAGATTTGATTGGTGGCTGCATGAAACTTTCACACGCATTTACTACAGTCATTAACGCATTTACACATATTTATGACATGTTAGGCCACAAGGAAACACCCCTCTGCCCAAGCACAAGAAGTAGAAAAGGTGTTTGCCATATGCTACCAGGGAGCTTCCAAAAGTTCATGGAAAAATTCCATTATTTTTGAAGCTTCTTTGAATCCCCCTTTGTCAAACCATAATACAATACAACTAGAAAATTATAACAAAAGATTAACAACAGCAAACTGATCGCAGAGAATTAAAAAACTAAACAAAACCACATTCTAAGCAAGTCCTGCTTTAAAGAAGTCGTCACAGTTATAATTGTGGATGTCAAAGGAGTTAATTATAACCTTACACATAAAAATGCCTGGGGTCAGCCAACGCTATATTCAGAAGAAAATACATAGCCTTAAATTCCATTTCTTATCAAATAAGAAGGAAGGGAAGTATGAACTAAAAAAGCTAGCAATGAACACGTTATTTCCCCAAGTTAAAATACCCACAAGTTAAAAATGAGATAAAATTAAAAGAAAAATTAGTTAAGACAAAAGCAGACGTTGGTCCATTTAAGACCTAGGTCTCTGAAAAGACACACAAAAGAACCCAAGCTGTGGTAGGTCCAATCAAGGAGAAAGCGAACCCTACTATGACGCTCGGGATGAGAACAAGATGTAAGAACGGGAGTGCTGATGATACAACTAACATACAACTTTGCATTAACAAAGACTAAGCATTTGGAAATGTATAATTCTATTGAAATATAGAAATTACTAAAACTGACTCAAGAAAAGATAACACAATCAGAATCAATTCATAAGCAGGGGCATCTTTTTTCTCCTGCTGTCAGAAAAACATTCTCCTAAATGCTACTGGGTTGACATGATGTCATAAGTAAACTTGGAAGGCTCAGGTGATTCCTATGCAACTTAGAATGTTCTTCAGCAAAGAACAAGAAAGAAATTATCCTGATTCATTTTATTTAAATCTAGTAGCAAAACTTGATGAAAATCTCTCTCTCAATGAACTGAATCTAGTACAGCGATAGACCATGCCCAGAATAAGCGTTCAATAATAAGCAATGCATTGATATAATTCCACTTCACCACACTCACGCGTTATCTGTTGTGCTTTTCTAGTGCAGTCTGCATGCAGGCTCAATGGGTTTCGCTTTTTCAAAGTCAAGTACAAAACATGGTATTTAGATTATTCTTATTTTATAATTTCCTACAAAATTAAAACAGTATTCTTCTCTATTGTAACTGATATTCAAGTGTACATCTTATGTCATCACTACAATACGAGTTTCATTTTATTGGTGTTTTCTAATCACCAATAATCTTTGGCAGCAAAGCATTGTGGACAAAGCTGATGATGGACATGTCCCACTGAACATTATGGGGGTGAAAGTCAGTACCAGTTTGACCACAGAGACTTTGTCTTCATCTTTTACTGCAGTTTTTGATGGCAGAGACCAAGTACATTAAACTAGGAGTCATGGTTGTGCTGTTGGGTAAGCATTGGATTGCTAACCACAAGGTCAGTGGTTCAAACCCTCCAGTTTTTTGGAAGGAGAAAGTTGAGGTTATCTGCTGCCACAAAGATTCACAGCCGCAGAACTCCTGCCTGGGGGCACTAAGAGTCAAAATCAACTCAATGACAGTCAATGGTTGTTTGTTTATTTTTTGGCAGGGGGTGGTGGTGGTGGGTTGCGGTTTGGTTTAAGCATGTAAGGAGCTCTAGTTGTGCAATGATAAAGTGTTTAGTTGCTAACCAAAAGGCTGGAGGTTCGAACCCACCACAGAAGGAAAGACCTGGTGATCTGTTCTAAAGACCAGGAAACCATGGGGAAGTTCTACTCTGTCCTACAGGGAAAGTCACTGTCCTGGATTGAATTGTATCTCCCCACCCATACCGCCTTCTGCCTAAATGTCTGTTTATTTGGTTGGGCTATGTGATTCTTTGGTTTGGTAATTAGTGTAATGATGCCCCATGATGCACTAAGTTAGGAAGAAGGTGAAGGTTGGATACAACCTCCTTTATCCTGTCACAGCCCTGATCTGATGTGAGGGGCCGTTCTCTGGAAAGTAGTCTGCAACACCTGATACCTTCCAAGAGGTAAAAGGAGCGTGGAGAGAACAGGGATCAGCGAACCCTACCACCAAAGAGCCAGTAGAGCCTGGAGTCCCTCTACTGTGAAGCTCCTAAATCCTGGGGAAGGCTGATGCCAAGTCAACACGAGGATCTCAGGATGCTGAAAGAAGCCAGGACCTTTCCCCAGGGCCAACAGAGAAAGTCTTCTCCTGGAGGCAGCTATCTGAATGTGGACTTCATCCTCCTAAGATGTTGGAGAATACATTTCTGTTTATTAAAGCCACCCATCCATGGTCTTTCCGTTCTAGTGGCTCTGGATAACCGAGACAGTCACCATGAGTCACAGTCGACTCGCTGGCACACAATTGACAGGAAGTATGTCAGAGGGCACCTCCTAGGTTTTATTATTTAAAACACACACACACACACACACACACACACACACACACACAGCCAGTAAAACAAGAACTACCTGGAAACTACAGCATGTCATCCCATTCCCACCAAAATCTTAATCCAATGGCCACATGATTTTTAAAATGAGGTGTAACTTCTATCCAGGACAATCCACATATTTTAAGGGAGTAGGTGAGATAGAATTAATATGCAACAAGACTAATAAAGCAAACACAATATTAGTAACATTAATAGAATGAACACGCATGTGAATGATTTTTGAAACACAAATCAAGATAGAGAACATTTCCATCTAACCAGAATGTTCCCAATCTTAAGTTCTCCACCTATAAGTCAAAGTGGCTTAAAAAGTCTTGAGACGTGGAAAGATCAGTGTACTTCTGAGAGAGAGCTGGCAAGCCAGGCATCCAGGGCACTAACCACCCACGCCAGGTATCACCCTGGCTCCCTCTCCTTTCTCTGTTGCCATGGGTTGTGCCAGTTAGAATGTGAGCATTTTACCAAGAAGAGAGTTCATCGTTGAAGGTGACATACCAGCCGATTGCTCTAATGGTGATCTTAGAGAGACTATTTAAATTTTCATAATAAGTGTGTATACATTTATTAAAAACTACTTACAAATACTTTTTGGATGTCTAAAGGCTCTTTTTTTAAATAATAAATCATTTTATTGGGGGTTCTTACAAATACCATAACAATCCATTCATCCATTATATCACGTGGACGTACAATTGTTGGCATCAACAATTCCTAAACATTGCCTTTTTTCAAGAGCCCTTTGATAGCAGCTCCTCTGTTTATTCCCTCCCTCCCCCACAAACCCTTACTATATTATGTATTATTATAATTTATACATATCTTATACCACCCATTCTATTCCTTCACCTACCATCCTGGTATTCGTCCCCCTCAAGTGGGGTCATTCTGCCGTCACTGCTACCCATTCCCCTCCCTGCTGCCTCCCCACCCTCTCCTGGAACTGTATTCTCACTACTGATTCTGAGGGGGTGGTCCTTCCTGAATTCTGTACATTGAAAGCTCTCATCTGTGCCGCGGTATGTACACCGGTCTAGCGGGATTAGTAAGGCAGGACTGAGATCATAATAGTGGGGGAGGAAGGGTTAAAGAACCAGAGGAGTGTTGTGTGTTTTGTCGAGCTAACCTGCCCGCAGGAAGCATTTTCTCCTCCGCGCAGTACCTCTGCAGGATCGTCCAATTTATAGGCTCTTCTTATAGTGTGATTCCCTATGATAGAATTTAACGTCATTTGGCTTTTCTTATAGACAGGCAATCTTTGGTTTTCAAATTTTGGTTTTTAATAATGATCTTTAAACATTTTATGTTGGGGCTATAACATCCCCTCATTTTATTTCACTCTGTCGGACAGGAGCCGACACCAAGCATATTTCTGGAGTCCTCTGGCATGCTAGCACATAAGGCCGAAGGGAGGGTTACTCTTCCCCCAACGTCCATTCCAACGACACTCCATTTTGCTTGTGAGCCTTTTGACTTCACATTTCTCGGCATTTTCCTTTCTGAATCTTTACGTTTCTTTGTGCACGCACAGGTTTTGTCGATGGAAACGGCATCCATGAGACTCACTCATTCGCTCGCTGTCATCGACTTGATGCTGACTCAGAGAAATCCTGTAAGATGTGGTAGAACTGTCCTTCTGGGCTTCCGAGATTGCAACTCCTTACAGGAGTAGAAAGTCTGATCTTTCTCCCACACTGTGCCTGGTGGTTTCGAACTGCCGACCTTGAGGTTAGCAGCCCAATGTGTAAGCATTATGCCATCAGGGCTCCGTATCAAGGAACATGCTATCTGTGAAACACAGAATCCCACCCAACAATGTTGAGGAGTTGCAGATTTCGGGAGGGCCCGTGAATCACAGGGCAAAGGTCTGACATTTTGTGACAAAAGACTAACAGCAGGATAGGTAAGCGCTCACAAACGCTTTGGAACTTTAAAAACCGGTTGTCTTTTAAAATGATGCGTGACACTGTTGTGAGCACCAAGGACTAACGAGGGAAGAGACCTGTGCCTGTGCAGTGTCATGGCGTGTCCTCTCTAGTTCTCGTCTGTGGCCCCTCTTCCAATCAGGCTTCCTTCCTGGCAGCAGCGGCTCCAGCCGTCCTTTCCTCCTTTGGTTCCCGCGCTCTGCATGCACTTCGAGGGCCTCTGAGGACTTCGCCATCGCCTTGGGTTCTTATCCTCTGACCAAAGGTTTGCCTGGCACACAAGGAGCTTTCAAAGAATGATAAACCCAAGCCCCATGCCATCGCAGCCACACGATTTCTTGGTGTCTGCTTGTATTCTGATTACACACACACACACACACACACACACACACACATTTCTTCAGGTGTCTGCTTGTATTCTGATTACACACATACACACACACATTTCTTCAGGTGTCTGCTTGTATTCTGATTACACACATACACACATTTCTTCAGGTGTCTGCTTGTATTCTGATCACACACACACACACACACACACACACACACACACACACACACACTGCCTTTATGGATATACTGCTCTGTACTTCAGTTCTTGGGTTTGACTGTAGAGTTATAATATTTACACTCTTTTGATCTCAATTAACCAAATGATTTGGCTGCTCAATGATAGAGAACATTCTGTTTTCCGTTAAAAAACTTGGAAAGCAGCTGCTCTGGCTTTCTCCAGGAGGCCGGGTGACTTTAATTTCTCACTTTGTCTCGTTGTTCTCTGTCCGTGTGTTTCTCTCTCTCTCACCCTCTTATTCCCTCCTTACTCCTTGTCTCAACTAGCTAGAAATTAGAAATCTTAACAAAGCCACTTCATCGTAGGGGAAAAATGCCTGGGTTGGGGACACCTGAGAGGCTATCACTTTACAAAGGACCTTTTTGAGAGCAACAAAGTGCTTGCAAGCTGACACAGCGCCATCCAGTGGATTCTGACTCACAGTGACCCCACCCCACAGGACAGAGTAGACCAGCCTGCGGGTTGCCAGGCTGCAAATCTTTAGGGGAGCAGACAGCCTCATCTTGCTCCTGCCACTGTGTAAGAAGGGTCACTACACCGAGTTCTCCGTGCTGTGAGGAAGCCAAGCCTCTCAGCCCCAGCCCCTGATACGTGAGTGTAGGAGCGCCCAGCTGATCTCTACCCTCAGCTGTCGCCTGCCTCCTCTGTCTTTGAGTCTTCCCAGCGGAGGACATTCGGGAGTGCAGGCATCGTGCTGCTTCCAAATTCCAGACCCACAGAAGCGCACAAGAACACGGCTGCTGTCTGACTCCTCTGTGTACAGACTGGTGGGTCATACAGCACTGAACACAGGAATAAAAATCTGGAACAAGGAATGAGGTGTTACTGTAACAAAATCCAGTTGGAATTGGTTTTGGGGGTGGGTGGGAGCTGGAAAGCTGCGAGAGGTTGTTCTTGAAATCACAGAGGCTTTAAGGAGGCAGCCAGAGAAGACTTCCAGGAAAGCACCGTCCCTAACCAGTCGAAGCTGACTCAGAGCGACGCTACGGGGCAGGGTAGACCTGCCCCTGCGGATTTCGGGACTGTAGCTCTTTACGAGAGTAGAAAGCCTTCTCGTTCTCATTTGGAGCTGCTGGTGGTTTCGAACTGCTGACCTTGTGGTCAACATATAACTACTACATCACCAGGGCTCTTTAAAGGAAAGTATAGATGAAAGAAAGGAAGGAATATATCATTTCAAGCAAGAGGAAAGAGGACCCTTGATATGAAGCGGTCAAAAAATTGGATCACGGTTGCTTATGAAAAGGTAGAAAATATATTTAACAAACACTTGATCTCGATGAATCCCAGAAGAATAACAGAAGCGGTGTCTGACTGCTTCTTCATGTACAGGACAAAATGCGAGGACAGAGAGATGGGCTTAATAAAGAACCGCTCAGCTTTCATACAACATTTAGAGGATTCAAAAATAAAACTCCTTCTTATTCCGAGTTTCTCCAGATGGCAAATGACTCTCAAATTAAGAAATGGTGTCGGGGCAAGGATGAAAGCAGTGTGGGGTTGAACTACCCCTTGAAAATCGTAGAGAGTACAAGGCAATGCTTTCTAGAACCTTTCAGACAGACAGGAAGTCTCTAACCCAGTGGTTCTCAACCTTCCTAATGCAGAGACCCTTTCATATAGTTCATGTGGTGGGGACCCCCAACCATAAAATTATTTTCATTGATACTGCATCACTGTCATTTTGCTAGTTATGAATCGGGCGACCCCTGTGAAAGGGTTGTTCGACCCCAAGAGGGGTCACGACCCACAGGTTGAGAACCGCTGCTCTATAGGCTTGCTGACACTGGAAATCTTTAGGGGAGCAGACAGCTCCTCAGCCTGGCACACAGTTCTCATGCCATGGAGTTGATGCTAACCCACAGCGACCATACAGGACAGGGTAGAGCTGCCCCTTCGAGTTTATGGGAATCGAAAGTTCTGTCTTCCTCCCTCTCAAACTCTTGACCTTGCAGATCAACCCCGACACCCAGGCCCCCCCCCCCTCCCCGCAGATAATAGGCATGTTAAAATGTTTAACGAAGAAAGGAAGCTCAGATAGCATCACTGAGTGAGAGGAAGCTGGTTTGCCTCAGTCAGTGACATCTTTTCCTACACATGGAGAAGCTGTCCTGCCAGCGCCCCGTGGGGCACTGCACCCCCCCACCTACCCCCACATAGACATCTGGGTTTTGGGTGTTGTTCTAAAAGGATCTGTTCCTAGCAATCTGACCTCTACATAAATAACGTGTTGTCCTCATTTTTTTTCCATGTGCTTCTCCACAGAGATGGCCTTTGAGAGGCGTTATGGATCGACCCTTAATGATTATTGCTTTCAGACCAAGCTTGACTACATCTTTTCCATTTGAAATTGAATTTCCAAGTCTGGGACTAAAGAAAATGGACCCTACCCCATGGAGAGGCACTGACTTTTGACCTTACAGACTGGCTTACTTCGTGCTATTTAGCATAGCAGTGGTCTCCAAGCTCAATAACAAAAGGCTTTTACTCCTGACCACGTGTCACGAAAGCAGGCTATGTAACTTAGAAGTCACAGTTCACAGTTTGTAGAAGCACGTGGCTCACTCTAATCCAATAATAAAATCACCGGGTGCTTAAAAAAGCGACACAGAAGAGCAGAAAGATTGCTTTATGGCCAGGCCATTAACAAGGGAAAAAAATCTGAAAATCGAAACCTTAAACATCTGTCCCTTTCTACATTTCCCTTAGGCGGCATGGTGATTTTTTGTTTTTTTGTTTTTCCCTAAGAACAGAGGTTTCCAGCTATGTAATATCACTCAGCATCTGCCTCTGTTTGGCACGAAAAAATATAAAAATATCTGCCTAGGACATTCAAAATAATAGCGCTTCTAGGACGTGTTAAGAATTAATTAGGAAGGTACATATATTACAATAATAAATAAATAAACCTGAGTGGCACTCAGGGTCTGCCATGAAGGGATTATACACTTCCCATTAAAGAGGCCTAATAAATACATTTCAAAGGCTGGAGAAAGAGGCGGGAGCAGGGGAGGGCAAGGGAACACCAGCCATCAGCTGACAGCCTCTTCCAGATTATGAGATTACCATGGAAACACCTTCCCTTGGGATGCTGCCATGATGGTAGGGTGCTTTAGAAATGGCGATGGTGAGCAGAGCTGGCAGGCGGATGGATTTCAGCACGGCTCACCCTCGTACATATTACAAGGGCAATCCATCTTCCAAATGAAAAGGTATCTTTCTAGTGAGTCACGTCAAATAGAATAATAAAGCATGAAGCCTGGCATAATTACAGCCCATTTCCCTCCACAAAACAGTCCCATCCTCGCAGATAATTGTCTCTCTCCTCTCTCCCCGTTTGCTTCACGGAACTAAAAGAGGTATTTGTGTAATTAATTGCCCACTTCCTTAGCCATCAAACAAACACTGACAAAGGGGGACTATATCAAACAGCATTAAAGGGCAGATGCAAACCTTCTTCAAACAAACCCACCGACCCCAAACAGAGCATTACTCACCAACAAAAGAAGGGGAGCTGGAATGCCAGCGGGGCTCAGGCTAAATATTACAGTTTTTGTGGTCTCAATGGCAGAAACCAGGGAACAGATAGTGCGTTTATGCAAATTAAATGCAATCTTGGCAATCCACTCCCTGGGCACTGGGGTGGGAGGACTAATGTCCGCTCGTGATCAGAGGGCAGATGTGCGTTTACTCTAGCGGCATGCCTCGGCCACAAGCTGCTATTGTGCCCGCCGGTTTACCTGCAGGGTGATTCTCGGAGGCAGTGAGGTTCAGATCAGTGCATTGGACACGAGAGGCTGTTTTGTTCTCCATCTCAAGCCTCCACAAACCCCAGTCTCACCGTGGGTTTGCATACTATTCAAATTCTGACCACACTGCTCACTGTAAAAAACGTAAGCCTTGCTGACAACTGTGCGGAATTGATGCTTTAAGTCATTAAAATAACTTACAACTAGAATAGAGAGACTGACTCCAGGAGAACGGTGGGGTTTGACAACCACGGAGTTCAGCTGGCTGAAACCCTAACCAAAGCATGCAGTACTTGTGCACGGTGAGTCACTCTGCGGCCACCAAAGGGGCTGGGATGTTTCCTTCTCAGATGGCTGGTGACACTCACTCGACGGCACAGATTCTCAAATACCCATGGTCCTGTTGCCTATTTTTATCCCATTAATGGAACCACCATTGGATGGTAAATTGAAGGAATCATTTTTGTTAATGGAAGGGAAAAAAGAGGTCAGATTTTTCTTCTAATTATATTTTGCTTTGGCATATGTTAAAAATCAGTGGTTATCTCCTGAACACAAATGACTATGAGTAAAGAGATGGTTCTTGTAGTTGAAGATTTACTGAGACCCCAGGTTGCGTCAAGTTATCTATTTCTGGAACATAGAAAAATGCATGAAATGACTATATGCTTATTAGAATGGCCAAACTTCCCAAGTGACAATATCAAATGCTGACAAGGAGGCGGAGCAATAAGAGCTCTTATTCACTGCTGGTGGAAACGCAAAAGGCTACACTCACGTTGGGGGAAGAGCTGGGCAATTTCACACCAGGTTAAACATCGTCTAATCACATGACCTAGTGATCATGATCTAGGCATCTACCCAATTAATCTGAAAACTTCTGAACACACAAAAATCTCTGCGTGAATGTTAACAGCAATTTTATTCGCAATCACTAAGAACTAGAAACTACGATGGCCTTGTTGGGTGAATGGCTACACAAATCCTCCCCCCAACTGAGTATTCTTCAGTGATAGCACATGATGAGCTATCAAGGCACAGAAAGACATAGGGCAGCGGTTCTCAACCTGTGGGTTGTGACCCCTTTGGGGGGGGTCAAATGACCCTTTCACATGGGTCACCTGATTCATAACAGTAGCAAAATTACAGTTATGAAGTAGCAACGAAAATAATTTTATGGTTGGGGGTCACCACGACATGAGAAATGGTATTAAAGGGTTGCGGCATTAGCAAGGTTGAAACCAGTGACATAGGGGGGCGCACACTGCTGAGAGAAGGATGCCTGGGTGACAAGGCTACATACCAGAGGACTCCACTTGGAGAGTTTTGGGAAAACTACAGAGCTAGTGAAGGGAGCAAACCTCATACAGTGTTAAGCAGACGCAGCCAGACACAAAAGGATCTCTACATGCTGCCATTTATATGAAGTTCAAAACCAGGCATATCAGAGTGGTGGCCATAGTCTGGAGAGTAAGTGCCCATCACTGTGTTTGGAGCACAGGGAGTGTAAACACAGGGAGCTATTTTGACCACAAGTCCTAACCCTGACTTTCAAATTGAGCTCCAAAGGGCACGGAGGAGGCTGGGCCGTGGGAGTGTACTCCCAGGCTGTCAAGCTGCTCCAACCAGAAGACCCTGATTTTCATCCATTTGATGTCCTGGGCTTCTGCCCATGATTTTGCTCAAGCAGGGGATTAAAAATGGTTGAAAACACCGAACTAGGCCAACTGGGATATCCTCTAGAATCTCATCAGAAAACACGTAGAGACTCAGAGAGCTGGCTGAGGGAAGAGGGCAGGAGAGGCTCAAGAAGAAACAGGAGGAAGAACTGCAAAGTTAGAGAGAACACGCCACTTCCTGCCTCCCGCCTCTGCTGGGCTGGCAGACAGACGGCAGGGTCCTAATGTGTCTAACAGACGGAGTCTCTCTCCGTCTACAAGCCCCTCTCTGCAGTTTTCTGTCTGTGAATGGCAGTTACCCTTCCAAGTGTTTGGATCAAAGAGCTCAAGAGTCCTTTACTCATCTCCCTTTCCCACAAGCAAACCCTGACCACTTCCGTTAACTCCACCGAGACCAGCTTGGTCTGAGTGAACCTTACCTGTTGCTTGAATTATGCTTTTCCTATCTGGGTTCATGCTACTCCCTATCTAGCATGTTCTCAACCCTGCAGCCAGAAAGATCCTGCTGTTCACATTTAGTATGGATCATGTTAGTCCTCTGACCTGAATTATCCAGTGGTTCCCCATCTGTGACAGAACAAATGCTCAAGTTCTTAAAATGGCTGGTGAGGTCCTACGTGTTCTGGTCTTCATTTCCTGATGTTATGCTTCTCGTCCTGCCACCACTCAAATCACTCTCTTCCTCAACACGCCAGCATGCTCATGGCTCTCTGTCTCTGCTGCTTCTTCTGCCTAAAATACTTACCCAACAAATAAATGCCAGGTTTATCCTTCCATCCTTCAAGTCAGCATTTCAGGGAGGCCGGACCATCTGAATGCAAATGATGACACCCCTATAGTTTGTCCCCTTTCCCCATTGCCTGCAGGGAAGCTTAAGGGAATGGTACAAAATACACATCTCAAAATTTTCTTGGCCAAGGAGTGATGGACTGTGGGTAACCCCATGTTTATTCGTCACTGGGTGGCTTTTCAGCCCTCTGTGCATGACAGGGAAAAATTCTGACAGGCTACTGACAAAGGCATTGCCATGGGATGGGCAGAGGGTGTATGCAAAACTGGGAATGGAATCCGAGGGAGTGTGGATGGGCTATGGATAGCGTCTGCATCACCATGTGTTCAGCCCGGGGTCAGTGCTGCATGTCTACCACAATTGTTAAGCATTGTTCACTTTTAAATTATATTTCATAATACTCTTAACGGTAACAATGTTAACATTAATAATGATGATAATGATGATGGAACACAGTGATTAATAGGCAAACCAATTAACATGAAAAAGGATGGTAATTTGGGGAAATAAGTTGAGTTCAATCAGGTGTTTACTTATTGGATTTATATCACTTGCCTGATGTAATAAAAAGAAAGGAGAAGAAATGAAATACATACCAAAAGTCTATTTTTATTTGGCTCCACTTTACTAGGCTTGGACAAAATCTCATTTTACCTTATCTCCTACTATAAGATATTCCAAAAAAAAAAAGATATTCCTTTTGAAGTGACCAAGAGGATTTAAAATGATCTCTAAATAAAACTCTGCGTAGCTCCCAGTCCTGGACAAGCACAGACCTCCCTCTTTCAGATTTTAGGTCACAGCTGTGATTGGTGGATAAGATGATAGAAGTCTGCCTAGAAAAACTATATACAATCAAGAATAACTTAGAATATAATTTTCTCTGTAGCTGCAATCCATTGGCCTTTCAACGAAAAGGCAGAGAGGAGTGAGCGGATGTGTGTTGGGGTGTGGAGGCGAATCCTAATCCCATTATCGAGTCAGTAAGCGGAATTACCTGCCTTCTTTGGACCTCACTACCTCACTACCAACCTACCCACTGCGGTTTAGTCAAATTCACCTCACAGCGACCCTACTGGACTTACTACCCGGAGGGTTTCCACAGTTGCATCTCTTTAGGGAAGCAGCCTGAAATCTCTTTTTCCCTAGAGGGTCAGCGGGTTGGGACTGATGAACTTCTGGTGAGTAGCGGAGTACTTTACCCACTGTGCCACGAGAGCTCCTTCATCAGCAACAGGATCCTTGATGTCACATAAGAAACTATGAAACAATACAAAGGGTTCCTACTCCCTTTGTGGGAGACTTACATGAATTTAAATCATTTCTCAATCCTATTTTGCATAGCAGCCAGTATCGGACAGCACAGACCTCCCTCTTAAGAAAAATCACCCCACACAGGAGAAGATCCAGTAGTCCAGGAAAGATCTTTCTGAAGAGTCATATCAAATATCCTCTCTTATCACTTACCACCTTGTTATCTAGCACTCTGCATGGGCGACAATAATGACAAACCTCTACCCACTACTCTGTGCATTCCTGATGCATGCCTGGCAGTAATGACTGCGGGGTGTGAGCCAAGAGCAATGCTGGCTGTGAGGGCTCAGGCTATGTGTCAACTTGGCTCCGCCATGCTCTCAGTAGTTTTGGCAGCTTTGTAATGGTCAGATGTGGCAGTTACATAATGAGATAACTTGACAATTATGTAAGGATACAGTGGCCCTCCAATTTTGTGATCTGATATGGCCATCCTCCATTCTTAGATGTCGATTTTCACATCATGACCAGCTCTTTTGGAACCTGACCATGCTGATAATGAAGGAGAGAGTACACTCACTGTACACAGAGCCCATAAAGCAGGAGACCAACCCAGAGTGAAACAAAAGCTCATATCGAGATCCAAGGAGAAACTCATCAAATTCCAAATCAGAAAGGATTACAGGATTAAAAAATCCTATGGAGGGTTTTATCATAGAGTGGATTTAGATCAGAGATCACACAACTAGCAACTCTATGTGTGCAGATTTATTGGAGGCAAAGGACTTGCGGATGAAGCGTACAATCGCTAATTAAAGCAGCAAGTTATCATAAAGTAATTACCTCCTGATTCCATTTTCATATAAAAAAGATGCCTTGTGAAAATAAACAAGAGAAATATGTCTATCCCACCACATCTAAGTAGTATGTCAGGATTAGAGAAAGAGCACACAGAATCTACACTTAAAACAATAAATTCCTTTGTTAATCTGTTAGAAATTTGGATCCTCTTCACAGAAAATCGTACAATGGTATAAAATGCAAGATTCAGGGACTCCTAGACCCCCCAAGGTTCTAGGAGCCAGTCAGTCGATCAAGCCATTAGTGGTCCATGACACCAGGTGCAGACTGTTCCGAGAAGAGCAGTGAGTACTTACATTGTACAGGGGGATGGTCTTCATCACCTTGTACTGTTTAGTGGGATCCATCTTATAGAGGTGACGGTCAGTGACAAAAATAGCTCGGTCTTCCACTTTACTAAATCGATTCACCTGTGAAACAAGCACACAAGTCTATAAACCATAGTATCGCACCAAATAATCTGCCTGGAGAACATCTAGTGGGCAGGGGGCTGGTCCTAGAGAGTTCATGAATGTCTACCATGTACCATCTACTCTACCGGATACAGGAGCGGCTAAGAAGGGGTAGCACTTTCCAAATTTGTGGAATTCTATAACAGGAAAAACAAGATAACCACATAAAATATGCAAGGACTAAAAACATATAACCTGGCCATATCTAAAAAATGAAGACATTCCACAAAATGGGAGAAAGTTTCTGCACATTATATCTCTGATAAGAGGCTTGCATGTAGGTTATATGATATGACATGTATTAACACCCAAGTAATAACAAATTAACAGGATAAAAAACCCAAAACATAGATCCAGGAATGGGTTTGGGGCTCAAGCTGAATCCTAGCTCCAACTTAAGAACAATTCGTTCCTATGTTGTTGCCCTGCTCAACACTCACCCTCAGGAAGAAAACACAGAAGACATGGGTGCTATGGCCAAATGTGGAGAAGAATGTAGATGGTGCCCGACTAGCAGATAAAATAGCACTTGGGGTCTGAAAGGCTTGTTTTCAAACAAGCAGCCATCTAAGTGAAATGTCGAATAAGTCCAATGGAAGAAGCACACCATCATCAGTCACTGGAGGATGGTCAACCATATAATCCGAAGTCGATGGAGGGATCAGTCTCAGAGCCTTGATTGTGAGAACCCAGGGTACAGAAGGCTACGGCTGACAGTGGGAGCCCAGGATTCAGTTGTGGAATTACCTAGGCAATAGGTCTCCAGAGCACTCTCTCAATCCACAACTGAGGGACAGGAGGAGAATGGTCACCAATCAGAGTGCATTGAAGCGATGAGTACAGAAAATCAGAGGCATAACTCTGACTTGAACAGTTAAAACTTTGTCGGTAGATCCCCCTCTGATGCATGCTGGACTTAGTCTGGTTCCCTAAGTTGGCTGTATCTTTGGTTTGTATTGCTCTATATGGGTTTTCTTGTCCATATTAGGCTGTATCTCAGAAGTGTCATGTCATTGGAGGGCACCCTTTTGAAGTTGTGTTATATGGTTTTCCATTTTTCAATATATAAAACCCAGGATTGATGAACCTCTAGACATCAAGTGGATTAAGGGTTTCAGGGGGAGAGAGTGGTGGGGTGGGTGTGAAGGGGCGGCAATGTCAAGGGGTCCATGTAGAAAAAGAATATTTGGAAACTGATTGTGGTAGCAATTGTACAATTTTGCTTGATGTGATTGAACTATGGAATGATATGATAGATATATTAATAAAACAATAACAACAAAAAAACAAAAATGAAATGCATTCCAAATTCAGTAAGAATATATATATATATATATATAATTTAATAATAAAAACCCAAGTTCCCAACTTAAAAAAAAGGATAGGTAAAGGATCTGAATAGACATTTCTCCAAAGAAGATTTGTACATGGCTAATCAGCACATGAAAAGATGCACTGTATCATTAGTCACTAAACTTACTACCATGACTTGATGCCAACTCACAGCAGCACTGTGGAACACAGAACTGCCCCCACAGAGCTTTCACGGCTGTAAGTCTTTAAAGAAGCAGAACGCCACATCTTTCTCCTGGTGGGTTCAAACAAATGACCCTTTCGTTAGTAGCCAAGTGCTTTAACCGCTGTTCCACTAGGGCTCCTTCATTAATCATTCCCAAAACCAAACCCACTCAGCTTTGTTGATTCGGGCTCATAGCGACTCTAGAGGGCAGCAGTTCTTAACCTGTGGGTCACAACCCCTTTGGGGGGTCAAACGACCCTTTCCCAGGGGTTACCTAAGACCACTGGAAAACACATAAATATTTCAGAATATATAATTATATACTGTTTTGTGATTAATCACTATGCTTTAATTATGTTCCATTTGTAACAATGAAAATACATCCTGCCTATCACATAACTACATTAAGACTCAGAACAGTAGTAAAATGACAGGTATGAAGTAACAACAAAAATAATGTGATGGTTGGGGGTCAGCACATGAGGAACTGTATGAAAGGGTCGCGGCATGAGGAAGGTAGAGAACCTCTGATAAAGGATGTGTGAAGCTGTAATTCTTTTTTTTTTTTTTTTTTGAAGCTGTAATTCTTTATGGGAGCAGACAAGCTCATCTTTCTCTCTAGAGCAGCTGGCCAGTTTGGAGGTTTGAACTGCTGACCTTGCGGTTAGCAGTCTGACACACACCTGAGAGCACCAACAGGGCTCCTTTCACCAGTCACTGGGCAAATAACAGCTGCAATAGAAGGCATGTCACACCCACTGAGCACGGGTATAACACCAAAAACGGGCACTGGCAAGTACTGACAAGGATGTGGAGAAATGGAAACCCTCACACAGTGCTGGCAGAACTCTAAAATTCTAGTTTCTTTTGGAAACTGTTAGTTTTGCAATATGATGCTGTACTTGTTTCTAGGTATATATACCCAACAAAAATGAAAATATATGTCTACACAAAAAAGCATATACTTAAATATTTATAGTAGCTTAATCAAAGTAACACTAAAGTGGAAACAACCCAAATGTCCATCAACTGATAAATGTGGCATAGCTATACTTGGCAATAGACATGAATGAAGGGTGGAGCGCTTCTTTTGGGGTTAGTGAAAGTGTTCTGGAATTAATATACAAATATGAAGAGTCATCGTTGACTTGTATACCTTAACTGGTTAAATTACACGCATGTGAATAAAATCTTGATAGAAATGTTAAAAAGAAGGAACATATGACCTGTGTTTGAAACTCATTCTGCCCCTTTTCTAGAGCACCAAAAAGGTGGATTTTGAACTAAACTCCCTAAGACATATGGCCACCACTTGTCGTACTGTGGTGGCTTGTGTGGTGTGGTGAGGCTGGACACTCTGTCGTGGGAATTTCAAGTACCAGCAGGGTCACTCCAGATGAAAAGACCTTTGACAAGAAGGAATGACGTAGTGACTGCAAATGGGCTCACACAACCACCACTGTGTGGATGGCGCAGGACTGGGCACGTCTGTTCTGCTGTACACCAGGTTGCTACCTGTCTGAACTGACTTGCGGGTGCCTTAAAACAACAATAAAATCTATGCCCCCAACTCAACCTGTGCTGCTGAGGCGATTCCAACTCAGAGTGACTCTAAGTTAGGCAGGGTTCCACTTCCCCATAGGGGTTCCACGTCTGTCAGTCTGCACAGAGGCAGACGGCCACCTCACCTCCTTCTCCCACAGTGGCTAGTGAGCTTGACCGGCTGACATTTGGGTTAGCGGCTGAGCACCTTAACTACCATGCCACCAGGGCTCCTCATGAAATCTACATGTTCAAAAATGTATAGCCTTCTATTGCCCACGGCACCAGTAACTGATTCATAGCCATTACTGTCCTATTGATTTCATGAGTCCTTTTCCTGATTTTCAAAAACCTTCTTACTTGTCTCTGCCCTACTGAAAGCCATTGTTTCTTCAAGCACTCTGTTCCTGTCAGACAGGTCTCTCTGACGCGTCTGTGATTTTCCACTGCCTCTTTCTTCTCTTTAACCAATGTATACTTGAAGCTATTGCTCAAGTTCTCACTTCATTATAAAACGTCCCCAATTTCTATAGTAAAAAAGGACCACTCTTTTCTCGGAACTCCTATTTCATAATCATAGGATTCATAAAAAGGTAGAGAGTTAAGGATAACACAAAAAATTAAGGTTGACGCCAAAGGGTTGTTTTCCTGTTAAAACGGTCTATCTGACAATATGAAAAGCTCCTGGCTCAAGTGTTTTCGAGAAACACTGGGTTCATCACTACTGTTTCCAAGTTAAGGCAGGGAAGAAGTCTGGCTGATGTTTATCATTACCAAAACAATGAAATGACATCTATACTTAGTCCGCATTTTCTCATTATGAAGTTGAGTCACTTTCTCTCTCGGCTAATGGGCAGAAATACTCAATTCACATTAAAAAGTTTTGCTTAAATAATTTGAAAGATTGTTGACTTTAAAGTGTGGCTGTTTGTTAAGAAAAAAAAAGACTTGCTAAAATGGTTGCACAGAACTTGGTGTTTCTAACCCACAATTGAGGCTATATTTGGCAAAGGAGATTGGCCGTACTTGTTTTTTCTTGTGATAATTAGCCTAATGACTGTAGCTTCAATCATCTAACTCCAATTAATCCAACCAATATAAAAGGTTACGAAGAGTCTCTGGACTTTCACTGTCACCCAAAGCCTCTGCAAACTGGGTGCTCAGCGATATCATGGGTTTGGGAAGCCCTTTTAATGTAACGTTCAGGCGATTTCCAGTCTCCTTCCCTACCCGCACCCTTTAGTGTTGATTATAGGAGCTGACAGAAGGTGCACCCTGGAAGGCTGTCTAACTTAAGAAAACCATTTCCCAGGTGCCCAACAAGAGCAGAGTGGCTTGATGACGTCTCAAGTCCCTACTGTCCATCCGGATCTTGGAAAGGCCTCATCTCTGCACTGAAGGCGGAGGAGCTGTGGCCTTCGTACTCTTTATGCGTAAGGATAAAAGTCTCAGACTCAAACTCATTGCCACCGAGTCGATGCTAACACACACTAACCCTACGGGGCAGGATGAACTCCCCCTTTGCGTTTCTGAGACTAACTCTTCAGGGGAGTTGAGGGCCCTGTCTTTCTCCCGAGGAGCAGTTGGTGGTTTCAAACTGCTAACCTTGCAGCTAGCAACCTAATGCATAATCACCAGGCCAGCAGGACTCCAAGGTTAGGAATCCTTTTGTTCATAAGGTATCTTTCTAGCAAAGCTCCCTACTATAACTCAGTTTACAAGCACAACGCTTGTGGCTTGGGAATTATTTACTATCCAGGTTTTAATAGTTTATTTGTGCATTTTCTTCAATCTCCTCAGATGTCTTTTCCACGAGTTAATTGAATCCCCCC
>NW_022111358.1:7862223-7894123 GCF_000313985.2 Echinops telfairi
CGCTTTAGACTGAATTCCTGCACTGAGGATGCTAGGTTAGATGACCCACCTATCGGGGTCAGGAAGACACACATGTCTGCAAGTGTTTGTACTGTGCTCTTTGGTGTAGCTACCTGTATAAAATCTCTAGACTCCTGAGTGTATTGAGACAAGTTTTCTTTCTATAATCAGAAATTTTAAAATAGCTCGACTTCATAAATTTTACCTAGAATTTATATCCAATACAGGATTCCTGTTAATTTCTTAATAATGTATGCTGGTAAGCATGAACTCTGATGAAGTGATTTGAATGAGTAATTCTTCCATATTTACAAGGGATCTTTGGCTCCTTTACAAGGTGTTAACGACCTCCAGAGGAGCCCTGGTGGCACAATTGTTAACTGCTAACTAAAAGGTCAGTGGTGTGAACCCATCAGCAGCTACCTGGGACAAAGCTATGACATAAAGATGTGCTTCCACAAGGGTTACAAGCCTTGGTAACCCCATGGGGCAGTTCCACTCTGTCCTCTAGGATCGCATAAGTTGGAATTGACTTGATGGCAACAGCCAACCAAGAGAAAGGGATAACTTAGACCTTGTTTATATGAAGAAGCTGCGACCGCTACAGGGGTAAGGTACACAAGAAGCAAACAAGTGGAAATGGCGGCACACAATGCTAGGAAGAAATTGAAGCTCGTTCAGGGGTTGGGAAACGTACGTGAGTGTTTCTGTGAAGGGCTTCTATAAGAGGGTTCCAGAGTGCCTACATTTGCAGGTAAATCTTTTCCTGAGAAAGAGAACGAAGCCCAGGGCGTATTCTACATCGGTAGTTAATGTCTAGCTGATGCGTGATGTCTCAATCCTCAATTTGAGCCACAGTTCCCTCAAGGAACCATGGTAACGCCATGCTTCTCATGACTGGAAGTAAACAAGGAAAAGAACCCCCATCCCGCAACTAGAGTAGAAGACACAGCCGGCATATGGAGAGACAAACATCACAGATGGCCACGGAAAACTGTGGATCGCAATGGAATACCGCCCTCTAGAGTACTGGAGAGCAGCCTCTAGGGGCCTAGAGCATTACGTGCTTAACTAATAGCTAGAAGGCTGGTAGTTTGAACCTCCCCAGGGGTGCCTCGGAAGAAAGGCCCGGTGACCTGCTTTCTGCAAGGTCAAAGGCCCCAAAGCCCCATGCAGCAGTTCTATGCTACACACATGGGGTCCCCACGAATCAGAACAGACTAGGTGGCAACTATCAACAAGCAACAATACAAATAAGCCCCCAGTTCCTTCAAAATACATGGTAACTACAACAATGGAACTGAGCACACCGATGATGAAGCTGGTACTCTCTCATTGCCATCCAGTCAATTCTGACTCAGAGCGGCCCTGTAGGACAGGACAGAACTGCCCTGGTGAGTTTGTTTCTGAGGCTGTAACTCTTTAAGGGAGCAGAAAGCCTTGTCTGTCTCCTGCAGATCTGACTGGTGGTTTCAAACTGCTGACCTTGTGGTTAGCAGTCCAACGTGTAACCACTGTGCCATCAAGGCTCTGTACTGGGTAGTTTTTGTCTATGAAGTTGCGATGGGCCTGAGTTGACTCAATAAGCAACTAATAACAAAACCACACACACCACACACAATCTTAATTATGTGACATTACATACACACACACACACACACACATACATGCACATACACAAGGGCTTCAAAAAGTTTGTGGATAAGCTCCATTATCTTTCAATTCTATTTTTCAAGGGATTTCTTGAAGCTCCCTTGTATGTTTAATTTCTCTCGATTTCCAAGTTCTTATCCAAAATATAGAGGAGTTAGAGGCTACTTTGAAAGCATTTTTAGCTTTGGTAGGATAGATTACATCTCAAAACTCCAAAAAAAACCTTGGGGAGGGCAAAATGAGCTGATACCAAGGCTCAAGTAGAAAGAAAATGTTTTGAAAACGATGATGGCAACATATGTACAAATGTGCTTGACACAATGGATGTATGCATGGATTGTGATGAGTTGTACGAGCCCCCAATAAAATGATTTAAAAACAAAAAATGAAAAACCTAATCAATGCTCTAAATATGTCCTTCACAACCAAAGCTTCATTTTTCAGTCTTCCACGTGATAAACGCGGTGCCTGAAATTAAGAGTAAAACAGCATCTCGGTGACGGCACCATGAGTAGGTAGGTAACATCACACAAACACAGTTTGCCAGAGGAGAGGCCGCGCTTGTCAGCAGGCCTGGGGCAGGGTGCACGCAGAGCTCCTCCCGCTGCGCCCTGTACAGTTCTGCGGTCCAGTCTGAGCCACCTCGGCGAAACCCCGCTCCTCTATCGACAGGCTGGTTGGAGAAACGCTGCAAACCAAGCCTCCTCTAGAATATCTATCCCCACAAATCCATGGACGGCGCGGATAATTCTGCACTTCAGGGCAAATTTAACTGTTTATCGCAGCATTTCCCCAATGCAATTAATCATGGAGGCCTCTCCCAGCGAACACCTATTAATAAATCAACAGAAAACTGTGAGTGTTACTGAAAGCTCGGGTGGAAAGGACCAGTTATCACTACGTTAAAGGAGAGCTTCTCGTCTTTTGTAGAATTGTATGCAGGAACATGTGCGTGTGCTGCGAACAAAGATACCATTAAAACAGGGCAAAAACGTGTTGCATAATGTCACAGGTCACGCCAGTGTCAGAACCAGCAGACCACAGTGATGCAGTGCACCATGAGGTCCTTTCTGTGATAATGCCTGTGAATTTATCTACAAACAACAATAAGCAAAGCTGCAATTTTTTTGAAGCTCTGTTGGAAATATTACTTTCTTTTTAAAAAAATGGAAATTCTACAGAGAACACGTCACAAACCCTTACCTTCTGTCTTAGAAACTCAAATTATCCTTCAAATTTCAAATAGGAATCAAGTGAGTGGGAAGGACATCATGTAATAAAGGAAAAGCTTTCAGTTGCATAACTAAGCTAAATCAAAATGGCAAAAACCCCTACATGCATATGCAAATTCCTAAATCCTAGACTTAATGCAAATAATTATGGCATAGGAAGACTATTCTTCTTCCACGTAGCTTCATAAATTAGTAGCAAAACTAGATCATCGATTCGGTTTTGGAAAAGATCTCATCTTCTCTCTATTATTTAAAGCTAAAGTCCTCAACCAAAAAAACAAACAAACCAAAAACTAAACCCTCCCAAAACAAATCCTACCATTTTGCTTTTGCCTGAATGTTTCCAGTGACCTATTTATAGGAACAGTACCCGGGGGGGACCTGAGAGAAAGTTTCCCTGGTGAGGGAGTCCAGGAGAAAATACACGCTGGGGAGAGCAGTTATTTGCACAAGTCTCCGACCTTTGGGGTTAATAGGAAGCAACTGTTTTCAAAAGAATCAAAGCATCAAAAAGAGGGCTTTTCTAAAGCCGACATCAGCAAATCCTTGGGATGGGAAGGTTCCTAAAGAAGACATTCTCTAAGCTATAATGTGAAGAAAGCTGAGCTTTCAGAGATCTTGGAAATATAGGCATGGGAATAAGAATTTCTCCGCTTTTACTCAGCAGGCTTCAAGGAGAGACATGTTCTCTGAGAGACAGTAAATTGTCATTACCCCAAGATGACGCAGTTCTTTGCACCCCCAACTCTCTTTGGGCAATTGAACTGATAGATCACTTGACTTCCTGGACACCTTAGCAGGAAGGAGCAAGGAGGGCCGTATCCAGGATAGCAGGCATGAGGATTCATGGCAAGGGCACCTGTCTCTGCTATGTTCACATACTGCCTCATGGTTTTACTCCGGCGTGTGTGGATGTGTGCATCTGGTTAATAAAATCCATTTCCTGCTTGTCTCCTTGACTCTAGGTGCACTTCTGAGTCTAGGAGCTCACCTAAACTTTGGATTGTGCGCCTCACCCTGAGATACTCCCAGTATGCTCTCCTTGACGCCATTTATGTCATTCTAAAGTTACACCAGTCTGACGTCTGCTTTTTAAGTCTCTATATTTAATGAGTTGAACTTTTCTTCCTTATCATGTTTAAACACATATTCAAGACATGTCCAAACTTTCAAAAGAGCTTGTTGGTCCTCCGGAGATGAATCTCAGAACAGACCGTCAGGATGGAAGAAGGCTCCTTCACGGTCCGCATTACGCAGATGACACAACCTTGCTTGCTGAAAGCAAGGAGCATTTTCTAATGGTGACCAAAGACAATGATCTCTTTTTCATTGAGGTGGATGGATTATACCTCAGTCAGAGAAAACAAAAATCTGCACACTTAGACCAATAAGCAACATCATCATAAACAGAAAAGAGACTGAAGCTATGAAGGATTTCATTTCAGTTGACTCCACAATCAACAACCATGGAAGCAGCGGTCAAGAAATCAAACAATGTTATCTAACTGGGCAAATCTGCTCTTCAAAGACTGTTTAAACTTATTAATTGGGAATTAATACATACATCATATAATTCCATAGTTCAATCACCTCAAGCAGAATAGTACAGTTGCTACCACAATCAGTTTGCAAACATTCTTTTTCTTTCTGGACTCCTTGACATTATCAATCTTTTACTCCAGCACGCCCAATGTACCGCTTCTCCCACCCAAAACCCATATTCTATTTGCTGTCTCTATAGGCTCATCAATCCTGGGTTTCATATACCGAAAACACATAACACAACTTCAAGAGGGTGACCACCAATGACATAACTCCTCTGAGATACACCCTAATATGAACAAACAAAAACCACACCACACAATACAAACCCAACATACAGAAAATGTTGAACACCAGATCAGGTACAGCATGCAACAGAGGGGGGATCAACTGACAGAGTTTTAACTGTTCAAGTCAGCTTTGTGCCTTTGATTTTCTATACTCATCTCTCTAGTGCACTCTGTTTAGTAACCACTTTCCTCCCAACCCTCAGTTATGGATAGAGGGATAGAGGAGATCATCGGAGGCGTATTTCTTATGTAGTTCCCACAAATGAATCTTGGGTTCCGACTGTCAGCCATAGCCTTCTGCAAACCAGATTCTCCTCCGTTAGGCCCTCCTTCGACTTCGGATGATACGATTTACAATCCTTTGGTGACTGATGATGGCGTGCTTCTTCCATGTGGACTTAGTTGACACAAAGACCCCTTTAAGGTGCTAAACAATTCGAGATGTCACTTTAAGGACTAAGGTGAGCCGGCCTCAAGTCAAGGTTATTTTCATGGGCCTCCTGTGCAGGTGAGAGCTGGACAACGAATACGGGTGACTATGGAATATACCATGGAATGAGGAAGGAGCTTGAGAGAAAGTCCGCCAGCACGCGTCTCACAAGCAAGGATGGCAAGTATTTTGGATGTGTCTCAGGAGAGACTAGTCCCTAGAGAGGGACATCATATTTGGTACAGCAGCGGGTCACAGAGATGGCGGGACACAGTGGCTACAGCCCTGGGCTCCCACACAGCAATGACCGTGAGGCCGGTGGAGGGCTGGGCAGGGTTTCCTTCTGTTGTACACAGGACGGCGATGAGTTGGAACTGATCTGAGGACACCCAGCAGCCACAGCACAGCCACAGCCACAGCACACATGGACGCAATATAATCTTCCTCTGCAGGGAGAATATTTGAGCAGGCTTCTGAAAGGTTGGCCCATTTGGTTGCTTTTCAAGGAATCAACTTTGAGTTTCTGTGATTTTTCTCTATGGCGTATCTATTCTCTATCTCATTAATTTCTACTCTCAATCATTTCCACCCACAGCTCTTCAATCCATTACCATTTTGTTATGTACTAGTCACATACGTTTAGCAAATTCATCTTTTATGATGGTTTCAATTTTCTCTGGTTTTCTAATCGTGTGCACGGCTTCATTTCTGATCACAGATGACCTCAGGTTCCACTCCTGCACTTGCTCAACTCCTGCTATCTCCAGCAACCCATGCCCTTTACTCAGACAAGCAGACGTAGTCATGGCCCATCACACTTGCCTCTAGACTCTTCAAACTCAGTGGATCACTTTCCTCCTTTCCAAACCACGTTCTTTCCCCCTCTTTAAAAGAAAGGGGCCCCCAAACTCCGTTTCCTTTAGGAAGACTTCCTAGCCTCACTCCTAATGTCCCTTCCTTTGGTCACTCCAACCATGCGCCACAACCATGCATCACAACACATTGACCATGCAGCCAGTCACGTGCCTGCAGGACGGAGTTTCAGCCCCTCAGCCATTTCCTTCCAAGGGGGTCAGCTTCCAGCCGTCTTACCTTACGGACATGGCAGGAGAAGAGGACGTTCATGTATTTGTCCTTTCGTTTCAGCTCATTAGCAACGGGGACAAAAGTGCCTGAGGTCTGCGGTGTATCTGGCTTCTGAAAGAAAAAGTAGGAAATACAAAGATCAAATGTGTCTGCTTAGCTTGTCACATGAAAAGGCAGCTCCCAGTACCCGGTGTATAACGGCGGGCACGCACACAGTTCCACACGTGCCCTTTTCAGCTCCCCAGACCAGATGGCCAACCACCCGCAGGCTGCTCTAACACCGGAGGGCCTCAACATTGTTTAAAATCAGAAATGGGAGGAAGGAGGCAATGCAGCTTGGAGAACAATCAATAGAAAAGTGGTTATTCCAATAGTCGCTGAGTTCTGCGAGGGAAGGTCAGGGTACAGTATGTTTCTAAAGCAACCCAGAGAACCCTTTTTAAAGGTGGGATGAGTAACGGAAAACATCAGATCGTGCACAGCTAGGGGCAGGAAATCAACTTCTTGTCAGTTAGTATTGCTCACAGAAATGCTTTCGTTTCTGAAGGTGTTTTATTCTTTCTACCAACGCTGGGAGAGAAAGATCTTTTGTCTTTGTTAGGGAGCAGAGAGAGACTCTGAGCTTACCGAAGCAAGATAGTTCCCTTCCCAGGCCCTCTGGAGCCCGAGATCAGCCCTCTGACCCTTCAGCATCTCCATGGCGGCAACCTTCGCCCTGACCTGGGGCAAATCTGCAGCAGGAATGTTCTGGATGAGCCGGGATGCTCTCCATCTACAAGTAAATGCACAGCACATTAAAGACACAACCCGAACCGCTTTTGGAATCAACTGCAGCTGCCGTTAAGCTTAAGAATTAAACCAAACGACTTCCATGTCTTATCTATAGAAAGTACACGGATTCCAAAACATATACAGAACTTGTTAAGATATACATGCTTTTTCTTTCATGCTTTTTAAAAAATGGGCAGATATCTTTGTTAAATTCACTTTGTTGTATGAAAATAACAATTTATATTCTATCAAGGGACCACGAGGGTGGGGGGGGGAGAAAAGAGGAGCTGATCCCAAGGGGTCAATAGAAAGTAAATGTCTAGAAAAGAACGATGGAATCTATGTACAAATATGTCTGATACAACTGATGTATGGATTGTAACAAGAGTTGTAAGAGCCCCCAATAAAATGACCTTTTAAGTAAAAAAAAAAACGGAACAACTAGAACTTAGTGATACATGAGTCCTCATAATACATGTTTAATTCAGAGCATAGGACTTTTAGCATTATCATCCATTCATGCACCAAACGTTACCTGGGTACCTGTCATCCTCCAGGCACTGCTCTAGGGGGTGGAGGTAGAGGAGTGAGCACACCTGACAAGGTCCTCTCAGGTGATCACAGTCCAGGGAGGGGAGACGGCCATGAATCCAGAAATGAGTAAATATAAGGTGTGAGTTACAGTGCCACGTGCCATGGAGGAAAACAAGCTGTGTACGCCAAGTTCAGGAGGGAGAGCAGGTGTTATCGGTTAGGACGGGGCAGGGAGGCACCGCTAATAAAAGGCTATGTGAGCAGAGACCTACAGGGAGTGGAGGGGCAGTTGCATGTACATCGGGGCCAGGGTATTCCAGGAGGAGAACACAGCAAGCAAGCAAGTACAAAAGCCTAAAGATGGAAAGCCGTGAACTTGTTAGGCGGGTGAGCAAAAGCAAAACAAAAACACCCCACAGTCACCATGGAACACTTCAACACACCTCTCTCAATATTCCACAGATTAGGTTGTTTGTTTTTTTAAGCAAGTATCAATTCAATGGAATAGAGAGACTACATCAGGGGATGATGAACTGCAGCATGAGCCACACTGGACCAGGGGCTGCTTTATACTGGGCGCGAGCTAAGAATGTTTTTGATCTTTTGAAAAGAGTTGCAAAAACCAAACCCAAACAAGAAGAATCAATGACTACACAAAATATTTGCTCTCTGGCCACTGATGGAAAGGCTTGCGAATGCCTGGCCAGATGATCAGAACTGTGTGTGTGTTCTCAACCAACAAGCAGAGCAGATGTGTTACTTCCAAATGCTCAAAGACGTGGGACCGTCTCCTGCATGCGTGTTTGCCACTGCATCCTGGGGACTTAAGGCAAAAGCCTGTGACACATTAGGTGTTAAACAAGTACCTGCTGAAGGAATAAATGGCATTTTATAAGAATTAATAAAGTCTAGGCCATAAATAAAAAATCCTCAAACTCTGAAAAGAAGACTATGCAGGTCACACAGTACAACATAACTGAAATTATTAACAATTTTTATTAACAAAAAATGTGCAGCACTGAAAAATACGTATTGTTTATTGTCACAGACAGTGTTTGTTATTATTATTTGCTGTCATGGACAAGTCTCTAGACATATATTCAAGTCACATAATTATACATAAACAAAGACCCAAACTCACTGCCTCTGATCGATGCCGGCGCACAGCGACCGTATAGGTCAGGGTAGAACTGCCCCTGAGTTTCTGAGACTGTAACTCTATTGGAGTAGAGAGCCCCATCTTTCTCCCATGGAGTGGCTGCTGCTTTTGAACTGCTGACCTTGTGGTTAGCAGCCCAGTTCGTAACCACTACACCACCAGGGCTCCTGCATAACAATCCAGATAATAGAATTTAGCTTGTGTTAAAAAGTGCTGTGAGATGTGAGATGTAGGCATATGGGTCATAATTATGAGCAAACCTCTCCTCGGTGCTTACTGCGTGTTCGCATGACATGAAATGCTTTCTGCATATGCACTCCTAATCTTTTACGAGGATTAGGCATACGTGTGCTACGGTGAGAAGCCTTTTACAAATGCAGAGACTGAGGCAGGGAGAGGGGTGACGTTTGCCCACATTGCACAGCCAGCCTGTGGCCGGGCAGGAGCATGAAACCCGGGTCTGTGTTTCTAACCCTTACACGGCCATGCTGCCCTGTGTGTGTGTATGGATAAACGCACAGAAAGGATTCTCCTCGTTGTTAAGGGGGAAAAAGACGAAAAGAAAATGGCAGAGAACTAAAGGGAAGTGTGGAGGGTTTCAACTTTATCTTCAACATATTTTCATATCATTTCCATGCACTCAGACATAATTACTTTTTACATGATGTAAAAAAATTCAGGTACATAGGACATTGGTTCATCAAAACAAAACAAAACAAAAACAACAAAAAATGTGCCCATGCCTTGAAAAGTCTGCCCCAAATCAACCTGTAGAGTATTACTCTGAAGAATAGAGGTCCTTTTGCTCTCAATAAGTCTGTATTATTTAATTTTTTTTAACGAGCAGTCATTTTCTCAAGCAAATGGCTACATATCTGAAACACATCCCTCTTCCTTTCTTTTTAACTCCTTTGAAAGTCACAAAAAGTGAAATTCAGTGGAAGGTGAACTTGAATTTAGTGCGGAACTACCAATCAGGGACCGGGCATTCAGGCTGTCAGTTATATTTCATGGTGTTCTTTGGGGAACATCATGATCCCAAAGGCCACGCTGGAAAGGCACTAGCGTAGCTTTTGAGACTCCATTGATCGTCGACGTCAAGACGATGCTCAGTGTCCCTGGAGCATGGCCGCTCCTCGTTACCGTGGAGTCGATGCAGACTCACGGAGACCCGGCAGGAGGCGCAGCGCTGCCCACAGGCTCATTTCCGAGACTGAATCTTTACTGAGGCAGACAGACGGCCACATCTCAGAGCAGCCGGTGGGTTCGAATCCCTAATCTTCTTGTTGGCAGCGTTTTAACTGCTGTGTCACCAGGTGTGTACCAGATAAAAATAGGCTCAACAAATGAAGAGAAAGAACCTCAAAACAACCACTAGCTCAGATGCAGGGCAGCTTATAAAAGAATGAAGATCAACGGAAAAGGTGCCAAATTTTCACGGGTGTGCTCCTTTTATTTTAAAAATAGCTTCTCTATAAAAGCCAAAAACAAAAACAAGAAGCATTGCCCTTTCCAGGATAGGTAGATCTATAAAGACAGTAACTGGATCGGGACAGGGCGGGGCAGGGGAGGATGGGCGAATGAGGAACTAACAACAATGAATAAGAGAAGGTAATCAAGCGGCCATCAAGCTCAGAAGCAACAAAGCCCACACGGAAGAAGCACACCAGCCTATGCGATCATGAGGTGCAAGGCATCATCAGAACAAAAAATCTTACCATAGTGAATGATGGGGGGATTGTGGAGTGGAGACCCAAAGCAGGCCACTGGAGACCCCTTTACTGGAGACCCCTTGCAAAGGGGTCTCTGTCTCGGTCTCGGGGAGAAGACGAGCCAGTCAGGGGGCGATGTAGCAATGATGAAAAATACAACTTTTCTCTAGTTTCTAAATGTTTCTTCCCCACTCCCCCTATCATGATATGAATTCGACCTTGCAAGTCTGGCTAGACCAGAGGATGTACACTGATACAGATAGGAACTGGAAACACAGGGAATCCAGGGCGGATGATCCCTACAGGACCAGTGGTGTGAGTGGCGATACTGGGAGGGTAGAGGGAGAGTGGGTTGGAAAGAGGGAACCGATTACAAGGATCTATATGTGACCTCCTCCCTGGGGGACGGACAACAGAAAAGTGGGTGAAGGGAGACGTCAGACAGGGCAAGATATGACAAAATAACAATTTATAAATTATCAAGGGCTCATGAGGGAGGGGAGAGCGGGGAGGGAGGGGAAAAATGAGGAGCTAATGCCAGGGGCTTAAGTGGAGAGGAAATGTTTTGAGAATGATGAGGGCAATGAATGTACAAATGCACTTTACACAATTGATGTGTGTATGGATTGTGATAAGAGTTGTATGAGCCCCTAATAAAATGATTAAAAAAAAAGAGAAGAAAATGTTCTGAAGTTGATTGCAGCGATGACTGCACAAATCTTAATGTGATCGACCAATTAAATTGTATGATACGTGAACTCTATATCAAGAAAATGATTTGAAAACAGAAAGAAAAGCTTGCCCTTAAACATGTTCTCACACTGAGTTGCGATCTGTGATCAGTTGGGAAACTAGAAGCACTTCTTAGACATCCCCCGCCCCCCTCCCAGCCACTGCCATCAAGCGTATTCTAACTCACATACACACAGCTTCGGGGGCTAGGAACCTTTATGGGAACGGACGGCCTCTTCTTTCTCCCTCAGTGAGGCTGAACCGCCGACCTTCAGGTGGGCAGCAGTTATGGGAGTTTCCCCGACAGCGTCCTCAGGGCCCCCTGGACCTGCATGAAGTATGTTTTCTACAGCTCGTGATTGTAGGTATGGGAAGGGGCACCACTGCTCGGAGCACAGTAGCCGACTTTCAAGTTTTAGGGTGGCAATCTTAATGAATCACCACTTCACTAATACACAAACAGAGGCCACTTGCGAGCAGCTTATATCAAATAGGACCTTGGATTCAGGGGTGGTGGCCACAGGAAGAATGGGTGGGTGGGTCCATTATTTCAGTAGGCAATTGGATGTCCTTTGAAGAAATGAAATCTATAAGACTGGGGACGTAGAAAGTGAACGAAGCGGTTACAGCAGCCGAGAGCTGAGCCGGCATCCTGGTTTTGGATTTGTGGTCTTATCGATGAAGCGTGCAGCCACGCACAGACGCAGCACATGCACACACACGTTCTTACCGATTGAAAATGGCTTGCAGGGCCTCCTCGAATCGGTGAAGGACTTTGGGAGGGGTTGGCCACTTCACGTGCTTGCCATAGTCGCGCATGGTCTTGATCCCCTGGAAGCGGCGGCCCACTTCCTGGATGTAGGACTTGACTTTGTAGCGGCGGTAGTACCTGATTATCGTCAGTGCTGCCTTGGTCCTCTTGTACCGCATGCGGGCCAGCGTGCCCCGCCACACCTTCACAACGGAGGACGAAAAAGGGGAACGTTACTGACTGGCTGATTGGCCAGATGGTAGATGCCTTTGGAAGGACAGACGCTCCTGTACTGAAAACAACAACCAGAACGACAAGTTCAATGGGAGCCAAAGCGTGCCGCCAACAGGAGGTGCTACTAAGGGCCAACTGGGTTCGCTGTTCCTCATTATGCCTTGGAGGGTGTGACCCGGTTTGCAGCAGAGTTCACTTTAACTTTACCATGATGAAAAGGAGTCAAAAGGCAAGCATCTGAGAAGAGATGTCTTAAAAGATTTGAAAAGGAGCAAGATGAGTCAGAAGTAAGTGCCGTCAGCACCTACAGTTCTCTTGGGAAACCCAACTTTGCATCATTCATGCACACTGGCCACCGATGTCCGAGAGAAAGATGAGGCTTTACTCTTGTCAAGAGTCACAGGCTTGGAAACCCACAACAGCATTCTACCCTGCTCTCTCGAGTTGCTAAGAGTCCAAATCAGGCGTCCTCAAACTACGGCCCGTGGGCCACATGTGGCCCGCCGGAAGACATTTATCCAGCCCGCTGGGTGTTTTTGCCCCATTTGTTTTTTCACTTCAAAACAAGGTATGTGCAGTATGCATAGGAATTTGTTCACAGTTTTTATTTTAAACTAGAGTCCGGCCCTCCAACGGGTCTGAGGGACAGTGAACTGGCCCCCTGTTTAAAAAGGTTGAGGACCCCTGGTCCAAATTGTCTGGATGGCAGTGAGGGTCTGTTTTTTTTAACTTGGCCACCATTGTAATGTCACTTTGCATTTACAAACAGAGTCAGGCACAGCCTGTGCACTCCACCCACCTGCCCCCTCTGCGTACGCTCCTGAAAATGTAGGTGTATTCCTAGGGAAAGGGCACAGCCGATTACCGATATGATAGGAATCTTTGTTAAGTTTTTTTCCTTTCACTTAAGCGGTCAGAAATCAATCAGACAACATAGAATTATCTCAAAGCCAGCTTCATCCAAGCACAGTGAGGTCTAAGATAATAATTTTCCCCCCAGGCTCCTCTGTCCAAGTATCCGATGTTTCAATCTCTCAAGCAAAAACAACTTGGGTGGAATATTTGGTTGATCCTGGGCTCCTTCCCTCCTTATCTTCTCTACCATCAAACGTACTCATTCTTCCACACCATTTCCAGCAGAAACCTCATCCTTTCCCTTTCCACTTGCGCATTACCCAAGGTCCCAAACGATCCCAATCATTCTTGTATCAACTCCATGTACCGTCTCTCCCCTCCCCTCCATGTTCCGGGTGATAGTTAATGCTGCTGCTACCTAAATAACCTTTCCACTTCTTAGCCTTCCTTCCCTTGGCTTTTCAGAACTAGGATTTTCGTTGGTTCAAAGACCACAGAAATGAGTAGATGCTCTCCAGACTCCTCCCTCAGGTCCCTTTTATTTCCTCTGAAATCCTGGCCCGTGCCCACCAGTCTCTCTCAGAGGAGCTTGCCTGACGGGGTGGGGGGGGGGAGCTGTGTTCATTTCAGGTCTGACTTCATGCAGACTCTTCTACTAGCAGTCTGCACTGGCGATGCGCGCCGTGTTCAGCCGCCTGCACAATAAAGATGGATTTGTTTGCATGCTACGTGTCAGGAGCTCATCAGAGGATCCCAAAGAGGGAAACAGAAAAACAACCCTACAATATCAAAGGCAAATGTGGCATGAAAGCAGTTTGTGATGGAAATCTAGAACCTGAATGTAAACAAATATCTAAAGACCACAAGGCAATGGAAGCGAGCTCCTTACTCTCCGTGGATTGCGTTCGGGAATGTTTTCAGTCAAAATGGCTTTCCTCCTCGCAGATGGCTGTGTTACGCCCCCACCCAAATGCTAAAATAAAGGCCACTCCTTTAGTGTCTTGGAAAACCAAAGGAATACAATTATAGGGTCGAAGTATGTGATTCCATCTCTTCAACAAAATGCAGTTGTTTTTTAAAAGTTTCATCGTGCTGGTACCTGTTTTTCTTTAAAAAGGAGCCTCCCTGTAGTCACATCTATATAGAAAACCAATCTTAACTTTTCAAAAAGGGTTTTATAGAATTTTTTTTCTCATTAAAATGTTTTTGGTTTGTGAGTGAAGGGAGACAACAGCGTAAGACATGAAATACGATAATAATATATAATTGATCAAGGTTCATGAGGGTGGGAGGGTGGGGAAAAAGAGCAGCCGATACCAAGGGCTCAAATATGAAGAAAATATTTTAGAAATGTTGATGGCAACATATGTACAAGTGTGCTTAATACAATTGAATGATGGATTATTATAAGATTTGTAAGAACCCTCCAATAAAATGATTAATAAAAAAAGCCGTTGGTTTGATTTTCTTATCTATTAGAAACAAACAAATAAACAAACCCCATTTCATAAGTTCTTTCTGAGAAGCACTTTCCCAGCTCCCCCAGCCTTGAAAATGTCAACTCTTTTGGGGGCTTATTTAAATATTGTATCTGAGAAAATCGAGTAGTACTAAAAGGCTCCCATAAGCAGCCCTTCCTCGGTCCCACCCAAACAAGCACCTCTCAGGTTCACTCCACAAAGGCCAACGATCCTAGTGGCTACTTCTGGTGTCATATATACAAATAATATACAATACATGGCATCCCTTGTTTTATAGCACTCAGCTTTACTAAGCTAAGCGGATAATGCATTTTTAAAAAAAATTTAAAAATGAAGGCTTGTGGAAATGCTGGACCCTAGGAAGAAAGGCCTGGTGATTTATTTCCAAAAAACAGCCAATGAAAACCCTGTGGATCACTACTGATCAACACTGATCATGGGGATGGCCCAGGACCGAGTAGCTTCTTGTTCCGTAGCCTGTGGCGTCTCCCTGCGTTGGGGGTTGAATGGATAGTGGCAAACAACAGCCTTGCCAGACTGAGGAGTGAAACGTGGCTGCCCTTCCTTAACTCTATCATGCAGACTTGGTTTTTTACCCGTGGTTAATAACGGTCTCATTTTTAATTTGCTTTGTTTTCTATAGGCCAACTATTTTTCTGTAAATGCACTCGCAGAAAAATCAAATGATCAGCAGTAATATTTCTAATTGTTAAGCACAGAAATGGGCCCTTTCTCTGTGATGCTTCCGATATTTCTAATTGTTAAGCACAGAAATGGGCCCTTTCTCTGTGATGCTTCCGATGTGCTCATCCTCCAACCTGGGTTGATCTGGAGGCCCACGGAGCAGCTTCTACCCTGGACTTTTCCCCACCACTCTTCACTGTTGGTTCCTTCATTCTTTTTTAAAAATTTTTTATTTTATTTTTTTTGGTTCCTTCATTCTTGAGTTCTTTTTCGGCATTTTCCTCCCTTCAGTGGTTCCAAGAATGGTGTGTGGTAAATTTCTATTCTTTCATTTCCTTCCGAGTGCAAAGCAATGGCCTGAAATATGAAGATCTTTCTTGGGGTTCCAAAAATGGAGTAGTTGAGGGCAGGCTTTGGGATCAGACGAAAGAAACCCAGAACCAAACATGCTTCTGTTGAGTAGGTCCCTCCTTTCTAGGTTCCATCACCAGTGCCCTAATGGTGCAGCGGGTTAAGCACTGGACCACTAACCAAAAGGCTGGCTGTTCAAACCCAGCAGCTGCTCCGTGGGAAAAAGATGAGGCAGGCTTCTTCAGTCAAGTGCATCATTTCAGAACCCCATTCAGAGTGGAATTCCTAGCAATTCCACTCCGTCCTCCGTGGTCGCTGTGAGAACAAACTTGACAGAAGTGGGCTGAGTTTGTGGGTTCGCTCTTCAAATCCTGGTCCCATTTCACAGGAGCTTGGGCAAGCTTCTTAATCTCTCCAAGTCTCAGGTGGCAGTTACATAACCTTTTGTCAACTTGTGAAGGGGTGGAGTCTAGCCTGTCAATCAGGTCACAGCTTGATGACCTCATTTGGAGGTGCCATGGAGATAAAAAGCTCACTGGAGGCCAGATACACACTCACTCCCTACGAGACATTTCTGCTGACAAGGCACATAGAGCTAAGCTGATGGTAGCCAGAGCCTTGGAGCTGGAGATCCACTCCAACATTAAGATGATTCCACCGCCACTGGATCCACAGGATTTTCCACCCACTGGCCTGTGATCTTCCTGTATTTGGCGTCATTGCATGTGTTACATGAGTCTGAACAGGAACCAGACTGGTATCAGACATATGGGCTAATATTGGACTTACAGACTGGATCTGGATATTTTCTTAATATACAATTCCTCTTTGATATAAAATTCTTTCCTATACATATGAGTCTCCCTAAAATTGTTTCTCTAGTCTACCTGGACTAACACATCTCACTTTCCTTATTTGCAAATTGGGGATGAGAATGGCATGTTATCTCATAAGGTTGTTATGAGGGTTAAAAGAGCTAGTACACAGAAAACACTTAAAATAGTGCCTGGTAGGGTAGTAGTACTCAGAGAGTATTAGTTGCTATGAAAATTTGAAAGTGTATCTGGTGCACAGTGATTAAGAACTCAGCTGCTAAAGAATGGCAGTTCAAATTCACCAGGTGCTCCACAGGAGAAAAAGGTGGCCGTTGGCTTCTGTAGACTGATAGTCTCTGGGACAGCTGACTGAATCACTACCATTGAGTCAATGCTGAGTCATAGTAAGCCCCTGTGGGTTTCTGAGACGGTAACTGTTCAGGGGAGTAGAAGGCTCGGTCTTTCTCTCTCAGAGCTACTGGCAGTCTCGAACTGCTGACCATTTGGATTGCAGTCCAACACATAACCACTGCACCACCAGGCCTCCTATGGGGCAGCTTCAGTCTGCCTGAACGGGTCACCAGGAGTCCGATTCCGCTTGAAGACAATGGGATTTGGTTTTTGTTTCAGCTGGGCTGTGCGACTTGTTTTTGTAGGTCAGTCTGATCGTTGTGATCTAGTGACTCTTCAATGAAGGTGAGCTATTTCTCCTTAGTCTCCCAATGGCGCCCAAACTGTGTGTGCGATGGGATTCTGTTAGTCTTCTATCTAGAGCGCGATGGATAAGCCTCAGCTAATCTTGCAGTTGCCTGAGGGGGTTGGAGAGGGCGCCAGGGCAGCCTTTGGTGGGTTCTTGCCCCAAAGTTCATGAAATCCATGCATCTGAATATGCCTTGTGGCATCTGGGGTACATGGTGGATTTGGGGGTTGTTATGGGGTGAGCTTTCTTTTCATGTGGAGCCTTTTCTTGGCTTGGATGAAATAATTCCTCCTTGTAGCTGCTTCCCCCATCCCTTGCCCCTCTTACCGCGGAGTCAGAGGTGGGAAAGGGCAGTCTGACTGTTCTTGCCTGGGGGAAGAAGTCTTCGGGAGGGAAGAAAGCGTCCCGAAAGGGCGAGTGGGAGATTCGGAGTCTTCGCTCAGGACGCCAACGGCTTCAAACACAGGGAGACTTTGCAGAACACCTCCCTGCCTTCCTTTTGAAGAATACATATCAGTGTTTTAGCACTTTCAATCTGACCCCATTTTTTCTCCTCCTGGATGAAAGTCTTCAAACTTGTGGGTACAAAATTGGACTCTCTTTTGGGTTTGGGGGAGGAGGGGATGTCACGTTCCTCACTTCTTATAGGTTTGTTTATTTCAGACAATTTTGGGCAAATATTTTTGTGAGCCCACCACTCTGCAACTAGACACCAACTGTATCAGAAATCCCCTAGGCTTCGAGCCCCAACCCTGCCCACCATCCCAACATGAGAAAAAATGAGCCCTAAAACACTGTCGAGGAAACCAAGTCTACAGGGAAATGATCATAAAGCTTTCCTTGAAATTTCACATTTGGTTTAAACAGATACATTTTCACCAAAGTTGGCATGCTCGGCAGGGAGGGGCTGTTGCCATCTCCCCACCAATGGCCTACAGGTTGAAGAGGTCCCCCCCTTCTCGTTAAGAGCAGCTTCAATGGCTGGGCTTTTCAAGAGCCATGTGAAGCTCATCTCCATCAAGGGCTCTGCCTGATGACAGCTTCAGAAAGCATAATATTAAGTGTTTTTCTCCATAAGCAAAACGCTTCCTATGCATTTGCATATGTCTCGAGAGGTATTGTCTCTGAGGACATGCTGCGATGGGAGAAGGAGCAGGAAGCTGCACGAGGCCCTCTGGGGCCTGAGAGGCAACACTGCACAGACAGAGGCCACCACGCAGCAAGCAGAAAGACAGAGGGCGAGGAAGACAGCCAAGCAGGCTCAGAGGGAACAACACTGGAGTGGCTGAGGTTGGGGATCTAATCCATCTCTGCAGTACCCCTACTTCCCAATAGGCTCTTCTCCCCAGTGTAACCTGCACAGGCCACACTCTCTGGATGGTGAGACTTTGTCTCCCATACTGTAGACACGTCAGGAGAGACCAGTTCCTGGAGAAGGATGCAGTACAGGGCAGCTTGGTACAGTAGAGGCACAAAGAAAGACTCTCGACACAACAGACCGACACAGTGGCTGCGACCTAAGACCAACTGTGAGGATGGGGAGGACCGGGCACTGTGGTGTTGTTCACAGGGTCGCCGTGAGTTGGAGCTGACTCACTGGCACCTAACAACAGGCCAGGGAGCCTCAGCTAACCATTCAACGACTAGCTGCAAGGTTGGCAGTTCCAAGCCACCCAGAGGCTCTTTGAAAGGCAAGCCTGGCTTCTGAAGACATTTTGTTTCTGCAAGGTCACAGTCTTGGAATTCCTGGGGAGCCGTTCTATTCCACACACATGGGGTTGCCATGAGTCTGAGTCACTCTAACAAGTAACCGCAACAGATTTAGGGCTTTGTCTACATCTCCATTGCCTTGCCTAATGCCCCAAACAGTGCCCTTGAGTCCAATGCTGAATCAGAGGGACCCTACAGGAGAGAGCAGAACTCCCTTTGTGGGTTTCGGAGGCTGTACCGCTTTATGGGAGTAGAAAGCCTCATCTTTCTCTCCAGGATTAACTGGTGGTTTTGAACTGCTGATCTTGCAGTTAGCAGCCCCACGTCTAACCCATTACATCCTTCACTAATATTTTTTGAATGAATGAATGTTCTAAACATCAGTTTTCAGGCCCAATACAGGACCTCTCAGCTCAGTTTCAGCTGGAGTGTTTTCAGTTGCCTACCCTTGTGGTCTGGAGGTTCCTTTTTAAGGCACGTGGTTCTTGTATGACACACAACATTTCTTCCTTGCAGAGGGTGGGAATTGTGGCTTTACTTATTAACCCCCTTGATGCATTGCACCTGTTACCTCTGAAGTTCCCTTCTTCTCTTTTCTTTTGGTCTTGGCTGTTCTTGCTAGAGGCCATCCTCAAAGACCAAGGGCCTGCCCATTGGCCAACCATTCCTAGTAAAGAGTGAAAAGTCGATTGGAAGCTCTTGATGTGTGCTGTATGGCAGATTTCACTACAGGTTGTTAGGTGGGGATCAGCCATTTATAGCGGGGCTGAGAGATCGCTATCTTAAAATGTTTTCTCTCTGCTGCCAGAATTCTTAGGAAATGGGGTGTTGGGTGGGGTGGAGGATCTCCTCTTTCAGTCTCCAGCCTTGCACTTCGTCTTCTTGGCTTCATTCTGCCTCTGTGCCTGATCTCCAAGTCCAGGGTCTCCCTACTTCAATTTCTTCAGAGTGCTTTCAGAATGAGCCAAAGGCAGGAGTCCGGTTCTTAGAAGGGTCTCTCATCGCTCCTGACATGGTTTTCCACCCACGGTGCCTATCTCAGCTCTTCCTGCTAGGAGTTTCTGGGTGGAGCAAATGGTTCGTTAATGTGCTCGGCTGCCAACCAAAAGGCTGGAAGTTGGTGATCTTCTGAAAAAGTAGCACAACCATCTGGTGTCACCAAGAGTCAAAGCTGACTCTGTAACAACTGGTCTTCCTTCCTCGGGAAGCCCTGGGGCAAAGTGACTGAAGCACTCCGCTGCTAACCAAACAACCCCCCGCCGCTCCACAGGAGAAAGATGTGCTGTCTGCTCTGTTGAGATTAGAGCCTTGGCAACACCACGGGCCAGCTCTATGCCTGTCCTCCAGCGCTGCTGGGCGTTGGGATGGACCTAGGGCAGTGAGGCTGGTTACCTCCCGGCAGAGGTACCTGTCCTCCCTCTGCCTGGCTTTCTCTACAGCCCTACTCTGGTAAACCAGTTTGTGCTTTTCACGGCTTTTGTTTGATTTCTCTCTCTCTGCAGGCAATTTGATTTCAGCTTTCTCCACCTGCTTTGGGGAGCAGCCACTCCTTTGGGTACTTCCCTGTACTGCGTGGATACCCTTTGTCTCTGCTGTTTCCACAATGGTTCCTTTATTGTTGTGTGCTTATCTAATTGTTATTCTTTGAGTATTCGTTTTAGGGATTTTAAGAGAGAGTGGAGGTAAACGCAGTCTGTCATGTTTAGTTAGATGTTGGATAATGCCATTTTAGTCCGTCCACTGCTTCTTCTGTACATGTCCTCAGTGGTCAGGCTCTTCCACAGCAACACCTGGCAGTCATTCCAGCATGAAACACACGCTGGGAAAGATGCAGGACTGCAGGCTAGACTCCATTCCCTACTCAAGATGGGCATGGGCCCTTCTGTCGGGCTCTCAATGCAAATCACTATTTCATCCACTTCTTGGTACTCCAAACGGGACATCTCTTGGCTTCCATACCAGACCCCTCCAAACTCCCAGGTCCTCTGGTCAACAGGGAAAAAACACCCCAAACTTTTAAAAGTGTTTCCATCCATTTGCGCTTTGTTTTTTCTGACAGACTGAGGGCAGTTTATGGTGGGTAAAGAACTGCAGGAAAGGAGAATTTACTTAAGTTGCAGGTTGATTGTAAAATACGGAAAATGAATCTTTGATATTTATATCACTCTAAATATGTCAAGTTTAGCAAGGTCAGCAGTTCAACACCACAAGCCTCTCCTGGGAGAAAGAGGAGGCTTTCTAGTCTTGGAAACCCAGAGGGGCAGGTCTACTCTTCCTGCAGGGTCGCTCTGAGTGTAAATTGACTCCGTGGCTGTGGATTTGGTTTCGGTTACGAGCTGAACCATGTTGAAACCTTACGCAAAAGGAAACATCAGCAATATGGGCCCTGTTCTTGTTTACATTTTGATGCTTCATGAGCTCATTACGATTTCTGGGCATTAATTTTGAATTTTAAAAACAGTCTTATCATCTTGATGACAGTTTTGCACTCCCTTAAATGTTGTGCCTGAGGGGCGGGTCTTACTGGCCCGCCCTGGCCCTGCGTGAAGAAACAAAACAGAAAGGAGACACCAAGCCCAGGGTTTGGCAGACTGGGGAAGGCAGAGAGGGCTCTGCACTGGGGCGCGTGCACGCGCTAGCTCACTTGGTTTTCCCGATGGTGCAGACCGGCCGAGGTGTTGAGCATCCTGCACAGGAGGAAACCGGGGTTCAAAGAGAACGATATCCTCAGGATCATACGTATTTGATAAACCTGCATCTCATCCCGGTCTGCCTCTCAAAACAGATGGTGCTGTCTCGGTTGCTAAAAGCAACCGAATGGTATACAAAGCAGCGGAGCCTATTAATTGTCTTTCTGAAGCAAGGTTGGACGTGCTGTAGTAATGAGCAGGAAAAATCCCCCAAACTGCCATCGAGTCAATTCCGACTCCTGGCAACTTTGTAGAGGGTTTTGGAGGCTGTACGTCTTTACAGGAGCAGCCGGCATTCTCTCTCTCCCACAGAGCACTGGTGTGTGCAAACCTGATCTTGCAGTTAGCAGTCCACCACCTTGGCTCCAACTTCAGACAGCTGAGGGTTTGGTTTTAAACACAACCGGGCCTTTACATCCCCTACATGTTGTTGCTAGGTGGTGTTGACTCACTTCCAACTCCTAGCGACCCTCTATGTCCAAGAGAGCAAAACGTTACCCGGTCCTGCACCATCGTCACAATGGTGATGGCTTGAGCCCATTGTTGCCGCAACTGGGTCAAGCTACCTCATTGGGGCTTTCCTCATTTTCACGGGCCCTCTATACGCATAGGTTCTCAAACTTATTTGGTGCACCACTCCCTTTTCAGGAAAAAAGAAGAAGAAGAAGAAAAAAGGCTTCTGTGCCTCCCTGTCAGATAACGACTTTGGTACCATAGCCTACACTCTAGGATGAGTGGTGGCATCTGTTTCTACAGCCCCTGATTGTTCCAACACCCCTGAGAGGGGCCGTATTGCCCACTTTGGGACACCCTGCTCTTCAAGGTGGGTAGCTCCCCACTGTAAAAGCATGCACTGAGCGTAGGCAGGCTCTCTCTAGTGGCATTAACCTATTTTCAGTTGTTGTGTTGACCCTGAATAGCAACGGCATATAGTATTCAGCTGATAATAAGGTGCAGAGATGTGGCTATTGAGATGAAACGAATTTTGCAGGTGGCACCTGGTGGCACTTACCACAAACAAAGAGGAGAACTAGGGTGAGCCAGGCACACGCACGGGTCTCAGTGAAAGGTGTGTAGGAATCAAACCACATCCTGCAGAAACTGCGGCTTCACTCATTTTTGCCAAGGGAAACCCCGCGCTGATTAAGGCTCACATGACTCTTCATTACCATCTGGTTGTGCGCTGTGATAGGTCAGGTACACATGGTACACATGCTTTTGCAGAAGCGAGGGAAACCACTGTTTCGGGAGATGATTTGGCTGAGAGGAAGGCCAAGATTGGATATTTTTACAATAGAATACAACCAGATTTGATGATGGGCGAGTTCAATTGTCTCAGTCCTCATGGGGAGGGAAAGAAAGAATCCGCAAAGAACAGTTATTGTTCATAAATTATCCAGCTCAAATAATTTGCACAGAGGCCTAGCAACACATGACATGCCCATTAAGAATCACTCTTAATTTCTCTTTGGGCAACGGGATTTCCATTCAATTACTGGTCAGGTTGGTGATCATGCATTCACCTGAAAATATTTCTGTATCTAAGAGTATTGGCATTTGGGCCGGGGCCCTCTAATTTCTCTTGCTCTGTGAGTTCCTGTTGCAGGTATTAGGGACGCCATGCTCTCCCCTTCTACCAGCCACCTGTTGAATGTCGATGGCCCATGTGTCTCCTGGTGATGGCGGTCTCTAACGTGATGCCAGGAAAAACCAAACAGGCCTCTGGGAGCGCTGGGAAATGACAACATTTCAACCCTTCAAAAGTCCCATCTGGACAAATGCCACAACACTGTCCACTTCTACGGACCAACGCTTGAATTCCTCAGGTGCAATCAGCAGGCAGTGGCCTGACTGCTGGGTGGGGCCAGCAGGAAGGGCCCCTGCTCTGGAGGGTCCAGGCCTGCACTTCCCCCACAGACCACTAGGGGAATGGAGCCAGTCCCGCTTCTGAGGCTCCGGGCTCTCGGCCTGCAAGAGGATGGTGTGAGATGGGATGATTTATGAGGGTATATGCTTGCACTCTAGCCTAGCGGCTACTGATGCCCTAATAAAACAATTTGAGAAAAAAAAAGAAAAGACATATGGAGCTATGCTAGAGCCCTGGAGCTGGAGGAGCCACGTGGAGACCCACTGCCAGCACTGAGATGCTTCTACCACCACTGAATCCACAAGACTTTCTACCCACTAGCCTGTGATCTTCCTGCATTTGGCATCATTGCATGTGTTTCATGAGTCTGAAGAAGACTATATAGATTGGTATCAAGCATATAAGCAAATATTGGATTTATGGACTTGATCTGGACTGGACTGGGATGTTTTCTCAATATTCAATTACTCTTCTATATAAAGCTCTTTTTTATATACAAAAAAAATGCATGTCAAAGGTTCTTTCCCCACCAGAGTGGACCGACTGCTACTGTCTTTGATTTTTTCCCATTTACTTACTGCTGTTCCTTCTAAGGGAAGCGAAGGAAAACCACCAGGCACTCTTTTGTGCCAGCTCCCTGCTAGACACTTAACAGACATTAAAAATAGCTCTTTACAAAGCACCTGCTCTGGACAGATCTCTCTACTGCTATTATGTTTCTTTTACTAAGAAGAATCTGCCACAAAACACCAGGTGGGAAATACATTTGACATAAACTTGCAAAGTCATACATGAATGGATTTTTGCTGGCAAGCACTTGGCTTGGTTAACGGAACATTTTCAGATCTGTGACCCCTGAGTCTTCAGAAGGATTCAACTAACGTCCACAGCTCTTGCTGGTATCCTGGCTCTGGGTCATGGAAGAACGTGGCATTTGTTCATCCCAGTGTTCCTCACTGTCTCCCTGACACCGAGGTTGGGTGAAGATGCACCCCACAAGGGTATCGGACGAGGAAGAAGCTGGAAAAGATCTAGATTACTGGGTGGGGGTGGAGTGGGTGAAGCCTCAAAATATTTTTCTCATTTCCCTCAGAATGTAATTCATTAATGTTACTGGGGTTGCAGAATAAGAAAACATACACTTATTCAGGGCAGATTCTTTTTAATAGTGCAAGTTTACATAAGACATTTAAAAAATAAGTTAAGTAACTGTGAGGGTCACTTTAGCTCTTAACTCAGGTGTGAAAGGAAAAAAAAGATGCGCACAGGGAACACAAAGCATTGTTTGGGTCCCTGTTTTATCATAATAGTAGGTGACGTCATACATGTAACCAGAGTAATAAGTAGCCTTTATACTGGAGCTCTGGTGGTATAATGGCTTATACACATGGCTGCTAATCGCAAGGTCAGCAGTTTGAAACTACTAACAGCTCCGCGGGAGAAAGATGAGGCTGTCTACTGGTGTGCAGATTGCAGCCTTGAGAACCCAAAGCAGGAGTTATGCCCTGTCCTGCAGGGTCGCTATGAGTTGGAGTTGACTTGAAGGCACTGAGGTTGTTTTTTAAAAAAAATACAGTGATTGCTGTGGTAATCGAGGAGCCAAGTGCCAGCTTCTAAGGGGCAGCGTAGACGGTGTCAAATGTGGTGGCGTTACTGTTGCACACGTAGCTTTGTCTTTATTACTGAAGATACAAAGAAAACTAACTTTGCCTTCCTAAATGTGAAAATTGCTACATCTTAATCTGCTTCTGCCCAAAGAAAGGTTTTTATAGCACACTATTTAAAATGTATTGATTCATATGAGTCCTTTAATGATGAAGGAAATTAGGTCTTTGTTGGTGTTTCAAGTACTTTTCCAGCAAACCAATGCTTTTTTGTATTGTTTATAACATAGTTCCATATATGTTTAAAATGTTTTTATGTAGTCAAATTTATTTATCATTCTTTTATTCATACAATTTTATGCAAAGTGGAGATAACATAATAATCATAAAATGTACTGTCCCATTTTTTAATGGACTATAGCAGGGACATCTTCCCAGGTGATAAATATCTTCCTATAATGTGATTTTGAATGGTTTCATTAATTCATAAAGACAAGCCACAAATCAGTCCACCAATCCCCATTTGTGAGAATTTTGGGGTATCCCCCCCTTTTTTCTCACAATGATAAATAACATTTTGGTAATAGCTTTGCACACACGACTTGTGGTAGCGTTCTGGAAATAAAATTACTGTTGTGAAGAATTTATTTTGAACTATCACATATTAAAGCATCTGTTTTCAAAATTCACTCTGATGTTTGTTAAAAAAAGGACAAACTACATTGATAGAAAAAAAAGGGTATGCTGTTACACTGAGTAAATTACTTTGTTAGTGTTATTTGATTTTTTAAACATTCCACAGCTCTGACTTTTTTCTCTTGTGAATTGCTTCTTCAATCTTTTTTTGGGGGGGGCATCAGGCATTCACCTTTTTTATTTGTATAATGATTCCTAAGAGTTCCCTGTATATGAGCTAAATAACAGCAACCCCCCCCCCTCCTCACAACTCACTGCTGTTGAGTCGATTTTGACTCACAGTGACCCTATAGGACAGGGTAGACCTGCCCTGTGGGTTTCCCAGACTGTCACTCTTTACAGGAGGAGAAAGCCTCCTCTTCCTCCCACTGAGTGACTGGTGGTTTCAAACTGTTGACTTTGTGGTTAGCAGCCCAACACACAACCACTATGCCACCAGGGCTCCTGTATATGAAATAAAGTAAGCTTTCATCACATTGTCAAATATTCTTTAGCATTTTTCCCTTTACTATCCCTTGCCTGTGGTTATTGGTTCAGGACAAGAAAGAAGACTCAGAAGGTGCTCCTGAGAAAGATGAAACTCTCACTTTTCAGAGAGAATGCCCCAGGGCTCCTAGAAGTGACTCCTGGAACTGGAGAATGCAAGTACAGGGGAACTGTGAGCAGCCACCTGCAACCACACGGGGGAGCCAGACTTAGCATGGAGACTTCCTGTCATACCAAATGAATTCCATTTATTCAGCCAGTTTGAAATGGGTTTTTTGCTTTTGCTACAAAACACATAGTGATGCAATATGTGCTTTTTGTTTATGTGTGTGTGTCTACAAACATAAGTTTTAAACGATTATACAGAGCTAGCTCTTAATCTCCACTCTTCACGAATTCTTTCTTTGTTGCTGCTACACTTAGCGAGGTCTTCTCTACTTTAAAATCAAGTATGTGCCCACAGAGTAAATTTGGTTAAAATGTAAGCTCTTCAGGGGTGGTGGGGCAGGGAAGTTCCAAGACAACTAGGAGAATTCTAGGAACCATAGGGGATTAGACCTGGTCCAGTAGATTATTCATAATTAAAGATGTGTGAAATGCCCTTTAAAAGTCTGGGTTTAAAACTGAGTTCTTTCAGGACCGGGCAGTGTTTCATTCTGTTGTTTACAGGGCCGCTATGAGTTGGAACTGACTCTATGTAACCTAAAAACCGATCAGCTACGTTTGAGGATAATGGAAGGTTAATGCTCTATGAGACTCAAAGCCAGAGGAGTAGAGTGCATCTCCGTCAGCTTCCATCTGGTCAGGCATCATGAAGAGTTCATCTTGAACATCTTTATAGAGATATTGCCTTTGAAATAGTGGCCAAAAAGCCCCTGGGAAGTAATCAGGGAAGATAGATTCTAGAAGTAGCTACACAAACAGACATACCTACCTACATAGACACACTATGGGTATAGATTACTACATGCTAAGCAAATGTGGTAAAGAAAGCTGATGGTGTTTGGCTATCAAAATATATAGCATCTCGGGTCTTAAAGGCTTGAAGATAAACAAGCGGGCATCTAGCTGAGAAGCAACAAAGCCCACATGGAAGAAGCACACCAGCCTGTGCGATCATGAGGTGTTGATGGGATCAGGTATCAGGCATCAAAGAACAAAAAATCATATCATTGTGAATAAGGGGGAGAAGGAGTGGGGACCCAAAACCCATCTGTAGGCAACTGGACAGCCCCTTACAGAAGGGTCGTGGGGAGGAGGCAAGCCAGTCAGGGAGCAGTATAGCACCAACAAAACATATAACCTTCCTCTAGTTCTCTAATGCTTCCTCCCCACCCCCCGCCGCCCCACTATCATGATCCCAATTCTACCTCACAAATCCGGCTAGACCAGAGGATGTACACTAGTACAGATAAGAAATGGAAACACAGGGAATCCAGGACAGATAAACCCCTCAGGACCAATAATGAGAATAGCGATACCAGGAGGGGAAGGGGAAGGTGGGGGAGAAAGGGGAACTGATCTCAAGGATCTACATATAATCCCCTCCCTGGGGGATGGACAACAGAAAAGTGAGTGAAGGGAGATGTCAGACAGTATAAGACATGACAAAATAATAACAATTTATAAATTATCAAGGGTTTGTGAGGGAGGGGGGTAGGGAGGGAGGGGAAACATGAGGAGTTGATACCAAGGGCTCAAGTAGAAAGCAAATGTTTTGAGAATGATGATGGCAACAAATGTACACATGTGCTTGATGGATGTATACATGGATTGTGATAAGAGTTGTATGAGCCCCCAATAAAATAATAAAAAAGAATATTACTCCATGATATCAGAAAATGAGTAAACCATATACTTTTAGTATATCAGTAATAATAAATTGGCACTTTCATTCTAAGAATAAATAGATCTTGAATTAAAAAACCAGATGGCTTTAAAAATGAATATTAACATGAGACTGCCCAAAGGGATCTTTTATATGTGGACCTTAGAAATATTTTAGGGTCCTCAAAATCTGCCTTTCTCTTTAGTCTTTGTTCATTCATCTCAGCTGGCTTGTGATCAATATTTCACAGAACTCATGTACAGCTGCCCTCCCAGTGTCCTTCCGGAAGATCAAACCCGCACTGTAGCTGGAAACGCGCAGACATAAAGCCGGCGGCACCGAACCTTGTGGTCAAGGCACAGATACCGACGCAGCGGCACGGCTTAAAATGCCTTCCAGACGTCCAAGCTCTTTCTTGCCACAGCACCTCTGCGGCTAGGCTTCCCGCTGCTGGAGAGCCCCGCCGGAACCCTTCCGAGGGTCACCTCCTTCCTTCCTACTCTGCGGCTTAGAGGCCTTCCTTGACCCCTCGGTCGAGAATGCATCTCCCTTGTCCGGTCAACAATCCCTTTGACTCGGCCCTTTGTTTCCTTCCTGACTGTTCTGCAATCCAGACGTAGTTTCTTCATTTGTTGACGTGGCTTTGTCTCACTCTTCCGCTGGAATGCTCCAGCGGGACACAGGCCACCTCTGCCAATCACCGTGTGTCCGATGAGTGCTTGGTGCAAAACTCAAGTGAATAAATGAACCACGATTGGCTTGATGATCAGACATCTTCATGATCTGTGTAAAAGACCTTATCCTGGAAAAGCACAGTAGAAGATTTGTACCTCCAGAGGGGCCCAATAACCCTGCAACATGAGTGCTTTTACGTTTTTCGCTTTCTCCTCTAAAGAGCCCACATCCTCTACTCTGTGCCGTTCCTTTTTCTCTAGGAAGTGCTGTCAAAATGCAAACATACAAATATTGTATCCTGGCTGTCAAACCAACAAGAATCCATGCAATGCCCAAGGAGCCAGTGTCTGGTGAGATTATTCCCCAGAGCGCTCTGCAAGCCCACCAGTCCCACCGACGTGAGGAGACCCTGTGATGGATGGAGCTTTGGCTTTAAGGGAGCAGCCGGTCTCTGGTAGGTACTCAGGCTGATTTCTCTTTCCGAGGCTGTCTGGCAGATAACCTACTCTCAAAGGGGTTAACAAATCATGGCTTCATTTTTGTCACCTCCGGGAATCTACCGTGTCTCTGTATCTTAGGAGTCAGGTAGCTGTAAAGATTTTCGGAGTTTCCAATTCTGTAATGTTTACCCACCCCCTGCCCACACCCCCCTAAAGTGAAATCATAGAGCGGGTGTCCGAGGGTCCTCACTTTCAAGAATGTACTGACTTGGCCAAACGAAAGCCACAACAGATACGGCTCCTTGAGGTAGCCGCCAAAGACCACTGCCGAAGAGAGGGCTGAGGGAGAGACTTCCTGCCATACAAAATGAATTCCGTTTAGTCAGTCAGTGCGAACTGCTCCGTAGGCTTTCTGAGACTGTAAGTAGTTACGGGAGCAACCTGCTCTTCGGGAGAAAGAGGAAACTGCTCCTGTAAAGACTGACAGCTGTGAAAGCCTTACATAAGGTCACTGTGAAATGGAATCAACTTGGAGGCAGTTGGTATGACTCTGTTAGCAGTTTACAGATGAGAAAACTGAAGCACAGAGAGGTTAGATCGGTCAGTAGATGTTCGAGCTATAATTAGAACCCCAGTAGTTCATGACTGAAAAGAACCGAGAGCTATCTGCTGGTCAGGGTGGTGGAATCTCAGAATTACACGGAAGTTAGTGATTCCTCTTCATTGGCAGCAGAATTAAAGCTCCAATACTCCCTCCCCAGCTGGGAATAACCCTGGTGCCTGCTAAGCACTCCATTAGCTTGGTATTCCAAGGTGCCTTATTTAACGGCACACGGGTACCTTTTAAGTACTAATAAATATCGTTGATTTCATATACTATATAGCTAATAAGAAACCCCATAAATGCAGGAGCAAATTATTGCCTACTATTGAGACATGATAATATATTTTAATTATATCACTGGTGACCACTATGTACAGGGCATTATTTTATGAGCCCTGCACATGAAGGCTGCTTCCCTCAACAATTTGTACTATTAATCAAGGAGATGAGAAAAGTGTCCAAAATAACAGAATCTAAAAGTTAAAGACCACAGACACCACAGACTCCAACTGAACACGTCAAGTTGAAGCCATCTAAGTCATCCAGCCAAGAGAGCCTCAGCCCTGGCGCTTCCTATGAAATTTATAAGGTCATTCACACGCACAACCCACTCCCAGGGGCTTTCTACCACCCGTTTTGCTCCTTCAAGAAATCAAGTATGGATTTTACAGAAAAAATCCCCACAAAAAACAAACCAAAACAACCTAAAACTGAAAACCAAAACTTTGAATCAGCTCCCAACTTATAAAGTAGTTAACTCACAATCCTCAAAATTTGTAATTAGTACCAAATGACCCATGAAATATCTCACGTTTTGGTCTTCATTACACAACTGCTGGATGGCTTTGGGGAGAGAAGAAAAGATGGCTTCATTTAGACTGGGAGGGTCGGGGGCATCAGTGAGGAGGCAAACTCTCATGGGTCGGACACTGACAGGGAGGAAAAGGAGTATGCATGAAAATACGTGATGCAGCGGAAAAGCCACGAGGCCTAGTGTGGCGTGTTGAGAAATGCATTTGGTTGGAGCTGACCTCTGGAAGATTCTGGTCTGAATTTTGCAGGTGACCGATTAAAGGGCTTTTCCATAGAGGAACCTCATTTACACAAATATTGTAATGCCACGTGGAGCAGAGTCAGGAAGGGAAGGAAGCCCAAAGCCTGAATGATGATACAGAAGTGTTCCTGGAACGGAGAACCACGACTAGCCCCATGTTTCCTCGGACCTTCACACTGGGAAGGCCATGTGCAACGCACATGGTGTGACTTCACTTTTAGAACTGTGTGTTTGTGTGAGAGACAGACAGATGGAAAAAGACCACAATGACACAGTCAATAATGTTCAACAGGCAGCGTTCTACCCCTGTAGAGTGACCATCCCAGAAAGCTACAGGGGCAGTCCGTTCTACTTTGTCCTCTAGGGCTGCTGTGAATGGATATCAACTTGACGGTGGTGAGTTTGGTTTTTAATCATTCAATGGTGAAACAATGGGTTATTTTCTCCTTTTGAAAAAAATGTATTTCACGGTGAATATGTATTCCTTCATTTCGAAAAACAATTTCTTAAAATTTGAGACAGAAATAATGCAATTATAGATATTGAATCATATAAAGTTATGCTTGTCCCTGTTTATAATTATTTCCAGTGCAATCACCTTGCAAGTAAAGTTCTACGACCTTGTATTTAGCTTCTGAGTGCTTGACTGCATTCTTAATCCCATAGAGATGCTTGTCACCCACACATTTTCTGAGAGTCTGGTTTCTTACCCACAAAAATACAACCAGAGAGCTGACTAATAAACAGCTTATAATGAAATTAAATTTTCTTAAACCATGGGCTCTCATTGTTGTGCTAAATTTGAACAGGTACGGAGATGTTGGAAACAAAGCTTCTGACAAAGATTGCTGAATTTAAAAAAAACAACAAAAAACAGCCTTGACGAAGGGCATTTATAGAGGTCTAAATAAAGGCATGCACATATGTAAATATATTTACAAATGAGGTTGGGGAAATAGATCTATGTGCATATAGGTTTAATATTATGGTAGCAGATGGACATTGGGCCTCCACTCTAGTACTGCCTCAATGCAAGAACATTTTGTTCTATTAAACTGACATTCCATGATGCTCACCTTCCTGTCACGATCACTGAAGACAAATGTGTGCATAAGCAAATGTGAAGAAGGCTGATGGTGCCCGACTATAAAAAGATATAGCATCTAGGGTCTTAAAGGTAAACAACTGGTCATCTAGCTCAGAAGCAACAAAGCCCACATGGAAGAAGCACACC
>NW_022111358.1:7895536-7900442 GCF_000313985.2 Echinops telfairi
GGCCATCTAGCTCAGAAGCAACAAAGCCCACATCTGTGGGACGGGACGATGTAGAAGCTCAATATCAGGAGCTAACACCAAACCAGGGACTAACTGTAGAACAGATGACTAGTTGCTCTGTGTAAGTTCAGATGAAGCTCAGGAAATGAAACCATTGACATTAATTCTGAAGTATTTCCTGGGTATAATTTTCTGGATACCGTAACTGCTGATTAGAGGCAAATCCAGTATTTGGATTTTTGAAGCCCCCCACTCCCACCCTACCCCCCTGAGAGTTCTCACTAATTTACTCTTGGGTAGTAGCAAACATACCCCTCAATAACAATGGGTATGATTATCAGGAAAAAAAGTTCCAAACCAAGAAACTGAGTACTTGGTTGGTGACAGCATGGCTGCTGGCCATTTGTTTAATGTGTGTCAATGGAGTGTTCAGGGTTTTGCTCAGTTCTCCAGTATTTATTTCATCTCTTTGAAATCATCTCCAGTGCATTAAAGCTATTTATAATCTGTGATTTCTGGGGGGCAGGTGGCGGGTGGGGAGAGCTTGAAGGTGCTCTATGTCCTCCTATTAAGAGAAACTGAACGGAATGCTATGTATACAAAGGAGCTTCAAAAAGCCTGTGGAAAAATCCCAGGGTCTTTCCATTGGATTTTTCCACAAGCTTTTTTGAATGTAATAATACAGTTCCAAGAACATACTGAATAAATGACAAACCTTTGTTAGCAAGACTTGAAATTCCAAAGACAATGTGCTTAAATGAAACATGAGAAAGATTATGAACAATGTCCGATACACATTTTCAGGAGTTATCTAATTCGCTATTGTAAGAGAAAGAATAGAATCAGCTTCAGCACTGTAGACCTCATACTTAAACCACATACATTCCATTACAGACTTTGCTTGGTTCCAAAAACCAAACTCACTGCCATCCAGTCATGCTGACTCACAGTGACCCACCCTCTGTGGGTGTCCAAGACTGTAACTGTTTACAGGAGTAGAAAGTCCAGTCTTTCTCCCATGGAGCTGCTGGTGGTTTTGAAGTGCCGACCCTGCGGATCGCAGCCCAACATGTAACCAGTATACCACCAGGGTAAGCAGGATGCATTTTGTCATCCCTAAAGTTTATGACAATGGGCTCAAACAGAAGGGTAACTGTGAGGATAGTGCAGGACCAGGGGTATTTTGTTCTGTTGTGCACAGGGTTGCTATGAGATGGACCTGACTTGATAGCACTTAACAACAACAACACATTTTATGAAGGAGTGCTGGTGGTGCTGTTGGGTAGGCATTGGTCCACTAATCACACAGCAGGCAGTTCGAATCCCCTACTTTTTCTGAAGATGGAAGGACGAGGCTGTCTGCTCCCATACTGATTTACAGCCTCAGAAATCCTATGCAGGCTCTTGATGAGTCAGAACTGACTTAAGGCCAGTGGGTTTTGGTAAACTTTCTGAACTTAATGGGGCTTCAGTGTGGTAAATGTGGCAAAATATATACCTACAGAAAAGCCTCTTTTTGGCAAAGTTTTTAGGATCATGTTATTTTAGTGATCGTTTACATTAAATGTCAGTTTGTTACTAAGCAGTTAAGGGAACAGTCCGATAAAATAGTTTCATCGTTGTTTTTTAAAATTTGGTACTTAATTATTTTCAAGAGAATTAGAGTAAACTTACATCAAAATGTACAGAGAGCTTGATACAATTGATGTATGGATTGTTGTAAGAGCTCCCAATAAAAGATACACACGCACACACATACATACATATACATATACAAAATGGAATCATCAAAATATGGATAAAAGGCGCAATGGGGTGAGAGCGTTGGTGCGAAGTGGGGTTACACTCAAAATTTCCAACAAAGGACACTTCCCGGATATGAGCTGCAATCAGAGCCCCGAGCTCCTTGGCCCCAAAGCCAACCCCACCCACTTGCCTCCGAGTCTCTTCCAACTCCCATCCACCCGACTTGGGTTTGGGTTCCTGAGACTAAATCTTCCGGAGAGTCCACAGCCTCCTCATTCTCCCTTGCAGTGCCAAGAGGGCCTGACCTTGCAGTTAAGAGTCCATTGGCCAAAGCTTCCGGTGACAGCAAATGGGAAACATAATGCGTTGGGTGGATTCCATGATTCCATACGCATTCTTTCATAGGGTTAGTGCAGTCTCGGGGGGTGCAAATGGTTAACTTGGCTTACTGGTAACTGAGATGGTGGAGGTTCAAGTCCACTCAGAGGCACCTCAGAAGGCGATGCCTGGTGACCTACTTCCCCCAAACCAGCCACTAGAAAGCCTATGGAGAATAGGCTTTGCTTTGGAGAATAGGCACCAGGGTTGCCAGGAGTTGGAATCTACTTGATGACAAGTGGTTTGGGTTCATAAGGTTGACAATAAAAATAAATCTTCCTTATACCTAAATATGTCCTTTTCAACCATTTATACACATGTTGTTTCCACCCATCCATTTCAATCCCCCAATGTGCCATGGCGTATTCCGCAGTCAGTGTCTCCTAGTTCCCTCCTCCTGGCTCCAGCGGGAGGGAGGAAAATGTGGGGCAGAACTCAAAACTCCTAAGAGACCAGACAAGCCTTGGACGTGCACACGCTGCCTACAAGACCTTGCGTTTGTGTCTGGTACTGCTGCTCTCCCCGAACTGTTCTGAAGTTTTGTCATCTTATATGAACATCTATTCACCGAACACTTTGCCTTTGCTAATTAATTCCTTACAAAGAGTCAATCTCTTGAGCTCCTGGCAATTAAAAAAGAAACGTGAAATGAAATGAAAATGTAGCTGTGGGCATCTCGCCATCCCCACTCCACTACCACCTATAGGGGCTAGAAAGTGTTGTCATGGAGACAACAGCTGCTGGCTTATGAGTGACAGGTCTCCAGAGAGAAGTGTCTTGGAAAGGGAACATCTCAAGTTATAAAAAAAACGTGGTGAGGCGAAAGCTGTGCAAGCTGTTTTCTGAGCACTGTGTGTGTGTGTGTGTGTGTGTGTGTGTGTGTGTGTGTAGGGAGGGCAGCGCCCTGTTGAAAGGTGCATTTAAGCTAGCAAATAACAAAGACCGTTTTTCCCCCTCATTCATTTAACACTGGCAATGCTTTCCTTCCAAAGGGGACAGATTTCTTTTAAAGTAAATCTCTCAAGTGCATGTACATATCTTGGCATAATTACATTTTAAAATTGGGATTCACACTGATGCACCAAATTGGTTGCCTTAGTAATGAGCTATCACCAGGGCAACGGATTTGCTGCTTTTTCAGGACAGCAAATCATCTGCTTCCAGCTTACAGGGAAGTGAGCTAAGGAGGGGTTTCTTATTGGCAATATCTGGGAGGAGATAAATAAACACATTATTTCTGACATACTGCTATTATTTTCCAAATATGTTTCTATACTGTTTTATTCCTTAATTGGGTGGGAGAACGAAGATGGGAGGCCTACAAAGAGAGAGCAAGAGAGACACTATTGTCCTAATGCGAAATTCTTGCTGAAGCACATTTGCCATCCAAGAGCTTGAATCTGTCAATATGTAAATACTAAGTGGCCTCATTATTGGCTAATACAAGGATTGGCTTATAAATCAATCGCAAGGTCTTCAGAAAAGTCGAATCCATGGTTTGTACACAGTCATGTTATTTTAATCCTGCTGTTTAGTGATGTATGTACGGGGAAGGCTTCAGGGTTGTACTGTCAACATTTACTTACTACAAGGCCAAGGCCAACGCTCCTCGCTTTCTTCGTGAAGAGCGTATGGCGTTGTCCTTTCTCATAATGGTTTCCATTACTATGACTTATGCTCAAGATACTTTCTCAATGGTGGGCTCTGGTGCATGGTATGGTTTCCCCCTCTTCCTGTACTTGCTCCCATTCTGAATATGCTAGTTATTAATAAACCAAATGAGCCAATTGCCATACTATATGGGCACCTCTCCATTCTTATTTTGCCAGTGTTTTCTTTTTTTTTTTTAAATAGTTTATTAGGGGCTCATACAACTCTTGTCACAATCCATACATACATCAATTGTGTAAACCATTGCCCTCATCATTCTCAAAACATTTGCTCTCCACTTAAGCCCTGTTGCCAGTGTTTTCTGTCACATTTGATACTGCTGATAATGCCTTCTTACTTGAGATTCTCTACCTCCTTTGTTTCTGGGACTCATCCACCCACCTGCTTGCTGGTCATCTCCCCTTGAAATGCCCCCTAGGCACCTCAAACATACCCCCCCCCTCAAAAAAAACTATTCATTTCCTCCAAAGGTGCTCCTGTGACTGTACCCTCTACATTGTTGGTGACTCCAAGTACACGGAAACCTAGACTGGAGACCTGGCATCGCGAACACCTTCATCAGTTATGGTCTGCTCACTTTACTGCTTCACTCTCTCAAGCCTCTCCTCTCCTCTCCTCTCTTAACTGCTGACTCAGGCCACACCAGCTGCCCCTTAGCTGATAGCCACGGGACTCTAATTGGCCACTTTGCCTCCAGACACGTTGACCTTTCAGCTCTCTTTCAGGGAGCTCTACTTAAATCCTCAAATGGATCACCTCACTTCTCTCTTTCTTATGGCAGGACTGTGGCAGAATAGGTTACCCAATATCCCTGCTGTTAGGAAAATGCAACAACGCCCCTAAAACACAGATCGTGGGGGTCAAGTACTAGGCTGGTTAGCATGGAAATGTCTGACAACATAAAGCATAATGTGGAAACTATTAAATAAGCCATGGCTTAAAGTATAATGAAGTCAGAGGCAGCTACCCTCCACTAGCAGTTATTAATGAGAAACCCTGAAAGAATGGAAGTGTGTTGACCCAGCTGCTTTGCGATGACAAGACAGCCTATACATCTTGTTACACACACACACACACACACACACACACACACACACACACACACACACAC
>NW_022111358.1:7900542-7909678 GCF_000313985.2 Echinops telfairi
GGGAGGGCAGCGCCCTGTTGAAAGGTGCATTTAAGCTAGCAAATAACAAAGACCGTTTTTCCCCCTCATTCATTTAACACTGGCAATGCTTTCCTTCCAAAGGGGACAGATTTCTTTTAAAGTAAATCTCTCAAGTGCATGTACATATCTTGGCATAATTACATTTTAAAATTGGGATTCACACTGATGCACCAAATTGGTTGCCTTAGTAATGAGCTATCACCAGGGCAACGGATTTGCTGCTTTTTCAGGACAGCAAATCATCTGCTTCCAGCTTACAGGGAAGTGAGCTAAGGAGGGGTTTCTTATTGGCAATATCTGGGAGGAGATAAATAAACACATTATTTCTGACATACTGCTATTATTTTCCAAATATGTTTCTATACTGTTTTATTCCTTAATTGGGTGGGAGAACGAAGATGGGAGGCCTACAAAGAGAGAGCAAGAGAGACACTATTGTCCTAATGCGAAATTCTTGCTGAAGCACATTTGCCATCCAAGAGCTTGAATCTGTCAATATGTAAATACTAAGTGGCCTCATTATTGGCTAATACAAGGATTGGCTTATAAATCAATCGCAAGGTCTTCAGAAAAGTCGAATCCATGGTTTGTACACAGTCATGTTATTTTAATCCTGCTGTTTAGTGATGTATGTACGGGGAAGGCTTCAGGGTTGTACTGTCAACATTTACTTACTACAAGGCCAAGGCCAACGCTCCTCGCTTTCTTCGTGAAGAGCGTATGGCGTTGTCCTTTCTCATAATGGTTTCCATTACTATGACTTATGCTCAAGATACTTTCTCAATGGTGGGCTCTGGTGCATGGTATGGTTTCCCCCTCTTCCTGTACTTGCTCCCATTCTGAATATGCTAGTTATTAATAAACCAAATGAGCCAATTGCCATACTATATGGGCACCTCTCCATTCTTATTTTGCCAGTGTTTTCTTTTTTTTTTTTAAATAGTTTATTAGGGGCTCATACAACTCTTGTCACAATCCATACATACATCAATTGTGTAAACCATTGCCCTCATCATTCTCAAAACATTTGCTCTCCACTTAAGCCCTGTTGCCAGTGTTTTCTGTCACATTTGATACTGCTGATAATGCCTTCTTACTTGAGATTCTCTACCTCCTTTGTTTCTGGGACTCATCCACCCACCTGCTTGCTGGTCATCTCCCCTTGAAATGCCCCCTAGGCACCTCAAACATACCCCCCCCCTCAAAAAAAACTATTCATTTCCTCCAAAGGTGCTCCTGTGACTGTACCCTCTACATTGTTGGTGACTCCAAGTACACGGAAACCTAGACTGGAGACCTGGCATCGCGAACACCTTCATCAGTTATGGTCTGCTCACTTTACTGCTTCACTCTCTCAAGCCTCTCCTCTCCTCTCCTCTCTTAACTGCTGACTCAGGCCACACCAGCTGCCCCTTAGCTGATAGCCACGGGACTCTAATTGGCCACTTTGCCTCCAGACACGTTGACCTTTCAGCTCTCTTTCAGGGAGCTCTACTTAAATCCTCAAATGGATCACCTCACTTCTCTCTTTCTTATGGCAGGACTGTGGCAGAATAGGTTACCCAATATCCCTGCTGTTAGGAAAATGCAACAACGCCCCTAAAACACAGATCGTGGGGGTCAAGTACTAGGCTGGTTAGCATGGAAATGTCTGACAACATAAAGCATAATGTGGAAACTATTAAATAAGCCATGGCTTAAAGTATAATGAAGTCAGAGGCAGCTACCCTCCACTAGCAGTTATTAATGAGAAACCCTGAAAGAATGGAAGTGTGTTGACCCAGCTGCTTTGCGATAAGATCTAGGTCTTCTCTAAATCTCTTACTTAGACACACACACACACACACACACACACACACACACACACACACGTCCATTATAAAGTTCAAGATAAATCTCAATTCTAGTCTATGATACGGTGCACATCTGCCATGGATGTTTGCTTGCTAATGGTCTCTGACCGTTTGCTAAGAAGGGCGAAGAACTCAGAGGATTGTTTTGTACTTCCAAGGACTAGGATTACATTTGTTTGACTTTTTGGGGTAGAAAAGTATTTGCTTATTGTATTTGTCATAGGACATTTATTGCATCCATCCACCCTAGAGACAATCCACTCTGCCAGCAACGCTCTAATGAACTCAACTTGCGTCAATCGTTAATGAAATGCTCACTAAGATCTGCCCTCCCTGTAAGTATAGTTTCTAGTACAGCACGAATCTAACGTGGTGGTTTTCAAACCTTTTGGCAACTCTTCCCCTACCAAAAAAAGCCCCTTCCCCGGCTCAGATAGACCCTCTTGGCAGATGGTGCCTACAGGGGAGCATCACAATGACCCTCCTTACTGACTTAGTTATCTGCTCGCACAGTTCCCCAAAGTGGCTGGTCAGCTTCTTCTGGATAGAAACCTGTCTTATTAATTTTTTGGGGTCCCTATTTAGTACTGGATGAAGAAATTCACACTCACTTATTAAAACAAAACAATATCTATATGAGTGTCTGTCTGCAATGCCACCCTTGGTGCTGAAAAGCACACCTGCTACCCACTTCTTCCCACAGCCCATGTTCAGTGGCCACCGGTTCATCACAGGCTCACTTTTCCTGACTTCGAGGTCAAGAAGCATGCTTTTGCTCATAGAGGCTCTCTGTGAATCAAGTGATGAATGGACTGGCACTGGGGACAACTTCCCTTATGGCACACCCCTGCCCTGACTGCCTGCCATGCAGCCTATGCGATGTTGTCAGCACCCCAGGTCACCTTTTCCCACCTACTCATGGCTTCAAAATCATTTTCCCTGATATAAAAATTCGAGTCGAAGGGAGAGAGCTCATGAGGACCACTGTTCATGAAAGCACGTCTGGCAAGAGCTGCTTCCCACTGTCATGGGAAGTATCAGCCTTCACAAACAGGACAACACACATCTTCTACCCACTGCTGTCCCGTGGTTCCTAGTCACAGCCACCGTACAGGGTAGACCGGGGCTGCTCCATAGCGGTTTCAAGACCTTACATCTTCACGAAGCGGACTGCAGCAGCCTGCTGTGGAAAAAATCCCCGATTTTCCTAAAGGAGTGCATTCTGAATGGTGTCACTGCGGTTTCAGTGCCTAGTAGTTAGAGTGTGTAGAAGGCTGACAGCCTGGGTTCAAACCCCAGGATACTCATACTCTGTGTGCCTTCAGGCAAGTTAGTGAGCTACTCAGTGCCGTTAGTTCCCTTACCTACTAAGTGAAAATAATCACAGGCCCAAATGCTCAGGGCTGTTGGAAATATTTAGTTAATATATAGACAATGCCCAGAATGGTGCCTGCCATTCATTCTAGTAACATAGTATAGTGCTATATATTATAGTCACTTTCTATCCTTTTTAAGTGAAAAAGTAATCGAATCTTTTTTTGTGGTGAGAAATAATTATTTTGTTTTGAGTCTGAGAAATAAAAGACTTGAGTGGTTTCACGAAGAAGTCGGTGTGCTTTGTTTGAAATAATGAGGAAGCATCAATGGCTTCAGGGCACCGCTTGACAAAGTTTCATAATAAACAACACAATAGGGAATAGGGGCAAATGAATTACTGGGCCAATAAAGTCCAATTTTCAGATAATGATTCTAGTCACACTTTTTCTCATGTGTGTACGTCTGGTTTACAGACTGATTAGGCCCAGGTCTCTAGTCACCTCTGGGACCACTTATAATGAACAGTTATGACATGATTCTCAGTTTCAGAATTTACTACTTCATTATATGTTTACGCCTTAATGAGCCACTTTTCATATTTCACCTGCTTCTTCTTGTGACTGGGGCCATAATATATATAATCCAACAATGCAAAGTTAATGCATATGGGTATAGACAAGTACATACAATAAAAAAACAGTTAACGAAGACAAAACCATGAAGGCAATTCTTGTGATTCATGAGCCACTTTTGAAGCATACACTTTTGAAGAATAAAATGACACGTCATTGAAAACCTCAGTGAATCTGCATTACATTTATGTATATATATTTGAGTGGGGAGATGCCATGGTGACTGGGGCTCAGACTGTTTGGGGAAAGGACTCATAAATTCCACTCCACGGGTCCCTTTGCTTCACTAACCTACAAGGAGCCATCTGCAAAGCGACACTGTTTCAGCCAGCTGGATAGCCACCAACACCAGCCACGTAATACATCAGTGCTCGCAGCCTTCCTAACACCACGACCCTTTAATACGGTTCCTCATGTTGTGGTGACCCCCAACCATAACATTATTAAAAAAAATATGTTTTTGTTGCTACTTCATAACTGTCATTTTGCTCCTGTTATGAATCAGGTGACCCCTGTGAAAGGGCTGTTTGACCCCCCCAAAGGGGTCGTGACCCACAGGTTGAGAACCGCTGTATTAGACGATGCTAAGGAAATACCATTAGAAGTATATGGTATAATAATGGCACACTAACTGGCTTAGTAAAACAGAATCATGCGCTCTTTATTTGCAGGGACTTTATTGATAATTAGGTTAAAATGATGGGCCATCTTGGGTCCCAATGAAAACAGATAAATATACACAAAACCCCGGGGTGAGGAGGAGACGGGAGAGAATGGCAAATCTGTTGCTGTTAACTGCGGAGGCTGGCTAGTAGATGGAGATGGGGATTAATTACAACTATTGTTTCTACTTTTGGAAATAATTTCATTACTAGTAATACAAACTTCACAAAATAAAATGAAAATACACTTTGAAATTATATTCACAGAAATGACTGAGTCCCCAAACAAACTTCAATAAAGGCCACAGACAGCAGAAGCAGCGCTGTTAGCCTTCTGGGACCACACACACATACACACACACTCAACAACAAAAGTAGAAAATGATTCAAAACTTACTCATAAAACAAGTAACTTGGAAATGAGGTTTAAATTTTTAAGTAACTTTTTTTGGGAAAGAGACACTCTAAACTAAAAAACAATTAAGGGATAATGTATCTGATTGTATAGATACAACAAAAGCTGTTCTCAGAAAAAATAAACCACGATTTCGTAGTAAGCGTGACGGCAGAACTGTAGTTTGCAGCGGCGGAAGCTGGGGAACGCCCATCTTCTGCTTGCTCTCTGTAGTTCAAAGCGTAAGAAAGGGGCTGATGAACATGCACGGGTAAGCAGCAAAACAAGAAAAATAGTGGTACTGATAACTTCGAGAGCTGGTTCTTTGAGAAATAACTTAAAAACGCATGAATTAAAATGAATAAAGAACAAACAAATAGAGAGTGGGAATAAACCAAACAAGTGTAAGAAGGGAGGAGGAAGAGCTACAGGCACAAAGGGCCTGAAGGGACCCGGGAGCGAGATCTCCTTTATTCAAAGCTATTCCATTTTGTTAAGAACCTGGTGAGTTTCGGGGGAAATCTAAATGACCAAAATGGATCCCACAAAACAGAGTAAATAAAAAGAGAGTGAGTATGATAAAGAACTTGCAAAAATTAATGAAGAGTCATGCAGCCCACACATGTCCTCTCCCATATGGCTTCCTAAGGGATTCAACCTGCACAGATTTAGACTGCTGCAAAGTAGGGGTGGGAGTGGGGGTGGGGAGATAAGCTTCCAGATGATTTTGCTGAAACAAATCTAATATCAATGTCAGATTGACTAATAGGATTATCCTCTGTACTGATACGTCAAAGAAGATAACATGAGAATCTTATAATTGCTAAAAAGTAACTAAATATTAGAATTCAGCTTCTATTTTGACTCTTAGAGGACTTTTAATACAATCAGAATAGAGGGAAACTTCTTTCTCTCATGCTTAAAGCAGAAACCATTAGCAGCATTCTCAATCAATACAGGAATAAGCCAAATATCGTCTCTCAGGAAAATTCACAATGAAAATTCCAGGAGCCCGGCTTCTTCCCCATAACCATATGACTCCCAGTAGGAGGGGAGTGGCTCAGGAGAAGTACAGCTATATTTGCTAGGAGAACAGAAATGAATTTCCCATGAGCCATCACATAAGGGACACTGATCTCAAGTGTCTCTGCTATTTCCTTTCACAGATATTATATATAGCTGCGATGCAGCATGTGCTTAAAAACACTGCTGATTTATTGAAAAATGCAGATAGCCCTGCACAATAGCTCAATAGCTTCATAATATTATAGTTTCCTAATGGAATGCCAAACATTTATTATTTTGAATTAGGAAAAAAAGACATTGCTAAGTCCCCTACGACTTCATCTTGAGTGCTATGTACAAGCGAGATGTCACAATCACATATCATTTCAGCATATTTCTTGAATATATTCTCCTTTTAGCTCGAGGTCTCTTCTCCTTCCTCTGCTGCATCACCCCTTCCTCTTTCTCTCTTACATTTTCTTCATCACACATTCCCTTGTTCTCTCCTAAATGCTCGTAGGGAGCCGGAGGGAGGCAAACCTAAGAGTAACTGTGAGGATGGCCTAGGACCGGGCCATGTTTCATTCTTTGATACACTGGGCTGCTCTGGGTCGGACCGACCTGATAACACAGAACAGTGGAACAACAGCGGCGCAGCAAAGCCTCCTCTGAAGGGCGATGCCTTTTTCTACATCATCATTTGCCGTCTGACGTGGTAAGAAGTGTTGGGCTGTAAACTGAAAGGCCAGCAGCTGGAAGCCATCAGCCGCTCTGTGGGAGGAAACGGTGGTAGTCTGCTTCTGTAACGATTGACAGCTTCTGTAAGGATCACACTCCGGGGCAGTGTGACCCACTCCTGTCCGCTCCCCGTGAGTCGGAGTTGACTTGACCACAACAGGACATTGCTTTGGGAATGGCACTAAATGTGCGATGACCTGACTACCGCCCCCACGGACCCCTGGTGGCACAGGAGCTTATGTGTCAGGCTGCTCATTTCATGGGCTGCACTGGGGGAGAAAGATGAGGCTTTCTACTCCTGTGAAGGTCGACAGTCTCAAAATCCCACAGGGGCACTTTGGCTTTGTCCTCTGGGTCCCTCTGAGTCAGAACGGACTCCACCGCGGTGCGTGGGTGAATCGTCACACCACTTTACTCTGACAAAGGTGGCCAGACCACCACAGATGAAATTCTGGGAAGTAACTGGCCCTAGAAGACCCAGGTTGAAGCAGGAAAAAGCCAAACGGGAGAATCAAGTTGGATCGATCTGTCTCACAACACACTTCATAGCCCTTGTTACGCACTTCAACTCCGTCCCCTGCGTCTGCTGCTAAACTGGCACTGTACCTTACTCATGGCTCCCAGCTCCTCCCTGCTGAAAGCTGTAATTCTGAACACTCTAAATAGTTTCTCCACTGCCAGAGAGAAAATACCATCGCAGTGATTTCCCATTCAAATGAGGTGTAGGGGACACACCGACAGACTCAATGCAAAGGGGGAGCGGGTGAGTGGATGGACTTCGAGTTAAGACAGGATGAGAAGGGTGACCTTTTCAGAAAGTCCCCTGGGCTACAGTGATTTACCTCTTTTAATTTCATGATGCACAGACAGGTGTGACTACATCCTGTCCTCGTGATAAAATGCATTTCTCAATATTCACATTTCAGGTCATTCAGAAAAGGGCTTTAAAAGGAATAAAAATAGGCAGCGCTTCGAGGAGATGAGCTCTTTCCTGCATTTGTTGGTGGGAGCATAAATTGGTATAATCTGACTGGAGGCCACGTGACAATGGGTATAGGAAGTCTTTAAAAATGTGTACCTTTCAAATAAATTCTCCTGCTTAAAAGTGGGTTCTATGAAAATAATCTAGATATTCACAAATATTTACTAGTAGCTGTGGCAGCACTATTCGCAGCGTTACCAGTAAGCTACCATGAATCAAACTCTTCGTATGCATGCTCCTTGCAACGGGACCTGGAAGAGGGAAACACCAGAAACATCTAAATGCCGGGGATAGTAGACTGGTTGAGGAGAGGATAGTAAAACATAACAGGGAATCAGTCATCGACTGCACATAAGCAAATGCATATTTAGGCATATAGACGCAGCCCAACTCTATTACATGACAGTGGTCAGAAAGATACAGCCTGGCTTCTGGGCATGGTTACTCACAGACAAAGACATGTGGACTGCTTTTGTGAGTTGAGCAAATGAGTGACTTTATCTTCATTTTTGCTTATCTGTATTTTTTCATTTCACTGTATGACCTCGTATTGTTATAATGAAAGTAACAGGAAATCAAAGCTCTCTTAAAAACAAACAGAAAACAATGAAAAGTGCACTGGGTTGCTAAACACAAAGTCAGCAGTTTGAAACCACCAGCTGCTTTGGAGGAGAAAGATGAGGCTGTGTACTCTGTTAAAAAAAATTACAGTCACTGACCCATGGCGCTACGGGGGACAACACTGGAGACACAGTGCGGGAACTGCGCCTGATCTGACCCCACCATACTGAGGGTGTGCAAAATAACAGCAAAGGGAATAGAACAACAAAGTGCTCAGGGAGTACCAAAAACAGACTTTGGGGCCAGGGCATGGCACCTCATCAGACTCGACAGGAAAACACTTATAAAGGTCAACAAACAGACCTTGAACTAGTTACAGGTTTTCTTTTATTGTTGTTGATGTCTTGTTTTCTTTTGTTGTTTTGTTTTGTCTTGTTATTTGTGCATATTATTATCTCTGTAGGTCTATCTAGATAAGATTGGCTGGATAAACAATCTGGAGGAGAAAACAAAGGGACTGATGGTTGGAGGGAGGGGCGGGCATGGGAGAGGAGGAGGTGGGGGAAAGGAAGCGGGTGGTAACAAACCCAGGACAAGGGAACAACAAGTGATCCAAAATGGATGGCGAGGAAGGTGTAAGAGGCCTGGTAGGGCTTGGTTACGGGCAATGTAACCGAGAGGAATTACTGAAACCCAAATGAAGGCTGAACATGAGAGTGGGACAAGAGGAAAGTAAAAGGAAATAGAGGAAAGAACTAGGAGGCAAAGGACTTTTATAGAGGTCTAAATACAGGAATGTACATACATATACAGGTATGTAAATATATTTATATATGACGATGGAGAAATAGCTCTATGTGCATACATTTATAGGTCTAGTATTAAGGTAGCAGATGGACATTGGGCCTTAACTCAAGTACTCCTTCAATGCAAGAACACTTTTTTCTATTAAACTGGCATTTAATAATGCT
>NW_022111358.1:7910054-7913565 GCF_000313985.2 Echinops telfairi
CAATTCTACCTTACAAATCCGGCTAGACCAGAGGATGTACACTGGTACAGATAAGAGTTGGAAACACAGGGAATCCAGGACAGATAAACCCCTCAGGACCTATAATGAGAGTAGTGATATCAGGAGGGGAAGGGGAAGGTGGAGGGAGAGAGGGGGAACCGATCACAATGATCTACGTATCACCCCCTTCCTGGGGGACAGACAACAGAAAAGTGGATGAATGGAGACATCAGTGAGTGTAAGACATGAAAAAATATAATAATTTATAAATTATCAAGGGTTCGTGAAGGAGGGAGGGGGAAAAATGAGGAGCTAATCAAGGGCTTAAGTAGAAAGCAAATGTTTTGAGAATGATGGCAACAAACGTACAAATGTGCTTGACACAATGGATGAATGTATGGATTGTGATAAGAGTTGTACGAGCCTCCAATAAAATGATTAAAAAGAAAACGTTACAGCCTCAGGAATCCACGGCAGCTGTCGTGCTCTGTCCTAGAGGGCTGCAAGTAGCAGGATCGGCTTGATGGGAGTGACTTAGCTGTCTGTTGCACGGAAAGGATATTTCTAGTAATTTCAACTATCTCTGAAGGTACCAAGCACAGGACTACGTAAGAGAAGATTTGCTAAAGCGATTCTCTGTACTTCTGGGTAGTGAGTGGCCCGTGGTTCAGATGGTGACAGCGATAAGGGGGATATAGGTAATGACTCAGAAAGCAAGGCAGTTTGTATCTCCGGTGCCACCTTTTCTTGTGGTTGTCATTTACTCTTTCAACAACAATTCATTCTGGAGGTTCAGATTTGAGTCAGCATCCTTGATTCTGTCTCTTTAAATGTGCCATTAAATTCTTATTGCATACAGGGGGAAAACAAAGAAAAATACACAGAAAGCCAGGCTACTAGTCGCTAGCAACCTGTAAAGATGCTCTCTAATCAACACAGTATGATGCGGGTGTAGAAAATGGCTGTGGAATAACATCGTTAGGACTAAAAGGGATTCCTACATGTATGTGGGAATTTAATACAGGGCAAGGGTAGAATTTCAATTCAGTGGGAAAGAAAGCTTTTAAAACAAGCAGAATTAGAACAGCTGGTTATTAACCTGAAATAAAGCCAAGCTGGACCCCCTACATTCAGACCATGTACAAAAATAAGTTCTAGATCTATGATTTAAACAAGAGAGAAACAAACCAATATGCTAGGCTAGAGAGTAAAAGTTCACATCCATTTTATTATAATAACAGTGAAAAGTTCCACAAGCAAGAATATATCAGGAACCATGTCAAACAGCAAATGATAATGTAGAAAAAGTAATTGCAATTAAGATGGGGCTTAAAACTCTCATTGAAGTGGAATCAAAAAATAGTGGATTTTTTCCTATAAACTTTTTGAAGTTCGTTTGTACATAAAGTTGTTACATTTATAGGCTCTTACAAATTCTTAGGGGAAAAAAGATAAATAACCCAATAAAAAAAACCCACAATAAAACAGGGCAAGTAACAGAAGAGGCAAACCAAAAAGCACTACAGACAGTCTTATGGGAGCGGTGGAAATCAAACATTAAATTCAAAATCAGATCTTTCTTATTGATTAGACTGGAAAAAGTTGAAAATCGTAATGAAGGGATCTTGGTTTAAAGAAAAAAGGACACAGAGAGAGTTCACTTAGAATATACGGCAAGCCATAACCCGCTAATACTTGTTAGAAGAGGCTCTCTGCTCTTGTAAAGGTCTACAGGCCAGAGGGCCTGTCCACAGGGATCACGAGCTGGAACGGACTTGATGGCCGTGGATGTTGCTTTCCCTCTACTATGACTACAAACCACATACAGCCTCCAACCTAACCATCTCACTCCTGGGACTCGATTGTGCAAATGAGGCATTATCTTATTACTTATGACACATGTTATGCATGGAAATGTGTCCGGCCCCCTGCCCCCTTCTCCCTCACCCCCCGGCCCCCCACCCCGCCCCCCAAAAGCATTGTAAATCCTAACCCCTATAGCTTTGGTTATAGTCCCACTGGGGAACGGGTTTTTACTGCTGGTATGAGTAGACAGTATTAATGTTTTAAACCAATCTGTTTTGAGGTATAAAGGGTAGGCTAGGTAAACAGAAGCAGGGAGAGATAGATCTCAAGTCCCAAGAAGACTGCCAACGAACACGGGCTTTTCTCCAGAGGCAACAGAGAGCCTTTCCCTAGAGCCAGCATCCTGAATTCAGACTCCTTCCTTCCTAACGGTAGGCAAATACATTTCTGTGTAAGGAAAAAAAAAAGAAGAGGTGACATCAGTATGGAAGGCTACATGTATAAAGAGGTCCATCAGGGTTATGATGGGAGGACTGGTAGCCTAGTTGTAGCCTGCTAACTGCAAGGCCAGCAGTTCAAAACTGTGAGCCACTCCATGGGAGAAAGATGAGGCTTTCTACTACTGTAAAGAGTTTACAGTCTCAGAACCCCAAAGGGGCAGTTCTACTGTGTCCTATGGGATTGCGGAGTCAGAAATGACTTGATGTAGCAAGTTACGAAGGTCGGGGAAAGCATGAGGGCTGTGAAGAAGGGAGTTAATAGCGTAGAAGGGCTGAGACCACTATTCTTACAACAGCTTGTTTGCAAGGCTGGGCCCTGGCTAGTGTCTTGGAATTTGGAAACTGTCCTCTATCATAATAGGAAACTTTCTTTAAATGCTAAGAGTGTCTGACTGAGTCTAAATGGTATGTACAATGTGCTTATGCTGAAAACCTGTTATGTGCCATCGAGTCAGAGTGACATGTGACAGAGTAGAACTTCCCCAGAGGGTTTTCTTGGCTGTAACCTTTATGGGAGCAAACCACCAGGTCTTTCTCCTGCAGTGTCACTGGGGCGGGGCATGAACCATCAACCTTTGGTTAGCAGCTGAACACTTAGCTGATGCATCACCAGGGCTCCTTGATTTTCTTCTAGGGGTCTGGAATTTTGGTCTATGCTAGAGGGTACCTATATGACCAACCTCCCCCAAAAGCCTGGGCACCGAGTCCCTCACGAGATTCCCTGTCCTGTGAAACAACAGTTTGTGTGTGTTTTTGGAGGAAGAGTGTTCTTGAAAGTTTACTGCTGGTTTTCTGAGGACTTTGGGTCATAGCCCTTTTCTTTCTGCTAAGTTTGCTTTTGCCAAACTAACTTTTAATTGTGAGTATAAATGTAGCAGAGTCCTCCCAGATAATCTCTGAACCTAAGTGAGGGCTTGGGGACCCCCAACACAATGAGTTGGGGATATGAGTAGAGAAAGTAAATGTGGAACAAAAAGTAAAAACATTGTGGATGATAAACAAGCGGCCATCTAGCTGAGAAGCAACAAAGCCCACATGGAAGAAGCACACCAGTCTGTGTGATCACAAGGTGTCGATAGGATCAAGTATCAGGCACCAAAAACCCAGAACAAAAAAATCGTATCATTGTGAATGAGGTGGAGTGTGGAGTGGAGACCCAAAGCCCATCTGTAGGCAACTGGACATCCCCTTACAGAAGGGTCTCA
>NW_022111358.1:7914681-7922480 GCF_000313985.2 Echinops telfairi
AAGGATCTACATATAACCTCCTCCCTGGGGGATGGACAACAGAAAAGTGGGTGAAGGGAGATGTCGGACAGTATAAGATATGAAAAAATAATTAAATTTATAAATTACCAAGGGTTATGAGGGAGTGGGGAGCAGGGAAGGAGGAGGGAAATGAGGAGCTGATATCAAGGGCTCAAGTAGAAAGCAAATGTTTTGAGAATGATGATGGCAACAAATGTACAAATGTGCTTGACACAGTGGATGTATGTATGGATTGTGATAAGAATTGTACGAGTTCCCCCAATAAAATGATTAAAAAAAAAAAAGAAAGGTGACTGAAGATCTATTTCCAAAAGGTGAGAGAAGAAGAATTTCTACTTATTTTATGGCCTGTGGGGTTGGCTCCAAAAATATAGATTCTACATGCATTTGTCAATCAGTAGGAATGGCCTGCCTGAGAATAGGCAGGAAGACCCTTATTTCTTTCCCTCTGTGTAATGGTGAAGAAATGCAAGATCTATACATCAGACAAGATTGGGCAGGGAAGACACTGCAGGAGTGATAGTAACTGAAGCAGCCATTCTTTGTCTTTTAGAATCTCATTTTTTTCTAGCTAGACATGGCAATTTCTCACCAGGAAAGGAGTACGGGTTGGGCGGTGAGAATTGGTAATGGCACACTACATTTCTAGAAGCAAGGCTCTATCAGAGGGAACTGAAGGTTCACAGTTTCAGTTCCTGAAACTATGGAATTCTTCCTTTTTATGTATGAGCTGGACTATGCAGACAGAAGGGGAAGGTGGCCGACCTCATCTTTGTTAGTTGAGTTGTAATGGAATAAAGTCTGCCAGACATGGAGGATGGTGAAAGAGTGAACATCAAACTGCCACACAGAGTAAGAAGAGGGTTTTCTTTACACAATTGATGTATGTATGGATTGTGAAAGAAGAGGGTTTTACCAGCTACCAAGTGGATAGAGAGTGAGTTCATTGATTATATAATATGTATTGCCATTGGAGAGGAAAGTCATTCTAATACTCAACACATCAGGGAATAGTCACAAACCAGCACTACCCCAAGAAAAGTGAGAGGCCTGGCCATGGAAGTTCATGGCTAAACTCTGAATCGGAATCAATCTCTTGGATAGGTGGAAAGAAGAAAGACCTAATACCAGGTCTATAAAACAAAACAATCCCCTCAAACCACAGATATGTAATGAAGGTCAAAGACAAGGAACTTGGTGACCCAGAATAACAGATGTGTGAAAGTACGTTACTAGAGCAGACAGAAGCCAGAGCTCCATTTTCCAGTATTCTTGAGAAAGAAGACATAATAAATAAACTATAAATAGAAGGGAGGCATTGTTTTTTGGGGGAGGAAGGGAGACAGGGAAGATGGAGATTGTGATAGGCCACTATTATTTGGGATCAGCTGGACAGCTGTGGGTTTGCTCTTCTTTTTGGGAGGGGATTTAGTCGATGTTCTTAATGAGATGGTTAAATGCTGTGAAAATGATAGTTTTCTCATATTATTTTAAAACATTGATGAATCCTAATAAAAATGACTGTTGAATTTAATGAGCTCAATAAACACACATTACAATTTATATGGCAGAATACAGGTCTACGTATAATATAGGCTAATCACCCTTAATAAAAAAGAATAAAGAAGGATTTATCCTACCATACATGAAGACAGGTTACAATAAACATGGTGTGGCTTTAGTGTAAAATCGGGCAACTGGAAAAGTGGAACAGAACAGCTGGCTCACAGACACCTACACATGGCAATTTCATATATGATAAAAGTGACATCACATTTTAATGGGAAATGTACAGATTGTTTAGTAGCTAGTGCCGAGAGAACTGGCTCATCATAAGGAGGAAGATGAAAACTGGATTCTATATAAAACCATGTGCTTATTTACAATTAAAGATCCAAATAGGAAAGGTAAAACTATACAGTTTAAAGAAGTAAAGAATATCTTTGAAACAGAGAAAGTGCTCCGATTATCAAAATAAGGGTTCAGTTCAATTAAGGATATCATGGACAAAGTTCACCAGAATTCCCACAAGAGAGAAGAACAAATTTATAATGTCTAAATTTTATGACATTAAATACAGAAAATATTCAAGCAATTTTGCTAAGAAAAGAAGAAAAAAAATACTGACTCCAATAGAAAAACAAATGTTTATAGGAAAAACAAAAAAAGCAAATAGGTTTTTAATGAGATGCTCAAGTTCAAATCAGAGAAATATAAAATATTTATATCTATTAATCTGGCAAAATATTGGTAGTTGGATAATATTGACAGAGATGTGATATCAAACTCACTGACACTGAGTCAACATTGACTTAAGGGTACCCTGTAGGACAAGGTAGAATTGGCCCACAGTCTCGGAGATGTGCTATAACAGCTGTCATCTACAGCTAGTTAGGTATGTCAAGTTAGTCATTCATGTGCAGCTGGTGGACACTGGCAGAACCATTCTGAAGAGGAACCTGGGAGTACTTTGACCAAATAAGTACATGTATACCCAATGACCCTGCAATTGTTCTCCTAGATATAGATCCCTAGGTATATATATTCTCACAGAGGTACATACTTTTTATATAAACCTATGTATTTTTTTACATTAAAATGGTATAGATGAGAATGGATAGAGAGAATAAAAATACATGGGTGAGTGAGCCCCAACATGGATCAATGAGATACTATGCACCATGAACCAATGGGCATTATTTTTTTTTCCGATGCTAATTTTTTTTAATCGTTTTACTAGGGGCTCATACAACTCTTATCGCAATCCATACATACATCAATTGTGTAAAGCACATTTGTACATTCACTGACCTCATCATTCTCAAAACGTTTGCTTTCCACTTCGGCCCCTGGCATCAGCTCTTCATTTCTCCTCCTCCCTCCCACTTCCCTTTCCCTCATGAACTCTTGATAATTTATAAATTATTATTTTGTCATATCTTGCCCTGTCCGACATCTCTCTTCACCCACTTTTCTGTTGTCCGTACCGCAGGGAGGAGGTCACATGTAGATCCTTGTAATCGGTTCCCCCTTTCCAACCCACCCTCCTTCTACGCTCCCAAGATCACCACTCTCACCACTGGCCCTGTAGGGATCGTCCCCCCTGGATTCCCAATAGGCATTATTAAGTCAACACTTCACACGTGGGGCCACACGATGATGAAAATCATGATGGTTGAGGGAGGTTATTTTAAACATGTTATAAAAGAATTTGAGTCACAGGACAAAATAAACACCAGAAACTATAGGGTAAGCATTTAAAACAAAAATTAGGCTGGTTGACATCTCTCCCCAATTGTAAATACCAGAAGACAAAAGAGAACAGCGACCTTGCCCTGAGAGCTGAACAGGTGGATGATGGCTGGCGTCATCAGTGAGCATTTCAATTACAGATCCCACAGAAGAATCCCGATCAAAGAGGGAGATTAGAGAACTGAATTTTAGGTTCTCATGAACTCCAGACTTTCCCAGGCCACGGAGGTTGGATGAACCCCTATAACTATTGTCCTGAGATAATCCTGAAAGTTTGTACCAAAAAATCCTGGACGTCTTCTTAAAACCAAACAAAAGTTTAGTTTAACTTGTAATCACGGAATGGAACATGTCAAGATGGCTGACGGTTCACGCTTTACGATGTATGCCCCAACCATGAAACAGAGGGGAAAGGGCAGGGGGAAATGCCATAAGAATTTGGGGGATAAAATAATTTTGAACGTAGGCAACCAAACAAGTCAACAGACAACATTCTGAGATGTACATAGACACACACAAACATACTGTCCATGATCACTTCTTGAATGACCGTAAAAGATGCAACCAAATCTTTAGGAACATTGAAGCAGGACTTTATTCTTGCATGTAATTATAAAATTACCTTTTGTAGAAAGAGGACGATCCTTCCAAGCATCTGGGCACGGAGTTCTTCCAAGGTAAACAATGTACGAGGAGTGCGAACGAAGATTTTGGTCTTCCCATAGGCTACATCATCCTGAAACCTACAGTGTTCCATCAGTTTCTTGACAGCCTCTTTGTCTGAAGGTAGGTCATGGTTGGGCCAGGTGAATTCAGAGATCATTTTGTACCTGAGTAAACGGAGAATGGAACACATTTTATTTCCCACTCTTAAAAGGCATCCGTTAGGTTCTGAGGCAATGTGCTGTTTAAGATGATATGCACAAGAGCCAAGTATGAGTCTGACTATGCCCTCCGACCCCACCTCCTGCCTTAGCTGTGACTTGGGGCAAGTTACCAAATCTCCCTGTGCCTCCTTTTCCTTATCTGTATCAGATGGAGGAAACTACTCATCTCATATATGTTGTGGGTTTTAGTGCTCTCAAGGGGGAAAAACTCATGGCATCCATTTAAGGCACAACTATTGGTCTCTCCCTGCCCAGAACAAAGACGGGTAAGGACAAGCAAAAGACACCTGGAAACATAAACCTCAGTCCCTCAACCCTGAGACAAGAACTAGACGGTGTCTACCTACCCTGTCAGATAGCCAGAATAGGGATTAAGGGGGGTTATCTCCCCTATGCCTGCATAGGACCACGACTAAAGGAGTTAGAAAGAAATCAGGTACCCACCAGGCACCTATGGAAAGATCCAAACTGAGCATGCTCAGACACAAGCCCCCTAGGCTGATGGGAGGTCTACCTGGGCACAAGACATCACACAGGTGTGCCTAACTCAGCCAATAGGGTCGGCCAGTGACCTCATCCACACCTCCCCAGCCAGTGGGGGTAAAAACATTCCGCAGGCAGGCTTCATCTCTCTCTTGTCCCGGTGTGCTCTGCAGGCATTGTCGGAGCCCCTCCAGCATGCCAGCACGCACACACCTGCATGCCGGCCCGGGCTACATGGGCCCACAGCCCTCTAGGCCTCTGGGGTCTCCTAGTGCTGCAAGCGGGGTTCGTGCTCTGGTTCCAGTATGCTTTCCAAGTGATTTTCTGCGTTTAGACAAGAACTCCTGCGTGGCTCCGCATGGCCTGTATGCTTTCCAGAAACAGTACATGGTTTTTAAGACTGTCAAACCAGAAACTTCCCTTGTCCTCATAGAAGTCACTTGGATTACAAATGTGCTTCTGCCACGTGAATTCTTTCAGCACCATGAAGCAAAACCGAGGTACCCCAATCCAGGAACCTAACACCACTACTAACTGCTCTGGAAAGCAGAACATTAGAAGGTCCTGGATAAAGTAAGAGAAAAATGTGAAGCATTTTTCTACAAGTCCAAATCATAAGAGATCAGGTTTACTGGTTGGATAGATTGGTGGGACCCCCAAGACTACGACCCTTGGTCACCCTTCAGGTTTGGAACAGAACATACCCCATGCTAGATTAATCAACTACTGAAGATCAAAAGGGTACGATTTCCCAAGGGCAGGCGTCGGAGGATGGAGAGAAGGAGTTGGAATGGGAACAGGAAACAGGGAGGAAGTGGATGAGCAATGTACACTGAGGGGCTTGTAATGGATGAGTTGGGTCAGAATGTATGAATTGTTGAACGTGAAACTGACGACCTGCCCTGCAAACTTTCACCAAACTCAATAAAAAGTCGCACAAATCCCCTAAACTGCCTGGGATACACTCATAGTACGTACTGCACCAGTGTTAGCAGCCTTTATCATTCCCTTGAAATGTTTACCACATACCTTATTTGTTCCTTACCAGTTCATCATCATTTATACCCCACAGCACGTCTTTCACATCCCCTCAAAGTGAAATGGACCCCAAACCTTTTGAGTTGAAAGTAAAATAAATCCATGTGCGCTAACAAAATTCCCTGTCTCCTCCATGTCAGTCTTTTAAAAAAATTTTAAACATTTTATTGGGGGCTCTTAATGGCTCCTGTAACAATCCATACATCAATTGCACATTTGTACATATTTTGCCATCATTATTTTCTAGACATTTATTTTCTATTGAGCTCTTGGTGTCAGCTCCTCTTTCTCACCCCTGCCTCTCCTGGCTCCTTGTTAAATTACAAATTATTATTATTTTCACATCTTGCACCAACTGGTCTCCTTTCCCCCATGGTGTCTGTTGTTCGTGCCCCTGTGGAGTGGGTGGGGGTGGTTATGTGTTGATCAGATCATCTTGACCGGTTCTCCCTTCCTCCACTCCTCTCTCCACCTACCCCCTGCCCTCCTGGTATCCATACTCCCATTCCTCTTCCTGGATCCCGTGTGTCGTGAGCTCTTATGTCTTATCTGTACCTGTGCACATGCTTTGGGGTCTAACCCGCAGTAAAAGGCAGTACTAGGGTCATGATAGTGGGGGGGGGGGAAGCCTCAAGGAACCAGAAGAGTATTGTATGTTTCATGGGTGCTTTCCTGTACCCTGATTGACTCATCCCTTCCCTGTGACCCCTGTGAGGGGATCCACATCAGTCTTGTTATTGTCCTCTATTTCAGCGACTCTTCATGGTTGCCATTTTATCTCATGATAATACAAAGGAGCTTCAAAAAAAGCTCATGGAAAAATTCTATTACCTTTTATTTCCATGAGTTTCTCCCTCCTTCATATATTCTCAAATCAATCCAATTCTATACTTACTCATTCTCACCTTGCTCTAATATTTAAACTTCTGATGTTCCATAGGTGTCAACACAAAAATAGTCTATGATCCAGCAACTGCTAGAATATATTCTATGAGTTCAAACGGCAGACTAGAAATCTGATGACATAATGACACTGTTTAAACACAACTCTACTAATGAAAAAAATGTCTTCCTACACAGCCTTAATTAAAAAAAAAGCCGATTCTAAAAACTGAATTCAAAACAGAAAATGGTTACTTATGAGCACAATGCTTAAATCAAAATAAAACTCAATAGGAAATCTCCAGGCTACTTTGCTATAAAGTTTTATTCAAAGACTCCATTTATTAAGTTTTAAAGAACACGTGTGTCCTTTCTTAATTCTTCACTTGCAAATTGTGTAACTTTGCATACAAGTAGCCCTACACTGTTGAAGAAAAACCAAGACCCTGAGTTGTCTCACTCTATGCGGAAAACCACACCTCTCAAAGGGATACTCAGCTTTTCCTGGAAACCACAGAACTCCCGATGCTCCAAAACGAACATTCTCCTTTTTCTTCAAACCTCCCACATCACCTCTTCCAAGCCCCACCCAAGCTCATGACCCTCCTTGAGAAAGTAGAAACATTTAAACAGGAGCACCCTCCCTTTTGCCATCCATGACGTTCCAAGCCTCCCAGGATCTGCACCCCGAGCCCCTGCCTTTTGTACTGCTGCTGTGGGTGAAACGTCCCTGCTCTCGTGGAAAGACGACAAGCCTTTCACTTGTGCTTGGATTCCCTCCCTTCTTGCCTTCTCTAAGACGTTGCTATTACAATGACCTGCCTCTTGGTTGCTCCCGCTCCGAATCGTCCCCACCTGCGTAGACACACATTCCCCCAGTCCCTGCCGACCTCACATCCCGCTCCAGCTGCTTCCAATCCTCTCGGCTTCCCTGTCCAGCCAATGTTCTTGAGTGGTCCACGGTGAGAGCCAATTCCTCCATTTTACTTTCTAATTCTCCTCAACTCAGGCTCTGGCCTGCCTTCTCCACTGACCTCTCTCTATGTTGCCAAATCCAATAGTTTGGCTTCCGCTTTCCTCTTACTTGATATGTCGTGATATTTGACACGATAACCATAATCTCCTTCTTGAAATGGCATTTTCTTTGGGCTTTTCAGACTCAGTCCTTCTCTGGCTTTTCTTCTGCTTCAGTGGATGTTCCTTCTCTGTTGGTTACGTCATGCCAGACAGCAAAGC
>NW_022111358.1:7922601-7929308 GCF_000313985.2 Echinops telfairi
TAGTGATTCCCCACCCTCTATTCCAGCCAGGAGGACTTCGCAGAACGCCAGGGATGTAGATCGAACAACCTACTTCGAATTTCTACTTAGAGGTTTAGGAGGCATTTCAAACAACGCAGCTGAGAGAAAAATCTTGATGTTTTCCATGTTCCCCGCCACTCTCCCTAAACTGCTCCTACTCAGTCTTCTTTATCTCCGTAAATGGGACCGCCATCAGCCAGATGCTCCAGGCAGAATCTATTGCCCTTCTTCCTTCCTTCCTCCTCCTTTCTCATCACAACCAATCCATGAGCACGGCTCTCTAACACCGCCTCCCAAGCATACCCTGGCTGTCCCACCACCCTCACAACTCCGATTGTCACCTTGCTCCAGGCACCACCATGCCGTCATCTCGGGGCTCCTGCAAGAGTGTTCTAAAGGTTCCCTTGCTTCCCCTTCACAGAGTGGCAGGGGTCTCTTTCAGACATCCATGCGATCGCAGCACTCCCTGCTTCAAACCTTCCGGTGGGTTTCAACCACACAGGCCCCAAATCTAAACGGTTTCATCTGATCATGCAGTTTGACGTGACTTGGCACCATCCTCCTCCCTCTCATCCCATGCCACTTTCATGTCACTCACCAACCCCCAACCCACTCTCCATACCTAAGACACCCATTGTTAATTAGCTCTAACTTCTATTATCTTCTGCGCGCTCCTAGATCACTGGTTCTCAACCTGGGGGTCGCGACCCCTTTGGGGGGGGGGTCAAACGACCCTTTCACAGGGGTTGCCTAAGACCATTTCCTATGGTTTTAGGAACCGAGACACCACTTCTCTATCCGTCTCCAGATGGGTCCACCCACATGCAGATAGCCCACATACGGGGTCATACCAACATGAGGAACTGTATTAAAGGGTCGTGGTAATAGGAAGGTTGAGCACCGCTGTCCTGGATGGAGGTCCGTCGTGGTTGGGGTTTTTGTTATGATTTTCTTTATATGAAATGCATGATAGGTAATCCACTGAGACAGTCACTAGATGGAGAGTTCCTTAGGCTTATTAAGGCAGGGGAAACTTGGGGGGACATGGGGACCTAACGATAATAGGTACACAAATGAAGAAAATATTCTAAAATTGATTGTGGTGATGGCTGCACACTCTTTAATAGCTTGAAACTGTTGAATCGTATGGTACATAAATTATATACCATTAAAACTGTAAAAAAAAAAAAGAGAGAGCGAGCTAATTGGGCATTATCCCCTGGCACCCAAACTAAAGAGTTGAGTGATGGCCACCTCTCTTGGAAAGGACATTAATAGCGACTTATCATGGAAAACTGCCTGGAAAAATTAAATCCAGCTTGATTTTTCAAATGGCAAAAGCCCACACCCAAACCACCCCATTGATTACCACCCTAGAGCCCTGTCCCCGCACACTCCTCTTCTCTGATCACGTTAACGGGCTCATCCTGGACGTTACTATCGCTACTGATTCAGCTCCAGGAGAGCAACTTCCGGCATCCTCCTGGTTTACACTTTATGTATGTATGTAATTATTTATTCATTCATTTTTTGGTTGGGATCTGCAAATTTCTAGAACATAGAAAATGCTCAGTAAATCTTTTTTATTGATAAATGAGTACGTGGAATTGAAAACATTGCTGTTGTGATTCCCAGTTGTCAACTACCATTATCATTATGAATAATAAATGAACAGAAGCACTGAAAGTCAACATTTGTTATGTGATTGCTATATGCCAGGCACTATTCTAAATACACACATTGCAGTGAGTCCTCCAGCAACCCTAGGAGACAGTAACTATTATTATCTCCAGTTTATATGTGAGGAAACTGGAGGACGAAAGGTTATGTGAAGTCAGGATTCAAACCAGGTAGACTAATGTCAGAGCCTCCATAACTTAACTAATTAATATTGTTATCATTATAATTAGTAATGTCAGTAATGATAAGCAGCATTAATTGAGCATCTATTATATGCTAGGCAATTGGGCTTTTTACTTAGGTGAATTTAATCCTCACAACAGCCTTCTGGGTAGGTGTGATCTTCATTTTATGATGTAGAAATAGGGTCAAAGGTGTTAAATTGCTGCCCAAAATCATGTAGTGAATGAATCACACAGCCAGGATGCCAACTCAGACAGGAGTCCCAATTTATGTACAAGTTCCAAAAAAATAAAAAGAACTTTTCCCTACCATCCAAAACCCAGGGAGTAGGGATTCTTGTGGGTTCTGGGAAAATTTTCCTGATTTGCGATTTCCTCAACTCTTGGTCTTATAGAGCACTTGATGTGTGCTGGTAAGAACCCTGGCGCATAGTCGGCTAGTCAGCTACCCAGTTCAAACCCAGCTACCCAGTTCAAACCCACGAGCTGCTCTGCTGGAGAAAGACGAGGCGGTTTGCAGGGACTTCCAGTCTCAGAAACTCCAGGGTAGTTCTCTCTGGTCCCCGAGGGTCTCGATGAGTTGGCATTGACTGAATGGTCGTAATCTGGTTTTGGAATGCGTGCTGGTATGGGGCTGTGTATGGGAGGGCTACATACTTCCCAGCCTGCTTTTAGGCTTTTCTGCTTAGTCCATGCTCACCTGTGAAGAAACTTCTCGTATGTCTGGCGGAAGGCAAACCCTGCCCGACGCACCCTCACATTTTCCAGGAGGCCAAGGTATTCCACTTGATGCCGGCAGCGCTCATCATCAAATATCTGTGGGGATTTCTTGTCGTTGGGTTTGATGCAGCGTACGTAATAAGGTTCCTAAAGAAAGAAACCCCGCAATGACATGTTGTGCTGGAGGAACAGCTCGGACCCTGTCACTACACCCTCATTAGTGCCGGCAGTCTCAGATTAAGCTCCGTGCCTCTAAGGTTTCAAGCATGCGGATAAAGTAGTTGGTTATACTTATGGGGCAAGGTATTTACTTTTCCTTTCTTCCCCAGTTTAAGGATAGAAGTTCTCAGATGGAAAGGCTGAGAAATAATATGTCTGTCAGAGATGACCAAGTATCACTTGGCGAGAACACTGAATGCAAATTGCTCCAACAAAGAAAACATGTCCATAAAGGAAACTGGGCAACTTCTAAGGTCTGTAATAGGAGCCCTGGTGGCACAGTGGTTTGTTTGTGTGTTGGGCTGTTAACCGCAATGTCGGCAGTTTGACAAGCACCCATGGCTCCACGGGAGAAAGACAGCTTTCTACTCTTGAACAGAGTTACAGTCTCAGAAACCCACAAGGGCATTCCTACCCTTTCCTACAGGGTCACTGTGAGTTGGAATTGACTTGGTTTTTGGTTTTGGCAATCACAGACCATCCTTCTACCAGATGAGATTAAGCTAGAAATCAAGATTAAAAAGAGATAATCACGTGGAGGGAGGGTGGGGTGGAAAGGGGGAACCGATTACAAGGATCTACATATAACCTTCTCCCTGGGGGATGGACAACAGAAAAGCAGGTGAAGGGAGATGTTGGACAGTGAAAGATATGACAAAATAATAGTAAATTTTAAATTATCAAGGGTTCATGAGGGAGAGGGAAGTGGGGAGGGAGGGGGGAAAATGAGGAGCTGGTTCCACGGGCTTACGTGGAGAGCAAATGTTCTGAGAATGATGATGGCAACAAATGTACAAATGTGCTTGACACAATGGATGTATGTATGGATTCTGACAAGAGTTGTATGAGCCCCTAATAAAATGATTAAAAAAAGAGAGAGATAATCAGAAAATCCCTATATGGTGGGAAATTACGAAATACAAAGTAGCCTAAAAATGTTCACGAAAAATATTCCATTTTCCCACAAACTTTGTGAAGCGTATACTTCTAAACGATCTTTGGGCCACATAGAAAATTACAGCGGACATCAGAGAAGGCTTTCCAACTCGGTAACTTATAAGCCATGTCAGCAAAGCTAGCTTGGTGTGAGGCATCATGTGAGTATTACTGTAAGTAATTTTACCAGTAGAGTGGAATTTTACCAGTATTTACTGATTTTGCACAGGAAATGATAATCCAGGATTAGACACTAAGGCTTAGCAGGTGGTGGTGGTGGTGATGAGGGCTTTCATCCTGTTTAGGAATATACAAATCTTCAGATAGGGAATCTAGTGAAAACACGTTCTCTATATTTAATCACTGTTCTCTCTCAACTTTTAAATGCCGCCTCTTCTTCTTATGAATACGCAGACTGACTCAACCTAAGAAATCCTAAATTTGACAAATCCCGAGTGTTTTACAAGGTTAAACTACAAAAGCTCATAGTGATCTTATTCTCAGGTGCAGTTTCACCTTAAGAGGCCCTGGGAGCAGAGTGGGTGACTGGGGGGCTAGGAGCGTGGAAGTTAGGCACTAGGATAGCAGAGCCTGCAATCTGCACGGTAGGTGGTTCAAAACTACGAGCAGAAAGACTGGGCTTTCTACTCCGGTGAACAGTGACAGTCTTGAACTCCCACTGGGGAGTCACACTGAGTCGGCCCTGACTCAGTGGCAGGGAGTTTTGAGGGTAGCAGACCAAAAGGGCAGAAGGAACGAGGGCCCATGATAACTTTGGAGCTGCTCTGCTGAAATGAGAGCCTTCTTCTGTCCGACTTTTATCGCACAGACCAACGAACTGCTCCCTCTGGTTTCAGCCACTCATTTGGGGTGGGTGTTTCGTTTATTAGAAAGGAGCCCTGGCGGTGCTGTGGGTTAGATGGTTGGGTGGCTAAAGGTGAGGTCTATGGTTCGAACCCACCAACTGCTCCTCAGGAGGAAGATGAGGTTGCCTGCTCCCCAAAGAATAGTCTCAGTGAGCCTATGTAAGGCCACTATGATTTGGAATTGACTTAATGGCGATTTTTTTTTATTAGCAGCTGAATGTAATTCCTGATACAAAAACTATAGAAAGCTATAGGCTTTTAAGAGACACGTTTCAGTTTTTGATACTAAGTTGATTGCTTTTCCTGCTAATTAAGTTTAATGAATTTTATAAATTTGTTTTGTAAAGTTCTGCATTCGCCTCTGTTTCGTGTACCTCCTGCCTTCCTTCTGGGGCACCTCTTCTTCTTTTGTGAAGCAGACAGATGCTGAGATGAAAGCGTGTCTAAGGGTGTTCTTTCTACCCAATGGTTCTTGTGTCCTTTCCCCTTCTCTCTCTCTCTCTCTCTCTCTTAGGCTCAAGACACAAGCTAACAAAGTCTGCTTATCCCAAGTCATCTGAGGCCAAGGAACCCTCACTAAAAGAATAGACATGTTTTTGTGCTAGCTGCTAATTTATGCACAGTGAAGAAACCAGAAATATAGTATAGATTTAAATTCTTAGAGAGGAAGCTGATTAAAAAAAAAAGACACTAATAAAGAAGAAAACACACAGGAAATGCATCAGAAGAGAAAGATAAAAATGAAGGAACTAAAAATAACGAGGCCAGAATGCTGCCTAATTTATCAAACTTGTCAGCGGTGGCAGTTAAGAGTAGAAATCGGTTCTTTCAGAGGAGGAGCACTGAGCTAAGTTATCGCACAGAGTATTTGTCCCCAGAGGAGCAATAAACACCAGAGAGAATTGTCAATAATGTGCCTTTATATTCCCACTATTTAGGACAGCTCCAAGACAGTGTTTAAGTACTAAACTTCCTCTTGAAACTCCCCCTGCCTTTGTTCAGTTCTTACTCAAATACAACATAGGGATGGCCCATCAGTGCTCAACTGGGTGCCCTTCTTTTTGACGGGTCTTGTCTTCAGCACAGAGATATTACACACATGTACGTGTACAGGAGGTACACATGGTTGAGTACTTGGCTCCGGACCCACAGGGTGGTGATTCAAAGCCACCCAGAAGCCCCCTGGAAGAAAGGTCTTCATCTACTTCTAAACGGCATTGAAAACGCACAGAATGCAGTTCTACTCCAAAACACTTGAGTTGCCATGAGTTTGAACTGACTGATGACAACTGGTTCGATTTCTTCGTTTTGTTTCTCTTGTGTGTGTTTTAGGTCTTACTAAGACAACTGTCCATTTGACCAAGGTGGTAGACCAGGACGCCTACACTGAAGAAGCTTATTCATCTGGAACACAACTGTTTCACCCAGCCAAGTGAAGAAGAAGAAAATGCCAGGAATAAAAATTCTATCATAATATTCACTTTAAATACTATATTCTTTATGCAAATAACCTGTGGGTTATACTTTTTATTGCCCTCCCCGCAAGATATGATCATAAGCAACACATAAAAAAATTTAACATAGTATGTTAATGAAAATACCTTGGGGAGAGGGCTCAGTTGGCAAAAAAAAAGTAGCCATTTAAAATTTTGCCTAAAATATGTCTATTTGCCTAAAAATATGTGTTTCTTCTTCAGTGAGATTAAATGTCATTATTACCTAAAATCAAATGATACACATGCTCTCTAAAACATGGTATCAAGAGAGATTGTGAACTACGATAGTTACTGGTAAGAGAAAACAATTACCTTTGATGCAATGTTGTCGACTAAAGCGATCATAGAATTTTTAAACAAGGTGGCAGCAGTCGGTGGTCGCTTGGTCACCTCTGTGATGCTCAATTTGCCTTCTGGCCACATGTTCTTCAGCACGGGATTTGAACTGAGAATCACAGAAAGAGAAATTCAAATAGTGTCAGGTTCAAAAAGGACAAGAATGACAATGCAATCCTGGGACTCACCCTGGATTGTGGTTCCAGGTTACAATCTCAAAACTGAGCGCTCCTGGGACTCACCCTGGATTG
>NW_022111358.1:7931879-7952270 GCF_000313985.2 Echinops telfairi
CCACACTTACTTAATGCACACATTCATCTTCAGCGTTTATGTGGGGAAGGTAGTCACACAATGATGGTTTTTGTTCTTTGGTGTCTGCTACCTGATCCCTTCAACACCTCGTGTTCACACAGGCTTGTGTGCTTCTTCTCTGTGGGCTTTGTTGTTTCCGAGCCAGATGGCCGCTTGTTTGCCTTCAAGCCTTTAAGACCCCAGACGCTGTATCTTAAGAATAAGGTTCATTCTGTTCTCTTGGGTACTAGGTACCTGGTACCATGGATGCGGGCTGTTGTCTTTAAGACTGTGGGGAGACCAGGTGATGTTAAAACTCCACAAAGCTCTCTTACTGAGATGAGTTTTTTTCCCAAATTTATTTGAATGTGTTCCCCTGGTTGTTGTGAAGGTTTTGTTTAGTTGTCAGAGTTCCAAAAAGTTAGATTTGCCCAGCTTTTTAATTTCGACAGTTTATTTGCTGCTTTTGTGTAAAGATAGATGGTAGTGCTCCCTACTCTTCCAATTGTTAATATCAAGACCTTACCCTTCAATGATTTTCTTTTCTGAGATGGGTTTTTTCTTCTAATAGTATTGTACTATGTTTTATGTGAAATTTTACACAGCACATTGGACTCCCACTGAACTATTTTTATGCAAATTGGGCACCCATTGAATTATTTTTACACAAATTGTTCCGTGAACACTTTGTATACAAATAGCATTTTTCATTATGAGCTCATTGTTCTAGTTTCCCTTCTCCTCCTTATCTTCTTATCTTTGCTTTTGGTAAATTCTGACCATTTGGTGTCTTACAGTTTAAGGAAGCACACTGCTCACAGGTGATACTGCTTATTATAAAAGCCAACCTATTATGTGGCCAAAAGGTGATCTACAGAATTAGGTTCAATTCTCAGTTCAAAGAGTATCTTAGGACGACAGTCTCCGGATTCCTGTGCTCTCTATTGGTAAGTCAAGTCTGGCCTTGTTTAAGAACCTGAGTTTTGTTCTCGTTTTTTCATCCATTCTGCCTGGGGCCTTGTGGCTCCTAGTAGCCAAGCACCCTCTAGCTCTTCTGGTCTCAGGCTAGAAGAAGCTGGGGTTCTTAGTCCCCTGGCCTAGTTTACGCTTCCAGCCTTTGATTGCCTTCATTATCTCTGGTCATATAAGTGGAGATTAATAGTTAGTTGTATCATAGATGGCTGCTCACAAGCTTTTAAGACCCCCAGATAAATTCAATTCCAAACTCCCTGTTTTTATTTACCTTGGTCAGGTTGTGTTAACCTCATACCCATACTCGGCCTCAGCAACTTTTTGATAACCTACTGTTCAACTGGTTGAACAGACGGAATAAATAAGAGAATGCAGTTCTCTAACCTGAAGGGGAAAAAAAATACCGTTTCTTCTCCATGGACCTTCTTTCCAAAGCATCCATAGTGCATTTGAACTTGTTACTGCTTGCCCGCTCCTGAGAGGCACAGATGGCTGTGCTAGACGACTAACCCTATGACTGGCAGTTCAAACCCACCCAGGATGCCATGGAAGAAAGGTCTGGTGATCTGCTTCACAAAGATGACAGCCAAGAAGACCCCATGGAGCAGTTCTACTCTGCACCCACTGGAAGTAATTCAATGACAGTGGATATCATTTGCCAATTATTTGTCACTGTTAATTTTTTAAAAAGTATTACATTTTTCTTGTTTTATAAGAATGATCCAAATTACTGACACAAGACACTACTGTGGTATTAGAGTGGTCTCTTCGTGGGGAGCAAAGAGTCATTATATAGAGAAGCTGAGCCTATAATATTTCTAGCTGGGCCACAGGCTGCCTGACACGGCTCCCATTGCCACTGCCTATGCCAGGGGTCCTCAAACTTTTTAAACAGGGACAGTTCACTGTCCCTCAGACCATTGGAGGGCCAGACTATAGTTTAAAAAAAAAACTGTGAACAAATTCCTATGCACACTGGACGAGTCGGCTGCTAAGCAGGACAAGCAGTGGCGGCAAAAAACCCGCAGGCCGGATAAATGTCCTTGGCGGGCTGCATGTGGCCCGCTGGCCGTAGTTTGAGGACCCCTGGTCTATGCAGTAAGGATGTAAATAACTGACTGGCAACAGTGAATAGAGACACTGAGCCAACCCAAGTGGGAAGTGGGGAAATCGGTAAGTCTGCAGACCCTCTAATCACTAGTTTAGTCATTAAGTACTCTGAGTAGAGAGAAAATTTGCAGAAACTCTAAAAGTTGCATAATCACATGCCTGTGTATTATACAATATATCTATTCCGAAGCCCTATGTAAAGATAATGAATAAAATTACAGTCTTACCTGTTATACATGAGGCGCTTAAAATCTTGAAATAAGGTGTCTTTATTTTTGTCAATAAAACCAACGACAGAATAGCTAAGAGGAAAACCAACAAAAGAGAAAAGAAAACATGCGTTATTCACTAGGCAAGAGGCATATCTGGTACTCATACTGTGTAGGTGGGCTGTGGGTTTTCAGGGGACAGAACGGAGGGTGCTGGATGTGCCCTTGAAGCTGGCAGAAGGCGGGGGCAGTGGTGTGACTCCACGGTCAATGGCCAGTTGGCAATGGGACGATTGTTTTGAGCCATAGATTTGTAAGAGTCCAGTGTTGTCATTTAAGTCAGAAACAGCTATTAAGATTTCTTCGCATGTCTTTTCAACATTTAGAGAGATGATCATTTGCTTTTTTTGGCTTAATTTCTTCATGGAATGGGTTACATGAGTAGAATTTCTAACGGGAAAAGGGGGAAAAAAGAATTTTAAACCTTAAAAACAGGATGAGGGCTGCTGAGGGGAGGGTCAGAGCAGACTAAACGCGGTCAGAATTATATTTAAGTTACTTCTTCCTAGTTTTATTGCACGGTAAATCAGAAGAAGATATGGCCTTGTAAGAATTTCAATTTTCGAATGACAGCTTTTGGTTATATAGCCACTCAACTACTTGTAGCACTTCACATACATTCGTGACTCTGGCATCTCTGGGGTCTTCACATAGCCGTCTTCTAAGCTTGGGCTGCCCTCTCTTCCCCTTTCCATCTTCCTTCTTCTTTTTTTACTTGTTTAGAACTCATCTCAGGTGTCACTCCCTCCAGCAAGGCTTCTCTGTATTTCTCACCCTGGTTAATTAGGTCTCCTTGGGGCTCTCAGAATGCCTTGTGACCTCTGGCTTAAGTCTTTCCACTGTTCGTCACCAGGACTCGCATGGCACCTGCCTGTATCCTCCACTAAAATGTGGGTCCTTAAGGGCAAGGCTGATCTTAGCCATCTTTCCCCTCCAGTCCTTAACAGAGTCCCATGATTCATTTAGCCTTCACCCACCCCCTGCTGTCTGCACCCAAGGAGGTCACATGTAGATCCTTGTAATCGGTTCCCGCTTAGCCACCGGTCAGTTTCTGTTGAGTCGCAACTCTGTTAGGGACTGGGCTTGAGCAAAGACTGTTGCCCAACAAGTGTTCAAGAAACAGAAACCGTATCATGGGGGGTGGAGGGGAGGGGCAGAAAGGGGGAACCCATCACAAGGTTGGATCTACAGCCTCCTCCCGCAAGGGGGACAAACAACAGGAATGTGGGTGAAGGGAGACAACGGACGGACGGTGTAAGATACGAAGTAACAACAATCATATATAATTGATCAAGGATTCACAAGAGTGGGAGGGTGGGGAGGGAGGGGAAAAAAGAGGAGCTGATAGGAAGGGCTCAAGTAGAAGGAAAATGTAAATGTTTTGGAAATGTTTATGGCAACATATGTACAAGTGTGCTTAATACTATTGAATGATGGATTGTTATAAGATTTGTAAGAGCCTACCAATTAAATGATTACCATATATACTCGAGTATAAGCCAACCGAATATCAACCGAGGCATCTAATTTTACCACAAAAAACTGCAGTAAAAATGTGCTGAAAAACTCGGCTTATACCCGAGTATATACGGTAAAAAAAACAACAACAAAAAACCCAAACCAGAAACCAATGAAGCATCACCATTATTTTTTAATGAAGAGATGAAAAGATATCAATGTTCACAAATGTCTGAAAAATGCACCTGGGCGGGAAAACAACTTTTACTCACTCTGGGAATACTTTCTGAAGTGTTGTTGCATGCAAACCATGTTTTATTACTCACTCTGGGGTACTTTCTGAAGTGTTGTTGCATGCAAACCACGTTTTATGTGCCAAGAAGAACATACTCACACGACGTCACCGGCATAATGTCGAATTCGGAAATCTCGGTCAAACTCCAGCATTTTGTCCGAGGCACAGAGCTAAGAAACCAAGGAGATTACTTTCAAAATGGAGGCATTAATTTTTCTGAAAATGCATTCCAACTTAAAAAATGAGATGATAAATTTTTTAAAAAGGAAAATCAAAAGCCAATAAGGTCGCAAACCTTGATATTGTTATGAATGTAATCATTGGGGTGGGGCTGGGTTTTCATATTTGACTTCTGTGGATAAAGACTGTGAGCTTTCACTTGAAATCTCTCTCCTCATGGGATGCCCCTGGGCCCTCTTTTGTCTCCTACTTGCTGGGGCCAAGATGGCCAGTCCCTAGGGGGTGGGGAAACCCAGACCCCTGCAAGAGACAACTAGACTTCTATTGTCCACGACACTTACATCTTGGCTGCTAGTCCTCACCACAGCCCAGGCCCCTTTGATTACAACAATCGCTCCTCCATGACCCACCTGGGGCAAACCATATTTGTCATTATTGAGGGCCAACTATCTTAGTCCTCACAATTAACACTTAAGAAATGCGTTATGACCTCTGACACACATGGGAAGGAAGGCTCAAGACCTTAGACCCAGAGCTCGTGGCCAGCTCTGGGAAGGACTCCTGGGGCCGAGTGCGCGGTCTGTGCTCTCGAGACGCAGAGCAGCCTGGCTGACCTGTCTTCCGCGAGTCTGTACTGCAGCCAGGTCTGCATCCACAGACCAACCTTCTGCAGCTCTCTCACGCTGAAGGGAAGCATATTCCAGAAAGGCAGCTTTTGGAGGGTTCTGGTGGCCTCCACAGCTCTCTGCAATTTTCCTGGTCTGATCCAAACCCTCGGGGCCATTTTTACAGTAGCCACTAGACTTCTCTGCCTGCCTGTGGAGGATTATTTCATATTCGACAGGTTCAAAAGCAGACATCAAGAATCTGCGAAGCACAACTTACATTTACACAAACAGCCACTTAGGTTCTAATGTGGAATAACTGATCATCCTTATGGAGGTGGTGGATTCGATACAGATAACTAAACCATAAAAGGATACTCTATTCATTCAACAAGAGAATAATTATAGTAAGTCAGAAGCAGACTTCTGGGGTTCAGATCTTGGCTCTGCCCCGTAATCACTCAGTCTCCTTTCAAAGCTACTTCCTTCTGAGAGTTGCATTAACGATGACAGACCGCTGTGGACACACTGGCTGCCACACAGCGTGGTCTCCGAGAGACTCCACTCTTCTTTCCTTCTCGCTTAGTAAGCACTGTGCAAAATCCTCTAATTTAGAAAGTCCCCCAAGGAAAGGGACACAAGAGATGGCCCACACTAATTAAATACTTAGTGATTCTATTACTATTAGTATAATAATTAGTATTAGTATTTTACGAATTGGATACTGTTGTCTAAACTGATCTAGACACAGAAGGTTTTAGAATTTTCTCCTCTCTTTTTAAAAAAAATAAGTTACAGATTTGTCATTTACTTTTTAGGTTAATCATATGTTCAGTAGTTGTTTTTACAGCTTATTGAACTGTTTGAATGCCTCTCTATGATAACTTGAATGAATAAGAAATAATTTGGCTCCCAATGAAATTAGTGTTGAAAGTCAGACCCCTCTTTGATAACACGTCAGTAACTCTAGTTAATCAGCGGCAAATGGTGGTAGCTGGCACAACGTAGAGAAGGATAGCAGCACTATTTAACAGCAAGCTTCATAGGGATTAGGACACCCTAAAGACGTATTTGCTCCTGTAAAGCCAGAAAGGCTCAGCAGCCCTCGTGAGCAGCCCTGCTCTGTCCTCTACGGTCTTGGGGTGAAAGTGACTGGGTGGGGGGCTGGCTTGGGTCTGGCATGCCTTTACGATTCCATTTCTTTCCTTCAAAAGACAGAGATGGGGGCGAGGGACCTAATCCCCAACTCCACAGATAAACCGCTGGTCAGCATTTTCTGTCACATCAGTAGCTTAAAAGTACCAGCCACGGTTGCAATCCTAAGACACATTCTAAATAGACGACTGACAAATCCAGTTCCTGGGGATAAATGACCCAGGTGAGATGAAATGGATTTGATGTCTTGTGTGGGACTCACGTTTATTTGTGTTGTCATAATTGTTTAAAAACCATGAGCACATTGCACATTTTAGTTTAAAATTCAATATTCCATAAGGATTCTTGGGCATGATTTTGACCTATTAAATTAGATTTTATGAACAATGACTGAGTATCTACCATCTGGTAGACAAAATGTGAGACCAGTCTCCCAAACCAACATGTGGTTTAAAAAAGATAGTTATCAGTGATGCCACCAGGGCATTTACTGGCACCATTTTAGAAAGTGTCACCTGTTAGTACTGTGGTAACCTCTGACTGCTCACTGCCATGTCCTCACCAGTGAGGATGGCACCTGGCACAGAAGGAAACACATGGAGGGTCTGGGGCACAGATGGGGCAGCAACTGAAGAAACACCGGTAACGGGAGAGCCCGCATGTCAAAGGTCAGGGGGTAGTAGCCCCAAGCCTGCTTGTGGCAGGGTCACTGGTCAGTCATTTGTGACCGACTCACCAGGCTGTTTCAGAAAGCAACTGGCCTAAACCAGCTCCCAGCCAGGATCTGTTTCTGGACGATTTGTGTCCTCACAAGTTCCTTGTGGCATCTCTCCATTCTGATGATCTAATTTCAGAGGGACGACGTTCGCACAGAGATGCAGTCATGCTAGAGACATGGCAGGTGCCACCGACAGACAAGGAATTACGGAGGAATAGCTATGTCTTTGCTTTACTGGAGGAGCATGGGGGCTGTTTCACCCTCAGCTTCTGGCTGCTGCTCACCAGATTATGTTTGCAGGGCAGCCTTGGGCTAAAGGAGTGTGCCCTTTCTCTAGAGCAGCAGTTCTCCACCTGTGGGTCGCGACCCCACTGGGGGACCGAACGACCCTTTCACAGGGGTCGCCAGATTCATAACAGTAGCAAAATTCAGTGATGAAGTAGCACCGAAAATAATTTTATGGTTGGGGGGTGTGTGTCACCACAACATGAGTAGCTGTATGAAAGGGTCGCGGCATAAGGCAGGTTGGGAACCACTGCTTTAGAAGATTCCATGACCACCACACATGAGAAACATACTACATGCCAGGCACACACGACCCCGTGTGCCCATAACCACCACTGCCACCAGTGATGACAAGAGGGAGATGCGTTTGTGACATTCACTTTTAGAAGGTGAGGAACAGCACGTGCAAAGGGCACCGTTCATTGCAGGAAGGTGTTTTTCTGGTATGGAAAGAGCAATGAGAACTGCTCTGTTTTCCAGAAGGTCATGCTGTCTGAAGAAGGGGGGCAGGGTCTGCACCATGTTGTGTAACCATGGAGGGTGAGCGGTAAAAAGCCAAGGACAAAAGCTACTTCACTGCCAGGGGATCCGATGCAGGAGTAAACGTTGAGCACACGAACGAGGACTCTACCTATTGGTTACAAATGACATCATGCTTTCCAAAGACTCCTGCTCATTTTCCCTGTTTCTAATGGATTGAGTAGTCTGCAGCTCCCTCTCCTGGATATGAGGATTTTATCCATCTTGCTGTCCTATGTGGGACAGAGAATTCATCCACAGTGGCAAATCATTTCACCGATGTCTATGGCCTTTCTTTTTTAGTTGAGTGGGGAATTCTTTTAAGTCAATACATAAAATTCTTTTAACGGTTAAACAACAGAAAAATCCCATGGGTGAATTGGAGGTCCTCATCCAATCCATTACCTTTCGACTAGAAAAATGGCCATGCTTGCCCAGTTTGCTGTTCAGCGCTTCAAGGAACATTTCGTCGGTGACCTTGCCGACGTTCATGCAGGCGTCATCCAGGATGGAGATGATGCCTTTGTGCTGCCGCTCCACCAGGTCCACGATGATCTGGTTGTTGAAGTAATCGATCTGGAGGGCCCAGTGAAAGAACAGAGGCCATGCGGTAAGACACAGACGCCGCTACTCCTCACAGGACAAGTTTAAGTGAAGCTACCTTGACGCCCAATATGTTAATGACATTAATGAGTCTAACATTACAAGGAGCCCATATTCTAACAGTGGCTAATTTCTGAATTTCTTTGTTGGCTTTAAGGAGCATGTGGCATGACGATTACACGCTGGGCTGTTATCCGCAAGGTCAGCAGTTCGAACTCTTCAATGGCTCCTTGGGAGAAAGATGAGGCTTTCGTCTCCTGTAGAGACTGACAGCCTGAGAACTCACAGGGCAGTCTACTCTACTCTCTACAGTCACTATGAGTCAGAGTTGGCTGGAAGGCAGTGACAGGATGCAGTGGGAGACATTTTTTGGTCGTCCTATCTAGATAAGGGTTACTGGTGTCTAACGAGACCAGGATGTTAAATACCTGCAACGCATGGGGCAGCCCCCAAAGATAGACTCATTTGGTCCCAAGTGTCATTAACACCAAATTTGCAAAGCTCTGGTCTAAATATTTACTTCTATATGGAATTTCACGGAGCCCTGATAGTACAGTGGTCACATGGTGGGCTGTGATCCGTCTGCATGGTCAGCAGTTCAAAACCACCAACTGCTCCGTGTAAGAAAGAATGGGCTTTCTATTCACACACACAGTTACAGTCTCAGAAACCCACAGGGGTCAGCACTGACTCCATGGCAGCGAGTTGTGGTTGTTTACTGTGGTATCTACTATCGTCTTCATTAGAGTTATTCCCATCTTTAGGGGAAAAAATCCTCAAACTACTCTAACGGCAGGAACTCTATGATTAATAGGTGGTATCTTAAGACTTTGGGATGAAGCATCAAGGAATTAAGACTAAGTCTTCTGCCTTAGGAACAAAGAAAGGAACTTCCCTTTAAAATTCCAGCTCTTTGACTAAAGGTAATGGTCTGTACTGGAGCGTCCAGCAGTGCTTACTTAGTCTGTAATGTTTCTAACACTTCGTACAAGCCATGGTTTTCACACGTTCTCCAAATGTCGGGTGTGCTCTAGAAGGTGTCTTAGAGATGGTGTGTGTGTGTGTGTGTGTGTGTGTGTGTGTCTTAGAGGGCAGGGCTGTGGGACCCCCATTCCTACTCTCACGGAACAGGTTTGTGCTTGAAAAAGCAAGTTCCCAACAACGAAAGTCAGTTTCTAAACCACAGCACTTTCAAAGGGATTGAGACAGAGAAGCAACCGGGACTTTATGACCCTCTTGATGGATGTTCGCACATAATCTATGAAATCAACTGGCAGAAATCATACTGAAGCAGAACCCAGCCAAGACTCAACATCTAACAACCAGAGCACAAGCAATAGAGAAACAGATGAAATGACACCTCAGGAATGTGATTAGCAAAACCCAGACTATGTGAAACTCTACAGAAGAAATGGCTCAACGGAAGTTTGCAAGGAGGAGAGGGAGAGGGGGAAATATGGGAGGTAATCTATTCTTGTGCAAGGGACCCATCAGCCAATCACAATGTAAGAAGCTTACTTGGATTCTAATACAAACAAACATCAAGTCCACAAGACAACACCCAAATCCAAACCCACTGCAAGATAATTGAGGAAGCAGGAATACACAGACCAGATATCTGATGATATTAAGAATTTATTGTGAGTTCTTTTCAGGTGTGATAATGGTATTGTGGTTATGGTTTTTGTAAAAGCCTTTCAGCTAGAGAAAGAAACTGAAATACGAGGAGTTACAAAAAGTTCATGGAAGAATTGGAATCGAAAGATAATGAAAATTTCTCAGAAACCTTTTAAAGCCCCTCTCAAATATTTATGGATAAAATACTGTGATGTCTGGGATTTACCTGAAAATGAGCCAGGGGCAGGTGGAGAGGGCAGCGCTGACAAAAGGCAGGTAAAGGATGGTGGATACACAGAGTTGACTATGTTGGGCTCTCTGCTGTTAGGCATGTTCGACACTTTCCATTATAAAACATTTGTAAAAGAATTACTATGTTCAGAAGTTAGGTTTTCAAAGAAAATGACGGTCAAGGGTAAAACCAAACAAAACAGATCCACCGCCATCAAGTTGATTCTGACTTGCAGTGACCCTGTCGCGGATTCCCAAGGCTTTGTAAATCTTCACCAAAGCAGAGGGCCTCACCATCTTCCACGGAGCAGGTAGTGGGCTTGAACTCCCACCTTGTGGCTAGGAGTTCAACAATTTCCTGGCAGTACCACCAGGGCTCCTTTTGATCCAGAATAAAAAACCCCACAAAAGCAAAACCCGAACTCACTGCCCTCAAGTTGATCCCGATGGGTAGTGCCCTATGGGAGCCTCTGTGGGCTTCCAGGGCTGCTTAGCTTTATGGGAACAGCAAGCCTCATCACAGTTAGACACTCGAATGTTGGTGGGACCTGGCATGCAGTCAAGAGTTTTTACCTCGGGATTATGTGGGCCTTCCCTCTGGGACACACAGCTCAGAATTTTTGCTTTGGAATAGCCTAATAGGATTGTTGACTTTGTTCTTTAATGAACTCTATCTGTGAAATTGGATACTCTGATTGTGAAGAAATATTTTTGAGTCATACCTCTGAATCTCATCAGAATAAAATGTTTTATGATTAAATTTGCTATAGAAATTTAAGCTTCGGTAATAACTGTGAATTACATTATGCAACAGATTCATTCTAAGAAAGCTGTGTATAAACTTAATTGAATTGAACTGAATCACATTTTAAATGTGCTATGAGAGTTCATTATTTAAATCAAAACAGTAGGTAATTCTATTATAAAGTAAATGACAACCCTTTGGTTTATTTGCAAATAGGTAACATTTATACTAAAACACTTGAACTAACTTTTATGATGTTCTAATGTTTTACACATGATGGGATGCCAAGATGTCGTTTGAAGGAGACGTCCTTATTCCAGCATCATTAGATGTGTACCAGGGCATTAGCTCCCTGTTTTGAGTGAGAGAAGACAGAAAGTAGGAGAGGCAGGAGGGCAATATAAGCAATTCACTTAGATGGCTGTTAGGTGCTGTTGAGTTGGTTCCACCACGGCGACTGGACTGAATAAAATGTTGCCCGGTCTGAGCATCTTCGTGATCGCGGGTCGTGTTTAGTGCCTTCCACATGAGAAGTCTCATCTTCCAGCACTGCAGCAGGTAAGATTCTCTTGTGACCCATAGGCTTGTCACTGGCAAATCCAGAAGCACATCACCAGACCTTTCTTTCTAGTTTCTCTTAGTCTGGAAGCTCTACTGACAGCTGTCCACTATAGGTGACCCTGCTGGTACTGGAAATACCAGTGGCACAGCTGCCACCACCATGGCAACATGCAAGTCATAGTATGATAAACAACGGTGGTTAATTTGACGGTTATGCCTGTCAAACAGCTTTTTACTTCTGAGCAATACCTTACATTGGACATCAAAAGAATGAACACTGACTTCGATTATTTGTATAGCCTGTACTAGGAGCCCTGGTGGCGCTTTCAGTTAAGCGTTGCACTGCCAACAACAAAGTCGGCAGTTCACACCCACTCACCTGTCCAAGGGAGAAAAATGAGGGAGGCTGTCTGCTCCCATACACATGGGAAACCCTACACAGGGTCATTAAGAGGTGGAATGGGCTCGATGGCAATGGGTTTTGTTTCGTTTTTGTTTTGGAAAGAGCACAGACATAGTTTCATAAATGTGGACACAGACATTTTTGTATTTTTTCAAATTTATTCTCAAAACTGCTTAAAAGTGCAAATTTAATGGAAAACCTACTTGTTCCCAGTTCTACCATGAGCAGATGGTCGAATCAGAGGCAACCACAATAATGGTCATTGGGTGCTGTTTGTCAGCTCTGCTCTTGGGTGTCTGTACCTAGACTAGTCTTCTTTCCGGGTGACAGTCCACCAGGCAGTTCGACTCTGATATGTACGAAAGCTCATCAAGCGTTACGGGAAGAGAGGAAGCAGCTGAAGTGTGTGTGCAAAAATGGAAAATCCATGGAGCTGAAAGTTAAGAGGTGTGTTCAGGGCCTGGGTTTTGGAGAATAGGTACAATACACACTGAATACAACAAAATGCTGTTCCAGTTAAGTGGAAGAAGGGAGAAAAGAAGGACAAAGAAGAAAGTACGTTTGGAAGCAAAGTTGAGCCAACTTATGGCACAAATTGCTGCTCTAAACAGTGCACAGATGGTGCTGAGCTGCATACCCACACGGCATCAGCACAAAGCGGTAATACTGATACTGGGTTTAACTGCTTCAGACTCAGCATTTGTTAGCTACCAACATGGGAATAGAAAGAGAACTTAACTGAGATGAAGTCCCACCCAAAACCCAAACCAAAACATACACCAAGCACCAAAATGTACTACTGGCAAGTTGATTCTGACCGAGAGTGACCCTGGAGGGCAGAACAGACCTGCCCCTGGGTTTCCAAGGCTGCAGATCATGAAAGAAGCAGCCTGTAGCAACTGGTGGGCGGGCTTCAATTGCCAACTTTTTCGTTAGTAGCTGCATGCTCAACCATCATGCACCAAGGCACCTAAATCCCACCAATCAACCCTGAGAAGGAACTACGTTTATACACAAGGGTAAGTCAAAAGCTATTGCTGTGATGGGTCAGATATGCATGGGTTGATTCCAAACAAAACACGGGTAAGCAAATCCTTGTGACCAGCGGATGGCGACAGACAAGTTCTCTCAGTAATAGACTGGTTTTAGTCTTCTTAGGTTGCCTTAAAAAAAAAAGTACCATCAAAACAGTTACTTTGAAGTGGATCCGAGGGGCCAGTTCATGGCACAGAGGTCAGCTCAGAGAGTAATGGCAACTGTCTTACCCCGAGAGGCCTCATAACAGATCTCTGCAAAGGCTCCGTGGATACAGGATGACCGTGGGGACTTAGTATGAAGCTTTAAGAAAATGGAAACCTGCATTGGCTTAAAAAAGGCCGGGGACAGTGGCACTGAGCTGTTTTTTCTGTCAGGACAATGCACCTGCTCCTTCACTGAGGGCAGCGAGGGCTTTGTGGAGAAATGTAACATCCCGTCCTGAAACACTAAGCTTCTGATGCTTCACACACCCAAGAAGTTTAAGAAACACCTAAGATTTCTTTTCGAGTCATGTCTTTACTAAAATTAAAATTTCCCCCTAAATTAAAAGGCGGGGGGCAGGAGGGGAGGGAGAGGAAATGTGCTGATGGAGCCCCATGAAGGGCCACCCACCTAGAAATCTGCATAGTAAAATTCGGTGATACATCCTTTCTCTGTGCTAATCGGTGGCAGCACAGACGCTTTTCTATGTAGAAAATGCACTTGGACGTCAGTGCACATTCATTGAGTCTATTTTCCCGGGGACAGGCTGTGCTTTATCTAGAACAGGGGAGACCATGCGGGCGTTTTCGGTGAGACCCACTCACGTGCTTCCACGGGATCCCTTCCCGCTCATATTCCTCCTGCTCCTGCTTCAGGACCAGCTGAATGAACAGCTGCTGCAGTTTCTCGTTGCAGTAATTGATGCAGAATTGCTCAAAGCTGGAGCAAAAGGAGGAGATTGACTTTAAGCAACTCAAAAAAGTAAACAACCGGGTTTTAAGGAGTCGATGCTATTTACCTGTTGTTGTCAAAGATCTCAAAGCCGTAGATATCCAAGACACCAATCACCGTGTTTTTCCCATGGATGGTGGTGTCATAGTTCTTGACCTCGATGATGTCGTTGATGCGAGTGACAATCCAACAAAAAAGCCGCTCGTAGATTGCCTGCGAGGAGAGGACCAGTGTAAATCCTTGTCCGTGCAGGGGTGAGTCCTCTGTCTGGATGAGGTTGAAATTCCGGTCTACCTCCCCTTTCTTGTGTAGCACAACCATTATTATCCGACACTGAACATTCAGAAGTAGAGATTAGCCATCAGAAAAATGGCATGATACATGCAAAACCAAAGTGTGAATGGTTTGGATTTTTAAAAGTGTACCATTGGTCATTATACGTAGTATATTCCTCAAGCAGTTTTCCCTACCAAGATATGGAAATGATTTGCTTAAACTCTTACATGGGTCCCTTCATTGCTTCCCTGTTAATGCCATCAACGAGAGTTAATGTATGTACTCTATAAAGCTCTTTGGATTCTAAAAATTAAGAAAAACAACAACAACCTGATTCATAATGCTAAGTAAAGATCTGAGGAGAAAGGCCACAGAGAATTGACAATACACTTCCTGTGCTCAAGGGTATACTCTACTTGCCAAGGAAGACAAAGATACCACACACTAGCACACATTCACATCTGGACACTCCCAGCTGACGATGCTACTGCCCCAACATCTTTACATTTTCCCTCCTGTTATAATCCAGGAAGAATCTTTCCTCCCCTAAAACCTAGCCCCTCACCATGCGTATCTCTACATCCTTTCCCTTCCAGTGGTCCAGGGACTTACCTCCTCCAACTTCCCTCTTCATCTTCATTGCTTCTGGAAGAATAAGCATGCTCTACATTGCTGCTGCTTTAGAAAACTCTTCCTTAGTATTCTCTCCAATTACTCTCCTCTTCACTCACACATATGTTTATACCCACGGCCTCCAGTCTTCACTCCACTCCAATCTTGGCTCACATCCTGCTACTCCATTGCAAGAAATCATTAAGTACCCTAAGTACTTCTCTAGAGACACGTTCGTGACCTTGTCTTACTTCTCTACTCTGCAGCATTCTACATAGTTTACCTCTCTCTCTTTGCCATTTTTTCCTCTCTGGGATGTAGGATGCCACGTTTTCTCAAGTTTCCTCTTATTTCACTGGCTGTTTCTTGGTAACTTTGGGTAGAATCTTTTCCTATAGCTGACCTCTGAAAGATGGTCTAACATCCTCTCTCTAAGAAATCTCACTGAGAATGAAAGAACACTAGCACAGCACAGTGACCAGATGTATCCAGACCTGGATCCCTCTGTGTTTCAGAGTCACACATCTGACCACCTCCTGACCACAGCCTTGGGCACCTCACGGGCATCTCAAACACATGGGATGGCCAAACACATTATGAGCAGTTCCAAAAGTCTTACACTACCTTCCAAGGAGCCTCTGAAGACAGCCTCATGGACTCACGCTGACCCCACAGCGAATCACCCCCAGGCCCGCAGGACGGCCTCAGCCTTTACCTTGGCAAAGGCGTCTCTGCCGTAGCTGGCTTCTTGCTCCGTGTGCTGCTTGTCGATGACGTCACGCCCTGTGGCCACAGTCCGGAAGAGAAGGGCTTTCTCCACCGTGTCGGACTTCGCAGACAGCAGTTCTGCCAGGACAGACACGACCTTGCTGTTTTCAATAAAGGGCGTGTCGCCATCTACTATAAACTTTAAGTTCCCCTGCATCAAAAGTGGGAGAAACAAGACAAGCCATTTGTAATGGAGTCTGAAGCACACCGTTAAGGATATATTTGGTATTTAAAACTGCAATTCAAGTGATCTGTCTTACCTACTTTTTGAAACACAGTTCCTATCGCTACACATAAAAACCTGATACTTCATTTGCCCTCAATCTGGTGCTGAATGTGAGCAGCATGTTTTCAAGGACCATTACTCTACGTCTGACAGCGTTAGTCCTGTCTCCTCTCCATCCCACCCCCTGCCCTGCTTCTACTCTTCCTCAGCAAATTCTACTTGATCTTCTCACAGGTTTCCTGTTCCCCATGGATTCGACAATCACTAAGTCAAACTAAAAGCAGAATGAAAGCCCTGTGTGGATCCTGAAAGGGAGTCTGGCGCTGTGTCTATAAACTAATCCAACGAGACAAGACAGTTTGTAACAGTAATGTCTTCCTACTTGGGAACATTTGCTAATGGTATCATTTGTACTGTTACATTTATTTTTCCTACAGGCCCTCTGGCTTTTGAGGAGCCCTGGTGGCACAGTGGTGATGTACTGGGCTGCTAACTTAAGGTGACCAGATGTCCCGCTTTTGGTGGGACAGTCCTGATTTTTAACAATTTTCCCCCCGCGTCCTGCGGCGTTTTAAAACAGTCCCGATTTTTGGAAAGAACGCACGACAAGCTAGGGTATATGGTTTTCGGCTGCCATGTGGCTATTTCACCAGGATAGGGGTTTTATCAATGGTGTCCCGCTTTTGTCCCGCTTTACCAATGTTAAAATCTGGTCACCTCATGCTAACTGCAAGGTCAGTAGTTTGAAACTGCAGCTGCTCTGCCAGAGAAAGACGGGGCTGTGCACTCCCATAAAGAGTGACAGTCTTGGGAGCTCAGGAGGGCAGTCCTACCCTGTCCTGTAGGGTCGCTATGAGTCAGCATCAACCTGATGGCAACGAGTTTTGTGCTTTTCTATCTGATTCATTTAGAGTTGAATCTGGTTACATTCTTTAAAGTGAAAGGTTAATTTTATTGAATTTGTATTGCTATGCATTTATTTTAAGGCTCCATGGAACCCTGGTGGTGTCGTGGTTATGAGTTGGGCTGTGATCTGTGTGGTCGGCAGTTCAAAACCACCAGCATCTCCAAGGAAGAAAGACTGGGCTTTCTATTCCCGTAAACAGTCCTAGTCTCAGAAACCCACAGGGGTTCCTGATGGGTCAGCACTGACTCAGCGGCAGCGATGTTTGTTTGTTTTTTGAAATAAATCAAGGAGCCCAGGTGGTGCCATGGTTAAGTGCTTGGCTGCTCACTGAGAGGCTGTCGGTTTGAGCTCCCCCAGGGCTCCGCAGGAAAGACCCAGCGATCTGCAAGCATAAAGGACAGCTCAGAAAGCACTCTGCAGCAGTTCTCCTCTGGCAGATCCGCTGCTTAGGAAAGAAGTCTGGCACGTGGCTCTTGCTTTCTTTTAAGTCATTAATAATCCAGAGGATGAACCATAAGTCTGCCCGCCTGCTGCTGAGGCTGCAATGAGGCAGCTGTGTCTCTGAGCCAGCCAGGCCACCCCTAGTCCAGGCCTCACTGCCCCGCCGCTCCATGGGAGGGCCCCAGTTCCAGGTCTAATAGCGGGATGACTCTATGCGCCAGATGCCATTAGACATGCGTTCCGTTAGAAAGAGTTCAGTTTCTACCTGTGGCAGTCACATCCTTCCTGTAGTAGTCTGTCTTTGAAATGAGTCAGTTAAAAAGTAGACGACATCGGTAAGACAAATCAACTGAAGTTTAGAAAAATCCCTCATGACATTACAAAACGATGACGAGAACTATAGGCATTCTTCAAAACGTGAGACATCTTTTTCTAAATATGTTACTCTTAAAATTTACAAAGGGAGGGAGAAAAGTCAAATCATCTGAGAGAGCATGAATTCTGTTTCCACATGGAGGCAATATATTCTGAGGGGCGTCCCTACTCACCAGGTGCAGAATAGTAGCCAAAATTTTATACACTGTTTGAATCTCCTCAGGTTTGAAGCCAATCACTTTCATGGCCTCAGCGACCACCTTGAACTCCGCGGCATCACTGATAGAAGACTGAGGATGAAACGGAAAGTGCAAGTCACAGAGGTTTCCCGTGAGGAGTAAAACCCGACAATTACCAACTGAAATTCAAGTTTAGCCAAGGTCTTGATGCCTGCACAATAAACCAGGTTGGTGAGTATCCAGAGGGGCAATAAAATAAAATATTTCAGCGTTAGAGACGACCACCCAGCACACAGTGTTGGCCTGCTGGGGACGGCCCCAGACTCTGCAGTGTTCAGCAGCAGTCTCTAGTGCTCGGGGAACAAACTAGCGAACTCCTCTCCTGAACAGACCTATGGCTTGTTAACAAGACAGTTAACCTTGTTGGGCCTCAATTTCATCATAAAATGGGAACAATAGGTTTTTTAATAGGGTTGTTGTGAGAAGTGAAATTTTATAAAAAGGAGTGCCCTAGACCCTAGCACATAAAAGCACCCCAAAGTATCAGATATTGCTATATTTAGTCTATTATTACTATTATTATAAACTGCAAGGGTGCTCAGATTACAAAGAAATTGGACAGCAAAGCCAAATCTCTTATTGTGGAGAAATGTTGGTTGCTACCAGTCATTCTGTACCTCCATTTTCCCGTACTACCCGAACCTTGATTTGTTCACATGCACATGCCCAAGTACAGGTGTCATCCGGTTTGGAGTCTCCAGCTTCGGGGGGTGAATTTTGATTGGTCTAAATTTTAGACTCAAAATGAATATTGGTGATCTTAGTACTCTCACCCAGTGCTTGGTTTAGACATGAGCAAGTGATAGCATTGTAGCTAATAGGAGCCCACGTCTTCTAAAGGGGCTTGTAGGGCAGTTTCCCTAACTCTTTAAGGGCCATAGTCAAGGACATTCCCTCTGCCTGAGCTTCCTGCCACCATATTGGGACCAGGAGGAAAACCAGTCTAAGAGAACAAGCCCATCACTGAGAATGGCCAAGTTGTTAAGGCACAGACACTGAAGCAAGCAAGCAAACAACACCCGGATCCCTAACAAGACCCTGAAATAACCAAGGCTGGAACGGCCCCGTCTCAGAGCTTCTGGTCATGTGAAATGATTCAGCTCCTTATCTTTTTGGAGAATTTCCACAGGGTCTTCTCTTCTTTGCAACAAAGAGCATCATCATTATCCATGACTCCTCCATTCTAAGACTAGTTGGGCATACCACAGTATACACAGTGTAATACTTCATAGGCATTAAAATGATTCTAGTAATTTGTATTAGTCTAGATGGCAGGATATTAATGAATATAATGTAATATAACAAAATGTTTGTTGAATTTAGTTGATTGAATCAAAATGCTTGTGGGAGAATTCCATTATCTTTATCTTTTTATTTCATTTTTTCCAAGAACTTTTTGAAGTTCTCTTATAAATATATACATACATGCATACATACACACAGTGCTATCAATAATTACCTGTGGTTAGTAAAATTGTAAGACTTAGGGTAATTTTTTTGTTGTTGCTTTTTTGTCTCATCTTTCATTTAGGTTTTGACTATGATCATATATTACTTGTGTTGTTGATGTTGCTTTCAAAGAGAAATCAAATGGGGAAAATGTGCCAAAATAATAACAACATAAAAAAATACATGATTCACATATAATCTGCTCCCCGGGGGATGGACAACAGAAAAGTGGGTGAAGGGAGACGTCGGACAGTGTTAAAATATGACAAAATAATAATTTATAAATTATCAAGGGTTCATGAAGGAAGGGCAAGTGGGGAGGGAGGGGTAAAAGTGAGGAGCTGATGCCAGGGGCTTAGGTGGAGAGCACATGTTTTGAGAATGCTGAGGGCAATGAATGTACAAATGTGATTTACACAATTGATGTATGTATGGATTGTGATAAGAGTTGTATGATCCCCTAATAAAATGACTAAAAAAAAAAAAGAAAAGGAAAAATACATAAATAAATGATCCAAAAGACAAAGTAGGAATAGAAAGCAAATGATGCAAAAGGAATCTACAATAAATTTAGCTTAGGGAAAAATAATGCCAAATGCTAATTTAATATTTATTTTTCATGGGGTGGTGCATAACCTGGTCAAAAGTACTTTGGTCAATAAGATGGTGTTAGGAAAAGAAATATTCCCAGTCACTGGTCTTTTCAAGTATCAGTTTTACAATCCTTTACACTCTGCCAGCCTCCTTCTCAGAAAGCTAGAATGTTGCCCTCCACGGCTTTGTTTGTTTTCAATTAATGCTCAGTCCGACATGTCTGCTCTCAAAGTAAATCTTGGTGCAATCTAAATGTGAAAGCATATAAAATTAATCACACATTTCTATCTCTATGTATAGAAATAAAAAGACAGTTATCTCATTAACTCAGGTATAATTAGCTTAAGGTGAATAATAAAAATTAAAATAAACAGAAAACCCTGAAATAAAATTATCGCATACAGACAACTGATCTTTGACAAGGGCCCCAAAAACTATCAAATGGGAAGCAGATGCTCTCTTCAGTAAGTGGTGCTGGATAAAATGGATGTCTACCTACAGAAAAATGAAGCAAGACCCTTACCTCACTCCATGCACAAGAATAAACTCAAGGTAGATCACAGCCCTCGAGGTAAAAGCCCAAAGTGTTAGGGCCATCAACGAGGGAATTGGGACCAACCTGAGAACTTTGGCGCAGGGAATACACAGACTATCAGAAATAGGGAAGGACACAAGCACAGAGGATATACTGAAGATAAAACCTGTGTACATCCTGGTACAGATGGGAACTGGAAGCACAGGGAATCCAGGGCGGATGATCCCTTCAGGACCAGTGGTGTGAGTGGCGATACTGGGAGGGTAGAGGGA
>NW_022111358.1:7953448-7964882 GCF_000313985.2 Echinops telfairi
ATACATATGGTAGCCAACTAAAATGGAGGGGGGGGGGAAGAAATGGGTAGCGGGGGCACAGGGTACTAACCCACCCAAGGCGAGGGTATTATTTATATCTCCACAGGGAAAGAGGGACCAGACTTCAACCCAGTGCTCCAAGATGTGAATGCAACATGCAGGCATGGAGTAGGGAACCAGTAGAGAGGTCTGAGGGGCTGGCCCCAATCCCAGAAAAATTCATTTCAGAGGACAGGACTGAAGCTACAGCTCAGGGAGAGGGACATGTCTGATTGGAGCACATGGGAGCAAATGAAGGGGGAGGAAGAGAGAGTGGAGCACATCCTGGCCCACCAAGCCTTGAGGACGATATCCCTGCACAGCGAGGACCATATGACCGGCCCCACTATGAGACATGACATCCCTCACTGACATAACCCTACAAGGGACAACACTGGAGACACACTGTGGGGATTGCACCTGATCTAACCCCACCACACTGAGGCAAAATACTAAAGGCGTGCAACAGAACAGCAAGGGGAGCAGAGCAAGGAAGTCCTCAGGGAGTACCAAAAATAGACTTTGGGGCTAGGGCGTGGCACCCCATCAGACTCGACCAGAAAACACATCTAACAGTCAACAAACAGATCTTGAATTATTTACAGGCTTTTCTTTTATTTTGTCATTTTTGGTTGTTGTTGTTTTGTTTTCTTTTGTTGCTTTGTTTTGCTCTCTCTTGTTTTTGTGCATATTATTATCTCTGCAGGTCTATCTAGATAAGATAGGCTGGATAAACAATCTGGAGGAGAAAACAATGGGGAGACAGTCTGGGGGGATATGGGAGGAGGGGGTGGGGGAAAGGAAGTGGTGTTAATAAACCCAGGGACAAAGGAACAAGTGACCCAAAATCAGTGGCGAGGAGGGTGTAAGAGACCTGGTAGGGCTTGATCAAGGGCAATGTAACTGAGAGGAATTACTGAATCCCAAATGAAGGCTGAGAATGATGAAAGTAAAAGGAAATAGAGGAACGAACTAGGAGGCAAAGGGCATTTATAGAGGTCTAAATACAGGTATGTACATATGTAAATATATTTATATGTGATGATGGAAAAATATATCTATGTGCATATATTTAGATATTTAGCATTAAGGCAGCAGATGGACATTGGGTCTACACTCAAGTACTCCCTCAATGCAAGAACACTTTGTTCTATTAAACTGACATTCCATGATGCTCACCTTCCCGACACCATTGCTGAAGACAAATGGGTGGATAAGCAAATGTGGAGAAGAAAGCTGATGGTGCCCGGCTATCAAAAGATATGGCGTCTGGGGCCTTAAAGGCTTGAGGGTAAACAAGTGGCCATCTAACTCAGAAGCAACAAAGCCCTCATGGAAGAAGCACACCAGCCTGTGTGATCATGAGGTGTCAAAGGGATCAGGTATCAGGCATCAAAGAACAAAAAATCATATCACTGTGAATGAGTGGGAGTGTGGAGTGGGGACCCAAAGCTCATCTTGTAGGCAACTGGACATCCCCTTACAGAAGGGTTGCAGGGAGGAGACGAGCCAGTCAGGGTTCAATGTAGCAACAATGAAACATACAACTTCCCTCTAGTTCTTAAATGCCCCCCCACTAGCATGATCCCAATTCTACCTTACAAATCCGGCTAGACCACAGCATGTACACTGTACAGGTAGGAACTGGAAACAGGGAATCCAGGATAGATGAGCCCTTGAGGACCAGTGGTGAGAGTGGTGATACAGGAGGGTGGAGGGAAGGTGGGGTTGAAAGGAAGAACCCATTACAAGATCTATATATAACCCCCTCCCTGGGGGATGGACAACAGAAAAGTGGGGGGATGGACAACAGAAAAGTGGGTGAAAGGAGACATTGGACAGTGTAAGACATGGCAAAATAATAATTTATAAATTGATAATTTATAAATTATCAAGGGTTCATGAGGTGGGGGAGGTGGGGAGGAAGGGAAAAAATGAGGAGCTAGTACCAAGGGCTCAAGTAGAAAGCAAATGTTTTGAGAATGATGACGGCAACAAATGTACAAATGTGCTTGACACAATATATGTATGGATGGATTGTGATAAGAGTGTAAGAGACCCCAATAAAATGATTTTAAAAAAATTAAAAGAAACATCTGTAAATCTTTGAAGTGTAGGTTCTCTTCTTTTAGAGTTTCTTTTATTCCTGACCACTAAAGCATTCTTATTATATACAAAATTTAAAAAAACAGAAGAATAGAACTACCCATAATCTCAGCCATCTAAGTAAAATTGAAAATCTTGCTAAAGCATCCATATCCTATTCTGTGTTGATGTACTGTTTTCTTTTTATAAAAATATTGTGATTATTTTATAATCTACCACCAACAGACTACTGCTCTATTAAGATTCACTACAAAATGACCCCCAGAAGATTAATTTGAAATAAGAGCCAAATAAAGAAAAATAAGAAATAATTAAAAAAAAGAAATAAAAGAGCAAAAAACGTGTGTGTGTGTGTGTGTGTGTGTGTGTGTGTGTGTGTGTGTCTGTGTACGTACATGCCGGCACTCACATGCAAATGAGAGTAGGGGACAATTGTGAAAGACAGCCAGAAAGGCTCCTGCTTTGAAAAGTCAGTGAGTGAAGATCACTGATAGTTCCTCTCAACTAATTCTTTTAATTTTCTTCTGCCTTACCTAATTTTCCTCTGACCAAATTATATGGTATCTTCTTAGGAAACAGGCTTTTCTAGTCATAACAACATGTTCAGTGTGTCAGAACCACAGGAGTAGAAACAAGATTAATAATTACAACCCTGATCACAGGAAATTTCTTTCATGTCACAGTGATAAAATATAGTAATGGGTTAGCATAGTTGATTCAATAGTGTTTTGAATCTCAGGAGAGATGACTGTCTATGGAGACATTCATTTGTTTGAAAGAACTGATCATTTTTTATCTGATTATTTGGTTCTCTGATTCTATATCTTAAAGAGCCATCGTGAAGCAAAAATTCTCACCTTTAGTTGAGCTCCTACATGGATATAGTTGTAAGATGAAAGGGATTTCTGGAGATGTAGAGACCGCAGAAGCTGCTCCGAACCTCCTTGAAGCAGCTGAAAAATATTTAATTAAAAAAATAAATGGGCAAGGTATATGCTAAAAGTCAGTCAATCAAATATCCTGGTTTGGTGGTAAACTAGCGTTAATCTCTGGGCTTACTTCATTTAGGCTCTCCCATTCTGGGCTTAAGGAGCACTGGTGGCACAGCGGTTAAGTGCTTGGCTTCTAACTAAAAGGTTGGTGGTTCGAACCCTTCAACTGCTAGAGAGAGAGCTAGCAGGCTCCTTCTGTAAAGATTTTCAGCCCGGGAAACCCCACGGGCCAGTTTTACTCTCCCTTATAGGTGGCTAGGATTTAGAATCGACTTGATAGCATTGGGTTTGATTTTTTGTTTGGTTTATTCCTAGCCTGAATCCCTGGGTGGACAAATGTTAAAGCACTGCTAGTCAAGAGTTTGGCTGTTCAAGCCTGCCCAGAGGCTTCATGACCTCCTTCTGAAGGTCACGACCTTGAAAGCCCTGTGGTGCAGCTCTCTTCTGCACACAGATGGATTCTGTAAGTTGGAATCAACTGGCCATCAGCTCCCAACCAGCTCCTTAGCTTTGAGGACAGTTTCTCTGGAAGGTCAAAGGCTTTGCTGTCATCAGTGTCGGAGACTGCTAGGCCACCGTGGAGGGTAATACTTCAGAGTCTCTGCAGATTCACAGTTAACTGGTACAAAAGGGTCCCACTTTCATTATGGTCACTTGTAAGACAAGAGTCTATGCTCAATGGTGGTCACTTGCTTACAAATGAAATCTGCTGCTCGAGTTAATTCTCATTCATAGAGAGGTTTTTCAAAATCCCAAACAGTCTGGCCTAGCTTGATCATCCAGTTATATTTTTATTTTACTGTACTTGATCTTAGCCAAAAGGCCAAGAAGCGATATTTAAAAAATTTTAGATTTATATTACTTCGGGCTTTGAGACATTACAATAGTGCATCAAATTTGCATTCTTGCCATGCCTTAAATCCTACAATTTGTGTGTGTGTGTGAAAGTACTCACAGCTCAGATGGAATAAAAAAAGATAATTCTCATTTGAATGTATAAATCCTGTGTGTTTGTGTGTTTTTTAAAGTACTTATATTACCATATTGCTTTATAGTCTCAATTAGGTAATTAAACTGATTTTGTATTCCTCTCTCTGAAGGGGACAATAGCTTCAATACAGGATATAGCCACATTAATTTAGCATATTGGACTACATGATAAAGCAGATCTGTCCTGTATGGTTTTCAAGTCTGTAATCTTTATGGAAGCAGACATCTGTCTCTCAGTGGTCAGCTGGTGGGTTCGAACTGCCAGGCTTCTGTTTAGCAGCTGTATGCTTAATCATTGTGCCACTAGAGCTCCTTATCACTTGCTTTAAAAACTCACTCTCCTCAGGCCCATTCTGACTTAGCAGTCTCACTGTCCAGACAGATTACAGTTGTTTCAGAATGTAGAACAATCCAACATTGCCACTGAAGTGAGAGGGTCGATCAGCAGACAGCCAGCCACCTACAGAAAACAAATGGCTTTCCTCCTCAATCTCATACTTCTCAGGAAGGGAAGATAACTGGCTTCCTGTGAGTGTAGTCTTAGAGACAGGAATATCTTAACACTCTCACCCCAGCGGGAAAGCACTGGGAAGAAGGGCCATGTTGTTGAAACAAGCAGGGTTCTTAATTGATTCAGTGGGATGAAACAGTGGACGAGAAACAGTTTGTTCACAACATGGGTAACTGTCAACAAAAACACAAATAAAACACCGAGAGCCTTCTAAAACTGATGGAGGTGATGAGTGTACAACTCCTCTTGATGGGACTGAACTAATGAAGTGCACGGTAATGAACTAATGAACTAATGAAGTGAATTACATGCCAAGAAAACTGTAAAAAATATTGAGAGCCTTTTCTTATACAGTATGCCTTTGGAAGATAGCATAGTTAATTTTATATGTTAAATTGTGTGTTTTGGTTTAATTATAAACACTGATCATTCACTTTTTTCATTGAATTTTAAAACACCAAGTACATCATCCGTTGTATATACAGGTGAGCTGGTACTACTGTCGTGTGCTGTCAGGTGGCTTTTGACTCATAGTGACCCCATGCATCCGACCAGAACTGCCCCATCAGGTTTGCTGGGCTGTCAACTTTACAAAAGCAGATGGCCAGCTCCTGAGAAGCCGTTAGATGGATTCGAACCACCAACAGGCAAGTTTTAACTGTTCTGTATTGGCACACTTACCTAGAAGTCTTGAACTGTAACCGAATTGTACCCATACTATGCTGTCGCCGTTCAAACATTAACATTTTAAACGGTTCTTTTGAAATCATGTTTAGAGATACTTTACAAATAGATGTAAAATCTTTTTTAAATCCAAAATTTAAAAAATTTGAAATGCATTGAAATTACTTTCTTGCCACGAGGAGGGGCTATTTTAAAAAGTACGCCTTAGACTCTACAATTTTGAGTGTGAAAGTACTCACAGCTTCGGCTGGAATAAAGAAGATAATTCTCATGTGAATGTATATATCCTGGTTTTTTTAAGTAATTATATTGCCATGTTGCTTTATAGTCTCAACTAGAGAATGAAACTGAGTTTGTATTTCTGTCTCTGAAGTTCCCATACAGGGGGATAATAGCTGCAATACAGGATTTAACATTAATTTAACCTCTAGAATTTCACAGTCACTACAGTGTTAGCTACAATGTAAGAGAATACACATGATGCTCAGCCAAGGTGGTTACCTGTTTGGCTGAACACCTGGCAGCTCTTTAGAACAGTCGAACTCTTCAAACTTCTGAAGAAGCACACGGTGTGTGTGTGTGTGTGTGTGTGTCTACGTGTGCATGCTCATGTGCACGTATAATGAATTGTGGGGCCAAGAGAGCTAAGAGACAGAATTAAGAATTTTAAAATATTCATTTACTACACAAGTGAGCAAAAGTCAATTATTTCTATAAAGGAAATTACTGACCTGATAGAAAGAATGGAAGCTTCTTTCTCCAGGCTGTTGTACAATCACTCGAGACTGAGGGGAGGAAATGCATCAAAATAGTTAACCTGAAACTGTGCACCTAACGAGAATGAAGTTGCTTCCCCCAGTAACCCTCCATCGACACCACATTTAACCCTCTGGAAAAGTCCTGAAGGTGCATGGATAGGACCCTTCTGAGACTAGGTCTCCTCCATGATCGTCTCTGGGTAAGCGTTTCGGTAATTTTCATACTGCTTAAAATAGAGATTTCTAAACCTCCTGGATAATTAATTTTTATTTTTAATTTGGAGCCTAAATGTACTGTCTTCTTGTGTGCGTGTGTGGGGGGAGAGAGGAACTTGGAAGCAGAAACAATACGAAGGAATGCTTACAAGAAATATTCTCAATCATTCCTTTCTTCTTCAGAGCCTGTTGGCATATCAAAAAGCAATGCCTAAATCCTGTAATAAAATCAGCCCCTGCCTTCAACTGTTCCCCAATACTGCTATTAAGAGAGCTCAGAACGCACGTGCACTCCACGGCATCCTTTCAATTGAGTATGCCTAGACAGTGGATCCAGGAAACATGCCAGAGAAAAAACCTGATCATCCCTGGCATGACCCAACCTTTTTCAGTGGACTCTGATAAAACATTTATGTCCTTGACAGTCCAGTTAACGACTTAACAAACAAAAACAAGGATTATACTGCACTATGCTGTGTGTAATAAAGGGGGGTGTGTGTGTGTGTGATTGGTACGGGACATGCTGCTAACTCAGACATGCCCATGTAGTTCTGAGCAGCGCAAGCAGTTTCCACTCCGTACAGCCCTACATTCATGGTAAAGATCCGGTGCATGAGCGCGCTTGCGGGCAGGCTCCACGATAACCAACAGTAGTTAGGACAACCCTCTGAGAGGTGCAAGAGGGAAATTTTAACTGGAATCCTGAAGAAATCTGGCCTACCATCCACAGAGGCAGATCAAAACATATTCAGTTTTCACTAACCAAATGCACCAAACTCCACAAGTAAGCTGTAAGATCACAAAATACAAATATGATACTGTAAGCAAGCAAACAAGGAACAAACAGACATGAAAAGAAACGAAAATGTATATTAGTTAAGATAAAAAACGATGAAAGATGCTAAATGTATAAAAAGATTAGGTTTAGGTTGGTTTGGGGCTAAACTTTACCGAGAAGTAGCCCCACATTCATATATACCACCCCCAACCCTTAAAATACACACAAGCCCAAACCACAAAATAAATAAACCAAGAAGCAAACCCACAGGCATTGAGTCGACTCGGACTCAGAGCCTCCCTATAGGACAGAGTAGAATCGCCAATTTTGCTGTAGTCCCATTAAATGACTAGCGGATTTGAACTGCTGACCGAATGGTTAGCAACCCAATGCTTTATCCACTAAGCCACCAGGGCTCCTGAAACACAACCCTCTGCCTAAATCTCTATCTACAAAGCCAGTAACTTTTGTCAACTTTATACTGTGAGTGCTAATTAGAATACGCAAACACCCAAAGAATATCTTTTAATAGAAAACGTATTGAGGAAATAAAAGGCAGGCGAATAGTATGAAAAGCTACTTTGTGGGTCAGGGGAGACCTCGTCGGACAGGGCAAGATATGACAAAATAAACAATTTATAAATTATCAAGGGCTCATGAGGGAGGGAGGGGAAAATGAGGACCTGATGCGGGGGGCTTAAGTGGAGAGCAAATGTTTTGAGAATGATGAGGGCAATGAATGTACAAATGTGCTTTACACAATTGATGTATGTATGGATTGTGATTAGAGTCGTATGAGCCCCTAATAAAACGATTTAAAAAAAAGAGACTCTAAAAAAAAAAAAAAAGAAAAGGAAAAGCTACTTTGAAGTAGTAACAAATTCTGTAAGTAAATATTAGGTTATTTTTAACATCCAGCGTTAAAGAACACTGCTCTCAGAAATTAAGCATAATTTACCTTCTCTAGTAAGTAGTTATTAATATGCCCACCAATCGGGTCCCCCTTGAAATCAAAGTTGATATCCATGTATTTTCCAAACCGGCTTGAATTGTCATTACGGTTGGTTTTGGCATTTCCAAATGCTTCCAGGACACAGTTGGACTTTAGCAACATGTTCTTCACTCTTTAACGCAGATAAAACACAAGTCATTATAAAAACTTTTAAAGATCAGGCCTTAAAAAAAGTGGATTTAGTTCAAACACATGTAAATATTCATACAAATATGCTGACTATAGTGTAAATTACAATAGCAAAACATGACAAAAACTGAAACATCCACCACCAGGGATGGATAAAAATGTCTGCTTTCCTAAATAGGGGTGGAGAGGGAGGGGAACACCTCCTGGTCCACCAAACCCCAAGGATGATATTCCTGCTGACAATGCACAGAGAGGACCATCGGGCCGGCCCCACCATGACACACGATGTCCCTCGCTGAACCATAGCACTACAGGGGACAACACGGGAGACAGTGCGGGAATTGTGCCCACTCTGACCCCATCACACTGGGGTGAAACACTAATGGCATGCAACAGAGCAGCAAGGGGAGCAAAATGATGAAATCCCAGGAGAATACCAAAAAATAGACTTTGGAGACAAGAATGTGGCACCCCATCAGACTCGACTGGAAAACATTCCTAAAGGTCAAAAAACAGACCTGAAACCATTTATAGGCTTTTCCTTTATTGTCATTGACTTTCTTTATGTTGTTGTTGTTATTGTTTTTGTCTTCCTTTGTTGTTTTGTTTGGCTTTGCCTGGATTTGCGCTTATTAATGTCTCTGCATGTCTATCTAGTTAAGACAGGCGGGATAAACAATTCAGAGATGAAAACAACAGAACCGATGGTTTCCAGGGGGGATACGAGAGAAGGGGAGGTGGGAGAAAGGAAGGGTGGGGACCAACCAGGGACAAGGAAACAACAAATGAACTAAAATCAATGGAGAGAAGGGCGTAGGATGCCCAGTGGGGCTTAATCAAGGGCAATGTAACAGCAAAGAATTACTAAACCTGAATGAAGGTCAAACATGATGGTGGAATAAGAGGAAAGTAAAAGGAAATAGAAGAAAGAACCAGGAGGCAAAGGAGATTTATAGAGGTCTAAAAACAGGCATGTACATATGTAAATATATTTATATATAAAGAGTGGGAAATAAATCTATGTACTCATATCTATATGTTAAGAATAAGGATAGCAGATGGACACTGGGCCTTGACTCAAGTACTCCCTCAACAAAAGAACACCTTGTTCTAATAATCCAGAATTCTGTGATGCTCACCTTCTCGACATGATCACTGAAGACAGAATGGGTGCATAAGCAAATATGGTGAAGAAAGCTGGTGGTGCCCGGCTATCAAAAGATATAGCTCTGGGGTCTTAAAGGCTTGAAGATAAACAAGCGGCCATCTAGCTGAGTTGCAACAAAGCCCACATGGAAGAAGCACACCAGCCTGTGTGATCATGAGGTGTCGATGGGATAAGGTATTATGCATCTAAGACCCGGAACAAAATCATACCAATGTGAAGGTGGGGGTGTGGATGGGGACGAGGAGTGGAGAACCAAAGCCCATCTGTAGACAATTGGACATTCCCTCACAGAAGGGTCACAAGGAAGAGATGAGCCAGTCAGAGTGCAGTACAGCACTGATGAAACACAACTTTCCTCTAGTTCTTTAATGCTTCCTCCCCCTTCCCCCCGATTATCATTACAATTCTACCTTACAAATTGGATTAGACCAGAACATGTACACTGATACAGATAAGCGCTTGCAACACAGGGAATCCAGGATAGATTAAATCCCTCAGGGTCAACAATGAGAACAGAGATACCAGGAGGATAAGGGGAAGGTGGGGGAAGAAAGGGGGAATCGATCACAAGGATCAACATATAACCCCCTCCCAGGGGTATGAATAATGGAAAGGTGGGTGAGGGGTGGCAGAGGACGATTTAAGATATGGAAATAATAATCTATAACTTATCAAGGGTTCATGAGGGGGGGAGGGGGGGAAATGAAGAGCTGATACCAAGGGCTCAAGTAGAAAGAAAATGCTTTGAAAATGATGATGGAAACATATGTACAAATGTGCTTGACACAATGGATGGATGTATGGATTGTGATAAGAGATGTAAGAACCCCCAATAAAAGTATTTAATAATAAAAACAGTCTGTTTTCCAATAGGAAATAAAAAATCAGACATGAGCTACAAAGAATGAGGAATCTCAATATATACTGACTTAGTTCTGAGCATGGTTATATACAGGACACACATATACACAGGGTATAGTATATGCTGGGTATGTATACACAGGGTATAGTACATGCAGGGTATATATACACAGGATGTAGTATATGCAGGGTATAGTACATGCAGGGTATCTACACACAGGATATAGTATAAGCAGGGTATATATACACACACAGGATATAGTACATGCAGGGTATATATACACAGGATGTATATACAGGGAATATATATACAGGATGTAGTATATGCAGGGTGTATACACACATAGGATATAGTATATACAGGGCATATATACAGGTTATAGTATATGCAGGATATATAAATACAGGATATAGTATATGCAGGGTATATATAAATACACACACAGGATATAGTACATGCAGGGTGTATATATACACACAGGATATAGTACATGCAGGGTATATACACACATTATGTAGTATATGCAGAGTATATACACACAGGATATAGTACATGCAGGGTATATATATAGGATATAGTATATGCAAGGTATATATACACACAGGGTGTAGTATTGCAGGGTGTGTGTGAATATATATACACAGGATATAGTATATGCAGGGTATACACACACATATACACAGGATGTAGTATATGCAGGGTATCACATAAAGAACTCCCTGCCATTGAGCTGATGTCCACACAATGTGACCCTAAGGGCAATGTAAAATTTTCCTGTGAGTTTCTGAGATGGTAACTCTTTACAGAGCAGAAAACCTGTCTCTCTCTTGCAGATCGGATGGTGGTTTCAAGCTGCTGACATTGTGGTTTTCAGCATTATGCAGAGGCAGGGCTCCTAGGATATAGTACATAAAAACCGCCGTGTACCCACTTTCCTGATACGATCACAGAAGACAAACGTGTGCATAAGTAAAGGTGGTGAAGAAAGCTGATGGTGCCCGGCTATAAAAAGATATAGCGTCTGAGGTCTTAAAGGCTTGAGGATAAACAAGCGGCCATCTAGCTGAGAAGCATCAAAGCCCAAATGGAAGAAGCACACCAGCCTGTCTGACCAGGAGGTGTAGAAGGGACCAGTTATCAGACACAAAGAACTAAAAATCCTATCAGTGGGTGCCCACCTTCCTGATAC
>NW_022111358.1:7965729-7984776 GCF_000313985.2 Echinops telfairi
AATAAAAAAAAAAAAAGACAAAACCCCCCCTGCTGTGTATGGCAGAATCTTTATGGTCATGAACAATTTATAATATGCTATTGGAAATGAGAGAGGCAAGGGGGGAGGGGGGAAATGAGGAGCTGATATCAAGGGCTCAATAGAAGGAAAATGTTTAGAAAATGATGATGGTAACATGTGCAAATGTGCTTGACACAATGGATGGATGTATTGTATTGTATTGTATTGTATTGTATTGTATTGTATTGTGATAAGAGCTGTAAGAGCCCCTGCCAAAAATGATTGTTTTTTAAAAAGGGTCTCTCTTGACCTGGCAGTCCAGTCTAATTACAATGGAAAAGGACAAAAGCCCAAGTAGAGGAGGCTTGTGTACACCCTCATCCTGTCCTCTGAGACAGATGACCCCTCACTTTATGTTCACCACATCGAAGGCAGTGGCCTGGATGTGATGGGTGACTTTTCAGTAATGCCATACTTGAAAACCAAAAGACAGTCCCAAATTGATAGATGAAAATGTACAGATCTTTACAGTATCCACTTTGGAAAACTCTGAACTTTTCTCTTCAAAAGTCTATACCACATGAGAAAGCCACTCAGGCTACTGGACAGTCAGATTTCTTCCTTCCCTTAAAAAAATAATTCATTCATTATTCATTTTTTATGCATTTATTCAGCAGATCCTGTGTTAAATGCTGGGCCCCAGCCATTCCTGAGCAGTTTTATGACTCATCCCACTGTGGGTGGCAGCATAGCCTGGCAGGAAGCCCTTTTGGAAAAGGAAAGCTCACTGGTTGTTGGTTCTGACCCATAGGACCCAACGCACAACCGAACAAAATGCTGCATGGTCCTGCGCCATCCTCACAACTGTCCCTGCGCCTACTGTTGCAAGCACTGTTATCAGTCCATCTCGTTGAGCCGGATCCTCTTTTTCACTGCCCCATGCTTTCTCCAGGGACCGCCGCTCCTGACAATATGTCCAATGCATGTAAGGTGAAGCTTTGCCATCCTTGCCTCTAAGGAGCCCTCTGGTCATATTTCTTCCAAGACAGATTTGTTTGTCCTTTTAGCAGTTCATGGTCTTTTCAAATGCATAGATTCTTCTTTGGTCTTCCTTATGCATCTCCAACTTCCACATGCACACAAGGAAAATGAACACAACATGGCTTGGGGCAGCTACAACTTGGTCCTCGAAGTAACACCCTTGCTTTTCAATACTCAAAAGGGTTCTTCTGCAGCAGGTTTACCTAATGCAACATGTCTTTTGAGCTCTTGACTGCTGCTTTCATGATTATTGATTGTGGATCCAAGCAAGACAAAATCCTTGACCACTTCAACCTTTTCTCCACTGATCATGATATTACCCTATTGGCCTGGTGGTGAGAATCTTGGTTTTCTCTACATTGAAAACCTCTCCTATCCGTGATGTCAGTCGTCCAGAGCCCCCTTCACTGTAGGTAGGGAATGTGGGGCTCATCAGAGCCCAGCTTAGAAAACAGAGCCCAGCATTGTTTTTTAAGCGCTGGCTTGAACAATAAAACCTGCCAGTGTAAATGACAACATCTTTATGGACCACAGGTAAAGCCACAGTTTAGAAAGAGGACATTATCACTTGTTTCAGAGTAATTAAAACAAAATTTTGTCATTAGGTAAAGTTTACAGAACAGTAGCTTTCTATGTACATGCAAGTATGGAATAGCATGCTGTTGCTCGAGTTGGTTCTGGTTCAAGGTGACCCTATGCCCAACCGAACAGAACACTGCCTGGTCCCGTCTTCCTCACAATTACTGCTATGTTTGAGCCCATCATTGAAACCACGGCCTCAATCCACCCCAAAAGGTCTTCCTCTTTTTCCACGACCTTCTTCTTTCCCCAGCATGGTGTCATCCTCTCGGGACCGCCCTTCTGGATAACATGTCAAGAGTATATAAGACAACAGTCTTACCATCCTAGTTTCTAAGGTGCATTCCGACAGAACTTCCTCCAGGAAAGATTTGTTTGTGTTTCTGGCAGTCCGTGGTATTTCAAATAGTCTTCACCAACACCAGCATTCTAATGCATCAAATCTTCTCCAGTTTTTCTTATTTGTAGTCCAGATTTCATAGATATGAGACCATTGAAAAGACCTTGCCTCAAGTGAGGTTCACCTTAGTTCTCTGAGGGCCACTTTTACTCTCTGTTTAAAGAGGCTTCTGCAGCAGATTTGCCCAGTGCAATACAACATCAGTTGTAACAAGAGAATCAAAGCGTCTTACCAGCAACAAATGCTTGATAGCCACGAGAGTTTAGGCCTGGCCATGTCTACTCCACTCAGAATCCCCCCGTTATTAGCGTGCTCTTACCTTTCAACCTCCGCGCGCTGGCTGGGGTTGGTGATGGCGGCGATGTACTGCATAATGTACTTGCTGGCTTCAGTTTTCCCAGCGCCACTCTCCCCTGGGAGAGAGTGTGCAACACTTAGCATTGTTATTTGAACCACGGGGAAGCTAGCTTTAAGAGAATCATTTAAGATTTTGATGCCACTTATTTGAAATCTCTTTTGCTTTATTATTTTAAACTGTACTTTTGGGGGTCATTTGAACCTGTCTTGGTATGGGTGGCTCTAACAGATTTGAAAACCAGAAAACTCCTGGTGAAGTGAAAGGCTGGAGGCCACAAATCCAGATTAGTTAGCAAAAAATTATTAAGACCTGAAATGTGATAAACTGATTCCTGTGGTTGGTAATGACTCCCAAGTTTTGCAGAATCACTAGCAAGGTAGTGATTCAAACAGTGGGCACAGTTAAATTCATATAGCCTTACTCTGTGAATAACAGCTACCTTGGACACACAAAGAGAAAGTCCAGGACCACATTTAAGATCTCTGTGTGAAGTGGGCGAGGGCGAGACCAGAGGCACAGAGACTGCGGCATGAAGCCTAAGGGCACAGCAAGAATCAGGCCAAGACCGGAGGCCGAGGCAAGGACACCATGAGACAGAACAGAGAAGCAGCACCGAGACTAAGGGACATGAAGTAGAGGCCCAGGAGCCTCATGGCTGAGAGGCTGAGGACCAGAGAGAGACCTGGCGGCTGGCTGAGGACCAGTGACTGTGTCCTTACTGTTTACTGATCCTGACTTGTGACAACTTATGAACTTCCCTAGTAAGCCCCCTTAATTGTCAGTATTGTCTGTGAGTTCAGCATGCTATTGTAATGAATGATCAAACCCAGCTGAGAAGCAGAGTGCGAGCAAGCGAGCGATGAGGATGGAGGATGAAGGTATGGCTCCCCTCCTCACTGTCTGCATAATCGGATAGGTGAAGAGCAGTTGGGCTATATGTTATAATTAAAATCTGGAAAGGATATGTCTATCCCTATGGAATGGAGAAAACACACTGTGATTCAACTCTCCAAGAGAATATGGCCCAGTTGTTAAAAAGGATGCGTGAGTTCTCTAGGTAGGCCGAAGAAAGAGAAAAACAAACAGCGCACTAGTATATTCTTCTCAAATGGCACTCCTGGAGAGGGGCGCTGGACCGCCGTGAGGCGCCTTAGCCATGTTCGCCAGGTGATTGCTGGAGCGCTGGCTCCGGCCTTCAGACCGAGGTTCTTTGCCAAGAAAATGGGGAAACTCATTTTGTGTACTTTAAGTTTACTGATCGTCGACCACACGACAGGGAGCTTTTCATATAAGGCAGAAGTATTTTTGTAAACGGGAAAGACCTTACACTGGTGCAAAATCAGTCAATGGAGAAATGTATCATTTAGTGCTTTGGTCTTTACAACTTAACTGCAATAGGTGCTAGAAATGGCTGTGATCTTAGACATTTGGACAAATGAGCGAAGGATGCCCTTGGCCTTCAGAGGAATTGCTTGGATCATGTACAATGCTAGAAGTCTGAGAAGTACTAAAAAAAATAGCTGCCTTTTGTTTTTAACAGTTGCCTATTGAAAGTGTAATTAAATGTTTTAAATAATAGGAATAAATTACTTGATGTGCTTCTTAAAAAAAAACAAAAGTAATCCTAGGATACAATTCTGGAACCCTAATTCCAAGTTATTTAACATCTTGGACCCTAAATTTTCTCATCTATAAAGCAGAAAAGCAACCATTTTACCTCCTACTCAGTAAGTTGTACTGATAGTCAAAATGGGGTGACAATCACAAAAACATTTTCAAATGTGAAAAACCACTAATGCGAAAGGGAAGTAACATTAGCACCATGAGATTTTCTTTCCCTGTCCCATTGTCATTCATTACATGAGATTCTTTGAAGACCTCAACTCTACGAAGCTCAAGCTCGTTCTCAGCCACATGGGCTCTGTGGGCGGTCTCCCTCCTCCCTGGGTTCTACAGTTCCCACTCCGGCCCAACAGCCTGGTTCTGGCACCAATGCTTCTGTGTACGCCACAATTCCAGCTCCCCTTCACTCGTCTGACTTTCTGGGTTCCGCCCTATTATGATTTAAAATAAATTTTCTTCCATTTTTCCCAGTTCTTCTGAGTTTGGACAGGGAGGAAGCATTTCCTCTGTCAACTCAGTCTACAACACGGAGCAGAAGGGCACCACCCAAGTGCAATGTGTTTGTACTTGAACCCAAACCAGGAGATGACCAGAAACGATCAAAAGCATTTGGTATTTAATGTTCTTTATAGATTTTTTCTTCTATGAAATAGTTTATTTCTACCTTTGGGGGGGAGGTCAGTAATTTGGATCCTTGAGTACCAAATCAGTTAAATATGGTCTGACCTTGAAAAACCGGGGCCCCCTTGAATACCTGATATCATGATGCAGGTATCTTTTGATCGTCTTTTCATGGCCTTGTAAGCCGCATCGGCGATAGCAAAGAGGTGCGGCGGTCTCTCATAGAGCTCCCGCCCCTTATACTGCTCAATCGTGTCTCTGCCATAGATGTTCAGCGGCTTGTAGGGATTCACAGAAACGACAACTTCGCCAATGAATGTGTAGATGCGTCCTTTCTCAAATCTGTGCAGAAGGGGAACAAAAACAGAACTAGCTGTGGTTATTCGGAAATGAGATTTCTTTCTTTCCGAGCATGCCCAGCTTCTCCAGGTTGGACACACCAGTTCACTGGATCTCAGCTTATTTTTGAAGTTAATGTTCATGGCTGTGTCCCTGTGACACTTCTGGTTAAAAAAAGTCTAGTAGGAGTTAAAAGCCAAGGAAGGAAGGATTTGACTAGTTGGAACCTGGGGATTTCCTGTTTCCAAAATAGAGAAAGGTAAGCAGGGGGGAAATTTAAAACGGTGCCAGGCAAAGTAAGACGTCCAGCAGGAAAGGAAAGGGAGTGAGAGGCTCTTGAAAGTTATCAGGCAGATTTTCAACACTAAACAGGAGGCTTGTCCACACACATTCACTTCCACTCCTCTTTGAAAGTACACTCAGTGTGAATTAAGCGAATAAAAACAGCAAAAAAGGGTAACAATCAAGATACGGCGAGAAAAGATCCTTCTGATAAGAATCCAATTTTTTTTTAATGACAGCACATGATTCCGTGACACTGTTATAGCACCATTTGTTCAACATTCCCTTCCCTCCTGTAACTCTCACCGACATGTAAAAAAAAAAATCCTGACACACCACCTGAAAACCCAGTGTTTTCCTATCTGTGGGTGACGTCTTCGAGAAGAGACAGTTGCTGGAAAGGAATAGGTATTTTGTAAAGTACAGAGATGAAGATTCCATTTTTTCCTATTTAAAAATAAAATGTTAACCCACCACCACGTATGTAGGTGTTGCTGTTAGGTGCCGCCAAGTTGGTCCACGTCATAGCAACTGGTGCACAACAGAACGAGCACCCCCTGGTCGGGCGCCATCCTCTCCGTCTCCTTATGTTTGAGCCCTTGTTACAGCGGCTGACTCCGCCCAGCTCGCCCAGGGTCTTCCTCTTTTACTGCCCTTCTACTTTACCAAGCATGATGTCCTTTGCCAGGGCCTGGGATGTCTGCTGATAACATGTCCTCTGTGTGTGTGTGTGTAACTGTTTATGGAGATGATTCATGTAATCAGGTTAAGTATAGAAATATAAGGAAGGCTACATGCTATGTTTTATATGCCCTTTAATACATACGGTGGAGCAGTGTGGATAGAAGAAAATGAGGATAGAAGATCATAACAATAATTTTTTTCACAGCAATTTTTAAAACACACACACAAAAAATCCATCCCCAGAATGTATGGTATAATGGTATTTCCTCAGAACTATGTTTATACATTTATAAGGAAAAATTTAAATATCCAACTTAAAAAACCCATGCACGTCTACTCTTTAGACAGTAGCCCACACATATAAGTATGTGTGTAGCAGTACTCAAATGGGCTTTTCTAAATCAGTGGTCACTAGTAACACACTCTACCTCTGAGAGACATCAATGGACATATCACATCTTTTTTTTGCCACTTAAAAAAAAATCATTTTCTTGGGGGCTCGTACAACTCTTATCACAATGCATGCATCCATCCCTTGCATATCACATCTTTAAGAGCCAAGAGGGCGAGTGCCAAGCTGAAGACAGTGGCAGGTCACGGACAGTTGTCACGTCTCCATAAACACACTTGCTGCCGGACACTGGGACTGAGGGAAGGGTTTAGCAGTTTGGGGGAACCAAAATTTAAGAACCTTAAACAAACTTTTATCTGGAACGAAGGTGTGTGTGTGTGTGTGTTTAAATGATAATTAGTGGTGGAAATAAGCATGTGCTGATAATGCCAACAATAAATTAAAACCAAGACTTTTCATCAAGTAGTTAGTGTTTTATTAAACAAGAGTTATTAACCAAGCTAAAGTTTTCTCTGCATGTGTCTACTGTGAATTTCTAGTGTTTTCCATGTTGTTAGAGAGCAAGCTTACATTGACGCTAGATTCCTTGATGTCTGAGTCTTAATGCGCACCCTGGAAACAACAGCAATGAGACCTTGTGAAAGCCACTTCACTTCCATGTACTTCAGCTTCTTCATCTATAAAATGATGGTAATTATACTCCTCTGTATTCCTGTCATTGGGTAAGTGCTTAAAAACATAATTAATCTTATGCTTCCACAGCTATATTATGCATGAAAGAGATTTTTAATAAATGCTTCTATTTGTATTCACACTACTATTTAAGTCAGAGCGATACCTGCACGTGAGAAATGAATTGTGATCACAATTCTAATCCTTGCCTCAGCTGTCCACCAACTCCACAACACAACTCCACAACCAAAAGTCATCACTCATTCCAAAGACCCACAGAAAGAGTTAGCAAGCTAAGATTTCCACCTTGACATGAACATTTTCAGGGTGTGCTCAATCTTCAAGGATAAAATGTCCAGTCCAAGGTTGTCTACTCTTAAAATAGACTGTCCAAACAGAAAAATAAAATAGAGGAAGGAACAGATGGATGCTAAGAGAAAAAATTACCTCGTGTTCCTGGAGCGCTGGGACTGCCTGAGACAGTCAGTCACGCACGAGATTGTGACGCAAGATCCCGGGCTGTCCAGTCATGCTCTTGCTCACTGGGTCACGTGGACGGCCATTCAGAGATCATTCTCTGGAATGCCATTTTATTATAAATAAAATATTTTCTATCAGACCCTCAAGCTAGCATTTTTGTAAGACCCAGAAGATAGAAAATCACCAACTATTAATTTGACAGCTAGTGGCAAAGGGTCACTGGAAATACAATGTTTAATAGAGTGCTTCAGCAATTTCTACAGTATTATGCTCACAGCCATCATGTTGATTCCAATTCATAGCAACCCTACAAGATAGGGTAGAACTGCTCTTGTGGGTTTTGGAGACCGCAACTCTTTATGGGAGTAGAAAGCCTCCTCTGTCTCCCTCGAAGCAGCTGGTAGTTTCAAACTGCTGACCTTGAGGTTAGGTGCCCAACCCCAAACTCAGTATGCCACCAGTTGCTCTCGATTGAAAGTTTGGTTACCAAATAGACAATGTCCTATATGGCTAAGTCTGGAAACCACCACTAGGTGGTGCCTAGTACACACCTTAACACCAAACCCATGTTTTCCATTGATTGCTTTTGGACTCCCTTAGGGTGCGGACTAGGCAGTAGGGTAATGCAGTCATGAGTTTGCTTTGTGTGCAGGGGGATGGACAGTGATGACCCCAGATGACAAATGGGCAAGACCAGCTCTTACTAGAGAATCGAGGGAGATGTTTCTGTGGCCTCTGTGTACAAACCTTTTATGACAAACTCATTTAATTTATTCGTCAAACTTTCTTTTTTTTTTTACATTTGCATACAGGTGATTTATTAGTAATGCCCTGAGATTTACAACTCTGAAGGAGTGAGGAAGAGAACTGGGCAGAGGGGAGGTAGAATTGTGATATAGTTTGAGCCAATAATGGATCCATTTGAATCCCATGGCTAACTTTGTATCTGGAGTGGCCTTTTCATTCAATACCTACTTTGTGCCAGACAAGAGTCCTGATCCCCAGGAAACAAAACAAGACAAAAGAATAGGAAAGTACTGTAAATGAATAATAACATGGTGCAGAAGGTAAGATAATAAAGTTCATACTGCGGGGGCAGAGGTGATCACGTGGACACTGAAGAATGGTATAGGAATGCCACAGCAAGGCACACAGGTGTTCCGCCCACACGTGTCTCTTTGGGTTCTCCTGCAAACACACACACACATACGCACACACTCACGCATGCGCCTGTGCATGTGGGCCCATATACACTCAGATGCACATACACATTCATTCTCTTGTCTTCTCCCCACCCCTTCTCTCTTTCTCCTCCCTTCTCCCTTCCGTCCCTCCCCTCTCCTGTCCTCTCTTCTCCTTTCCCCCCACCCCTTTCTTTCTCTACACTCTGTCCATTCTTCACATGAATGGGTTATACCCAATTGCCCCAAGTACTCTACCTTCATAGATTCGTCCATGGTGTTCAGTGGAGCTGGAAGACCCCTTTCCCAGGCTCTTCTTGGACACCCCACCCCCCCACCCCCAGCAGAGTCTCACTCCTGCAAGAGCCTCCAGGGCAGGGGGGCAGGCAGCTCCTCTGCGGCCGTTCCGAAATTCCATGGTCAGTATGAGGATTAGGATCCTTGCACTGGTCGGGATATTTTTTCTTTTCTTTTAGAACTTCCCATATGAGCATAACAACTCCAGAGTGATGGATTTTGTTAAAAGTTAATTTAAGACGTTCACACATGTTTATTAGAAAGGCAAAGCATTTTGGTTGACTTCTGAGCGAAATACAGAAGTTATACAATGTTTTCAGCTTATGAGGAGCCAAAGAGAAGACATGAAGGTAAGAACTTAGATGGAACAACAATGAATTCTGCCAGGTTGTTAAGAAGCCGGTTCCTTAATTTGCATATGTCACCTTGAAAAAGACCACCACACCAGGAAGTGAGATCACTCAGGGGCTCACTAGGCACAGCCCTGCCCTCCGGACAAGGGTGAGAGCACAGTGCAGGAGGACGTAGGCCGACACCCATGAACGCTACCAGAGATAATGACGTGCAAGCCGTGGGCACACGTGAGCTAACGTGGGAGGGGAGGACTCATTCGAGCAGAAAGCTTTTGCTAGGGAATGCCAGGAACTAGCTGGAGAGCAGGTTGAAGGTGGACTTGGCATTTGACAGGATACAATACCCTGTGATGTGGTGTATCTTTGACAGGCAGGCCGAAGACGTTTAAACTGGATGTGACTAGAAACAAGAGACCCCGGGGAGATTTTTCTCGCTAAAGTGACCAACAGGGCCTGTAAGGCGAAGAGTGACGGTGGAAGGGGGAGATGAACAGTTGTTTCTGTTAACTGGAAACTGGTAAGACCTGGAAAAACGTGACCATGAGGAATGGAATGATCCCTGCACTGGGGGGAGGAAGAGATTCCCCTCACTCCGTACCTTCGAGTTGCTGCTGACTCAGCATGACCCTGTGGGACGGGGAATCGCCCTGTGGGTTTCTGAGACTGTTGCATGTCTACTGGAGTAAAAGCCTCATCTCTCTCCATCAGAGCGGCCGGTGGGTTTACACTGCTGACCTTGCGGTAAGCAGGCCAATGTGTAACCGCCCCCCCACCAGGGCTCCACAGGAAGAAAAGGAATCCTTTAGGACAGCGGTTCTCAACCTGTGGGTCATGACACCTTTGGGTGTCGAACGACCCTTTCACAGGGGTCACCCGATTCATAAGAGTAGCAAAATGACAGTGATGAAGTAGCAACAGAAATAATGTGACGGTTGGGGGTCACCACCACATGAGGACCTGTATGCAAGGGTCACGGCATGAGGAAGGCTGAGAACCACTGCTTTAGGAGGAGGAGATGAGGCTGAGGCTGTGAAGGTAGGTCTACCCACTCACAGAATTTGGCGTTATCCTTAGTCGATTACTTGAAGGACTGATTGATTTCTAAAAATCAATTATAATTAGGCAGAAAATTCTCTGTGAATAGTCTATTATGTATTTAATAAAGCATCATGAAAAAATTTTGCTCATTTATCTCATGAGGAGCCTCTCTTTCTGAATAGGTGTTACTTAAATTAATCTCATTATTGATTTCATCTGTATTTTCCTCCCCTTTCCAATCCAATTAAAGTCTTGAATTGGTATAAGCAATCATATTTCTCAGGAGGGGCGTTTACCTTCAAATTTTGCTGCTTTTTTTGTTTTGGGCCTTCTCTGATCTCCCCAACCAGCTCCAATCTGGGTTCTACTCTTGCACGTCAGTAAACTGTGTTCAAACTTTCCAAAGTAAGTTCTGAATGAACTTGCTGGATTCCTTGGTGGATTCTCTGTCCTCTTTTACTTGGCATCTCATCAGCATTTAATACTAACTTCCGGTTCCTCAATATACTTTTCCCTTGGCTTCTGTGAAGCCACATTCTCTGGGCTTTCCTTCTTCCTTCTTCGGTGTTCCTTTGTCAGTCTCTTCCGCTGGCTCCTAAACATTTCCACCCATTCAAGTGCTCTCACACTGGACCCAGGATCAACTTCAAATGCCACTCAAAAAAACAAAACAAAACAAAACAAAACAAAAACCACACTCACTGCCATCGAGTCAATTCAGACTCATGGGGACCCCGAAATGCAAGGTTTGAACAGCCCATGGATTTCTGGAATGGTAACTTTATAGAGAGCCCCATCTTTCTAGGCGCTCCCACTGAAGAGGGCTAGCTATAGTAAGCACACTGTGGCCTATTCTACCTTCTGAAAAAGCAATAATGAGATAGCAGTGGAAAAATGAGATAGAAATAGTCTACTATGAAACAAAGAACTAGCCTCAACCATGAGCCACAATCTAAGAGACAGGTTGCTGAGTGCTATGAAAACTAGGCTAGGCTGCAGGCGGCTGCTCTGCGTGAGCAGCAGATGCCTCTGCAGTTCTTGAGCAGTAGATCCGATTTCTCCAAAAGGTGGTTCAAGTTCCCTGTAGCTGAACCAACAACTGTGTACTAAGAATGGCAGGGTCCCAGTCTGCAGGTGGCTGGGGGACAGACTGAGTCCCATTCAACACTCACGAGTACCTGAAAGGTAGGACCAGATGAAGAACCGGGCAATTATACTTCTGCAAAAAGTAGGCCATCAGAGCAGTGAGGTGAGAAACAACAAGGAGGTATAATTGCTTTGAGGCAATGATCCTGATACGTGAAGACAGGCAATGCTAAATCACCCCCAAGAAGGCTCGCACAGATAGAGGGAGCTCCTTGCTAGTCAGGCAAGCTTCTTGCCTCTTCAGGGCAGAGTGCTGGTGAGAGGGGGTTTTGAAGGAGCAAGCAAACCCGGTGACCTCATCTCTTGCACGGTCTCTTCCACTAGCTAAGTAACCCAGGACAAACCACACCTCCTTGAAGATCACACTGACAAACCAGAATGGGGGCCACCAGATGCTTCAAGAAAAGAGTAGGTAAGGGACACGATAGGCAATGGCAGATCAAGAATAAAAATACACACATGCACACACCTCATGGAGTAGAAAGACTAGAGAAATACATATTTCTGTAGGAAAGCAAAGAATGAAAACAAACTATACCCCTCTGAGATAACATATCAAAGAAGGCATCATTAAAAAAAGAAAAATATAGAAAATTCTTTTGTGTTAGTCTGGGTAGACGAGAGAAACAAATTCATAGACACTCATATGTGTATAAGAAAAAGCTTTATATACAAGAGCAATTGAGTATTGAGAAACCATCCCAGCCCACTCTAGATCAAGTCCATAAGTCTGATATTAGTCCATATGTCTGATACCAATTTATAAAGTCCTCTTCAGACTCACGAATCACATGCAATGATGCTGAATGCAGGAAGATCACAGGCCAGTGGGTGGGAAGTTTTGTGGATCCAGTGGTGTTGCAAGTATCTTGGCACTGGCAGGGGTCTCCATGTGGCTCCTCCAGCTCAGGGCACTGGCGTAGTTCCATGTGTCTTGTCAGTTGCAATGTCTCTCAGGGAGTGAGCAGACAGAGAGTGTCTCCCACCTCAAGAAAAAGCCATGCCCACACAGAGGCCTCATTGCTTATGACTTGATTGACAGGCTAGAAGCCACCCCCTTCACTCTTAATCCTCGCAAATTAACAAATGATTATATAACTACTACATCTTTGAAAGAAACTAAGAAGCTGGAAGAGCTTAAGGAAAAAAATAAAACAGAAACTTAAAATACGACAGAAACAAAGGTCTCATTAGAAGACAAGAAAGGGGAATGCACATGAAAAAGGGGAAATGGATGGGAAGAAGAAAAGGCCAAGAATACCACACCAAATGTAATAGAAAATCATATTTAAAATAAAGCTTAATATGTGTGTGTGTATGTGTGTGTGTGTGTGTGTGTGTGTGTATAAAATAATGGTGATTGCTGACAACTGGCACCACTGAAGACACGTTGGTGACAGTTCAAAAGAGTCAATGATTACGTCCATGGTAAATGCCAATAGCGCATGTTGCAATATGGGCTACCAGTATCGCACATCATTAATTACACCAATGTAAATTCTTTGAAAATCTGTCTCAGTCATACTCACAATTGGAGAAATGCAAATGAACTTAAATGCCAAAAAAAGTAAAAGAGATACATCCCCCCACCCCCACCCCCCACCCCCGCAGATAAAAAGTTTTGAGAATGAAGTGTCAGCAAAAATAAGAATGCCTTTCTCGAACGGCATTCTGCTTGGTCTCTACGCCGTGCAATACACTGCTCTCTTTACACCAGCAACTGTGTTTGTTTGTTTTTTTTGAAAAAAATCATTTTATTAGGGGCTCATACAACTTTTATCACAATCCATACGTACATCAATTGTGTAAAACACATTTGTACATTCATTGCCCTCATCATTCTCAAAACATTTGCTCTCCACTTAAGCCACTGGCATCAGCTCCTCATTTTTTCCCCTCCCTCCACGCTCCTCCCTCCCTCATGCACCCTTGATAATTTATAAATTATTATCTTGTCATATCTTGCCCTGTCCAACATCTCCCTTCACCCACTTTTCTGTTGCCCATCCCCCAGGGAGGAGGTCACATGTAGATCCTTGTAATCGGTTCCCCCTTTCCAACCCACCCTCTCTCCACCCTCCCAGTATCGCCACTCACACCACTGGTCCTGAAGGGATCATCCGCCCTGGATTCCCTGTGTTTCCAGTTCCTATCTGTACCAGTGTCCATCTTCTGGTCTAGCCAGACTTGCAAGGTAGAATTCGGATCATGATAGTGGGAGTGGGGTAGGGGAGAGGAAGCATTTAGGAACTAGAGGAAAGTTGTATTTTTCATCGGTGCTACATTGTAAGCAACTTTGATCTTGAAACATAAATCTTACTGCTCCTTGCTCAGCTTTCGCTCTACAGCCTTTCAATGGGCAGTCTCAACCTGAAGCCAATCTCACCCCAAGCCAGCTGTCTGTCTATCCGCTTGCTGGGTGATCTGGCCCAGACACTGCAAGTCCTCCCCTCCCTCCACACCAGTGAACCCAGAACCCGCTTCTTTCTTTTACAGCAGTTACTGCAAGTAGATTTACCTTGATTTGTTTTCCTGTTTGTCTCCAGGGGACTTAGAGACCATCTCTCTCGTTTACTATTTTAGTATGCAGTACAGGCTCTGGAATTTAGCAAAGGTTGGCTAGATATTTGACAAGTTAAAAAAAGGAGTAAGTAAGTGAATCTCATCATCTCTCCTCTCCTCTTTTAGAACATGGTTTTGCTTCCTACTTCATAGGGAAAATTAGTTATCAGTTTGAAAAATCTTACATCATTTATCATCATCAGTCAACTCCAAACTCAAACTCGGCGCCACGGAGTTGATTCCGCCTCGCAGTGACCTTGATAGGCCCGAGTAGAACTGCTCCTGTGGGTTCCTAGGCTGTAACGCCAGAGGAATGGCTGGTGGTTTCGAACTGTTGACTTTGTGGTGACTTGCCCAGCACATACTCCAGTGCACCGCTATTTACGGAATGAGTTTAATTCTCCCTGGCCCCTTACCCGGCCCAGACTCTTATGAGTTTTAACACCAGAGGCAGCGGAGGAGAGATCAAATTCATCAAGATGTCACCTAATTCTTATAAGATGAGGCAGAGTCCCAGTTTACTATGGAAACAATCTTCCTTCACAGAGCAGCTTCTGTCCATCAAGAAACATAAAGCAATTTCGATTCAAAAAGGACATAACAGTTCCTACTTCTGTTCCCGAAGCCCTGGTGGCAATAACATGGTGAAACACTGTGTTACGAAATACGCAGTGGGCGCTTTGAACTCATCAGCCCCTCAGTGGGAGAAAGGTGTGGCAGTGTGGATTACAGACTGGGAAGCTGTATGGGGCAGCTCAACTTCGTAAGTTCGCTATGTGTCGGAATCAACTCGACAGCAACAGGCTTATTTTTGATTCTGGGCTTTGTTTTGTTTTCACTCCTAGATGTCTTTTTCTCTCCCTCCAGAATCCAGTCTCTGAGACAGGCGTTCTCATTGTTGGAGAATGCAGTCACAACACTTGCCTGGGGTTCGATTAGAATTAGAGGTATCAATGCAAACTCATGGTATATCGGGGTGGCAGGGTGGGGAAGAGGGAGAAATGTTGTGTGTACATACGTATTTCTAGCGAGTTCTGTCCTGAGAGTTTAAAAGCAAGATGGCCAAATATTGGCTTGTATATACCATTCTTCTTAATTAAAGGGGCCCAGGGCTCCTTGGAGAAAAGCTGATCCCAGGATTGAGTCAGGGAAAGTACAAGTATTAGCCCAGAAAATCTGGTAGAACCAGAAAACAAAGAAGTACTTAAAGAATGGCAGAAACATGTCAAGAAGACAGAGCTGCAAGCTTGAATGGGCTCTCTGCTGACCAAATCCGGGACTGCTGACCGCATTTAAGACCGAAAGAGCAGTAAAATAAAGACAGGTAACAGCAGGTCGTAATCCACTGCATAAAGTAGGAATCTGTATGTCTATATTGATATAAACAAAGCTATCAATAATCTAGGAAGAAGGGAAAAACAGTGGATCCATGAAGACGAGGTAGACCCCTGAATCTCTTACCAGGAAACAAGTTTAAAACTTTGAATTAAAAATATCCCATGAGTCATTTTAAAATTAAAGTTTGGCTCAGTCGATAAAGAATGCTTGCTCGGCGGGCACTGTGCTCTTGTAAAGAATGTATGAGAACACGGTCAATGGTTATTCCAAAGCCCAGACCAGAGCTTTAAGAATCTAAGTTAATGGTGGTGAAACAACATGGATAGACACAGTACTAGTGACGTGATGCGAATACACAACCTTTGTCACTGAACTGCACATGTGAAAACACTTGAAGGGGTATATATTTATACACACACACCATACACAATTGCTATTAAAAAACTCCTACGCCTCAACAACAAAAAGATAACCCACAAATACATATAGGTTTGACAATGGCTATTTTGACATATGTATTTATATATGTAAGGAGCTCTGGTGGTGTAGTGAGTGGACAGTTAGGCTGCTAACCACAAGGTCATCAGTTCGAATCCAACAACCTTCTACTGAAGAAAGACGAGGCTTTCTACTCCTATAAAGATTTCCAGTCTTGGAAACCATGAGGGGCAGTTCTACTTTGCCATGTAGAGTCACTGAGAGTCAGAAATGCGATTTGGGTGAAAGTTTACAGCCAAATTGATTTTCCATTCATCTGACAATCCATGGGTTTTTAAATTTGTATGTGTTATAAGTATATCCATGAATAGAGTAGAGCATCTAAGGGGAAAAATGATGAGAAGTTCATAGCATAACATTTTTCAAAGACAACACTTCACATCCTACTCTGAGAAGTAGAGCGTCAGGTCTTCAAAGCTTGTGTGTGGCAAAGTGCAGTTACCGGTCTCTCTCAGGCCAAGCGAGGAAGAATGAATTAAAGACACCTGGAAACAATTAGTCCGATAAACTCATAAACCACACAGACCTATGACCCTGAGATCAGAACTAAGTGGTGCCTGGCTACCACCGCTGACCACTCTGAAAGGATCATAATAGAGTTGGGGGAAATGTGGAACAAAGCTCAAAGTTGTAAAAAAGACCAGCCTTAAGGACTAGTGGACCTTAGGAACCTTCAGCCCAAGCTGAACTCCACCCATGGTCAACTACAGCCAGCGACTGACAGGTCTATGGGGTGAAAGTATCACGGAGGAGGCAGGCATACTTCACACCAACCAACAATACGAAATCGAATGGGCAGCATCGTAGCTGTTACGATGCTCGGGGGCAGGGAGGGATAGCAAGGAGGAGGAGGAATGCAAAAGTTAAAATAGGGTGGTGGGGGGGAGTGGGAAGATGAAAGTTACATTGTGGGAATTGCCACCAATGTTTTGAAACAAAACGTGTATGGATTGTCAGATGAATGGAAAATCAATTTGGCTGTAAACTTTCACCCAAATCGCAATAAAACATTTAAAACAAAAATACAAAGTTCTATTTTGCAGGCCTCTTTCGTGACCTTGAATTTTAATTAATTTATTAATTTTGAATAGGCGAAGCCGACTTTTAGTGAAAGATTCAGACAATGAAAAGCTTCATCTTTCCCAAAGCTACTGCTTCTGGTTCCAAGCATCCAGATACATGTAGTTTACATTAATGACATTGTTTCCCCCTTTATGAAAATGTGCCTTTTGGTGTTAGTTTCACAGAAGACGGCAGAGAAAAGCCTCATTTTGAAAATGCTGCATAGTATTCTACTTCGTGGGTATATTTACGCAGCAACATATTTAACCAGGTCCCAATTGGACACTGAAGTTGTTACTGATTTTTTGTTACTATGAACAATACAACTATAAATATGATTGTACATATTTCTTTGTGAATTGGAATTGCTGCTTCAAGGGTATGTACAATTTAAATGCATGAATGACTGCCAAATTATTCTCCAAAGAGCTTACACCAATTTATCCTTTCACTTAATAATGCATTAGAGTTTGTTTCCTGGGTGTAAGCTTTTTAATCCATGATACTGGTCTATTCTGAAAGGGCAAGCTATATTGCAGTTTCCTTTTCAAAGTGCACATTTTGACTCCTTAGCTGCCATGCCAAATGTACTCAATACTCATTAGCTGACTGCTGACTTTCAATAAGGTTCCATTACTTTCCCCAATTCTTAGACGAGAATCTCTCCCAGAGGTGAAAACATCTTTCTTGTTTTTGCTTCTTTAGACAAAATCATGGTTCCCATGTGAGGTAGTTAGTTTATTGTGCCAACATGGCCGATAAAGACATGTGGGGTTAATTGAAGGGCGGAGGGATAAATGGCTCTGCAAGCCTCACCTTTCTAGTTCTCGGGTCTCTTGCTTTGTGATGGTTGGACCAGGGTGCAGCTGCCTTAGCAGTTCCCTGCTTCAGCTTGCAAGGCTGACTTCCTGCCAGACATCCCCAAGGAGAAGCCGCATGGACCTACCCCAATGCAGCCCTGGGTGCTGGAGCACCCGTGTGGAGACCCCTGCCAGCGCTGAGATGCTTACACATTCACTGATTCAGCTTTCCTCCTGCAGTCGGCATCATTGCGTCTGTTTGTGAGATTGAGGAGGACTTTGTGGATTGGTGTTGGACATATGGGTTAATGTTGGACTTGTGGGCTTGGGCAGCACTGGGTTGGGATGTTTTCTTGATGCACAGTTAACCTTTATAGAAAACTCTTATACATGAGTTTCTGTGGATTTGTTTCTCTAAAGTACCCAGACTAATACACCATGTGATGGAGTCAACGAGGTTGATCCCTTGGTTAGAATGTAAGCTCCTGAGACGAGCAGAGACTGAGTGCTGACAGGAACACAGCGTGAGTGTCCCACAACGCTGGGGTCCAGGCCCTGGGGCCCTACTCGTTACTGACTGTGTGCATTCACAGACATCTGAATAACTATGAAGTGCCCACGTGTCAGGCACGAAGCCGAGAGCTTGAGTTACACAGCAGAAGGAAAACCAAGCACTCTTGTACTCACTGCTTTCATAAATAGGAAACGCCATGCACCAAGCTCCACGGTGTGTGTTTAAAAATGATTTACTTTTTATTAACCATTCCCCTTCCTGCCCTTGTTCACACCCATACCCGCACATCATCATCCTGTTTCAGAAAAGACTTACAGTAACCACAGAGATACAAAAGGTGCTACAGAAGCTTCGAGAAAGTTCTCCAACTCACCTTTAGGAGTGAGAGGATTCAAAGAAGACGACCCCAAATAAATCGTGCTGCTTGGCAGGTGAATTAAGTTTACACTGCTTACGATCGTTGGGAATGCTGTCCAATGTCAAGGAGTGTGTTCCGACTCTTGGCCCCGTATGACTAACAGAACAGCAGGCTGCTGCTCCCGAACCACCCCCATGATTGGTGTGTCTGAGCCCACTGTTGCAGCCACTGAGTCAACCCATCTCGTCGAAAGTCGTTGACCCTCTGTTTTACTAAACATGATGTCCTTGTCCCTGGATGTTCCAGTCCCTGGAACAGGATGCCCTTTTATTAACACACTGAGGTCTAGAATCCACTACTTGGCAGAGGATGCGAGAGAAGAACCAACACAGCACATCAGCATGCTACATGGGTGTTGCTGTGTCCATCCAACAGACGAAACAGAGCACATGCTACATGGGTGTTGCTG
>NW_022111358.1:7985054-7992162 GCF_000313985.2 Echinops telfairi
CAACAGAAGAAACAGAGCACTCACTAAGAAAGGAGACCCTACTTCTAGGATGATAGGCAGGTTACTTGACCTCTCTTGCTTGATTTCGTCTTCTGAAATCAAGACAATAATAGGATCTGCCTCATAGGAGTATTGTTGGAAGTAAATGAGATACCCCACATAGAGTGCTTGGCACCCTGTTGGTTTGTGGCAAGAGCACCATAATGTCAGTCCTACTTTCATTATGAGCAAGCCTCTAATTCATCAGAATGGCAGGATGCTCAGGTCCAACCTGGGCTGAATTTGTTTACCCTCACAGTAAGGGTTCTTTTTGTAAGTGAATTGTGATTCAGGTTGGCATCACGTCTGGAAGGCATTCTCCTGGTAGTTCATAGGGACCCTGTGGCCCTAAGAACCGCAGCGAGAGGCTTTCCACAGTCACACAACACTGGAGTCACTGGAGGTGGCTTTTCGTTGATCATCAGTTCTGTCTCTTAGTTTTCTTCTCCCAGAGCAACATCTCTTTATGGGAACAGCATTACAGAGAGTTAACTGGAAAATATGATCCGGAGGGATCTGCTTGAATTATTTTACCTTTTCTTTCTTAAAAAAATTTGGTAACACAAAAAAGCCTGCTTTTGCTAGATCCATGAAGGCAATGCTTGCTTTTTCAAAAACACATTTCTATTATACATGAAAAGGAGCCCCTGCTGTCCTAGTGGTTACAGGTTGGGCTACAATCCTCAAGGTTGGCAGTTCAAAACCACCAGCTATTCCAAGGGAGAAAGACAGGGCTTTCCACTCCCGTACACTGACAGGGGCAGATCTACTCTGTCCTATAGGGTTGCTATGGGTTGGTATTGACTCCATGGTGTGAGAGAGAGATTATACATGAAGGCATGTCTTTCAGGGAAATAGTAAGTTTAAATGTTCTTTCTGCAGGCTTTAATTTTAAAACTAATTTGTGCTTATCTGCTCACCCAGTCAATACATATACATACATATTTATTAATACTCATGTCCCAAGTACTGTGCTGGGAGCCATGAGTAGAAGGACAGAAGGGTCTGTCCTTACCTGGATACAGAGTAATCAGAAACTCAATCATTGCACGGGTGCTCCGGGAAGAGGCACAGCACATGGATTTGAGGAATTCAGAGTTGGGCTATCCTAACCACCGGAGGGTTGCAGTGGGGGTGGGTGGGTGGGGATCAGGGCACAGGAGGTCTTGAAGGCATCTCAGGGCGGAGTTTTAAATATTGACCTAGTCTGCATTTTTGTAAGATGCCTTTGGCTCCAGGGGAGAAGGAATTAGAGCCCCTTGTGATGGACCAGTAAGGAGGCCACTGGTTGGTACCAGGCTAGTACTGATGAGGGCTTTTGTGGGGTGAAGCAGTGGAGAGATGTGGAAGTGAACAGATTTTTAGGAACAGAAGTAGAACTGGTTAGAGGAGATAACTTACTGTGTGTGAGAGGGGACGAAGGGGGTATGTATGAGAATGGGGCAGTGTAGGAAGTGCACAATCCGGGGAGCAGGACCTGCTTCAGGCTGGCTATGAGAACTTGGGAGATTTCTGAAACCAAATAAAGATGCTTCTCATTCTCCTTTCTCCTGTCATCTAATGAAACAAGGTCGAGATCCCTTGGACACAAAGTGAGCAACACAGGGAATGACAAATCCAAAGCACCCAAGACACAGAGGGGGCAACTAGAAACCCTGACGTCACTGGGGGCCAATACTGCAGAACCGGCTCCCAGGCTCAACACCAAAGCCAGAAAATGACTTTAAAGAGACAGGGGCTAACTGGGCTTGGCTATAAATTATATTACTAGCCAAATTTGATCATGTTAGGTGACTTTGTGATTCCAACACCCAGGTATATAGAATTATAAAAATATAAAACACACCGCTTCCTGCAGAAGAGGCCTAGGACATCTGGTTAAAAAGGGGGGGGGGGTGCTTGAGATATATATTTTACGATATCAATACGTGGCCAGATCACAACAGCGTCAGTTTGCTAAAAAACGCTGAGCAATCAATAGTGATAGGCCTGAAGGTCTACCCCAAGACATACGAATAAAATTCTTCTATTTCTGTTTTCTTTCTAATCAACAAGATGTATAATTTGTGTAACAAAGGGCTCCACTTTTTAGTCTTCATTCTTTCCCATCCACTCCCAGTAACCAATTGGTTACCTGGCACGCCTAAGGAAGTGTGGTAAACTGCATTGTACCTTAACTGAGCTACTCTATCACTGAACACGGCTCAGGAATATAAACCTGGGCCAAAGTCCAAGACCTTTTGGTAGAAATGCACTAGGATATGACCTGATAATAATTAAGCATTTTACAATACTATAAACCACCTGAACTAGAACATTAAATATTCTTGAAAAAATAAACAAATCACACAAATGTCTGAGGACTTCAACTAAATAGGATTAATGTAAGTCTTTTGCTCAGTAAGTCTCTTGGGAAGACAAGAAGACGAATAAGTGTACCCTTTTAAGTAACTTCTTAATTAACTAAACAGAAGAAAGGCTCATCAGTATTCCTTGTCACTTTTTAAAAACGGCAGTTCCTTATCCTGATATTCAAAACATGTGGAAGCTTTGGTAGAACTCAAGTGAGGCCTTCCTGGTGGTATTCAAAATCTGCAGACAGCCAGAGGGGGAACTTTGGGGTACAGACTGGGCAGTTATAGCAGGAGAAACTGGGGACAAATGGTTAAGCAGTCAAGTGAATAGATTATTTCCCTTTCAGATTACTGAAACAATCCATACCTGTTTTAAAGTTCAATAAACAGATTCACACGAAACTACTATTCACTGCGCACCTCTTCTGTGCTAAGAACTACCTATGTCAGGTATTTCTGAGGTATGCTGCAAATCATATGTTCATTAAATTACAAGTTGTCTAAAACCTTTGTTGGTTGACATCCCACACCCAGTTCCGCAGTAAGAGGAAAACCACCATACAATTAAATCGATTGCTTAACCATGCTCTCTCAGCTTAGTGGGATCTGAAGGACAGAGCCAAGCTTCCACTGGCCTGGGAGAGAGCAATTTCTACTACTGAACAGTCTGTGCCCATGAAAATGGGGATGCTCGCTCTCCCGATGCTCCTAAGCTACCTGTTGGGACAAACCAAACACCACCGTAGAACCAGGCAGAGGATTTAAACAGCAGCACTAATCTTGGAGGCATGAATTAGTAGCCGGACATGTCCTTGGACTTCTTTGTCAGAATCCCGAAACATCCTTTAAAGGCCACAATTCTTCATGTGAAGCTTTTAATACGTTTTATATTTTCTTTATATTTCTCATACTAGGCGTTTTCCTTTGCCTTACTTAAAACAACAACAATCTAGCTTATGTCTAAGGCCGAGGGAGGTGTTAGCCCCTTTCCTCGATCAGAGGTGTCAGATTTATGTCATTTTGGTAGTACGGACCAGGACACCAGCCTGGTGGGCAGCAGGGAGGTTAAATGGGCACAGTTACTACTCCAGCATCGGGAGGGTCCAGGGCATGTGAAAGGTGTACAAGGCTGATCTGGCAACACTGAAACAATCCACACCTCTGGCGCCAACAGTTCTCAGAGGAAGCTGGGAGTGTCAGAGGGCAGGTCATCTCAGGATGAGGACTGTGGGGGTTAGGGAAGAGGAGCTGAAACAGCTGGCCCTCAACTAAAACGCACGCAGCAGGCTGTGAAAGAGAGGCCTGCAGCCTGCCTCGGTCAAGGTGACGAGCAATAAACCCGATGGAACCATGCCAGTGGCGGCAACACATGGGTCACCATAAGCCCATCAACTGGATAGCAATGGGCTTGGCTTTGTTTTAAAGGTGATATAAAGGGCCAAAGACATCGACCATTACCACTTGTGATGGAGTGGATTACTTAAGGCGGCTCTTTTATCCAGAGGCTTTCTAACTCCCACCAAATGACTTTTTCCTGATGGGTCTAGGAAGAGATGATGGGGAAGGTGCTGAAAGTGTCAGGTAGCCAGGACAGGGACAGGGACAGGGGCTTGTCCCTCTCAGGCCTGCACAGGCCTCCATAAAGGAGGTTGGTAGAGCATTAAACACTTACGAGGACACCCTAAGTGAGCAGGCTCCAATTTAAGCCCCGAGCCAGGCAGGAGGCACACCTGGGCAGTCTAAACTAGGCCCAGGCCCATCACATCACCCAGGTGGGCTTCACGCAGTCAGTGGGGTCCACCAACACCTTCCACCAGGCATCCTCAGCCAGAGGTTTGAAATTCCCTGGTGGGGGGAAGGCCGCCCTCTTTTACAGTGCTCCTGGTGGGAGGGTGAGGTCTTCCTCCCCCTCATGGGCACACAGGCGCCCGCCTGGGCCTACTCAGGGCCACAGCCACTCCTTCCCCAGTGTTCTCCTGGGCCTCAGCTCCCCACGTGTGGGTGTGCTGTCCCACGAGGTTGCCCGTGACCAGTCGGCGGCTTGGCACGCTTCCCTGAAATAGCATGTATTCTTTTGAGGCTGGAAAGCTTGAAACTTCTCCCACCCGATATAAATACCCACTTGGATTACAGACGGGCTTCGGTGTGAATCGTTTCTCGTGGGAAGCCAAGAACGGAGGTATAACCCACTGGAGAAACCTTACAAAAGGATGGGCGGGTGCAGTTGTGAGTGACTGTTAACAGGGTTAATTGTGATGGTAAAAACTTGAACTCTATGTGGGGATTGGTCACTTGTGCCCTCCTGCTGGGTATCGCATGAGGCACCCTAAGCAGCAGAACGGACAGTCTCAAGACCATCAAGAATGAAGAGCCGAGGGTGTCCTCTGGACCTTGAGATCCAGGAGACAGGAAGCTGTGACACCAGAGGAGTGGCAGAGGAGATGACAGAGCCGTGGGCTTCCTGCTACTTCAGGCAAGAGACTCACTAGGAGAGTAGGATGCCTCTAGGCCGTGCTTCTCAACCTTCCTCATGCCGCCACCCCTTAATACCCTCATGCTGTGGTGACCCCCCCAACCATAGAATTATTTTCGTTGCTACTTCATAACTGTAATTTTGTTACTATTATGAAGCAGGTGACCCCTGTGAAAGGGTCGTGACCCCTCTGGGGGTCAACAGGTTGAGAACCGTTGCTCTAGGCACTTAGAGAGCTAGGATTGTTGACTCAGCAACCTAGAGTTGATGTGCCTTGGGCTTTACGATAAGGAAGTGAATTGGCTTTAGGTATTATCAGCAGTGTTAACAGACCTTTGTAACCTTGGTGGAGTAGAGCAAAGGCCAAAGGGCTGGCCAGATTGAGAAGCTGAGCCTGTGGGCATGACTGAGAAGGAACTGTTCTGGCCCAAAAAGCTGTATCCTAAGCATTTCTGATCCTGAACTGGATAGCCTGTTTTAATTTCCCTAATACGGTCCTATTAGTGAGTATGACCTGTGACTTCACGGTGGCCATTGCAAAGAATTATCGAGCCCAGCGGAGAAGTAGAGCGTGCCCGGGAGGGGACAATTGGTGCTAGAATTTGACGGAAGGCTGGAGGCATGTCTGACCTCAGTCTCCCAGGAATTGGCCGTGGGGCAACTGCTGAGGCTGCTGATGGTGACCCCTCCCTCCGCTCCCCCCACGTGAATCTAGAGGTCAGATGCTGCCTCTACATGCTTTTTGCCCCCACACCACTCTGCAGTTTTCATCTTCAAATGGTATTTGAGATGTTGCACTCTACAGCTTCATTTCTACAACAAGGTTCCTAAAGAACTGTGAGCCCGAGCTTTTTTAAAACTTATTTTTACTTACTCCTGGTGCATAGCTGTGAGACCCAAGGGAAGCGTTTTTTTCCCCCCACTAAGGGAGGAGGAACTTAGGTCCATTAGGAAATTAATTATTAAAATATCTAAGTATTAAATGGGCCCATATGAGAAACACCAAGATAGTGCAAAGACAAATACAATTTGGATCGCCTACTCCTCTGCTTACCCAGTCAGATCTTTGCTTGTGAAAACAAGCGAGTGCAGTCCCACACATTCGGAAGTGAACAAAGAGAGTAAGAATGTGGTGGCACCGAACAGAGTCAAAAACTAAAAATGGATCAAATTTATCAGGAAATGGAAAAAACAAATACTTTTTCTTATTTCTCTCCCCCTCCCCCTTCTCCTTTCAGTTCCTAAAGCAGAAATTAAATCTTTTTTATTGCTAGGTCAAACTTAGAAAGGAATTTACGTTCATGGTTTGGCTGCCAGTTTAAGGCAAATAACTGCATTTTCTGTTCCAGGGTCATCTCCACCAGGGCTGTGCATTTTGACCATCCCAGGCCTGTAAGAGAAGCTTTAACTGTCTATGAAACGTAGCTCTCCTTTAGCTCAGCCTTGCTCATTTAACCAGGGAGCCGTTTCTCTCAATGTCTGCTACTGGTTACATTTCGAAAACAATAAAACAAAAGCTAAGCCTACTTATGAATAGCATTATTTCTAATCTTAAATCCTGTCACCCACTGTGAATAAGAACTGAAGCTAAACTAGGTGATTAATATTGGTTTTAGTATTCTTAATTTTATCATTCCAGGAAACTGTCTCAAGCTCTTGCTTAAAATTCATTTGAAAAAGTCAAGGGTTTGGCCAGCATGGCCAGGGCATTTGGCAGAGCCAAGGCTGAGGAGTCAGCTGACTTGGACAGTGTGTGTGTGTGTGTGTGTGGTGTGGGCGGGGACAGGGTCAGAAAACAACTAGTGCAGTTGGGATATAAAACAAGTCAGTGGTCGAGGTGGTGGCCCACAGCTGACAAGGGCTTTCCTGTCCAGATCTGGGACCAGTTGAGCATTAAAAATAAATAACTAGTATTAGATTATCATGCACTGAATACACAAAGAAGCATCCATTCTTACGGATCCCAATAACTACAGAAGCAATGGAATACAGAAACGGGGGAGAAGGCACGTGAGTGTAAAAGGGATGTTGGAAAACCTGCACCAGAAGGCAAGAATCGTAGCAATAATCCATAAAGGACCTCCCCTGAAAGTGAAAAGGAACAGGTTAAAGTTGGAGCAGGATGTTTACACTGGCTCAAAGTACCTGCCTACAAAATACATAACTTTTTTTTTTTTTTTTTTTTTAAACATTTTATTAGGGGCTCATACAACTGTTATCCCAATCCATACACACATCAATT
>NW_022111358.1:7993251-8055308 GCF_000313985.2 Echinops telfairi
TGAGGGAGTACTTGAGTGGAGGCCCAATGTCCTTCTGCTACCTTAATACTAAACCTATAAATGTAGGCTCATAGATCTATTTCCCCATCCTCATATTATATACAAAATACATAACTTCTTAATGGAGAAACAGGGCAGCCACTCTCAGAACCAAGTGATGAAAAAGAACATCTGCCGAACAGAAGCAGTTAAGATGGTGTGTTGTCTAACAGGCGGCACTGAGACCGCGGCATCCCTTTTGTGGTATTCCTGCCCCCCACCCCCACCCCCATCAACCCTGTCAAGGTCTAGGTAGAAAGATGAGACAAAGCCAAACATGGCACATTCTAGAGAGGAATGCCGCTGAGCCTCCACAGTCTCAAGATGATGAAAGCTAAGGAAAGAGAGGGAACTGCAGGGGACAATGCAGACGGGATCCTGGACTTACAAAGGTCCTATCAGGGCATTACATAAACAACTAGTAGAACGCGGAGGGGATTTGTGGGTTAGGTGGAAGTACGGTATCCACGTTAGTTTCCTAGCTGATAAGTGGGTAACATGTCTGCAACTTATTCTCCAATGGATAAGAAACAGCCGGGCTTCAAAAATCTTTGTGGAAAAATCCCATTATCTTTTAATTTTCCCACAAACTTTTTGAAGGTCCTTTGTATATGGATATATGAGGAGGTACTCAAAACAAAACAAAACCATCGGAACTTTTCCCCAAAGCTATGTATTTAATTTTTTTTTTTTAAAACAAAACAACCTTATCACCTTCAAAGCACTCTCCATTACACTTAATACATTTGTCAAATGTGCAATTTCATTCTTGGAAACATTTTTCAAACTCATCTGTTTGGATGGCTGACAGCAGCACTTCCTTGCTTTTTTCTTCAGCTCTTCTACATCCATCAAATCGCGATCCTTTCGTGCCCCTCTCCATCCATGGACACACAAACACGTTGCCCACGGTGAGGTCAGCTGAGTAAGATGTGTGGGGAAAGAGAGGCGGGCTGTTTTTTTCCAAAACCTGGCGCACTGAGAGGGCTGCCTGAGTAGGTGCACTGTCGTGGTGGCAAAACCAGTCCCCCCATTGCCACAAATCAGGCCTTTTTTATTGCACATTGTTACTCAATCTTTTCAGAACCTCTCTATAGAAAAGCTTGATTAATAGTCTGACCTGGTGGAATTAACTTCAAATGCACTATCTTCTTCATGTCAATTGTGATTTCACTTGACGAACTTTTTCTGGGAGAGGTGACGATGGCATCTTCCACTAGTAATGACCTTGGAGAAAAAGTCTGGGTCAATTTGGAGCTGTTCTTTCAAAGCTCTACATGTTTCTACTCAACGCTTTTTTTCCTGGTCAGTCAAAACCCGACGCACAAATTTCACAGTGACCCTTCACATTCTCAAATCTTCCATTAAAATTCACTGGACCAAGCTCCAAGATAGTCTAAATAACTTCCCCCATCTCTTCAATGGTCTATCATCAGTCTGCAGGCACAAGTGCATCTATTTTGTCCACGTTTTCTTCCATTCAGGAAGTTGACAGACATCCAGAACTAGGTTTGTCATCAATTGATATTTCACCTTTTTTGAAATGAGAAAACCACGCACATACACTTGAGTTTTTCCCATAGTGCTGTCCTTGTAAGCTGTGTTCAACCTCACAACAGTTTCTGCGGCATTTCTCCCGAGCAGGAAACAAAATTTAACAGCCACAAGCTGTTCTCTTAAATCAGCCATCATAAAAAATGAGGTTCGAGCAAAACTGCTTTTAGGAAAAAATTCACTGTGACCAGAGAGGACCTTTCCAGGCAACCCCACTGGGTGCACTAACCCAGAGTGAGTTGCTGGATGTTGGCACAGCAGGAAAAATGCGTACTACAAAAGCTCCACTTAGCGGAGCTTTGTTCCATTGGGGGGGGGGGGTTGGTACCCCCTAGTCTGTGTGTATATTTGTGTATGTACATATATGTACACACATGTGGGAATAATATATAAAAATATGTTAATGTTCAGGGCATCATTTGAGTGAAGGGTATTGGGGTTTTTAATGCTCTTTTAAAAAAATTAAGTTCAAAATAATTTTAATATGAGAACTTTTTTTTTTTTAAGGTCAAAGCCCTCAACTACAGACTTTCAACAGTAGGAAAGATATTTCCTTTCTATGTGATCTATCTTTTAGTCAGAATTTTTGGAAAAGGAAAATTTAAGGCTAAGTTACCCTCAGCAAACACTCTTTCCTGAAATTGATATTAAGGACATAACTTAAATATATATGGCGTGCAATTAACAATTGGTCTCTGATTCCAGTTGTTAGTATCCCAATATAATAAAATACTCAAGACATGCATAAATGCACTGTGGCAAAATCTGTGTCCAAAAAGCGTGCTATTGGCAAGGTATATGTATGCATCTGATGTGAAGGGACCCACATACGAGATACTTTGTGCCACCAATCACACTGCCAGGAGAACACAGGAGTGAGCTGTTTGTTCATTTGCGGTGATAAACTTGTGCTCCTTCACTGCCACATCTTGGTCTAACCGCTCGTAATCAATCAACGCTGTCTCCTCCAAGGCTGCGTGGTATAAACGCTGTAGCCCATGCGGTCACAATCAACAGGAAACATTCATTCTCCTTATTTTCCTAAATGAGCTATCTGCTTGGAAGTAGATCAGCTGACTTAATCCATCCTCAGGATTATACATAGTTTTGTTCTTTAATGCAGTGTGTGATTTCAGTTAGGGGAGGGGACGCACGGTGCCTAAAAAGCTGACACTTTTGCTCCTGCGTTTTAATTTGGTCGGGCATTACACCAGTCCAGGATGCAGACAGTCCAGGAAGCAGAAAGGAAGTGGGCCATGATATAGTCCGTGCTGGGGAGGATGGCAAGCCTGCACCCTGTAATTTGAGCAGCTGTGGCCTTGCTATGACAGGTGGTTCCTCTTCTGAAATGTGGACCAAATGGTGCCAGAACTTCCAATTTTCCAACAGAGGCTGGGACTATGGATTAGAAACATTTTTTTATTGGAGGCTCTTAAACATTCCATACATCAATTGTATAAAGCATATTTGTATATATGCTGCCATCATCATTTTCTAAACATTTACTTTCTATTTGAGCCCTTGGTGGGGAGCATGGATTTTTAAGAAATAGTATCCTAGTTTCCAAAGGGACAGGTGTTTACAGGAGTCCTGGTGGCATCGTGGTTATGCCCTGGACTGTGAGCCACAGGGTTGGCAGCTCAAAACCACCAGCTGCTCCGAGGGAGCACGTTGGGGCTTTCCACTCCCATCAACGGTCACAGTGTCGAAAATCCACAGGGCAGTTCTGCCTTGCCCTATCAGGTCACATCAATGAGTTGGCACCGGCTCGATGGCAGTGAGGTCTTTTGCTTTTCAATGTTTAAAATTGATTTTTTTTAAAAGTGTGGGGAAAAACCAATCTTAATCTATAACCTTTAGTTGGCTCACCATGCTACCAGCTGACAGATATAATAATAATTCCCACTTAACACCTCCTCGTGACTGAGCCGAGTTTTTACACCCAAAATGGGTAGTATGCATTTGAGTAAGCCCACCCCCCCCCAAGGCCCTTCCCTGGGGTTCCGTAGTCAGTTCTCCTCCAGAGGAAGTAGTACAGTATTAGCTACGTGCGCTCTCAATGACAAAAGGAAGACTGAGCTGGCAAGGATTGATGCCATGTTACCAAACAACATCTGCAGAACAAAGCGTTTTCAAGCTTACTGAGAATTCCTGCTAACAGAGACTCTGGCTTTATTCATTACCAGGAAACGATGACTCAAAACGACAGACTTTTGTTGTATGCTCTTCCTTTTAGTTAAATTCTTTAACAAGAGAATACAAATAAGAAAGTTCTTTTCCCTTCAAAGGCCTACCTTAAGATTTATGTAGGGGGTTGACCCCACTGTCATCATTGCTCCTGAGGGTTTCCATGGCTGTCACTGTTTATAAAAGCACACCCCACATCTTCCTCTTTCAGAGTGGTTGGTAGATTTGAACCTCCAACCACTGCTTAATCCACTGTACCACCATCAGTTAATGAGGATATTCCACATAAAACGGAAACCTTTTCTCTTTGTAAATATCTCCTCCCGCTCTGAGAGAGATTTCAAACCCCACCTTCTCTATAAAGGGTTTCTTGGCAACTCTAGTCAGGGGTGATGTCTCTCCTGCACCAGCCTTGAAAAGCAAATGTTTCTGCCACTTATTTGTCAACTCCCTGGATGCTGGACTGGGATATCTCCTCTCAACTCTTTTGAGCTATTGCATTTTCTATCTCTATTTAACATTGTGTTTATAAGCTTCCTTACATCCCCCAATGGTGCCCAGAAGAGTGCTGTTCCACACAGTCTGGTCTACAAGTTGGATGTTGCTGGTTTGTGATGAGGGAGGGAGAAAATGTTTAGAAACCTTTATAGCCATTTGAAATTATAGCAGCAACCAAGGGTGAGACCAAAGGACTCCGTGTGTTGAACACAGTATATAGACCAACGTGGCTGCGGTTCTGTTTAAGATGTCGTACATTTTTGATTTTTAAGGCTTAAGGATCGTCAGGGAAATAGTTGCAGAGATTCATCCACTCTCCATGACTCCAGAAGTCTAGACTCCATAACAGTCTGAAACTCTGTTCTGTATCTGAAACTCCCCTTTTGATCAAGATTCTTCTACGGAATCTTTGATCACAATCTTCAGTAATCGCAGCCAGGTGTCTGTCACCTGGTTCTGGTCCCATGGCAAAAGAGGCAGTTAGCCACACATTCCATTTCCTCCTCCCATTTCTGACTCTCTTTCTTCCTCTGTTGTGTCAGGTGAATAGAGACCAATTGTTGTGCCTTGATGAGTTTAAGTTTATTCTTTTGGAGTATATTTAATGTACATGTGTGCCCTTGTTTATAAACTGGAATGCCTGACTCTGGAAAAAGTGAATCATGCTGTACAAGTGAACCTTCATAGTTTGAATGGCTAGAGAGATGAATACGCTTTGAAACGATTTCTCTTCTGAATGAGGATTATGTCATCTGTTGCTATGTTTTCATAGCTCTCTGGCTGTTTGGCTTTCCTAGGCGGTTCTGGTCAGTTCCTTGCCTGCTCACTATGAATGAACTGCTTATTTCTTTGCCTGCCCTTTGAGTTCCAGCTTATTCAGGAAAGGAGTGGTGTAGAGCAAATGGTGAATGGCATTTCCTATCTTATGAAACTGGCAACCTACAAGGTTAACTAAATAACTCAGGGAAGTACAAATATAGGTGCACTTGGCCACCCCCTCTCCTCAGCTCATCCTATGGCTACTCAGACCACTGTATCAGAGTGGTCAAGTAGTTTATGTCAGGGAAATTAACAGTTGGGTAATTCAGGCTTGTCGAAATGGGATTCCCCCCCCGCCCCACCAAGAATTTGATTTAATGAATTTAAATTAGATTGAAGGGGGGGGGACACACCCCAAAACCCAAAGTTAAAATATATTAATTCTACACAGACTTCTACCTTGATGCAGTAAAATGAGTCTTTGCTTTATTAATAGATGATAAAGATTACACTATAGCATTTAAAGTAGTTTACAGATTTTTTATTCTGTTGAAAGAATTTAAAAATACTCAAACAGAGTAACGAACCCCAGGCTCAAGCTCCTGAGGGTCTACTGTTAACAGTTTCTTATATGAGAGGGCTTAAAAGTTTGTGGGAAAACTCATTATCTTTGAATCCAATTTTCCCATGAGCTTTTGGAAGTCCCCTTGTATTTTTACTTTTAAAGCAAAATGTGAGAATGCCAATACCTCTCTAATTTATACCCTGGAGGAAAAGTGGTTATGCATTGGGTAGCGATCCTCATGGTTGGAAGTTCAAAACCACTAGCAGCTCCTCAGGATAAAGACTGGGATTTCTACTCCTGTAAACAGTTGCATTCTTGGAAACCCACCGTGGGGTCACTGTGAGTTAGCACTGTACCCATGGCAGTGAGTTTTTCCATCTAGTGTATCTTAAATACTATGGGAAAGCCAGGCTTTGTACCCAAACCATGGCACTAGTTCTCCACTTGCAGCCCCTTTGGGCAGTAAGGCCGGGGCATGCTATTAGATTGGCTGATGGGCTGTGGGGTATATATCAGAGAGGGCTTTAGAAAGTATGTGGGAAAATTCCATGCTCTTTTAAAACCCCTTTTCCCCACAAACACTAATTTTTGAAGTCCCCCTGTATTTCTGGGCAGAGCACAAGACGGGCTGGCATGCAGGCTGCCTCTGTGACTGAGGAAGCTCTGTGTTTGAGATGGCAGAGCCACAGGGTCACAGCAGTCTGACTGCTCAGTAGCTTCCAGGAGAGCCTGCCAGATCCACCAAATGTGAGGGAGAAATAAGCCTTTGCTATCTTAAGCCAGTGAGATTTGGGGGCTGTTTGTTACTGCAGCATGACCTAGCCTAATTCAATAACCTTTCCATATGAGATCTGCAGGCCTCATTACAAACAAACAAACGAAAAATGTATAGATATATTATCTTTGATGTATCAGTCCCTTCTAACATTCTGTAGGTGGCTTCTAGATTTTGTTCTTGTTATTATAATTCTAATAACACCAATTTACATTCAATTTTGCTCACACATACAAATAGTTCTGTGTGTAGTGTAATTGTGGTATAATAGGCTGTGAAAATAAGACAATAACTGATGTGGTTCAAAATTCGAAAGGTACAAAAGGAATATAGTCAATGGTTTCCCTCAAACCTTTACACCTTATCCTACAACTTCCTCTGTCCTTTTTAACTATAACTAAATCTATTAATTACCTATGGATCTTGGGAGAGATTTCATATACTGCGTGTATATGCACACACAAATACATTTGTGTAATATAAGGTGGGCTTTGAAAATTACCTTCTCAAAGGGCCCATTTCCCCACATCCTCCTAGGGCTGTTTTAAAATAATAATAATAAAAAATAACTGCTGACATCTGGGCAGATGTTTCCTTTCATCTTAAAAGAAGAGGTCCATCTACAACACCGACCAAGCTGCCCCAAAGACAGGAAATGCCTCCTAGTGAATGCCTCCTCTATCGCAGGGGTGGGGGACTCTTCATCTGCAAAGGGCCATTTGGATAGTTATGATTCATGGGCCGTACAAAATGATCAACATGCAAATTAGTTTGGGTCAAACGTTTCATTAACTCACCCCTAAGGTGATGGCTAGGAGCCCTTGTGGAGTGGTGGTGACATGTTGGTCACTGGAAGGTCAGCAGTTCCAAACCACCGAGCGCTCTCGGGAGAAAGACAGGGCTCTGTACTCCTTCGGGTAAAGAGCTCACAGTCTTGGACACTCACGGGGGCAGTCCCAGCCTGTGCCATCGGGCTCTATGAGCCAGCAACGATTCGATAGCAGTGAGTTTTGTTTGCTTGTTTCTGTTTTCATGTGACGGCTGGAACTGCTTCTCGGGGGGTGATGTTAGCTGGGATTGATTCCGCAGGCCTCATACAGCCAGATGGCTGGGCATTCCTGACTCCTGCGCTATACCTTCTTCCCAGGTCAATTGGATCTAAACAGCAAACTAATTGAAAAGAAATTATTTCTGATTTTTTTCTGTTTCTAATTTAGGGTTGAGTCTGTTGCTTTTTTTTTTTTTGCAAAGGTTTTATTTCTACTAGGGAAAGGGGAAGGATAAATAGAACTGTTTCCAATGTGCTCTCCACTGTACACACATACATACCCACACGCATGCATATATACACATGCACCAAAAACTCCCCAACCAAAAATTCAAAGAAAATCCCCAAACACCCCCAAACTGCACCAATAATTCGCATTTTGACCAAAATATTAGATCCTGGAAGGCAGTGTAAAATGCAAATCAAATGACCAAAAATCCTGAACAAACAGCATTATTAGCGTACAAAATATTCATATTATTGAACTAGCAACAGGTGATGTTCTCTGCGTCTGTAGAACTTGGAATCACATAGCTGCTCTGCTGTATCTACTCCATGCCAGCTTCCAAACCCAGACAAGATTTTAGTTAGCTTCATCCTTTGAGGCCGCATCCAAACTTTCTGCAAGATCTGGACCATCATCATCGTCTTCCTCATCAGTGTCTTCTGGCTTTGGTGTTTTGCTCTCCAACGCTTGCCTCGGGAACTAACGTTAGACTTAATATTCCGGGAAGCTTTTCTGTGACTGGTCTGGCTTCTGCACGGCCAGTAATAGCAAGTGTTAGCAGAGTGGGAGGCTTGGACCTTGGGATTGTGGAAGTCAATAACTGTTCCATCATCTTTAATCATGTTTACTTCTTCAATACCAGCTATATTATTCACAGCCAATTTTTAAGAGACTTCTGAAGCTTTTTGTCACCAGCTTTGGCTGTTCTAGGTACCACTTTCTTCTTTCTGCGAGCTATACCCTTGCTCCCCAGCCAGACCTGAGCCTGAAGCGTGGCTAACTTTTCTTCAGTCATGCTGATGGTAAATCTGCAGCAGGGGTGGTCCTCAAACACCAGCACGTGGCCAGAGCAAGATGGCCGCCTTAGTGGAGGCTGAGAAAGACGGAGTCTGTGTAGCTTTTAATATACCTTTGAATAATTCTGTCTGCTTATCACAATGGCTTGGGCTTGGGGTGGGGGATGTTCTTGGTTTGGGAATAATTTTAGCTTTTTGTAATTTAATAATTTTTAAGGACCTTTAAAAAGTAGATCAGCTACATCATCTGGCTTTGAACAATTCTGAGTTGATTTTAATAGGTGATGGCTTTTTGATTTCCACCATGACAACCCTGGGCACACAGACGGTGGCTATAGCTCTGGGAGTGGATTCCTTAAGAGTAGTCAGAGAAAGCTATAGCCTGGGCCGGGCACTTAAAGGAAGCAAGAAGAGGAAGCCTTGAAGGAAATGGGGAAATAGCATCGAGATGAAGGAAAGGAGAGGGGGCAGAAAAATGTGAGGGCAAAGTGTAGAATTTTGAAGCCTACATTTCTAGTTTAGATACATCTTCCAACTGTCCAGATCTCACAGGCACCCCGAGCCTCAATCTATTTACAACTTACCTCCAAGCCCACCCATCTCACCTACCCTTCTTGTCTTGCTCACCTCTGCATATGGTTATCTGTCTGGCTAGGCAGAACCTGAAAACCAAATGAGGCTCTTCCTCCTTATTCCTACCAAAGTCACTGAGAATGCCGCAGCTGTGTCCCTCAAACCCATCCCTTTCCCTCCAGTTCTGCTCTTTGGTGCCTTTATGCTATGAGATGCTACCTATATTTGATTCTCTACCTAGTTTCCTTGACTTCAATATGACTCCCAATTCTTCATTTGTCTCTCTCCTGCCCCAAATTATGGAACAGTTTAAACACTGCAGCAGACATGGCATGCTGTCTACCCCCAACCCTCCTACTGACTTTGTTCAGATGCTCCCCCACCCCACACCTTCTAGCCATGGGCTCAGGGAGTGGAATCCTATCCCCAGCTCTGGGACAATATCACTTTAGCAAGTGAAACTGACTATGGGAATTCCAGTGCCCCTGCCAGAGGTTGGATTAGGAAAAGTCCATGGATCTGGGGGAAGATGAGGTTAAACACTTGGCTATTTTTGAATGTCGGCATACATATTGGGTACCTGAATTCCACCTTGGGGTGAGGGGAGCTAGCCTCGAAGGACAAATCAGAAAGCCAAGGACAAATGGAAAGCACTTGGGTCCTTGGGGTCAGGACTGAGCAACTGAACTATCTAAAATTGGACTCATCCTACCTCTAAACTTCTTATAGGAGAGAGATAACTTGTTGACGCCACTTTTATTTGGGTTATCTGTTACTTGTAGTCAAAGCACATGCTACAAAAAACTTAGTTTACAAAAGCTGATAAGCTGTTTTGCATACTGAGTTTGAGCTTACTGTGGGACATCTAAGGAGAAACAAGATTAAAGAAGTGAAAACAAAGATTCAAGGGTTAGTACAGAGTCAGAATTATAAAGGAAGTTTCAAAAAGTGCAAGGAAAATGGAATGAAAAGATAACAGAATTTTCCCATGAACTTTTTGAAATCCTTCTCTTATGAGAGAGGTTGAGGTCACCAGATATGTATGATTAAAAATGGATAACAATTTTTTAGTGCTATTTATGTACTAGGCACTATTCTAAGTATGTGAAAAGAATTAAGCTTTGCTTTGTGTAACTCGAGAGTTTCCAATCCCATTTCACTTATGGCAAAAATAAGGCCTGCAGAGGCTTAGTAACTTGCCCAAACTGACAGAGGCCAGAGGTGGGGGTGCCAGCATCCACCCCAGCAGCCTGAGCAGCAGAGAACACACTCCTCACTCTATACGATGCTGCGGCTGTTGGGTGCTGTCCAGTCAATGCCCAGTCACAGTGATCCCCTACAACAGAGTGGCACTCACAGTGGCTGCAGCAATGGGCTCAAACGTTGCAAGAACTGCAAGATGGTGCCGGAGTGACTGGGTGGTGTTCGGTTCAGTGGTACATGGGTTGCTAGGAGATGGACCCAACTTGAAGGCACCTAACAGCAGTGACCTCTATGGAAGCAGATGGTCAGGGCTTTCTCCCAGGGAGCCGATCCTGGAGTCGCATCACTAACTTGTCAGTTGGCGGCCCAGCACTTAACCATGGCTCTGCTGGGCTGCTTGATGCTATGCTACCTATGCTTAAGCCAGTGGAAGAGAAAACAGTGAAGTCACATACCTAACAGTAGTACGAGAAGTCGGACTGTCTACGAAACAAAATCTCTGAGGAACATAAAATGAAGGAGCCGTTACTTCAATGGGGATAAAGGATAAGGGAGGAAAAATGAAGCATGGCAGTCATGAATTCTGAAACGGAGGGTGCAGAGATACCTAGAGTACCAGGCCCTGGCCCTGAAATCCAGAGAAGGCCGAGGGTGCAGGCAGATTCACCAATTTCAGCTGCTCCACAACTCTGCTTAGAATAGAGGCAAGGCACGTACACACCCAAAACAAAACACACCTCACTGCTGGTGGGGGAGTCGATTTCAACTCATAGCAACCCTGTGGACAGCATAGACCTGCCCCTGCGGTTTTCTGAGACTGTAACTCTTTATGGGAGTACAAAGCCTTGTCTTTCTCTCTTGGGATAGCTGGTGGTTTTAAACTGCTGACCTTAAGGTTAGCGGCCCAACATATTATATATATTTAAAAGCCATGGTTGTTAAAGCAATTCCTTTTTGCCTTATAATACCCAATAACTTACAAGTAACTTTAAAATAACAAATGGTTTACAAATAGGAAGGTAATTAGAATGAAATGCCAAGCAGTGAGCTAGTTAGAAATTTTATGTCTGTGATCTCCCTTAATCATAATTGATGATTTTCTTTAACGACCAATTTCACCAGGCAAATATTATTATTTTTTCAAATATAATTTATAACTGTGGAGTTATTCACACTGTCCACTAAATCCATCAGCAACATGTTAGTTCTACTTTCAAAATATATCCAGAATTCAATCTTTTCTCCTGTAAAGCAGTAAGTAGCAGTTTCTCAACCTTTGGACAGATATTCTGACATTGACTTTGTTCTGTTAGTATATCCTCAAACATCACCCCGTAGACACGACTGGGTTCTTTCACATCCTAGTATTCATCCATCCACGTGTATTTATCATGCTAAGCTATGTACGCAAGGGCCCAGGTATAATGGTAATAGAGAGGGGCAAATTCTGCGTTTCTTGACTGTGCAGTTGGTCAGTGGCACAGAGAACTATACAGAACAGGAGCTACTCCAAGAGTCAGAAGAGCTGAGTGCTGTCGGGACTACGAGTGAAGGGCAGCTAACCCAGACCTCAAGGGTCTGGGCGTGCAATCCCAGAAGGAGGAGTGTTTAAACTGAGAATGAAGGGAGGACTACGAATGATTGAGGCGATGCTGGTGGGAAAGAGCACTGCTCTGCACAAGGTCACAAGGAACACACACTGAGAGGCAGAAAGCAAGACGTCGTCAAAGAACTGAAAGGACTTCAGTAAGGCTGGAGGAGATAGTCAGACTGAAGGCAGGAGAATTGGTCTTTGATGATGTGGCCTTGCAAGACATGTGAAGATGCGTAGGGTCTGTCTCACGAGCAAAGGTGAGCCGCTGAAGGCTTTCAGCGCAGAGGCGGGAGGTCGGGTGTTCTGCATCTCAGAGCTAATTCTGACAACGCAGCCTGTTGCTCTAGAGTCAATTCCAAGAGTTGAGCTAACTGCCGTTATAGGTTTTCTATGGCGAGAAATCTTAACAGAAACGGACTGCCAGACCTTTCTCCTACAGAGTGGCTAGGGGTTCAAATAATTGACTTTTTGGTTAGCAGTGGAGCACATAACCACTGTAGCACCGAGGTTCCTGACCACAACACAGAGCTATTAAGGCTTACAGCTCGGGGAAGCTAATTAGGAGTGAAGAGCTTCCACAGGACCTCGAATAGTGGTCAGATTCTAAAAGTATTTTGGGAACTGAATTGACCTCATGTGTGGATTGAGGAGCCCTGTTGGCCTGCTAACCACAAGGTCAGCAGTTTGAAACCAGCAGCTCCTTGAGAGAAAGACCAGGCTTTGTAGTCACATAACATCACGCTCTCTGAAACTCGCAGGGGCAGTTCTACTCTTGGCAGTGAGGCTGGCTTTCTTGTTTGGTGCACTGACATGGGGATGGGGATGGGGATGGTGAGGAGAGAGAGAAATCAGGAACGATACATTCTGGAGACAGATGAACTCTGACATTTTGTACCTTTCTCAAAGAGGGCATTTTATGCATTGCCACAAAAAAACTACGTTTTGAGTGGACATTTTAAAGTTATTCCTTCTCTTTTTGTAAATAAGAATACATATACATAAGAATATTATAAATAAGAATAAATGCTCTCTGGCTTTAGAAACATAGCATCGAGTGACCTTACAAAGTGGTACAGGAGGAAGAAGGATAAACACAGGGCCTACTTGAATCACCGCAGCTATTAGCTGACTGAACAGGAAGAGCCACACAATTGTGATAAATGAAGCGGAGACTAAGAAACAACTTGTTTCAAATGAAACTCCTCTTTTTCTAAGTGGGACACACTGCAAATAAGATATGTGGGTTACTTTTTATAAAAAGGTTATTTCCTGGAGATTTTGGTGAAAGTTAGGTTCCTAGTGGTACTGTGGGCTAGACCTTGGGCTGCTAGCAGCAGGGTTAGCAGTTCAAGCCACCAGCCAATCCACGGGAGAAAGAGGAAGCTATCTGCTGCAGTGCAGAGTGAGAGTCTCATTTGGTTGAGACCCCTGGCTTTGAGGGCGCCCAGTGGATGGTGGCCCAGGACTACTATACATTTACTACTGTAATGCTCTCTTTGCTTCCTTATGGCATGTATTAGTCTGCCAGGTACAGTTCTGCCTCTGTGAATGAGTTACCCTAATTATCTCTGTAAATAGTGTCCAGTTACTTAAAAGTTTAATTTGTACAAGTCAACAATTCATGGATTGCCAGCCTGTATATGTATTTTTCCTTTTCTCAACAGTGTGTTAAATTCAACTCCATGGCAATGGGTTTGGTTTTCTGGGTGATACTGATAGTAAAATTTTTGGAGCGTTTACTATGGCCGGCACTGCATTAAGTGACTTACACACATGATCACATTTTAAGTTTCATGACAACCCTGTGTTGTAGGTACTTTAATGTTTTCTTCTTCTTACGCTACAGATAAAGAAATGGAGGCTTCAAAAGGTGAAGGGATATGCCCAAGGTCACCCAAGCATTCAACGGAAGACCTGGGACTCGCCCAAGCTGTCTACTTCTACAGCCGGTGCTCTTAACCTCTCCATCCTGCAAGGACTCTGTGCTACTGTTCAAACAACAGGAAACTGCTCCCCAACGGTCTCTGGCCATCCTCTTGTCTGTTTGTTTCGCCTGTAAGAGGAGGGCATGGAAGCTTGTTGTGAGTACAAAGTGAGACAGAGACAAGATGTGGGGAGGGTCTGGTGTCCTTATGCTGAATGAGGTAGTGAGACTAGACGCAGCTTTAAAATCATTCGCAGCTCCAAACCCCTATGAAGCCATGGCTCTTCTTCAGCTCCAAAACTTCAACAGATGAACCCATTTAAAGAGAACTCTCCTAGAGAGGTTGACGTTACCACTTCTGTTGCCTTCTTCTTAAGTGGTAATAATAAAAAACTGGATAGACCTTGAAAATGTGCGCCCGACAAAAAAGGGGAGAGAGAGCGAGAGCTGGCAGTCACTGAAAAGTAACTGCAGCTGGTTAGTCACTTATTCTGAAAGCATTTGCTATTGGTATTATCAAACCACAGGAGATCGTCATAAGGTTGGCCAAAAGCAATCTGAAATGTCAAAGCAATAATTCGTCAGGTAAGCGTCAGTTGTGTCACTGTTTTTGTCTGGTTAATTTGGTTACAAAACATGAGAGCTGGGCCAGCAGGCTGCACCCAGGAAAGTGCACCGTCAGGAGATATGCAGAGACCCTCTGGGAGGGAAAGTGCTGGACTTGGACCCGAAGGTGTGGCTCTTCAAGGCCTTTCTCGTTCTTCATCCGGTCAGGTGTCCCTGCCAACTAGCTCCCTCCATTCTGATGACTGCTTCTGTGCCTTCAAAATTCTGATGGGCCAATTAAAGTTATTCAGATTTCACCATCAAAGCCCATGGAAACAACAGTCAAGAAGTCAAATGACAAATAGCATTGGACTAATCTGCAGCAAAAGACCTCTCTAAAGTTAAAAAAACAAAATCAAAGCTGTCACATTGAGAGGAAGGTGTGCATGACCTGGCCAGGGTGTTTTCAATCACTGTATACACAGGTGAAGGCCGGACAAGGACTACGGAAGAGGGAAGAAGAACTGATGCATTTGAATTGTGGTGCTGGTGAGGAATGCTGAAGGTACCGTGTGGGCTGCCAAAAGAACAAACAAATCTGTCTTGGAAGAAGTATAGTCAGAATGCTCCTTAGAAGCAAAGCGGGTGAGATTTTGTCTTATGTGCTTTGGACAAGTTATAGGAAAGACCAGTCCCTGAGCAGAACAGCATGCTCGGTAGAAGGTCAGACCTTCATCAAGATGGATTGACAGGGTGGTCATCAAACCCAATGGGCTCAAACAGAGCAGTGGTTCTACGGCTGGTACAAGACAGGGAAGTGCTGTTCTGCTGCACGACGGGCTTCAAAACCTTTGTGGTAAAATGCCATTACTTTTTCGACCATTTTCCATTCCTTGTTGAAGTTCTCTTGTAGTCAGAACCAACTCACTTGCCATCCCCTCTCCCACCATCCTCCACAGGAGGGGCTTTCAACTGGTCTTGTGTGTTATGAAGGAGTCTTGGTGGTGCTATCAGGTATGCGGTAACTGCAAAGTCGGTGATTCAAGCCCACCAGCTGCTCCGAGGGAGACAGAGGAGGCTGCTTGTTCCTGTAAAGACGTACAGCTTCGGAAACCCTAGAAAGGGTCCCTGTGTGCCAGAACAGGCTTTTTTAAGGTGACCAGATTGAAAGTGGGACACCATTGACCGGGGGTTGGGGTTCTTGATTAGAAATTTGGTCTGTATGGACCAAATAGACCGTTCCCTAGCCTGTCGTGCATTCTTTAAAAAAATCGGGCCTTTTTTAAAATGCCAAAAAGCGGGACTGTCCCACCACAAGCGGGACGTCTGGTTACCTTAGGCTTGGTGGCGATGGGTTTGGTTTGGTGGATATGTGTGTTATGTACTTTCCTGCAGGGAACGGTTATACTTTCATCAGTCACCCAGGAGGAAATGACCCCCAAAGGAGGAAGAACCACTACGCTATCTTAAGACAAGCTGGGTTGGGTCTTAGTGGTTCAGGTGTCTATTTCCAAATTTCTAGCAGAAAAATAATGGTTATGATTTGCACATAACCTGTGCAAAGCTGTGAACCATGTGCCAGGTGCTGTTCTAAAGACTTTATATGGATCAACTACTTTTAATTTCTAAAACAGTATAGAGGATTTTTACAGAGACAGAAACCGAGGAACAGTGAAACAAAGTAACTTTCTCAAAGTTGTACAACTAGCAAGTCGATGAATTTGTGTCCAAGCAATATAAACCCTCCAAACTCACGGCCTTGAAGTCAATTCTGAATCTTAATGACCCTTATGGACAGGGAAGAACGGCTCCTGTGGGTTTCTGAGATGAACTCTTCAAAGGAGTCGATAGCGTCACATTTCTCCCACAGAGGGGTTGGTGGTTTCGAACTGCAGACTTTGCAGTTAGCAGCCCAATGCATAACCTCTATACTGCCTGGGCCCCTTCTAGACAATACACACAATGTTGAAAACTGACTTGAGTCAAGTGCTCTAATGCAGACCACAGGTTGGTTAGGTGAGAGGGTGGGTAGGAGTGAAACACATATATGACACATCAAAACATGGGCCTTGCTCACCACCAAGGTCATACATAGCAGAGTACTCTCTCCTAAAAAGGACATAGGTAGTAGGCAGGCAAAATCAATACTATGTCATATAACCCTATGAAGGCACCCTGGTGAAGCAATGGGTTGGGTTAGTGGTTCAAACCCCTAAGACACTCCGTGAGAAAAGCATGAGGCAGTCTGCTTCCATAAAGATTACAGTTTGGGAAACTCCATGGGGCAGTTCTACTCTGCCCTGCAGGGCTGCTCTGTGTTAGAATCAACTTGATGGCAATGGGCTTGGGTAACAACCGTATTACGTCCAAGAATATCAACCATGCCGATAAGCTAAAAATAATAGTGAATAGAAAAATTACTTTCCCAATATTCCAAGTAAGTTAGGAGACGGTGGTGGGAAAGTAAGGGGCAGCTGGGAACCCTCCGACGGCCGATCTGTCAGCTGGAGAACAGAGAAACCCAATCACTCGCTGAGTCCTTACGTTCAAATCAAAATAAATATCCACACTTTCACTTCTCAATTCTGACACCGGCTGCCCATTTCTTTCCCTGATCCTAGCCACCTGGAGCCAGGTGAAAAGTTCACCGATACCAGCCTTCAGCTTGCCAAACGGCCCGAGACTTCAGAGGCTGGCTGCTTGAGGGTCCGCAGGACGGCTGCCTCCCTTCTCACCAGCTGGCTGCACACATCTGGATTTCCAACGGCCTCTTCAGGAAGCCAGCCACAGGCTCAGGTACACCCCTTTCCCTGAGCTCTCCCCTTCTGACCTTCAGGTGACCCACATGACCCCGGGAAAGCATTCTACTGATGATTGCAGCATTATACTGCCAATAATCGATGCCACCAAGAGGGGCATAAGATGCAGTCTGGGAGAGTGCCCACTAAGGAGCTTCCAAGACCCAAAAAGGGACCAGCTACCCCCCTGAGGGCATGGATGTCTTCCAACAGCCAGAAGGCTCACGGAGCGTCCATGTCCAGAGCCTGGATGAGGGGTCTCGTTGGATAATAAAACTCCAGCTCCTCTCCCCTGAGGTTGGTTGAAAATACAAGGCGAGTACAACTATGGCGCTGTGAATCTTTTGGGCCTGGTCAGCCCTCACCTCTTCCTTCACCCATTTAACCTGTTCGTTTGGGGTAGTCTGGAGCTGTTATCTAAAACACTCAAACTTCAAGGGTTGTTTTTCTTCTTACAAAGACATTACTTCACAGGAACTAAGGACCAATACCAAGTTCTTTGGGCCAAATGAATGCACACTCCACACCTGCACATAAATGCACATGAAGGGCTTTCAAAAGGTTCATGCAAGATATGACAAAATAATAATTTCTAAATTATCAAGGATTCATGAGGGGTGGGGAAGCGGGGAGAGGGGAAAAACGAGGAGCTGATGCCAGGGGCTCAGGTGGAGAGCAAATGTTTTGAGAATGATGAGAGCAATAAATGTACAGATGCACTTTACACAATTGATGTATGTATGGATTGTGATAAGAGTTGTATGAGCCCCTAATAAAATGATTTTTTAAAAAGGCTCATGGGCAAATTCCATCATCTTTTAAAAAAACCCACTTTATAAGGGGCTCATACAACTCGTCACAATCCATACATACATCAATTGTGTAAAGTGCATCTCTACATTAATTGCCCTCATCATTCTCAAAACATCTGCTCTCTGCTTCCATCATCTTTTAAATCCCTTTTTTCCAGAAGCCTTTTGAAGCTCCCTCATATACCTAAGCAGCTAGCAAACATGGAAAATTAAACGATATTTAAAAAAATTTTAAAGAACATCCAGCAAGAGAATTTTGTTAGAACAGGTAGAAATGATGACTGGAAGCATTAATTTTAAAATGCAGGCAAGGTAATCCCCGCCCCTCCCACGCCCCACAAAGACGCCACTGTCCAAATCTCTGGAGCCTGTGCATCAGAGTTCTCTCACGTGGCAAAGGGATGTGAAGGTGGTGGGTGGGAGAATGGTGACAGCCCAACAAGATCTGAGTGAGGCAGAATTCAAAAGACTAAACGAAGGAAGGACACCAAGAGCACAGAGTAAATGGTATATGAAGCAGGACTCTGGTGGTGTAGTGGGTTACATGTTGTGCTGTTAGCCGCAAGGCCAGGCTTTCGAAACCACCGGCTGTTCCATGGGAGAAAGATGAGGTTGTTGACTCCCGTAAAGAGGTAACAGCCTACAACAGCGGCTCTCAACCTGTGGGTCGTGGCCCATTTGGGGGTTGAAAGACCCTTTCACAGGGGTCTCCCGATTCATAACAGTAGCAAAATGACAGTTATGAAGTAGCAACGAAAATAATGTTACGGTTGGAATCACCACAACATGAGGAACTATATGAAAGGGCTGTGGCAAGAGGAAGGTTGAGAACCACTGCCCTATAGGGTTCCTATGAGTCAGAACCAACTCGAAGGCAGTGAGTGGGATATTAAATAGAAAACACCACATCGCAGAGCATTAATGTGGAATGGTCCCTCTATGCACCCCTGTTGTTGGTTGATCTCTGTGGATGGCAACCCCAAGTACAACAGCAGAAGGAAGTGCTGTCAGGCTATGCTGTCCTAGGTCCATGGTATGCTTGGATCCCGTGTTGAGGCACATGAGCAAGGGCTTGTTATTCTGAGTACCTTCCAACCTAGGGGCCTCACCATCAGCACTGGATTGGACTATATTTGGTGGTGAGCCCTAGGGTTTTCATGGGCTTATTTTCAAAAGTAGATCCCCAGGTCTTCTGAGATGTCTCTGGTGGATTCAAACCACCAACCTTTTGCTGGTCACAAAGGTCATCAAATCAAATTCACAGCCATCGAGTTGATTCCAACTCACAGCGACCCTGTAGAACAGGGTAGCACCACCCTTGTGAGTTTCTGTGATGAACGCTTTACAGGAGCGGCAAGCCCCAACCTTCCCTCTGGGACTGGCTGCTCGTTTCAAACTACTGACCCTGCAGTTAACAACCCCGCACGTAACCACTACAACATCAGGGTCGCAGTCATTGAAAATCCTCCAGAGTACTGCGCTACTTGGAAGCATATAGGGTCACCATGAGTCAGAAATGACTTCGTGGCAAGTGGTCTGGTGCATATATGTATGAACTAATTCGTTGTTCAAAAGTTCCACCAAATTGTGTCTACTTCTGGGGATTGGTTTACGGCATTCACTCCTGATTGCTTAAATGTTACTAGCATGCTTCTCTATGGTAATTAAAAAACAAGGATTTAAAACTACACCAAATGAAAAGCAATTAAAAATTTTTTTCCCTTTGAAAAAACTTAGAACGGAAGCATTTATTCCGGGAACGGCACAGCTTGTCATCTCGGCTGTGGCTATTTGAAACTGTGGTATTAGAAATGGCTGTTGAGCTTGTTCGGTTTCGCATGGAACGTTTCCACACAGAAATTAAGTATGATCAAAACAAAAACAATAATCTATAGTATCTAACTTTGTAATGGGACATTTTTAAGTTTAGGATGGGTTTTATTTAAGTAAGGTAAAGACACTCATAGGTATAAAATTTGGGAACTCTGCTGGGGTGTGTAATTGCCAGGGCATGATGGGAATTAATAGTTGTTCCATTAACTTTTTTACACCCATTTCACAAATGAGGGAGGATGTTAAAATGTTACAAAAATACTTACTTTATCCTGGGAGTTGACTACTCCAGGGAGAATACATTTCCTGAAGAATGCTGAGGTATTTTAGGGAGCTTAGTGGCGCACTCTCCTCTTTTCTCCAAGGCCTGATCAGCTAGCCCCTCCCACACACTCCCAGTGTGCACGTGCACAGAACTTCCCTTACTTCACTGGACTGGCCAGTTGACGTTATCTGTAATTAGCATTCCCACCTCTAACCACATACCAGAGTCAGGCATACAGGAAGTCAATAAAAATTGGTTGACATAATGAATACATGCTTTTCAGATAATGTGGACTATGTGGGGAGAAATGTATGGGGTATCTGCGGCAGCTAGCTGCCTTAGAAAGAATAAGAGCTAGCATATTTAGTGATAAATCAGTCAATCTATGGTTTAGAAAGGAGCTCTGGTGGCTCTGTTGGATAAGCACTGGACAGCTAACCGCAAGGTCTGTAGTTGAAACCCACCTCTCTCCAAGGGAAACAAAGATGAGGCTGTCTGCTCCTATCAAGATTTTATAGCCTCAGAAACCCAATGGGGGCAGTTCTACTCCGACCTGCAGGGTCATGAGTGGAATCGACTTGCGGGCAGGGAGGTTGGCTGGGGTTTCTGAGTGCTGTTTGAGGGGAAGTGGGGGGTCAGTGGTAGTGTTCTTGCCCTCTACACTAGGGACTCATGCTGCCAGTCAGCCACCCGCTGGTCAGGGGAGGCTGGACGCTGCTGGGATGCTGGCAGCTTCAGCGGAACTAGACGAGGGCGAGGCGCTGGTGGCACTGAGCGTTATGTATTAGGCTGTTAACGGCAAGACTGTCCGTCAAACCCACCAGCTGCTCTGCAGAACGATGCTGCCCGCTCCCATCACGATCCACAGGGCCTCCGAACCCCACAGAGAGTGGCGGGGAGTCAGAGATGACTCTATAGCAGCGGGGTTTGGCTTTGTTTCTCTACGTCCTGTAAAGTTAGAAAGAAGAAAACATGCATCTCCTCAGTCCTTTCTAATTGTTATTATTGAAATTGGGAGTCTAATAAGATTACATATTTAATGAAACTGAGCACAAGGCTGTCTATATAAGTGACCAAGCCCCCAAGCCCACCGCCAGGAAGCCAGTTCTGACTCAGAACCACTGGACAGAGCAGGGAGGGAGGAAGGCCCCTGTGTTTCGGAGGCTGGAACTCTACGGGAACAGCTGGTGGCTTTGCCCTGCTTTACCATGTACCAGAAAGCTGCTCAGATTTAGAAGTCAGCACGCACTTGGTCTTCTTCACTCTCGGGGCAGTAGAACATTTCTATGTGAACAGAATGCCACTAGCATTAATAGAAAATCAATTTTAGAAACGAAAATTAGTCAACAGTAAATGAATTTGATGAGTATAACAGCTGTTTCATAAAATCACACAAAATCGCTACTTTGTGTGCATTTCTCATGCTATTTCATGATTTCTGAGAAACTCACATACAATTATAGCTAGAAAGGCATATATTGATTTCAAGATGGTTAGGTGGTAGGGTACTAGCCACAAGGCCAGGTACAGCTAATTCTCCGGAGAAAGATGTGCTGCGGCTCCTGTAGCGCGACCTGCACTCTTGCATACCCTGTAACAGCTGGGATCGACTCCATGGCAGGGAGTGTAGGTGGGTATATACATTTAATAAAGTATGCAATCATTTTTAAAAACAGAGGTTTTTACAACTTCTCTATATCTAAAACCTTCAATCTATTCAACTAAAATGCACCCAAAAAAGAAAAGAAACATGGAGCAAAAGGGATCATTAAATTTAAAGGCAAACTCTCTAGACTGTACAACCCACAAACAGAAGGTCAGTCCGTGGAAGGGGCTGTCCTGTGTGCCAAAGCAATGAAGACAACGTGAACAAAAACAAAACAAAAAAAACCTCCACCCTCATTTAAGCACAAACATTTTCAGAAACCTGTCTTAAAATATAAATTGGGATGCCCACTCGTTCTTATTTTCACTAGGGGAAAGGGTAAGCACTGTAAAACATCAAGAAGTAACTCTTACCCAGTCAGAACCACACCATTGGTGAAAGCACGTGATCGACCCCTAACCACTAAATACTGGGCACAGAACAAAATGTTGAGCATGGGTGAGGCTACATGTCCATTGAAACCACTTCCAGCTCAGTTCTGGGTGGATGAAGCTGGCGTGAAAGCCAGTGGTACAACTGGCAGACATCAATTCCATAAAGGTCTTGGATCAGAGGTCATTGTTTTATGTATGGTAATCGGATTATCTTTTTATTTTCTTCTGTATTATTAGAAGGATAAGGAAGGAAACAGGTGTGTGTGTGTGTGTGTGTGTGTGTGTGTGTGTGTGTGTGTAGCACACATGCTTCAATATTCTCTTTAATCTGTACTTCCAATAAAGAGGAGGAGCTAGGAGAACAAACGTGCAGTGTGTGCCAATGGGAACAATCAATCATTTCCTATTATTTCGAGGGTGAAAGAACTCAAGAACTAAGCTAGTTTGAATTCTTGTTTTGTGATAGGAGTCTATGGGCTTTTTGATAAGAATTTTCCTCATTCAAGCCTGCCAACACCCTATGGTGTAGGTCTTGCACTGTCATATTCCTGTTTGGCTGGTATAGAAACCAAGGCATACAGACGCTGGTTAGAATACCTAGGGCCACACTATTAGTAAATTACAATTAGTAAATTACTAATAGCAAATTGTAATTCACTTGTAAATTTACAAGCTAAGGTCTGACTCCAACCCTCACAGAGCTACATGGCTTCATGCCACACTGACGGGGCAAAAATGGCAACGATAGGAAGAAAGCATGCTGTGACAGAGTCCAAAAAAAACCTAGGAACATTTACTTGAAGATGAGATCGTGAAACAGTAGCCAAACGACAACAAAGAAGACTGACAGGGAGGAGCAGAGGAGACGTCAGAGCGGGAAAGCAGGGCTGTTCCTGGCATTCGGGAGAAAGGTTTTCTCAGGACAGGTTCACACATTTCATTGTTTGCATCTATGTGTGTGTGTGTGAATGGAAAATGTTAACATTAAAATCAAGATATTCTTCTAAAGCTGTACACAGCCACCGTTAAGGTGAATTCTCCATCAAAAAGAATTTCCTCATTCCACGAAAATATGGAGGAAATGTGATATAGCATTTATCATAACACAGTTACTGAATATAAGAAAACACTAACATGTAAAACAGCATAAAGGAGCCCTGGTGGCACTATAGGCCAGGTGTTGGGGTGCTAATCACAGAGTGAATGGTTCCAACCCACCAGCCACACCTGGGAGAAAGATGGGGCTGTCTATCCCCTAGATAGGCTGCTCTGAGACGGGATCAGCTTGCTGGCAGCGGGCCTGTTTGGGTACGACAGCATGCTTTCCGGAGTGCTATCACTGGATTGACGAAGGGATGGCGAAAAGCAGGTTAAGCAGTGGAAAACTTAGAAACTGAGTGGAGCATGTCGCCAATCAAATGTTGAATATGCCCTGGATTTCCAGGACTAAAGCCAGAATACCCCTTAGAAATGAGGATCATCAATGGCGAGGAGGGCACAGGATGCCTGGTGGGGCTTGATCAGGGACAATGTAGCCGAGAGGAATTACTGAAACCTGAATGAAAGCCGTACATAATAGTGGGACAAGAGGAAAGTAAAAGTAAATAGAGGAAAGAACTAGGAGGCAAAGGGCTTTTATAAAGGTCTAAATACAGGAATCTACATATTAAATATATTTACACATAACGATAGGGAAATAGATCTATGTACATATATTTATGTGTTAAGTATTAAGGTAGCAGACGGACACTGGCCTCTACTCAAGTATTCCCTCAACACAAAAACACTTTGTTCTAATAACCAGGCATTCTGTGATGCTCACCTTCCCTGACATGACCGCTGCAGACAAAATGGGTATGTGCATAAGCAAATGTGGTGAACAAAGCTGATGGTGCCCAGCTATCAAAAGATATAGCGTATTGGGTCTTAAAAGCCTGAAAACAAACAAGTGGCCATCTAGCTGAGCAGCAACAAAGCCCACATGGAAGAAGCACACCTGCCTGATCATGAGGTATCGATGGTATCAGGTATCAAAGACCCAGAACTTAGAAACAGAGAAAATCATATTGACGTGAATGAGTGGGAGCGCAGAGTCAAGACCCAAAGGCCATCTGTAGACAATTGGACATCCCTTAAAGAAGGGTCACAAGGAAGAGACAAGCCAGTCAGGGTGCAGTATAGCACCATGATACATACAACTTACCTATGAAACATACAACTTACTTCTAGTTCTTTAATGCTCCCCCCACCCACTATCATGACTGCAATTTTACCTTATAAATCTGACTAGACCAGAACATATACACTGGTACATATAAGAGCTGGAAACACAGGGAATCCAACAGACAAACCCCTCAGGACCAATAATGAGAATAGTGATACCAGGAGGTAAGGGGAAGGTGTGGGGAGGACGGGGGGACTGATCATAATGATCTACCTATAACCCCTCCCAGGAGGATGGACAACAGAAAAGTGGGTGGAGGGAGACAGCAGTAGGTGTAAGACATGAAAAAATATATAAATTATCAAGGGTTTATGGGGGGTGAGGGTGAAAAAAGAAGGGGAAAAAAGGAGCTGATACCAAGAGCTTGAGTAGAAAGAAAATGTTTTGCAAATGATGATGGCAACATATATACAAATGTGCTTGATGCAATGGATGTATGTATAGATTGTGATAAGAGCTGTATGAGCCCCCCGATGAGTTATATAAAGAAAAGGAAGAAATGAGGATAGTAAAATTTCATCTCAAGTACTTTGTGCATTGAGCAGCTAACCACAAGGTCAGTAGTTCGAAACCAAGTAGAAAGTACATATGTAAACATATGCACAAGGCTTTTTATTATTGTAAAGAGTTAGTTTCAGAAACACAGGGACAGGTCTATCCTGTCCTATAGGGTTGCCATAAGCAAGAAAGGACTTAATGGCAGTGAATTTTGTTTCTTTGGCTATGCTTAGTGGTCACGAGGTGGGCTGCGATTCACATGGTCAGCAGCTCAAAACCACCAGCTGCTCTGTGGGAGAAAGACCGGACTGTCTACTCCCAGTCTTGGAAACCCACGGGGGCAGGGGGGTTGCTATGAGTCAGCATTGACTTGATGGCAGTGGGTTTGGAGTTTTGGTTTTAGACATGTTATCAGAAGGACCTGGAGAAGCCTTTGTTTGGTAAAGTAGAGGGCCACTGAGGAGGAGGAAGACCCTCGTGAGGTGGACTGACACAGTGGCTCAAGCACAGTCCAGTTTCCTAGGTCCCTATGAGTCAGAACCAACTTGAAGGCATCTAAAACAACAACATGATGTCAATAAGACTAACAATGCACAGACATTATCTGCTGCTATAAAAAGATATTACATAGTTAATTAAAGATGTCATTTTGTATCTATTTATGGTTTTGATAATGTTTTCTTCATTTTCAAAATCATATAGGCATTTATCTTACATATATGTATATATGCATATCTACATATGCACACACACAGAGAAAAAGTTGGACAGATAAATACAAAGTACTAATAATTATTATCCCTAAATAAAAAAAAAAAAGAAAACACACACACACAAAAAATTATTATTATCCCTAAATAGGAGAACTACAGTTTTTTCCACTTATACTCATTTTGTAATTATTCTACAACAAAGGGAGAAGGTTTGAAAGGATACTCATGTGAGTATAAAAAAACTGTGAAATGTGTGAGACTTTTATAAATATATTACTACTTGTGATCACTAGAAAAACAAAATAGTGCCACAGATTAAAAAGACTAGAATTCAGCACAGTACTCAGCAGCAGTATGATAGAGTGCTAATCTAATCAGAAAAGGCTTTCACAATTTTGCCAAAAGTAAGAGTTTTTTCCTAAGCATATAATAGCCACTTGGTGGGAAAATAAATAGCTTTTGGATATGTTGCTGTCAGATCATGCTGTGCTTTTACTGCAGGAAACCTATCAAAAGTTGTTGTTTGTTAGATGTTGTCATTTCAGTTCTAACTCAAAGTGACTGCTGGACGCCAGAAAGAAAGTGCACTGCAAGGGCCTGTGCCATCCTCACAAGCCTGGCCTACTGTGGCCATCACTGAGCCAATCCTTCTCATTGACAGTCTTCTCTTTCACTGACCCGCGACTTTACCAAGCATGAAGTCCTTCTCCTGGGACTGCTCCCTCCCAGAAGGTGTCCACAGTTACATATTACCATCCCTACTTCCAAGGAGCATTCTAGCTGACTTCTTCCAAGACAGATTTGTTTGTTTGGGTGGTTGGTATGGTCAATGTTTTCCACTAAACACATAAATTCTTCTTAAAGGTTTCCTAATTCATGATCTAGTTTTTGTATGTCTAAGAGGTGAATGAAAATATCAGGGCTTGGGTCACACAATCTTCAAAACGACGTTTACTTTTGAACACTTGAAAGAGACCTTTCACAGCTGATTTGCCCACTGCAATGTCATTTGATGTCCTATGACCCATTGATTAGGGGTCCAAGTATAATGAAATCTTAAAACACCTACCAGTTTTCCTCCATTTATCACGATGTTGTTTATCGGTCTAGTTTGAGGGTTTACATTTTCTTTATTTATGTTGAGCTGCAATCCATACAATATAATCCATGTAAACAATTTAATTAATTACTGAAGGTTGTAGTATTTGATATCTTCATTTTCAGTAAGCATGGGGTGTCATCTGCATATCACAGGCTGTAAATGACTCTTCTAAGTGTGATGCTACATCTGTCTTCATACAGTGCAGCTTCTCAGATTTTTGCTCTGCACACAGATTGAGTAAGTATGATGAAAGGATACAACCCTCGCCCACACTTTTCCTGACTTTAAATCACTCAGCATTTCCTTGATCGGTTCCAGTGGTCGCCTCGTGGCCTATGTACAGGTCCCACATAAGCACACTTAAGTATTCTGGAATTCATATTCTTGCATCACAATCCACTGCTTGTGAAGATCCACTCAGTTGAATGCCTTCGCATGGTCAGTAAAACACAAAGAAACATCTTGCTCGATTCTCTGCTTTCAGCTGAGATCCATCTGCTGTCAGCAGTACTATCCCTCATTCCATGTTCTCTTCTGACTCCAGCTTCAACTCCTGGCAGTTCCTTGTTGATACTGCTACATATACTTCTATACTCTTTTAGAAGTTTCTTTAACAAAATGTCACTTCTGTGTAATATTCATAATGGCTACATTCTATTGGGTCACCTTTCTTTAGAATGAGCACAAACATAGATGTCTTCAATCAGATGGCCAGGTAGTTGCTGTCTTCCAAATATCTTGACACAGATTTCCTGGGCATGTCCACGACAGCATCCATTTGGTGAAATATTTCAGTTGGTATTTTGTCAATTCCTGGATCACTATTTTACCCCCAGTGCCTTCAGTGCACTTGGATTCTGTCCATCAGTACCACAGGCTCTTGATTATATGGTAACTCTTGAAATGGCTCAACACTGACCAATTATTTTTGGTACAGTAACTGTATAGTCCTTCCATGTTCTTTTGATTTTTCTGTGTTGTCCAATATAATTTACTGTCCGATCCTGCTGAGATTTTACTGTATGAAAACCATGAAAAAATACTCTTTATTCAGGGTAAGCCCTGACAGATAGGATTTATTTTACTTTTGATCTTGTTGATTTGTGAGCTTTGCTTAAGAGTACTTAAGCTGATGGAGCACCCAGTGCTTTCGGAGAATGAAGTATTTAGTAATCTCATTAAAGCATCTGCTTAAAAAGGAATGTGATCGTCTGCTTCCACTAATCTATCTTTGAAGTGAAGGCTTAGATCAATTACCAAGTAACATATGCCCAAATCCAGAGAAACAAAGTAAAAACAATTTAATTAATTACTGCCGCAGTACTAAATAAGAACAGAATTATGTGGAGTGAAAATATTGTATTTCATTCATTAACTCAATTTGGGCCCTCAGATAATTTGATTGCTTTTCTCCACAGTGAAAAGTAATTTTTGATGGGATATCTGTAGTTAGGTTTACCTATCCTGCTTAACCAAATACTTATAAAAGTTCAAGCTGACCTGCTGCTTTCTTTTCCTGGACTTCTAATTGCCTGATCAAGCTACCAGGGATGCCACTGTCATGACATGTACGAGCACGGCATCACCTCCCCCATTTCCTAAGTTTCTCTATGTGAAGTTGTGCAGTGCATGGCTTTCTTGTCAGACACGGGCCTGTATCTCAGCTCAGCCACTTCATAGCTATGTGATTCTGGATCACCCCCTTTCAAAGCCTCATATATGAAAGAGGGCGTGTGTGTGATTATCTACTACATGGGTTCCAAGGATTCATCAGAGCAATCTACATAAGGCAACTGGCACAATGGAAGGAAGGAAGGAAGGAAGCACTCAATAAAGAGATAGCTGCTGGGGTTCAAATCCCGACTCTGCCACTTGTTAGTTCAGTGACTGTGAACAAGTTACATCTCTTTGTCTCCGTTTCTTCAAGGAGAAGATGGGGCTCACTATAACACCGACCGCAGTGGAGTTGACCTGTACTGTTAATAATAGGTAAGGGCCTTAATACTGTTCTTGACACAGTGGTACATGAGTGGTAGTGCTAGTCATGACATTAACATGCATGTGGGGCTGGGTAGGAGCCACAGACACTCCTCCTAACCCAAAGCCCACTGCCATCTAACTGAGCCTGACTCACAGAGCAGAACCACTGCTCCATCGGATTTGGAAGACTAGCAATCTTTCTGGGCCCAGGCTGTCTCGTCTCTCTCCCACAGAGGGCTGGGGGAGTTCAAACCGTCAACCTTTCAGTGAGCAGCCCGACGCTGAACACGCTGCACCAACAGAACTCATTGACAACCCCTCTTGTGGACTCTTGGTTCTCTGTTTCTTCGTCAGAGTACTTGACACTGCGTTTCCTTCTCTGCATGGACCCATATCTAACATCCACCAGATGAAGTGAATGACTTGAAACGGAGCAGCTCTCCAACAACGTTTCTTAGAAGATTTCACTCTGCCACCAACACAGCACACTCTCTCTAGTTACTTTTTTCAGGTGGGGTCAACCTCTCACATACTGCCATATGTCTCTTGGTAGACATTTAATAAATGCCTATTAGTAAGTGCTAATAATGGTGTCTCAGAACCATACTCACTGCCATCAAGTCCAGTAAGACTAGATATACAAAGAGGAAAACATTTCAGTGATTCATAAACAAATCCCCATTCCACACCAGCATATCAAGATGGCAATTTCCCAAAATTCATTACTGAAGTAAATGATATTCAAGGTCTTTAAAGTAATGTATAATTAAATAGAATACCAATAATTATATGCTATGAAGTGCCAGCTATAGAAAACGCTTAAATATAACGTACAGCTCTCAACTTTATTATAGTTATTATTCCAGAGATTAAGTCTGGCACACTCTGCATTGTTTCCTAATTATAATTTGCATTCATTAATATGAACCAGCAGAATCAGAAAACACACTAATGAGAAGAGACAAAAAAGCAAGCTAATAAAGAAATGGATGGCTAAGAGTAAAGGGTGTTGCATTTTAAAGAAGGTCTATTTCATAAATCTTATTAACTTGAAAAACAGGCATAGTTCATTTTTAAAGGAAATCTAAATAGTAAATCTAAAGAACAGAATTTATAAATGTGTCAAGAATTTACCATCCTTTAAAATGCAAATAACTTCTTAACTTGGGTGCAAATTATTGGCTTAATTTATCTGTTCTTATGATGTAAAATAGATTTTGTGCCTACAAAACATGATCTGAAATTTCCCAAGGGACCATTCCCTATTTCTAAAGTATGTTGTGTGTGGCACACCTGAATCTCAGGTGCTCAAATTATAAACCACTTACTGTAACAAGTTCTCTTAGAATTAAAGGTCTATCTCCATTTGGCCTTCTCCCCTGAGCCTCAGAAGTACAGATTCAACTTTCTGCTTAGGACATCCACCTGGATGTCTAATGGGCAGGTCAAACATACCGTGTTCAAACTAACCTCCACATAACTCCCCAAGACCTACTCCACCCACTTTCCGCACCGAACATCCGTACCCTCAACAGATTCTGTCCTACCTTCAAAATATGGCCACGTTTCTGACCTCCTCTTCTCACCACTGTTGCTGCCACCATCCTGAGCCAAGTCACCATCCTCTCTCTCACCTGGATAATGGCACAGCCTCCTAAATGGAATCCCTGCTCTGCCCTGGCCTCCCATTCAGTTTATTTCTTAAAAATAATTTTATTGGTTGCTCGTACAACTCTTATCACAATCCATCCATCCATCCATTGTGTCAAGCACATTTGTACATTTGTTGCCATCATCATTCTCAAAACATTTGCTTTCTACTTGAGCTCTTGGTATCAGCTCGTTTTCCCCTCCCTCCTTCACCCTCCCTGCCTCACGAACTGTTGATAATTTATAAATTATTATTTTGTCATGTCTTACAATATCCGATGTCTCCCTTTACCCACTTTTTTGTTGTCGATCCCCCAGGAAGGGGGTTCTACGTAGATCCTTGTGATTGGTTCCCCCTTTCTACCCCACTTTATCCTTACCCTTCTGGTACGGCTACTCTCATTACTGGTCCAGAGGGGTTCATCTGTCCTAGATTCCCTGTGTTTCCAGCTCTTACCTGTACCAGTGTACATCCTCTGGTCTAGCGGGATTTGTAAGGTAGAATTGGGATCATGATAGTGGGGGGTCTCCTTCAATTTATTCTCAAAATAGTAGCCAGAGTGCGTCTGTTAACATGTTAATCAGATCATGTCATTCCTCTGCTCAAACTCTCATGCTTCCCAACTGAGAAACATGACAACTCTTTCCATGCGCCTCGTGGCTCCAATTCACTCCCTGTGGCCTCTGACCAAATCTCTGTCTGTTTGCACCCCTCACCGCCATTGCTCCTTCTCCAAGTTCAACCATTGCTCCTTCTCCAAGTTCAACCAGCGTGCTCCCACCTACAAGCCTTTGCAGATGCTGTTCCTCTGCCTGGAAGTCTCTTCAAGCTCACCGTCACCGAGGCCTTCCCTGGACACACCCGCAGTCCACATGGCCCAACACTCCCTCCGTGCTTTTCTCCATGGCCCTTCACTACCCTTGGATGTAGAAGATCCTGGGCTTGTTTTTGCTGTGGTTTGGCACCCCGCCACTTCGCAACATGAAGTGGTGATGACTGCCCAACATTGTGTGTGTAGTTAATGGCACAGTGGTGGCACACTGGAGCGCAGGTGGCCAGTTAAAAGTGTTGGGCTTCTAACCGCAAAGCTGGCCAGTTCAAACCCACCAGCTGCTCTGCAGGAGAAAGCTGAGGCTATCGGCTCTTATAGAAATTTATAGTCTTGGAAACCCTATTTACGGTTTCCTATAGCTCACTGTGAGTCAGAATTGACTTGTTGGTTTGTGGTGTATACTTAAAAATAGTTACAATGACAAATCTTGGTATATGTGTATTTTTTAAAATCATTTTATTGGGGGCTCGTACAACTCTTATCACAATCCATACATCCCTCCATTGTGTCAAGCACATTTGTACATATGTTGCCATCATCATTCTCAAAACATTTGCTTTCTACTTGAGCCCTTGGTATCAGCTCATTTTCCCCCTCCCTCTCTGCTCCCCACTCCCCCATGAACCCTTGATAATTTATAAATTATTATTATTTTGTCATATCTTATACCATCTGATGTCTCCCTTCACCCACTTCTCTGCTGTCCATCCCCCAGGGAGGAGGTTATATGTAGATCCTTGTAATCTGTTCCCCCTTTTCCCCTCAGCTTCCCTCCACCCTCCCGGTATCTCCACTCTCACCACTGGTCCTGAGCGGTTCATCTGTCCTGGATTCCCTGTTTCCAGTTCCTATCTGTGCCAGTGTACATCCTCAGGTCCAGCCAGATTTGTAAGGTAGAATTGGGATCATGATAAGTGGGGGGGGGGGAGAAGCATTCAAGAACTAGATTAAAATTGTGTATTTCATCATTGCTACACTGCACCCTGACTGGCTCGTCTCCTCCCCACAGCCCTTCTGCAAGTGGATGTCCAATTTCCCATAGATGGGCCCTGGGTTCCCACTCCGCACTCCCCCTCATTGCTATGATTTTTTTTTTGGTCTTTGATGCCTGATACCTGATCCCTTCGATGCCTTGTGATCTCACAGGCTGGTGTTCTTCTTCCATGTGGGCTTTGTTGTTTCTCAGTTAGATGGCCCCTTGTTTATCTTTCAGCCTATAGGACCCCAGATTCTATATCTTTTGACAGCCGGGCACCATCAGTTTTCTTCACCACTTTTGCTTATGCACTCACTTTGTCTTCAGCGATCGTGTTGGGATAGGCTGGTGTGCTTCTTCCACGTGGGCTTTGTTGTTTCTTAGCTAGATGGCCGCCTGTTTATCTTCAAGCCTTTAAGACCCCTGACGCTGTATCTTTGGATAGCCGGGAACCATCAGTTTTCTTCACCACTTTTGCTTATGCACCCGCTCTGTCCTCAGCAATCGAGTCGGGACAGGTTGGTGTGCTTCTTCCATGTGGGTTTTGTTGTTTCTCAGCTAGATGACTGCTTGTATATCTCCAGGCATTTAAGATATGTGTATTTTTAATTAAAAAATAAGTGTAAAACCTGTACAAAGTTATTGTTTCCCTTGCTATATAAGGAGGCTTCAAACAGTGTGTGGGAAAATTTCATTTTCCCATGACTTTTTTGAAGCCCCTTCATGTCACTAGATCCAGGATGGTACCAGGCATTCAATAAATATTTGCTGAGTTAAAGAATGAGTTGACTTCCCCCCAATTTAATATTTTGATAATATGTTCAACCTGATCAATACTAGTTAAGTACAAAAGACAAAAATCCAAGAAGCGCCGATGAATTAATAGAATAATTTGGGAGGTGTGACATTATTGTTCATTTAGGTCTTGTGCCAGTCACTAGAAAAATATCAGTGAAAGGCAGATATAGTACCTGCCCTCGTGGAGCTTCCAGTAAAGAGAAGGTATCCATGCCTGCCCCCAAATCATGCATGGGTAAGACCAAGATCGGAGGGTCGCCAGTTTTGCAAGCTAGCAAACCATGAAGCATCCTCCACCCGTTCTTCTCCCTCATGTTCTAAACCAATGAACTCATTTGTCATCAAGCCCTCTTGAGTCTACCCCAGTGCCATCCAACTCTCAAATGCTATCACTCTAGTCCCTTCATCATCTGCCAGGTAAGAAATGACGACAGTTGTCTCCTAATTATTAGCATCCTACCACCAGCCTCTCCCCTCTCCAGTCTATTTTACACAACACAGGGGGTTACTTCCTGTCCCCCCCCCCACAAATGCTATTCTCCTTCTTTCTTTTTGCTATTCTTTTTCTTTAGTCACTTTTCAAGACAAAATCAGGCACAATCTGGTCCCAAACAAACCATGAAAAGTTCATCAAACACACCATGGTCTTCCATAGCTCTGTGTTTTGTTTTCCCTAAAGTATCCGCATGACTACTTGGAAAATAGCTATTAATCCATCTTTCAATACTTAAGTGAAATGTTACCTTCCCTGTGAAATTCTCTTCCATTCCCTACACAAGGGAATGTCTTCTCCTCTGTGCCTCCATCATATTTTGTTCTCACTCCTGCTCTGGCATTTAAAGCAGTACTATGTTCTTTTCAACTCATGTTCTATACAAATGCAGGGGAGGCCCTTTCCTTAATTTATGTTCCAATACTCTGCTTAGTAGTGGTCCCCAGATGGCTCAATTAGTTTGTGTTTGGCTACTGATCAAGGGCGGTGGTTCTGACCAAGGTCGGTGGTTCAAATCCATCGAGAGGCACTGAGGAAGAAAGGCCTACTTCTGAAAGATTTTAGCAATTGAAAACTCCATGGAGTGCAGTTCTATTCGGAGAGACATGGGGTCACCATGAGTCAACAAAGGGTTTGTTAACGTTTTGAATAAATGAATAGATAACATAGCTACAAGGAGCTTTCTTACACAGCCTTGAAATTAGTCCCCTAGGGCGGCTTCTAACTGCTGATCCTGGTTTTGACTGAGACCACAGAGAACACAACCAATTCTTTGTCCCGTGAAAGTCTTTCTCATTTGAAGATGGCCATTGGGCCCCTCCGGGTAGATTTTCTCCAAGAGAATCCCGACTTTTCGTCTTCTTTCACATGTCACAACCTCAAGTATCTTTGCCTTCCCGGCCATGCTGCTTCTGAACACACCCTAAATTATTTATGTCCTGCTAGAACAGTGACACCGAAAGCCAAATGGCGACCACTTCCTTTGTTGCAGTGACTGCTCTTCAGTTCATATGACCTAGGAGAGAATTAATAGCTGGGGGCTTGATTTGTTAGTGTACACTGAGGTTACTATCGGCTAAAGATTACTTCTAAATGTTTAGAGTAAGACGAATATTTTTCCATTATAAAAGTAATGCAAGCTCGTTAAGCACTTTGTGAACTAAACATAGGACGGGAAAATAAACCCCACCAACTAAAAACATCTAATCTGCTGTATGTATTTTAGCAAATTTATTTTCCTCTCTTATTTTTGTTTAACTGCATAAGGGGATTTTATCTTACATCTCTCTAACCACATTATTTATTCAACTTGTACAAGTTTCACAGAAGTCTTTTTTAAGAATTTCTAGTTGACAAAAACAAACTGTCCTTTATTGTACTTTGACCATGTGTTATTTTAATAATCCTGAAAATTAGGAATATGATTTACAGATAAAGGAATCAAATGACTTGTGCAAAGCCATATGTCATTTCCCACACCCATTTTTTTTTGTTTTTTAAATCAGTGTGGAATGTAAATGTGTAACTTTAAAGAACCGTTGGTTGGATGTGGACATATGTATAGACTGGGCAGTGTTTTGTTCTGTTGTGCGCAGGGTGGCTATGGGTGGGAACCGGCCAGAAGACACCTGACACCACCACCATAGACCTGGGTAACCCTTACCCCACTGAACATCCAGAGCAGGTTCATCACTCGGAGGGCTCCCTTCCAGCCATTCTCCTACTCAGGAATAACCCTAATCTGACTTCTATCACTAGAAGTTTGTCTATTCTTGCAGCAGATTAATGGAATAATTTATTCTGTTTCTTCCTTTGTCCAACATAATGGCACTGAGAGTCATTGTGTGTTTTTGTACATCCAATGTTTATTTGCTCTTGTTGGAATATCCATAATTTATTAATTCACATTCCTATTGATGAGCATCTGGGTTATTTCTAGGAATTGGCCAGTTTGCATGACAATGGTTTGGATCACCTGGCTTGTGGTAGGTACATGAATTCATTTCTCTGGAATACAGAGCAAGGAATAGAACTGCTACATCACCGATGGGGCATCTAGTTAGTCGGAAGAAGTACTGCCAGTCTTATAAAAGCAATGGAATTACTTTATATTCTTGCCAGCAGTGTGCACGAGTTCAGCAACTTTTAAAAAATCTTTTTTAAAAAACAGCTTTTATTATAAATGGAGGGCTGACATTTCATATCATCCACTCTATATTCAACAGTCTGTACTACGAATCAAGCCCCTAGTAATTTACCCTTCGCTGCTCCTTGATCTCCCTTCTGTTTCTTATTGGTTACTATCTTCTTTGGACACTTGCTGCATCATTCAATATCTTGACCACAAAATCCTTAAATATTGCCACTCGAGGATAGAACTTTTTCTTCAACGTCTTCAGCTTGTGAAATGCTGCTCAGATTCCTGCTTTTGGTTTTCTAACCCCAGGTCCTTACCTACTTCATGATCAGGCTTTCTTCTGTCTTCTTGAGCTGCCCTTTGCAAATCTCTATTCAGCCCTTTTACTTCATCACTTCCTCCATTTGCTTTAATGACTCCACACTCCAGAGCAAGCTTCTGGGTCTCTTTTGGCATCTACTTTGGTCTTTTCTTTCTTTCTCATCTTTTAATGACTTGCTGCTTTCTTCATGTATGATGTTCTTGATGTCTTCCCACAGCTCGTCTGGCTTTCTGTCATTAGTGTTCATTGCATCAAATCTTTTCTTGGGCTGGTATCCAAATTTATGTGCTATATACACAGGTAGTAGTTTGGCTCTGGTGGACTTATTTTAATTCATCTTCACCTGCACTTGTATATGAACAACTGATCGTCTGTCTTACGGTGGGTCCCTGGCCTTGTTCCAGCTGATGATACTGAGCTTTTCTCTCATCTCTTTGCACAGACATAGTCGATTTGATTCAAACAGATAGACCACTATATCATTATTTTCCTACTGTTGGAAATTTAGACAACTTCTACCTTTTGCTGTTAGTAAACACTTTGATGGCTTATTTCTAAAGCTCCATCTATATTTAAAAATTCTCTTTGACATAGATTTGCAGGAATAGAATTACTGAATCAATGTATCTGACAATATAGTGATACTGACACACAGCACCAAGGTGCTTCAGAAAAGAATTCTATCCACTGCCACTGCTGCACAACAAAGCATGAGAATACCCTCCCTGTGTCCTCACTGATCATGGCTACTTTTCTTTCATTATTTATGATAAGAGAAGATCCGCACTGTGGTAAGACTTAGTTCTTTGACTCCTAGTAAAACTGAAACTATTTTGTCTAACAATTCACATTCCCGCTTTGAAGAAGGTCTTTTTATTTCTTTTGCTCACTTATGTGTCTTAAGAGTCTTTCTCATTCATTCCAGATGTTACGCTTTTATTTTTAGATAAAATGTTATTACAATTAGAATTTTTAAATACAATGGTCTTATTTACTACAATCATTTCTTAGGTGTTAGTGGGCTTTATGATTTAAGTTATTTCATGCAGTCACACCCCAATCACATGCCAGCTTAAAAATGTATTGTCCCTGTAATAGTTCTTATCAATGATTCCCTATCAATATGATTATTTCCCTCTAAATATCCACACCTGTTTTTCAGAATATATATGTTTAAATGCTTAAGTGCTTAGCCCATTGGCAAATTCTTTTGCGGTACAATAGCAATCAGAGGACTTGCCTCTTAAGTCTCATCTTTTCCTGAATCAACAACCTGCCAGCTGTGGCAGTGCTACTGGGTGCTATTTGTTAGTTGTGACCCATAGCAACCACACTGTACAACAGAATGACACACTTCCTGGTCCTGCCTCCTCACAATCACTGCTGTGTTTAAGCCTATGGTTGCAACTCTTGTATCAACCCATTCTGTGGAGGGTCTCCTTTTTTTTTGCTGATCCTCACCTTACCAAGCACGATGTCCTTCAGGACTCGTCCCTCCTGATGACATGCCTCACAGTGTGTGAAGTGACATCTCACCATCTTCACTTCTATGGGGCATTCTGGTTGTTTCTTCCAGGACAGATTTGTTTGTTCTTCTAGCAGTTCATATATCATCAATATTCTTTGCTTACACTGTAATTCAATGCTATTTATCAAATAAATATCCCTTTCTTCCTTGGATTTATGATGCATATTTTATTACTTATTAAAGTTTTATATATGTAGTAATCTACTTCTGGGTTGTCTTTTAGCTCATAGGTTTATCTTTCTATTCTTACAACATCATTATATTGTGTCCATTATTATAGCCTTATAATTTTTTATTCAGCCAGTATGTACTGAGCACCTGCAGTATGTTGGAGCCTCAGGATAAAATGGGGAACAAGACACACCTGGCCCCTGTCCTTATGGCTTTTAGAGGCTGGGGTGGGAGGGTGTCAACAGTGACAAAACTGTGTGAAAGGTATGGAAAAGTACAAGTGGCTATGGCATTATATAGAAGGGGCCTAACCTGAATTTGAGGAATGAGGATAGGATGATGTCTTATGACTGCAGAAGAAACATCCTGTTGAGAACTGGAAGTATAAGAGCAAAGGCAGCCTTGGGATGCTTGGAGCTCAGAGCCTCAGAGTGGGAAGAGGAGTGTGGCAACAGCCGAGGCTGCAGAAATATCAAGGGTGAGATCGAGGAGGCTCTTAAAGACCCTAAGGACTGAATTTACACTTCATCCTTCATCGGGGTGGGGGGCGGAAGGGGCACAGTGTGATAGGTAGATTTATTGTACCAACCTAGTCAATAGAAACATGTGGGATTAATTAGTCAGGTCGCAGTTTGATTGGAGGGCAAAGAGATAAATGGCTTGACAAGACCCACTCCTCTCTCTCTCTTGCTCTCTGGTGATGGACCTGCATGTGGCTGCTTTAGCTAGTTCTCTGCCTCAACTTGAGAGGTACACTACCTGTGGAACAAGCCAACCTGTGGATAAGGTGACCAGATGTTAACATTGGTAAAGCGGGACACCATTGACGGGGTGGGGAGGGGGCGGGAAGAGGGTTCTTGATTAAAAATTTGGTCTATATGGAGCAACAAAAGTTTTCATATAAAAAAAATTTTTTTTCATAGAATGCAAAAATAGTATTGTAATATATTTTAAAATTTCAACATAAGTACAATTAAAAATATAACACATTAAAAATTATGTATAGTATTATTTTATTCTTTGGCATATTTCTCATTTGAGTGAATTATTTTTTCTTTTTTTTTTTAATCGCTTTATTAGGGACTCATACGACTCTTATCACAATCCATACATACATCAATTGTGTAAAGCACATTTGTACATTCATTGCCCTCGTCATTCTCAAAACATTTGCTCTCCACTTAAGCCCCCGGCATCAGGTCCTCATCCCCCCGCCCCATGAGCCCTTGATAATTTATAAATTGTTATTTTTTCATATCCTGCCCTGTCTGACATATCCCTTCACCCACTTTTCTGTTGTCCGTCCCCCAGGGAGGAGGTCACATATAGATCCTTGTAATTGGTTCCCTCTTTCCAACCCATTCTCCCTCTACCCTCCCAGTATCGCCACTCACACCACTGGTCCTGAAGGGCTCATCCGCCCTAGATTCCCTGTGTTTCCATTTCCTATCTGTACCAGTGAACATCCTCTAGTCTAGCCAGGCTTGCAAGGTAGATTGCTGTCATTGTTTAAAAGGTCATGAAAATTTTCACAAGAATTTGTTAAGTTATATTTCACACATAAAATGGCTTTCAAAGTCTCAACACTTAATTGTGAATTTTCTGATATCCATACTTTATTTACTGTAAAAAAAAATGCGTTCAGTCGCAGCATTAGTTCCTGCTAAGGACAGCACGTATTCCACAATTTTTAGTGCATTATTATATGGAACATGGTTTGTTTCAAAATGATAAAATATCTCTAACCATTTGTTCTCTATTGTGATTTTTGCTGATGCCCAAGATTTAACCTTTTCCTTATCAATATATTTTTTAAATAACAATACCTCGTTAAAAAAATCATTTTTGGAAATATTACTATATGGGAAATTTTAAGTAATATGATCGAATGATTTTTGCACATCATTCCAGTACTGTCTGCTAAATTCAAGAAAATTTATGTATTTATGAAATAAATAAATTACTTACCTAAATTATTTGAATAGCTGATTTGTTGACATCACTTATTTAACTAGCACTAGCACACAGTACTATGTGTATCATCTAAGAGACAGTTACAAAATGTTTTTGGCGTTGCCAATGCCAAAAAATGCCATTGTTCATTAAGTCCAAACAATGGTGGTCGAATTCTAACAACTGATCAACAATGCGAACTTTGATAAGCAGTTCTCGATAATCAATTCTCAACAATTATTTGTTATTATTAAAGTTTGACATTATAAAACTAACAAAAATAATTGAAACTCATATCCTGGTGAAATAGCCACATGGCAGCCGAAAACCGTATATTCCCTTCCTGTTCTCCTGCGGTTCCCTAGCTTGTCGTGCATTCTTTCCAAAAATCAGGACTTTTAAAAAACTCCGTGGGACTTGGGACAAATTGTTAAAAATCGGGACTGTCCCGCCAAAAGCGGGATGTCTGGTCACCTTACCTGTGGATCGTGTCCCTAGGGCTTGAGGTTCCTTCGAAACCTGCTTTGCCACGCTGCTGGTGTGGATATCGCTTCAGCTAAAGGCTGGTGGATCCCGTCATTCTCTTGTATTGCTTGAGTTTGTTATCCCATCTGGGCCTGCTTTGCTAAGCTCCTGAGCTGCTGACTGTTGGTGACCTGCCCTGCTGTTTGCTGTCTGTGGGTGGACTCTGCCTGCGTTGCTTTAGGGAAGACTCAGCTGTCTGCTTCCTTGACCTTGGACCTGGCAGCCCTCGTGAGTTGAAGGACTTCCAGTATATTGACTGTTCCATGGAAGTGAGTTGAACTGAGTCCTGTGTACTGCTGTGTTGACTAATTAGCTGTTATATTCCTTCGTGCTGTATAAACCTATCCACTTATATAAATAATCATAAGTGGTCTGGTTTTGTTTCGCTGAGAACCCTGCCTAACACACACAGTAGAGCATTGAAGAGTTCAATCATGGAGCAGGGTGTTCCTGTATGTTAGGGATCCTTCCGGTTGCAGAGTCAAAAACAACTTACTAGGAGCCATCGAGAGCACAGTCAAGGAGCCTACTGGTAAGACCACCAGTAAGAAAGATGATGTCCTGACTCAGTACTCTTCTTTTTATTCTCACATGCTTATTTTTCCAGATTAACTTTGAAATCATTTCGTCAGTCCCCCCCGACACACCCTGTTCCACCCAATCCAAATGTAGCATGCACTTGGAATTGCATTAAACTTTTCGATTAATTTTTGGAGAATTACAACTTAATGATCTATCATTTTCCAGCAATTGTTTCTAAGGCTCATCTTCCTTAGGGAAGATAATACACGTCTGTGAGTGAGACAAAAGCAGGAGGGAGAAAGCAAGATAAAGAGAGTCTTCACCAGAGTACAGGAAATGTCAAACAGCAAAGGGAGCAACAGCAAAGAGGCCTCTCGGGTCCAAGCCTAGACAGCAGGCTAAGGTGATGGAGAGAGCTGTGTGCGCACGTTTAAAATTCAGTGTGACATACAGATGGCGCTGGGCCCCAAAGAGGAAATAAGCTTATTTTTCCAAAATCCAAGAAGGGAATAAAGAAAACAAACCCAAACAAACGTCAGCCAGAGTTCGCCTCAGGTGGAGCAAAACTAACTACAAGCCACCGTGTTGGGACCTAAAAGCTAACGGAGTCAAAAAACCTTGGGAAGAGACTTGGGTCGTTTCCAACCGCGTGAAGCTAAGGGAGCAGGTAATAACGGTTTGTGTCTTTAGTTCCTCTAGGATTCTCTCACACCACAGTGCAGTGACGCTGTGGGACTGGACACACACCCACACACTGGAGGGCAAAGGGCCACCTCAGGAGAAGGCGAGAATGGCCGTCCACCCTTGAAAAAGAAATGCATCCTTCATTTATACTCTTCAGTGCTGATGAACAAGCATGGAGACAGAATACTGCCGATGCACAACAAGAGAAGTTGCCCCGAGTCGGGCAAGGACATGCCTTTTCTTCTTCCGAGCTTTGTTGTTCTGAAAACTGCTTGAGGCTTATTTTCCAGCATGAATTCTAAGATACAGAGTTTGAGTCGAAACAGTAGAAACCGAACGATTTGATGGTCTAACAAAACTACTAGATGGCTCTCCGACACCAAAAGAAACCGTTCCCATGCGTTTTCCTTTCCGTTCCAAGTTGTCTCCTTCAGGGAGACATTTCATATGTACAGATCTTGTTCTAATTACAATTTCCTTGTTGGCCTTTTGCTGTGGGTGGAGTAGAATTCCTATTCTCAGGCGCTGCTGACCATACTTGAGGCGCTGGGGCCATAAGGATGCAAAGACAGATGTGTTGGCTCGCCTCCTGGGAGCTCACTGCACATCAGGGCACAGGGGCACATAATTAGGAAACTACAGTGCAGGGCCCACAGTGCTACTGGTATACAGGAGCAAGGCAGCTGGGGAACGCTGGAAGACAGTCTGGGGAAATTGATGTTTATGGGAAGGCTACATGGGTTTTTCAAAAGTTCCGAGGGCTGGGATTCGAGCTGAGAGCTGGAACCAGATACTGGAACAGAGGCTGGGTTTCAGGTATACTCCTCTAGAGCACAGTAGAGGAGAGTCTGTTAGCCTTATTCAGATTACAGGTGTGCCTCCAGCTAAAAGCAGTCCTGTGTGCTTCCCTGATGTGCAGTACTGGTGCCATGACACAAGGAAAGCCTAGGAAATACTGCCGTAAACAACTTGGCCAATGCTGGTTTCTTCCCAAGTATAACCCACTCATATTCCTTTTCTATCTCTCCCTCAGTGACACACTCTCTCATTCACTCCCTCATTCTTCTCTCACTATTTCTCCCCTTTAATCCTGATGCAGAACTTGGTTCCCAACAGTTCCCCAACATGCAAATGCTGAAATTCATCCAAAAAATGACGAGTGAGCGAGAGAGAGAGAGAGAGAGAGAGAGAGAGAGAGAGAGAGAGAGAAAATATCATTCCTAATACAATATCCTAGTAAAGAACTGTGATTAGTCTAACTTGGGTCAGGTGTCATGTACCCTTGGACCAATCAACAGTGGCCAAGAGGGAGGATTACCCAGTATTTAAATTTTGACTCCTGAAATGACCATTTCACCAGACTGGAGGGAAGGATGGTAGTCAGATACAGTGGCAGGTGCCCACTACCATATTGGGATGCGGAAGGGAAAGATTTAAAAGAGCAGAAGGTAACAGACAGCAATGTCCCTTTGAGTCCTGGAAGAGTTGGGATCCATGGTAGGAGAGATGGGGCTGGCCTAACCCTGGAGGATGGACACATCTTTTTCAGTGACAGGAGGGAAGGAGGACAATGTGTGAAGGCACACTAGATACACCAGGAGGAAGTGGGAGTTCAAGGGTCAAGACTTCTCAAGTATTTCTCTGAGAACAGGAGGGTGACAGAGGGAAGATGAGGCAGTCTGAGTAGGAGAGAGAATACGGTCCCTGGGCGGTACAGCTAAGTCCCTTCACCAAAGGTTGATGGTCTGAGTCTGCCCAGAGAGGTCTCTCAGCAGAATGCCCTGGTGATCTACCTCCGAAAAACATCAGCCACTGAAAACCCTTGTGGAGGACAATTCTCCTGACACAAAGAGTCAGTCACCCTAAGCTGCAATCACCTCAACATCACCTAGCTGGAAAAAATACCAACTAAGAGTTCGACGGTGTAAAGGAGAAAGCTGGCTAGGGTAGCAGGAGAGAAAGGCCTGGCCATTGACAGGTGTGATCAAGGATGCCCACTACTGAGTCAGTTCTGACTCATAGCAAGCCCAACTGCCCCATAGGGTTTCTGAGGCTGTAAACCTTTCCAGGACTGATGGTCTCATCTGTTCCCCTCCACAGTGTGGCTGGTGGGTCTAAACTAGCAGTCCAATGCTTTGCCTCACTGTGCCACCAGGGTGCCTTTGGCTGGGAACAGTGACTATGCACTTACTAATATGCATCTGTAGAGTCGCACAGTTTTCTCCAGCAAGCCTCAGCAACCCAATTTGGGATGTATGGCAGTGGATGAAAAAGGGTGTCTGATAGATCCAGATGTGGAATTTTTCCACATGAGGGTCCCAGAAGGGCAATGGGAAAATTGAGAAGACAAGATTGTCATGGAGGTTAGGTCATGAAGAGGAAGTAGTATAAACATGGGAAGACAGAGGTTGGAGGGGCTGCAAGCCCCTGGGAGATATGCAAGGGCACAGAGGGTGTGAGGAGCCTCTGTATGTATGAGTGTAGCTCTGAATGCAACTGGTTGCCAGACAAGCCCAGCAGTGCCCCAGTGAACAGTGTCACTTGGGCCTCTTGGGAAAAGTTGCACACTGGATGATGGATGGGTTCTCTGACATTTCTCTTCACCCAAATATTTGATGATTTTCTAAAGTCTGTATAATTCCATTGGCCACTAACAAGGTTGGCAGTTCAAACCCCGCAGCTGCTCCTCAGGAGAAAGATGGGGCTGACTGCTCCAGGATAGATGTATGGTCTTGGCAGCCCTAACTATGGTCTCTGCAAGTTGGAAATGACGCAGTGGGGTGGGTCTGGTTGGTCTGGGGTTATGCACTTGAAAACTAAAGCCAAATCCATGGCCATCAAGTAGATTCTGACTCAGTGCATAGTCACTCTCTGTGGGGCTTCAGAGACTGTAATTCTTTACAGAAGCAGGCAGCCTCATGTTCCTCCTGCAGAGTGGCTGGTGGGTTTGAACTGCTGATCAAATTTTTAACAGTCCAATTTTTGTCCTACAGTGCCTCCAGGGCTCCTTTTATACATACCCTTTAAGAGGTATTCCTCTTCCTCTTCCTCTCCTCCCCTCCATCTATAAATCACCAGCACGTTTTCCTCAGCTGGTACAACTCGATGTGGATGTAGCTCGAATGTACACTCCACCACTGTGTTTCACGTGCTGTCGCCCCATCCTCACTCACATGCATTTCCTGTTCTGTGTGCTAAGACCTCAAACTCTGACCAACCTCAAAATCCAGGTAAATAACCTTTTTTTTTTCTTTTCTAGGAAGGTCTCTAAGATTCTCCCGAATTCACCATTATTTTTAATATAGCCATTTTATTTTACATAGTTAGCCTATTGTTTGATTTCTATTTCTCTTTAAAGACATCTCTTAATTCCATTGAGGAAAAAAAAGCCGTAGTGCATGTGTATGTGTATGAGAGACACAGAGCGTGTACGTGTAGTTAGAATCTAAGGAATACTCTTGATCTGAAGTTCTCAGCCATCAAAAAGAAGACAACCGTCTCTGTACACTGAAGGCACTGAGGGCACTCTGAGTACCTACAAAGGGCAAATGCTTGTAATCCAGGAGAGAATGGCGGAGCATGCTTACAACATGTATTAAAACCTGCATTGTAACCTGCCAAGTTAGTAATGGAATGTTGAATGAGTCAAATGGAAAGCTTCATACTGACTACCAGCCTTATGCTTTTTAGTCATAAAAGCATGTTTTATATGTGGTATATGCCCAAGAAATCCTAAATCGTTGGCTCCAACTTTTAGGGGAATAGAAGAGAGAGAAATAAGGGAGAGAGGAGTAGTTTACAGACCCAGGAAGCAGGGCTCATGGAAAGGGTTTCATTAACGTGCCATCGGCACAGTGTGGGATCCACAGTTCCCTAAAACCTATGCACAGAAACTCACCCAGGCACAGTCAGTCTAGGATCAACATGAAGAAGATCCATTAGCAATGGCACAACTTCCTACAATCCACATATGAGGGTAAATATATATATATATATATATAGAGAGAGAGAGAGAGAGAGAGAGAGAGAGAGAGAGAGGCGCTAAAAATCACAGAAACCTATCGTAAACAAAAATATCAAAGTGCGAAGCTATTGCCTTTCTCAACGTCCCCTCCATTCTGGGTCCATCCACCTTTGAAGGCGCTGTTTCCCTCGCTCAGACTCTGCCCTGGAAAAGGCTGCACTCGTCAATTCACACCACGGCCAAAGGGCAATTCTGGCACCCTGGGGGGAGCTCAGGCGTATTCCTTTTGAATATTATTTTAAGTTTGGGGAACAAAAGAAGTCTGAAGGGAGCAAAGCAGTGCTGCAGTATATCCGAGGGACGGTTCCCAGTGAAATGCTCACGAGACAGGCAGGGCTATCCTCCAAGCATGAGCAAGTGCATCTTTGTGATGGGAAACGTTCGGACCCTTTTCTTACCATGCGGTTTTCCGCTTTCTTAAAACATATATCCCATGACAATAATAATCTATCACTTATCAAGGGTTTGTGAGGGAGGGTGAGCTGGGGAAGGAGGAGGAAGTGGGGAGCTGATATCAGGGGCTCAAGTGGGATAATGCTTTGAAAATGATGATGGCCGCCTATGTGCAAATGTGCTCGACACACTGATGAATGTATGGATTGTGATAAGAGATGTGAGAGCCCCCAATAAAAGTAAAAGAAACCCCAAACATATCCTTTTGCAGCTAAACATTTATCAAAGTTAAAGAATCAAAATACTTCAGAGAGTAGATGATAGTGCGATTTTCATCTTTGTGGAATGCATCGACTCTGAACATTACAAACATAACCCTAAGGCATTTCAAAATTTCTAATTCTCATTGACTGCAGACTTTCTGAAGCAATGGAGGGCAGATGAACCTTTGAAACAATTCCCTGAGACCATCCTTAAACCGTAAACCAAAAATACCTCCTGAAGTTATTTTAAAGCCAAATAATAGTTTAGCTTAACTAAAAAATGTCTGCTTTGAGCATGACGCTCCTTCAAGATCTCTATGAGATCAAAGGCAACTCGAAAGATTCGATGAGAACCTTAGGAGGCAGTGAGTCTGTGTAAATAAGGAAGGGGCCACTCAGAATGGGGGTGTGGAAATGGATGCACAACTCAACGAATGTCATTGGTGTCACAGAATTGTACAGGTAGAAAGTATTGCCTTGGTGTGTGTTCCTCAATATAATTCTCAACAACTAAGGTAATACAATTAAAAATTGAAAAAGAAAGAACCTCTGCTGCAGCCCAGTTCTGCTGTGACACACACGGGGTCCCCAAGAGCACAAGCAACTTGCCAGCCAGCAGCTGCTTTACCTGTGTGGTACTGGATGCACACTGAACTGGAGGGTGGACTTGCTTCTGACAGACTGTGGCCAGAATGGTGGGCCTTAGAGCGTCTGGGGTCTTAAAGGCTTGAAGATAAACAAGAGGCCATGTAGCGCAGAAGCAACAAAGCCCACATGGAAGAAGCACACCAGCCTGTGTGATCATGAGGTGTCGATGGGATCAGGTATCAGGCATCATCAGAACAAAAAATCATATCATAGTCAATTGAGGGGGAGTGCAGAGTGGGGACCCAAAGCCCATCTGTAGGCAACTGGACATCTGCTTACAGAAGGGTCGCAGGGAGGAGACGAGTCAGTCAGGGTGCAGTATAGCACCGATGAATCATACAACTTTCCTCTAGTTCCTAAATGCTTCTTCCCCCACCCCCCACTATCATGAATCCCAATTCTACCTTACAAATCTAGCTAGACCAGAGGATGTACACTGGTACAGATAAGAACTGGAAACACAGGGAATCCAGGACAGATAAACCCCTCAGGACCAATAACGAGGGTAGTGATGCCAGGCGGGTAAGGGGAAGGTGGAGTAGAAAGGGAGAAGCAATCACAAGGCTCTACATATAACCCCCTCCCTGTGGGACAGACAACAGAAAAGGGGGTGAAGAGAGACATCGGACAACGTAAGACATGGACAAAATAATAATTTATAAATAATCAAGGGTTTATGAGCGGGTGGGGTGAGGAGGGAGGGGTAAAAATGAGGAGCTGATACCAAGGGCTCAAGTAGAAAGCAAATGTCTTGAGAATGATGATGGCAACAAATGTACAAATGGGCTTGACACAGTAGATGGTAGATGGACATATGGATTGTGATAAGAGCTGTACAAGCCCTCAGTAAGATGATTTAAGAAAAACAAAGAGTTATAGTCCCAAGAGCTCAAATAGAAAGTAAATGTTTAGAAAATGATGATGGCAACATATGTGCAAATATGCTTGCTATAAATGATGTATGGAATGTTATGAGAACTGTAAGAGCCCTCAATAAAAATGATTTAAAAAAACAAACAAACAAAAAGAATGGTGGGCCTTGATCTCTGAAAGCAGGTCCTGAGACACACAGCTGTTGTCATCTCTCTCTCTCTCTCTCTCTCTGATTACTTCCTCTGGGAAAGCCAGCTGCTATCTTGTGGGGACCCTGAAGCAGCCCCATGGAGAGGTTCCCTTGTCAAGGATCAGTCTTCAACCTGACTACTTTGGTAAGCACTAGTGGTGGGCCACCTGAGCAGTGGGGCCGCTGGCCAGCTCCACTCAAGCCTTCAGAGGGCTGAGAAGCCCAAGAGCAAACTCATTGCCCCTGAGTCTGTTCCGAGTCACAGTTCTGGCCAATCTGCGGGCTGTAACCTGAGGAGAGATTCTTGGCCAGAGCCACCCACTAAAACCACTCCTGTGTTCCCGGCCCGAAACAGTGAGAGGTAAACACTTAATGGGTCAAAATAAAGATGATAGTAATAACAATTTACAATCAGTACTGTTGGCTTACGTTATTTTATTTGGACCATGAATTGTAAGAGAAAAACCCCGGTGTGGAAATTCTTCCTATCTTGTGGGGATGAATTAGAGGCGGAATGCCAACTCTGCCAAAGCTTTCCCACAAATGGAACATCCGCAGTGAAGACTGTCGTGCGATTTTCAATGAGACAAAGATGGTGACGGGGATGAGTGATTTTTGGAATCCTGAGCACATGCTGCTGTGCACACAGGCTTCAGAGAATAATTATAGCTCAGCAGAAAGAAATGGAATTGCTGGTCCTAAGCAGAAAGATGGTAGCCACTTGTCATTTTGTCATCTCTCCTCAGCTACACACTAGCTGCAGGACACCTGGGAAAGTCTGGAGCGACCTCATCAGGAACTGGCACACAGACGATGAAATAGCAGCTCTCGCGTATGAAGAAGGCAGCCTGAATGAAAGGCATCAAAGCTGATACTGTACTCAGCACACAGCCATGACTGCATAGCAAGACGGTAACCAGAACCAATGGTTGCTTTCAGACAAAGCAATTCATTTACTGAGAAAAAAAAGTATTAACCAGTGAGCCTTAAAGTGCAAGTATTTCCGGCAAGATACCTGCAAGGGATTAGTCTTCAACCTGCACTACTTTGGTAAGCACTTGGTGGGTGCTCATAAAGGTCTCCTGTCGGTCTGTTCCGAGAAGATGCTGAAATGGGTACATGGATAAAAATGGATCCCCCCTTAAGCCAGTTCATTCATTCCAGATTAAATGAGATTAAAGAGATGTGATAAAGAGCCTAGGCCCAAACCAAACTGAATTTATTGCCAGTGACTCAAGTCTGACTCATAGCAGCTCCCTAGGGCAGGTTAGACTGTCCCTGTGGGTTCCCGAGGCTGTAAATCTTTATGGGAGTATATAAACCGCATCTTTGTCCTGCAGAGTGACTGGTGGTTTTGAATTGCTGACTTTGGGGCTATCAGACCGACTTGTAATCCACTACGCCATCGGGGCTTCTAAATCCAGGAGTGGGGGTGGGGGGTGGGATAGCATGATTATCAAAGACATGATAGACTTGTATTACCTAATCCATTAAAAAAGTTTTTTTTCTGCTTTTGTGGATTACATAGTAGACTCTCCTTATTCTTGGGAAACATACATGAAGTATTAGGCGTGGATGTGCTGAGTATCTTCGAGTTACTCTCCAAAGCCAGCAGTGGGAAGATGACAAAGAAAATGTCAACCAACGGGTAAAATCTGCATGAAAAGCACATGGGGGTCCTTGTATCTTTCCTGAACTTTTAAATTACAGCAAAGTAAAAAAACTCCGGAAGAAGTCACTTCATCTCTCTTTTTACGTTTCCTTCAGAAAGCAAGTTGTTCCGTGGCACGGCCCAGTCACAGACTGTCAAAAAGGCAGACAGCTCTGCACGATGCTCACAGTCTCTAGCGGCACGCATGCCACCCTGCAGCTCCTTAAAGCGTATGCTTGCCGAGCGCACGCCTTGTAGAAGAGAAGTCCAAGAGACCCCTTCCAAAGACAATACCAAGGGCCCGAACGTTCCCACCACTCACACCAAGTTATCTGAGCATGTCTGACAAAGAAAAGGGATCGCAGCCGTCTGAAAGGAACCCTACATAAGAAGGCACGCACACTTCAAACAAGCAGTCGCTCCATTTAAAACAACAAAGCAAAACAAACCCTTCTAAAAGTGCATTCGCCTGAACTGCAGAACGCATTGGGAGCCTGAATGGCGTGGTTCCGTGTGTTTTCTGCAGCTGAAAACAAAACACTGAGGGAAATACACTTTACTATCATGACATGTCATCCACAAATTATATGTCTAACCCGGGAGCTTATTTTAGAAACCCTCCTCACTAATTTGCCTGTGTTTTTGAATAGCCAGTAATATGTTTTCAATCATGAAAGGTTACAGGGAAATTTTTGTGGTGAAAACTGGCCTTCCACTGGCATAGAAATCATCAGTCTGATTGAAATCCTTTGGGAAATAACTTCAAACATTTTTTTTATTTTTTAATATCATTGTCAAGCAGCTTTCAACCCAAGTTCATAGCTACTGTCTCTAAGAACAGTTGTTTACATCCATTGAAAAGGTAGGTTCTCCAAAGCCATGTAAGAGAGGGAAATGGACAGGAAATCTGACACAGAGATCATTTCTTCACTCTATTTTCAAGTCAGAATCGACTTCTCACAACAAGAATGACCAGAGCTGTGTAAGTACTCAACGGCCCATCCTTCGCGCATTACATAAATGACCCCCAAACGAGCCATCTTTTATCATCTGTACAGCCAGACTATTGAAGTATGCAGACATTTTGCTTCAGACCAAAATTGGTATTTGATTCTTTCTCTTTGTTTTTAAAGCATCGTCTAAGTAGAAGTGTTGGAGCAGGACAAAAACTGAGTGGCTGCTGTCCAACCTCTTCTTGCTTCTCTACGGGGCCTCCAGGAGCATCCAGGGATTCTGTGCCAGGATAACCACGTGAGGCTGCTTTCTCTTGCCACATGTGCCTCACGCAGACTGGGGTACCCTGTGTTTTGTTTGTTTACGACAGACAGTCAGCAAAGGATATATCAACTTTCCTGACACGTAACTACACACATTAGGAAATGTGAGGGGAACAGCGCCTAATAAAAGCCTGAACAGGGCATAACAACCAGCTTGCCATAGGAAGCCATTTCTCTCTCTCTCTCATTTATGATGAATAAACTTCCCTGGATTTACAGAAAGAGAGGAGCTCTGGGTCACATGTTGGGGCGCTAGCCATAAGGTTAACAGTTTGAACTCACCAGCCACTTTGAGGGAGAAAAATGAGGTTTTCTGCTTGTGTTAAGATGTTTAGCCTCAGAAACTCAAAGGGGGCAGTTCTGCTCTGTCCTTAGGGTTGCTATGGGTCAGAATTGACTCAATGACAGTACATTTTGAGTTTTTTAAAAGCTACATTGAATTCGAGTTAATGAAATAGATTTGTATACACTCTTCCACCCCACTCCACCTAGATGGCCAACTACAAATTCATGTTGTTCAGTCTCCTGAGAACCTTCAAGATGGCTTGGCCATCCTCACACTTGCCCTTACATCGCTCTCTTGGCCATTGCCTTCCACCCTTTTGCCTCAGGGAGATGTCGTTTCCACCTCTTCCTTTATTCTGGGCCCCATTGTACCTTCTATTCCATAAAGCAAAGTAAAATCTATTAGAAAGGAACTCCTTCAACTCCCTAGCAGCCTACCGATATCCACTCCCACGCTGACACCCTTTGTTCTTCTCCTGAGGAAACGGTGGGACTAGAACTCTGGACACCGTCCTCGCTCACCTCCTCAAGCACCTTGTTCAGTCATCAGTTTTGATTCTCACAACCACACCTGTTTCGCTCATCCTTACAAACAACTAAGATGGTACCTTCCATCAACTGTGTAGCCCCTCTACTTCATAACCTTCTCCTGCCCTGCACAACTCAGAGTCTGAACTAGGTCGGGGATACATCATCCCCTCCTCAGCTCATTATGGCCTGGCTAATGTCCTGTCATTAGACCAGCACCTTCTGTCACCACGCCCAATGGACTTGTCCCACCTTGGCATGTGTGATCTCTCTGCTTCTTTTCTGAAATTCTGCCTTCCAACAGTTTCTCTCATACCATTTCATTATTTTCTGGCTCAGCTATTTATTTTATTGTTTCTTCCTCCAAGAAACCCCTTTCATGTTAGAACTGTCTGTCCGTGGAAATAGATACAACCATTTTGAAGAACCACAGGCAGAATTTAAAGCTTACATTTGTTTCAACCTCTTCATCACAGGGCTTTGCCTCTAGGTATCCACCCCAACAAAACATTGCAATAACGAAGCACTAGAAGGAGATCAAATCCTTTCACAGACACATTAAATGTCATTTGTAATTTTGATAAGGTGACACAATGCTTCAATTAATATTAGATGAAAGATATATGATATAAACTTGTCTATAAGTGACTGGAAAATGTGTGCATAGAAAAACATCTCGGAGAAAATCTGCAAATGTTAACAGTGATTTCCTTGGGGAATGAGGGGTGAATCATGGGAAAATTGTATCACCCTTATGTTTCTGTCCCTTCCACATTTTCCACAAGGACCATTGGATAACATTTATATGTGAGGTTGGGGGGGGTCAAACCCAAACTCACTGCTGTAGAGTCAGTTCTGGCTCACGGGGACAGAGTAGAACAGCCCCTGTGGGTTCCTGAGGCTGTAAGTCTTTATGGGAGCAGAAAGCCTCCTCTGTTTCCCACAGGGTGGGTTGATGGCTAGCCTTGTGGTTAGCGGCCCAATGCATAACCCACTGCGCCACCAGGGCTGGCTTCGGGTGACCATTCAGGGCACGCGTTCAGTATACGGGCCAACCAGGGTTGCTCACCTTCACTTCTCCCTGTACAGATTCCCTGGTAGGCAATTCCATGTTCTGCAGAAGCAGCAAGTGTCATTGTTCACACTGTATACATTGATATCCATGTACTTAGTACAGGCCACTCTCGTATGACCATCTGCCTATTAAACAAAGCCATATCATGTCCAACAAAAACCATAGCCTCCACCTGTCATAAATTAACTCCCCCACCGCCACCCCTTATCTTGTTACCCACCCCACACACTGAACTTGCTTTCCTCTCATCTTCCTAGTTTGGGTCAACAGCACCCCCACTCCCAAATTCCCTACTTTGGGTGACTGGGTAAATCAGACTAGACTCTTGCTCCACAGATGCCAAGGCTGATCAGTTCTACTCCCTTAACACGTGTGAGAGCCATGTCTTCTTCTCTGTCCCATGCCTTCATTTATGTCTTACCTGGGTCCACTCGTCAATTCCCAAGTGGTCTTCTATCTCCAGTTTCAGTCTGGTTAGCGTGGTTATCTAGCCCACTTACTAACACCACAATCATTTGTCTAAGACATAAATCTGGTAAAGCTGTTTTTCTGCTTAAAATCCTCCAATGCACCCCATCATCACAAAATAAAATCTGAAATCCTTAGCATGGGACTTCCGGAACTTATCCTTGATGCTTTTCAATTTTAAATCTGTACTTCAGCAATATGAAACCTTCATATTCTGGACATGTTCCTCTCGATACCTGACGGGGCCTGTCTCTCCTTTATCTCACATGTGTCCCCTGCAAAGCCCCCCTTCCTCCTCCCAACAACAGTGGGATGTGTCCTCCTCAGCTCCCGATGCATACCACCTTTCTCCAGCACAACGTGGATCACAGTACTATCATTCTTGCCATGTCCGTCTTTCCCTCTAGTCCTGGGTAAGGTTCTGTTCATCCTTATAGCTCTAGTATACAACATCGAGTTCCTGAATAATGAAATGTGCTAGATGCTGAAATGAAGGAATGATTCAACCCAAACATAAACAAACTAAAACAGGATAGGAAGGATTAATAAGTCATGGCGTACCCTTCTCCCCATCACACCCCACACAACTGAGCCAATGCTCTAAGATCAATCTATGCAAAATGCAAATCTACTCAACAGATTATTTACATAAATAAGTTCAATGTCATGAAGTATGGTTGGTACCGCACTCCATGTGGGCCTCAAAGACACACAACTACCTTGTCGTGATGGTTAACATTTGAAAGTTTTATAAACTTCATAAGAATCCACTCCCCATGTCACCCCTGCCACTTTCTGAGGCATCACTTGAAGTTACCTGTCATAGGTACTGACTTCAAATAGAAGTAAAAAGTATCATGGTTTCCTGAAAATAGAAAGAAGTCAAATACTTCTTTCACTACCATAGGAACAACGTCACCAACCAGGATCCATTCAGACTAAAGAAAAACGTAATTTCCTTGTTCCGTTCATGGGCAATTTTTTGTTTGTTTTGATTTCCTTTTCATTCCAAACACGTGCAACAGGTAGCTCACATGAATTTAAATTTATTAATCAGAATGATCCTGAGTATCTAACTCAGACAGAAGTGATGAAGGCCAATGAAAATGGGTCCCGGCCATCCCTTGCAGAGGGATAGTGGGGAGGAGATGAGTCACTCAGGGCTTAGTGTAGCAATAATGAAACTCACAACCTTCCTCTAGTTCTTAAACGCTTCCTCCCCCCAACTATCATGATCCCAATTCTACCTTGCAAACCTGGTTAGACCAGAGGATGCACAGCGGTACAGATGGGAAATGGAAACCCAGGGAATCTAGAACAGATGAACCCCTCAGGACCAGTGGTGAGAGTGACGATACCTGGAGGGAAGGGGGTGTAGAAAGGGGGAATTGATCACAGGGATCTACATATAACCTCCTCTCGGGGGATGGGCAACAGAAGGGTGGGTGAAGGGAGACGCCAGGCAGTGTAAGATAAGATAAAATAATAATTTATAAATTATTAAGGGTTCATGAGGGAGGGGGGAGCAGGGAGGTGTGGGGAGGGGAAAAAGTAAAATGAGGAGCTGATTCCAGGAACCCAAGCGGAAAGTGAATTTTGATAATGATGAGGACAACGAATGTATAAGTGTGTTTCACACAATTGATGGATGTATGGATTGTGACAAGGATTGTATGAGCCCCAATAAAATGATTAGAAGAAAAAAAAGAGGGGCTGATACCAAGGACTCAAGTTGAAAATGTTTTGGAAATGATGATGGCAACATATGTACAAATATGCTTGATATAATTGATGTATGGAATGTTCTAAGAGCTGTAAGAGCCCCCAATAAAATGATGTAAAAGAGAAAAAAGAAAAAAAGAAAATGGGTCCTGGCAGGACTAGTGAACATTTATGAAACTGAAAAACAGGTCTCTTCCGTACTTAACTGTTCAAAATTCCTCATAAGTGAGTCACCCTTCTCCAAGAAAAGTAATGTTCCACCTGAAATAAACTTAAGCATGAAGGAGCTTGCACATCGAAGGACATGAAGTGCCGAGGGAGGAAGTCATTGATGAGGTCAGTGGTGAACAACAAATAATCCAAAAATACTCCTGGTTTCACTTGGGGGTGTACTAAGCTGTGGTGACAGATCTCATTGTACTTGACAAACTCACATTAGGGTTACTCTGCACTTCCTGCACACTGAGCAAGTGAGCCAGCCGAGCACAGCCTGGAATGAAAAACATCCCACAAATGTACAATTGTTGAAAGGCATCCAAGAGTCAAGATAAAAATCAGCCAGTGACGTGAGGAGAAATCATACACAAAGGGTCATGGACGAATCGGCACAGTACCGTCTCTAGCTGTAGCTACCGATTCGTGAATCGGAGGTGAGGAGCTGAGATGTGAGCACACACCCTGTGCTGAATGGTCCAGTATGGAGTCCCTCGGCGGTGCAGTGAACATGCTCAGCTGCCAGCCAAAAGGTGCCTCTGCAGAAAGACCTGGTGATCTACTTCTGGAAAACCTTATGGAGCAATAGTTCAGTTCTACTCCAACATACCTGGGTCATCATGAGGTTCAGAGTCAACGCCACCACTGGTTCAAGATGACTGTGGTCTCCATGGAGACACCAATATATGAGGTCTTAAATATGGATATAAATGTGTATGAGTATAGCTTCAGACACACACACACACACACACACACACACACACACACACACACACACACACACACGGCAGTTGCCCTTACAGTTCCTGCATATCCACTGCAATCATGACATACCTTCAGCTAACATTAATAAAACCTGCTGGTTAATCTTCTTTGGCTGCAATGAGGTTTATGATGCCATTTATAAGGTCAAAGGTCTTCTCCCAACTCTTAATTGCTTGCTGGTTTTTATACTGTTCCATCAGCTACCTTGAAGACTCCCCATTGTCTTTTTTTTTAATCACTTTTTATTGATGGAATAGATCTACCCATAAAAGGGCACAACTTGAAGTGTAACCACCTCCTGTGTCAAGAAGTCTATTACCAGCACTCCTACAAACCTCCCTCTCTTCCTCCCCATGAATCACACTCAGCATGACCTCTAGCTCTGTATCACAGGGCTGCCTGCTGTGGAGTTCTGTACATGGCAGGAGGAGGCTCCCGAGGAGGTGGGGAGGGCTGGAATCTGGAGCAGCAGTGGTGGGCAGGAGGGTATGCACAGAGGTCGGAAGCACAGAGTAGGGATTGTTTTGTGTTTGGCTCCTCGTGTTCAATGTTATGACTGTGAGATTAATGCATGCTGATGCCTGTAGCTGTAAGTCATTCATTTTTATTGTTAGACCATATTCTAGTGTATGAATATCACACTTTTTTTATTCCTCTCACTGTTGACAAACACTGTGCTCTTTCCAGTTTTGGGGTAGTTTTCTTTATTGATTTTAACAACTCACATAGCTCTTTTCTGTTTCAATAACGCAGATCTACAAACATTTCTTTGTGTGCCTCATATTCATTTGCTCAAAAATATTTTTGTCTATTGTTACTGATAAAAATAGTTCTTTAGAACCCAAACTAAGAGGGAGGGGGTGTGGAAGCCATACAGAGTAACCGCCACAAGCTACAAACCATACTTAACTCTGAAAAGCATAGGCTAGTTCTCTGATGAGGCTCTGAGGCCACTAGTACATGGTTGTCTACAAGGCTAGTTTTCATTGGCTGACAGGGAATTCATTCCTATTCTCACACTACCCCACTTAGCGTGCTTTCATATAGAACAAACTGTATCACCTGTGGGTACTGTACGCCTTAAAACAAGTCACTACATGAAGCCAAACAGTCAAAAGCACAAGTGAGAAGGCGAGGAGGAGAAGGGAAGCTAGATCAATGGAAACCGTATCAACAGAATGGAAATACTCAGAAAGCTTACACATAATAAAAAGTGTCACCATCATGAGTTGTCGATGGGATCAGATATCAGGCATCAAAGGCAGAGAACAAAATCATACTGATGTGAATGGGGTGGGGAGGGGCGTGGAGACCCAAATGGAGTGGAGGGGCGTGGAGTGGAGAATGAGGTGGGGAGGAGCGTGGAGTGTAGACAATTGGACTTTCCCTTACAGAAGGGTCACAAGGAGGAGTCGAGCCAGTCAGTGCAGTGTAGCAACGATGAAACATACAACTTTCCTCTAGTTCCTAAATGCTTCCTCCTCCCCCACTATCATTATGATCTCAAGTCTACCTTACAAGTCTGACTAGACCAGAGCATGTACACTGGTACAGAGAAGAACTGGAAACACAGGGAATCCAGGACAGATAAACCCCTCAGGACCAATAATGAGAGTAGATACCAGGAGGGTAAGTGGAAGGTGGGGGAACAAAGGAGGAATCAATCACAAGGATCGACATATGAACTCCTCCCAGGGGAACAAACAACAGAAAAGTGGGTGAAGGGAGACTGAGGATGATGTAACATATGAAAATAATAATCTGTAATTTATCAAGGGTTCGTGAAGGAGGGAAAATGAGGAGCTGATACCAAGGGCTCAAGTGGGAAAGAAATGTTCTGAAAATGATGATGGCAACATATGTACAAATGTGCTTGCCACAATGGATGAATGTATGGATTGTGATAAAAGCTGTAAGAGCCCCCAATAAAAATATTTAAATAAATACATAAATAAATAAAAGGTGTCACCAAGGGTATGGAACAATTTGTATAAAAATTGTTGAAGAGGAATCTAATTTATTACATAAGCTATCAACTAAACACAATAAAATATTATTTTAAAATATAAAAACATACATAAAGACTTTTGAAATTCACTGCGCTACCCATACAGGCCATTTCCCAGGCCCCAAACCTAAGTTCCTAAAAATGTCCTTGCCCAAAGGAGATGTGTAATGTGCTTGTTAAATGAATTAGCAAGCAATTCCAAGGCAACACCGAGTAAGAAAAATAAAGTTGAGGCTTATATTTAAAGGTAGGTTTAGGCTTTGTCTGAGGAATTCGATGAACGCGGCTCTTCTTTGCTGTGGGAAGAGGGAGGGAAGGAGAGTCTGTGGAATTTTCTAAGTCCGTGCTACGAGGAACGCTGCGCAGGAATTGAACTCTGCAGGAATATGCAGTGACGCAGGAAAGAAGTCTCTGTTCTGCTCACCAACCCCCCATGCCCCCCAGCAGACTGGTGTCAGCCTGAAAGGGGTGGATTTTCTCCTTTCAAGGTGGATGTACACACATGACTGTTATGCCTGCAGTAGCCAGAGCCTTACAAAAAAAAAAAAGTGTCGTAAAATACACATAACACCCCAAAAAGAAGAAAAAGCAGAGGCCCCAGGAGGCTCCACAGGAAAATGGATTGGAAGACCCAGCTATCTCTGTTCTCCCCAAACCCAAGAAAAAGAGATCTAAGGAGGAGGTGGTCAGCAGGGATCCGTCAGTCAGAAGGTCCACGCAGAGGCCACTGTTGGGAAATACGTTTGGAAAAGGTGTAGATTAGACCACACTGCTGCACTATGATCACGGCGCCAGCCGCTGTGTGTCAGGAAGACCAAAGGCAGATTAGGTCATATTGACAGGGGCTCCAGTGCTGCACTCCGGCCCACTGCTGCTGCTCTGGGCTCCAGGCCTCTCCTCCTCCTCCTCGGAGGTCTCACCCTGTGCACGGGGACCCTCTCATCTCCTCTTAGAGCTCTGTCTCTGTGGTTCCTTCTCATCCATATTTACTCTGCCTCAACTCTCTCGTTTGAAAGAACAAGAGAAAACCCAAACCCATCCACAACTACCTCTTAATTAGCTACATGACTTGGAGCAAGCCATTTTCGCTTTCTGAAATCCATCCCCATGCTTGTAAAATGAATGTAACACCTAGCTCCTAATACTGTAGAGATGAAAAGAAATTATTAACTCAATTAGTTTAGTTAATTGACAAACAACGAACATAGTGCTTGATTCTTGGCAGCTGCCTCCTCATTAGTCTCGTTCCCATCTCCCCTTTGAGGGAAGCCTGTGCGGTCTCCGCAGCGACAGTGAATTTAAGGCAGAGCTATCCCACATGCAGGAGCCCGGTGGAAGAGCTACACAGTAGGCAGCTAACAGTAAGGTCCGCAGTTTGAACCCACCAGCCACTCCTCGGGAGAAAGACGGGGCTTTCTAGTCCCATAAAGGGTTACAGCTCGGCACCTCACAGGGTGTACTATAGGATCAGTATGAGTCGGCAGCTACATAATGGCAGTGAGTTTGTTTTTAAAAAATCCTATAGGAGCCCTCGTGCCATATTGTCCCTGAACACATCGGCCCATTCAGAGACATCTTTGCAGTGGAATGTTCTCCACTGTCATCCCTACGTCTTACTCTTGTTCCAATACCTGGCCCAACCCTGTAGGCTCTGCAGCCTTCCTTAAATGCCAAGGCTGACAGGAATGTCTTGCTGGTCTAAACTGTAGGATACATGATACTAGCATTTCTGATGTACTACATTATGACAGTCTCATATATCAATGCTCTTTCTCCCCAGCTAGATAACCAATTTATGGTAGGGAGTTTTATTTAGTCCTTTGGGTGCACAGTCTCTAGCAAAAAAGTTTAAGTAGTAACTATTGATTAGAGTGAGAGATTTAGTATGCTCTTATCTCTGTTTGCAATAAACTAGCATTTAATATTGTAACTCTTATATATTGCATCTTTGCTACATGCACGTAGATAAGAGAGACCTTAGAACTGGGGATGTTAGGGAGCTCATAGACCAGTTTTCTGGATGTACAAGATCCCTTTATAACAGCCTCGGAAAGTGAGCTTCCAGCTAATAGTATGTCAATACATCCCTGTGATCAGAAACCTCTTCACTAGGGAGCTCATTTGATGTGGAGGCAGCGGTTGTTTTAGCCTTTGTTTTAAGTGATCTCAAACAGGAAAGAGTTGTGAACACCCTCTTTCTTCCTGAACTACCCAAGAATACGAGGGGATACCCCCCCAAAAAAACAGAATTTTTTTTCAAAGCTAAGTATTTTTCCCCCCCACAAAACAACCATATCACCTTCAAAGTACTCTCCATTACACTAAATATATTTTCAAATCTGCGATTCCATTCTTGGAAACATTTTCCAGACTCATCTGTTTGAATGGCTGACAGTACCTCCCTGGTTTTTCATCACCTCTTCTGTGTCATCAAATCTCTGTCTTGTCATGTCCCTCTGCATTCGTGGAAACAAAAAGGAGTCACAGGGAGTGAGGTCAGGTGAGTAAGGTGTGTGGGGCAAGAAAAGCAGGCTGTTTTTGCCCAAAACTGGTGCATTGAGATGGCTTAAGTAAGCAAGTACATTGCTGAGTGGGCAAAACCAGTCCCCCATCTGCTATCTTTTCAGAACCTCTAGATCAGTGATTCTCAACCTTCCTAATGCCGCAACCCTTTAATTCAGTTCCTCATGTTGTGGTGCCCCCCCCAACCATTAAATTATTTTCGTTGCGACTTCATAACTGTAATTTTGCTACTGTTATGAATCAGGAAAGCCCTGTGAAAGAGTCATTCGACACCCAAAAGGGTCGAGACCCACAGGTTAAGAACTGCTGCTCTAAATAGAAAGCTTGATTAACAGTCTGACCTTGTAACATGAACTCCAAATGTACGCGTCAACATTTTCATCTGTTCAGGAAGTTAATGGAGGTCCAGAACGAGGTTTGTCATCAATCGACATTTCACCTTTTCATAAAAGAGAAAACCACTGTACACTTGAGTTTTTCCATAGTGCTATTCTTGTAAGCCATGTTCAACATCACAACAGTTTCTGCGGGACTTTTCCCAAGCAGGAAACAAAATTCCACAGCCACATGCTGTTCTCTTAAATCGGCCATCATAAAAAACGAGGTTCAAGCCAAATTGCTTTTCACGAAAATATTCACTGTGACCACAGAGAACCTTCCCAGGTGATGCCACTGGGTGCATTGACTCAGAGCAAGTTGCTTGATGCTCATCTTGTGGGGAAATTGTATACTACAAAGCTCCGCTCTGCCCAGGGCAATTCCGGTTTTGGGGGGGTACCCCTTTGTATCTTGTCGGCCTAATGCCCCCCCCCCCCACTGATACTCAGGAGTGTATTTCCTAAAAGCAACAGCATCCTTCACACCCACAATACATTGGGTATGGGAGCAACATTTCATCTTCAGGCCCATTCAAATGTCAACTGTCCCCAGAAGGCCTCCCTGTGATTGGAGTCTGGCTGAGTGCCTGACAGGAATGACACCAAGGTGGTACGCGATTCTGCTAGACCCCATGGCTGACGTGATGGAGGCTGGGGCTTCTAGGCTTCTCTAGTGTAACATTACTTCTTGATCCCCACTGGAAATTAATATTTTATAGGAAGATTTACAGAAAATGCAGTTTTCAGTGAATTTTAAGTGACTCATTTATGAGTTTGTATTAGCATGGCTTCATGATTCTCTACTTCATTTTGATGCTCAAACTGACCCAGATTGAGCAAGTGGACACTCCTTCAAGATGACGTCTATATCCTTTTATTGTGTCCTTTTAAAGAAAAGCACTTCTGTGCTTTCTTGCACATCGAAATGTACCCGGATCATCTTGTACTTACTTTGTCCCTGCCCTGAAATTACTACCTTCTCCAAGAAATTTTGATTTTTTTCCAGTGGGGCATGGTAGAGAAACCAAGATAATTGGTAAAATATGACTTGCTATTAGGGTGCCTTCTGTCCCCAGGCCTTCATAATGGACACAAGTTGGGAAAATATGATTCATATAAATATCACATACCCACTCATACCCTGGTTTATTTCTTTTTAAAAAATCACTTTATTGGGGGCTCTTACAGCTCTTACAACAATCCATACATCAATTGTATCAAGCATATTTGCACATTAGTTGCCATCATTATTTTCTACACATATTCTATTTGAGCCCTTGGTATCAGCTCTGCTTTTTGCCTCCCCCCCCCCACCCTTGTGACCCCTTGATAAATTATAAATTATTATTTTCATATCTTAGCCCAACTGTGGTCTCCCTTCCCCTGTAGTTTCTTACCCCCTCCTCCCCCTACCTTTCCTCTACCCTCCTGGTATCGCTGTTCCCATTTCTGTTCCTGAGGGGTGTATCTGACCTGGATTCCATGTGTCCTGGGCTCTTTTTAAAAAAATCATTTTATTGGGGGCTTGTGGGGAGAAGTCAGACACTTGCTGCCAGACTGCTGTCTCATCCCACAGCAGGGCTGGGCCTGCTCCCTGCTGCTGGGGACAATGGCCTACTTCTCTCTGAA
>NW_022111358.1:8061517-8069263 GCF_000313985.2 Echinops telfairi
CTCAACCGTACAATTGTGCATTACTGAACCCAGAAGTAGTATTACTGAACCAGTGAGTTCAAGCAGCGGGTGGGGGCTGGCACCTCACCCCCCAGTGACAATTTTATTTAATACTACAGGGGCTCGTACAATTCTTATCGCAATCCATACATACATCCATTGTTTATTTCTGTGTCTGTCTGTACATACTGAAAGCCAAACAATGACACCGTTACCTCAATTTAAATCCACCTACAGTGGGTTCATTTTGTTTTCTCCCTTTCTACATTTGTATGCCTCAAGATTATTCTTCTCTTGTTTTGAAGGATACATATCAAGAAATGGAGCCCCTTAAAATCAACTGTAGCATACTAATCATTGTCAAGATTCACTGATTTCAACTCAATCCATTATTTCTCTTGGGCTTCCCACGCCAAGACATAGCATTGTTAGATCAAGACAGAACTGTATTTGCCATTGCCTTGGCCACAGGAAAGGTGTGGAAAGCACCTGCCAGCTGCAGGTTATCCATCAACTACCGTGTATATTCATGTATACGCCGAGTTTTTCAGCACATTTTTAATGCTGTTTTGGTGGCAAAATTAGGTGCCTCGGCTGATATTCAGGTTGGTGAGGTAGTTAAAAGTCTATTGTGACAACCTGGCTGATAAACACATGTGGGGTTAACTGAAGGGCAGAGAGCTAAAAGACTTGGTGAGCCTCACCTTTCTAGTTCTCGGGTCTCTTGCTTTCTGATGGTTGGACCAGGTGCAGCTGCCTTAGCCAGTTCCCTGCTTCAGCTGGCAAGGCTCACTTCCTGCAAGACATCTCCGAGGAGAAGCCGTATGGACCTACCCCGATGCAGCCCTGGGTGCCCGTGTGGAGATCCCTGCCAGCGCTGAGATACTTACACGTTCACTGATTTGGCTTTCCTGGTGCAGTCGGCGTCATAGTGTGTGTTTTGTGAGATGGAGGAGGACTTTGTGGATTGGTGTCGGACATATGGATTAATGTTGGACTTGTGGGCGTGGGCAGCACTGGGTTGGGATGTGTTCTTGATGTGCATTTAACCTTTATATAAAACTCTCTCTTATACATGAGTTTCTGTGGATTTGTTTCTCTAAAGTACCCAGACTAACACAGTCGGCTTATACGTGAGTATATATGGTAGATAAAAACAAATATTCTGAGCATTATCAGATCCAGGGTAATGGTGGATCAGCTAAAGGATACCCAGTTACTAAATGTATGCTGTCACATGCAAGTGACTGCGAAAACCTTTCCATCACTTTCTACTGTTTTTCATTTCCCAAGCACTTTGGCTCCTGAAGGGAACCTTGGTGGCATGTTGGATTGTGCACTGAACTAACTACAAGGTCAGCAGTTCAAACCCAGTAAGCCTCTCAATGGGCAAAAGATGAGACTTTCTGTCTCTATAAGGATTTACAGCCTGACGACCACCAAAGTAAGCCTCAGTCGTGCATAGTCCATGGACAAGCAGATACATTCCGGTCCTACTTAACTCCAGCCCAATACAAGAGCAGTTAGTTCTGATAACACGGGCCCACACGATATTTGCCTTCATGAAATGATCACTGAAGATAAGGGTGCTACAGCAAAGTGTGGTGAAGAGAGCAGATGGTGCCTGAGTATCCTTCAGAATAGAGTCTGGGGTCGTAAAGCCTTGTATTTAAACAAGCAGCCATCTAAGTGAGGAGTCAACTAAAACCACATGAGTAGCACACCAGCTTGTGTGATCCAAAGATGACAAGTCCAAAATTCAAGTATGATGAAGGGAAAAGTACCAGAGCTCAAATTGTGAACCCCCAAACCCATCTGCAGAGTGTCTAGTCAGATTAAGTTGCTGGCAGATCCTCTCTAGCCACAGGTCAAGGTCTGGAACAGCCTTACTATCAAACATAGATCATTGTAATCCCTATTAGGCTGGATCAAACTTGGTAATTTGGCCTGCTGATCTCCCTTTAGACCCAACCTGAATTTGTTCTAGGTGCAAGGATCTCTTGCTTGGTCCTGGCTTTTTGGATATTGATGGAGGTCTTTTCTTTCCGGCTCATGGTAGTATTTATATCGCTTTTGCTTTGTCTTTACCACTTCATTTCATTTTTGGTTTTTTGTTTCTGTTGGGTTTACCAGTTTATGAAACACAGAAGGAGTGGATGCATAGAGATAATATCTGATGCACGGGTTTGTAGGGGGTGTAGGGCCGGGGCTGGGGGAGATGGGGAGGGTGAGGGGATTTGGAGAGTAAACAGTGAAGGTGGGAGGGAGCACTAGAATGGGATGTGATTAACAGCTCATTTTATTTATTTTTTGACATTTCAACTGTAGCTTATTGTTCCTTTTTCTTTCTTTTCTATTAATCATGTGATTAGGGGCTCTTACAAATCTTATAGCAATTCATCACTTGTGCATATGTTGCCATCATCATTTTCAAAAACATTTTTTCTACTTGAGCCCCTGGTATCAGCTCCTCTTTTTCCCCTCGTCCCCCCCACCCAACCTTGTGAATCCTTGATCAATGATATATTATTGTTATTTTGTTTCTTATACCATCTTCTGTCTCCGTTCACCCACATTTTTATTACTCACCTCCCTTGGGGACGGGGCTACACAGCTCATTTTAAAGGTGATTTAGTCATGGTGTGGGGGGAAACTGTTCTGAAATTGATTGTACTACTGATTGTACAATTCTTCTTGACATGATTGAATTGTAGGATGTGGACCATGTGCTAATAAAGCTACAAAATAAAAAAGAGAGAGAGAAAGGAAGAAGAAAAAAAGATCTACAGCCTCACATGCCCAAAGGGGCAGTTACACTCTGTCTTAGAGGGTCACTATGAGTCAGAATGGACTGTACGGAAGGAAGGTTAAGTGTTTTAATTTGACTCCTAGCCAGCTCTCTACCGTCACTCCCTGCTCCACTCCTCCCCAGCACCAGCTTCAATCCCCAGCATCAGCCGCACTGGATGCAGTCCTGTTTGTAAAATATACAAAGCACTAAAGAAGTGGTTCTCAACCTGTGGGCGGCGACCCCTTTGGGAGGTCGAACGACCCTTTCACAAGGGTCACCTGATTCACAACAGTAGCAAAATGACAGTGATGAAGTAGCAACGAAAATAATTTTATGGTTGGGGTCACCACAGCATGAGGAGCTGCATTAAAGGGTCACGGCATTAGGAAGGTTGAGAACCACTGCACTAGAGCATCCTCTTATCTGTCCCCTCCCCATTTTGTGATCCACTCCTCACCTATGGTTCCTGACGCCGGGACCACCCTTCCCTACCTGACTCCCTACCCCACACCTATTTCCTCTCACTCTCCTCCCTCCACACTGACTCCCCATCCCTATGATCTCATTTGAAGCCAACGTTCTCATAAAAGAGGTCCTCTGGGCTGGCATCCACATCACCACTCTTTCCTGTTTCTTCCTTTCAAGACGCTTGTCACTAGTTAGAACGATTCTTTTGCTGGACTGTTTAGCATGCGCCACCCCACCCCTCACCCTCCACCCCCTGCTCCTGCCCCTGCCCCATGTCTCACAAGCAGGGACCATGTCCTGGGTCACCCCTGCACACCCAGCTACTATGCTGCATGGTCATACCATGGGGACTTGAAAAAGTTCATGGAAACATTCCATTATCTTCTACTTCCATTGTTTCCACAAACTCCTTGAGGCGCCCCTCGTTGGTGCTTCACACATATTTAAATTGAATGAGTGAAGAGGTGATAGAAAGAAACTCATGCCATGAACAAACACTTAAGAGACTATGATGTATGAAAAAAAGATGGATAAAATTGTATTGTATGAGCAGGATGATCCCTTCATTTTAGATGAATGAATACATACATACCTTTATGGATCTACACTTCTATACACACACGCAAGGTTATCAAAAGAAATACATCAAGATATTAACAAGGGTAGTGAGATTAAATTTTTCTATATGGAGAATCTCATGAAAGAAAATATGTATGTATGTATAGTATGCTTAAAGATCTGCAGACTTAGAAGCCCACGGAAGCTGTTCTACTCTATTTTAAAGGGTCGCTATAAGTCAGAATTAATTCGGTGGTGGTGAGTTTGTTTGAAGAGTATAGTCGTTAAGAGCTCTGCTGTTAACCATGAGGTCAGACATTGGAACCCACCAGCCGTTCTGTGGGGGCCGGCGTGGCAGACTGACTCAGTAAAGATTGCAGCCTCACACACTTCAGTGGAGCAGCTCTCCCCTGTCCTATGGGGTCAGTAGGAGGACTTGAGGGCAGTGGATTTGGGTTTAGTATCAAATCAGTAAACTGAATTAGCAACCATATCAGAACTGAGTTCTGACACATTTGTTAATATGCCAGTCACTTTGTATTATTATCTTATTTGGCTTCTGTAGAACACAACTGTGGAGTGGAAAAAACATTAATTCAGGGCAGTGGTTCCCAAACCTGGCTGCACAGCGGAACTCCCCCACCCCCACCCCACCCCAGCATGAATGAATCAGAAACTCCAGGAGGTGACGTCCGTGAAAACTTCCTTTAAAATTCTGATTCAGGGTCACATCTGGGAGTCAAATCCTATACCACAGTTTGGCATTTAAAGAGATTCTTTTTTGAGTGAGTGTTTCAGATAAAACAGGAACCGAGGTGGTAGAGATGCAAGCAATAACAGATTCTGCCAATTGTCGCTGCCGACCACAAATCAACAAACAATTGCAGTGTGCATAATGTGGAAAAAACCACTGATCGTGCTTTTGGTTTGTTTAACCACACAAAGAATGCAGTGGATTTCAGAGCTGCACCTTACCAACTTAGCCCTCGGCTTTGGTCTCCTTGCCTGTCTAGCCAAACACACCACGGCGGCAGTCACAAAATATCTCTGAACAGAGAAGATAAACAGCAGACATTCATGGCCTATGCTTGATATACATTCAGGACAACTCCTTAGTCTTTATCCGAAAAGTTAACGAATTTATACACCCTTTATTGAGTGCAGCCAACTGCCAAAACTCAGGGCAGATTAGGCTTCCAGATTAAGAGCGTAAGTACATTCAAGAGATGTACATGGAAAGAAACTAACAGAACTATCCATATAACCTAAAAAGCTGAAGTTCCTCGATCCATTTGGTGTGGACCACATCTCACTAAATCCCACAGACAGAAAGAACTGTTCATAGCAATGGTCATGAGGAGCTGAGTCATTTAGGAAAAGGAAATTAAATCACATCTGAAAAGCTCTGCTCAAGGGAGTAACACAAAAACCTGAGAGCGCACTGGCATGTGAGTACTTTGTATGGTCTAAGAATAATAAGCAGCTCACCTGTTGGCTTATTTGACACAGTAACCTTAAAATGTAGGAGTTGTCCTCATTTTCCGATCGAGCCACAAAGGCTCCGAGAACTGAAGCAGTTTGTCAAAGTCATGTAATATTCAGGACCCGAAACCACCGCCATAAAGACAATCCCGACGCACAGCTACCCTTTAGGACAAGGACACCTTCTCCACAGGGTTTCCAAGGCTGCAAGCCTTCTCAGAAGCAAGCCATTGCCTCACCTTTCTCCCAAGGTGCAGTTGGTGGTTTCGAACTGCCGACCTTTTGGTTAGCCCCTTAGCCAGCAGAACTTAATCCACGATGCCACCAGCACTCCTTAGTACATGGTACCCACCCCTCCAAACACACAGTGACCGTATTGAACAGGACAGAACTGCTCCTGTGAGTTTCCTAGACTAGTAATTCTACGTGAGTAGAGTGGTCTGTCTTTCCCCCAGGAGTGGTTGGTTGGTGGTTTTGAACCGATGACCTTGCTATCATGCCACCGGGGCTCCTAGTATACAGCAGAGCCATATGTAAGTTCAGACAATTGAAATATTTCCTTTGCTTATTATTTCATACCACATAGTCACTTTAAAAATCAGTTTGGTTGGACGTGTTTCTAGAAATGTCTGGTGTCTGAAAGGAAAACAATCGTCCAGAACATTGGTTTCCATTCTGGGGTTTTCTTCTTCTTTGTTTTTAAACGTGATAGCATTTTTTCCCAACAAACGAACGAAATTCTTGAAACCCCATCATGTGGGAGCAGGGCAGCTCTGTGAGAACAGTGAAGAGTAAAAGGGCCTGAGACCTACACTCCTCCCCCTGGCCTGCCCGCACCTCCAACTAAAGACCACCCCTCACTCCCTTCAAGGCCTGGGCTCTGCAGAATGCAGGGAAACAGCATGGCGTCGGAGAGCCTTTCATCACGGGCTTTGCTGTAGGTCCCTTACGGCTACTCAACACAGGACATGAGCTACATCGAGGCCCCATGTGGCTGTGAACAGCCTGGCCCTATGGTAAAAATGCAGTCAACTTGCTACGGTAAACACCAACCTGAGACTGTTCAAGATTACGGTATCACTGAGCTATGCTGTGCCCTTCCTTGAATGGTTTCAGGTTTCGTATGTCAGAGTTCTGCTCGCCTTTTAAAAGAAGGGGGAGGGAAAACAAAATAAAACAAAACAAAACAAACATGTCCACCATTTCACAAAGGATTAAACTATATTTTAGTGTGAAGGTTCTGTTTTTGTTTTTCAATCAGAGTGGTGGAGGTTTCAATTTCCTACTTCCCAATGAGTGGAGTTACAACAGAAAAATCAGATTATATAAATATACCTAGTTTAGCTAGGAATCAAAAAAATGCAGAAATGCTATATAAGCCAAACGACCTTGATCCCTGTCCTGATAACATGGTCTTGAAATCTGGAAATACGCCTTCAAAGATAATAAACAGGCCACCACCACTGCCCTCCAGGACATCGAGACCAGAGGTGGTAGGGTGGGACGCAGAAAAACAACCCAGTAACAGGGTCCCTTGAACAGGGTGATAAATTCTGGGGAGTCATGCTTAACTAGAATTGGAAATTTGCCATTTGGGTTAGCTGGCATTGTCACATCAGGGGTTTTTGAAAATTTTTGACTTTCTTATTAATTATAAGGAATACACGAGATGTTGGACACAGGCTACCTCAAGTGCACTGTGAATAAACTTTAAATGCCTTAGAGGTCTACAAAAGACAAAACAAAAAATGTAAACATGACTACAGGGTTACTCAAATACAGGTAAGCTGTTGTTCTTTTCTTCTCTAAATAGGGTTTAACCTTTTATAAAAAATTAATTGACACTAAGCACAAAACAGCGGTTGGAGCTATAGTCACTGGGATCACCCCACTACAGATGGCCTCTATTGTGCAGTTACTCAAAGCCGACTTTGTGGTGGTGTGGTGGTGGGGAGGGTGCTGTGTGGCAACTGGTGAGTTTTTCTTCATTGTTTTAGATGAAGGCCCCCCCCCTTTAAAAACAATTCATTTGCTTCTCTTGCTTATGGGAACCTTCTGTAGTTAAGCAGCGCTCAGTCTTCCCCTCCATAACGTTTATAGTGATGTGGCTGGAAGCTACAGGGAGGAGGGATGAAAAGAGAGTCGTGTTTGCTTTTCGGGACATTTTCCCTGTCTATTCCAGTTTTATTTTGTTTTCAGACCTCTGAATTGGCTTGTGGCTCTTTTTGGAAAAGCTATGTTCAGCCGTAAAATAATCTCTCTTATTAAAACAAAATTGCCTTACTAGAGTTAGTGCTGTCGTCTCATTTACGGGAAATCCATTTCTAGGTTGTGCATCAAGAAGCAGACATGTGGGGAACGAAGGAGGTGCTTGTTCCATCACTGCCTGCTTGGCCAGTAGTGGAAACTGGGGGTCTGCAGGGGTGAGGGTAGGGCAATGAGCACAC
>NW_022111358.1:8069363-8080694 GCF_000313985.2 Echinops telfairi
GGGGGGGGGCAGTGTAACACTTCAGAAAGGACCTCGCTGCCACTCTCAGTCCTCCTGTCCGTCAAGCCCAGGCACTTCTCAGAATCCCTTCCTTAAACAGGGCCCATTTGCCAAATGGGTCTCACAGAGAAGGGTTGAGCATGGCCACAACTGGGTTCAGACTCTGATTCATATCCGTACCCACAATGACTATAGCATTCATCATACAGTGTGGGTTCTGAGTCTTACAAGTTTTATACTAGGGCATGAAATAAGGGAAGAGGAAGGAAAAAAGTCCTCTTCCTCTCCTCAGCCCAAAGACAAGCCACAGGAACATGTTGCTAGTGAGTTTTTCTCAGGCATTCTCCCTTCTCTGCTATCAGGGCCCGTCTCCCCAGGAATTAATTGGTGCACCTTATACCCTGCCTATGCCTTCCCGCCGCAGTCCAGTGTTCCATCCCAGGTCAGCCTTCTCCTACACACGAAACTCAGCCCGTTCCAACTGAACTCCTCTGCGTATTTGAAAGAAAGGAACCCACTGAGCAGATGGTTGCACTGGGCAGGTATGACTTTGTAAGTGGGTTGTTAGCAACCTAATTCGACCTCTGCTGGGAGAAGCTGGGGCAGAAAGAGGGCAGAGATGGGACAAAGTACAGGCCATGGGGGTAAAATGTTTCTGCAACGGAAGCTGGCTAGCACCATGGCCAGCCTACCTGTGCTGAGACTGAGTGGGGAGAGAGAAGAAATGGAGGCCAGGGGGTTGCAGGCCAATGGGCAGCGGACGGTGTATTCCCCATCCCCTCTTATCTTTTTCAGCATTCTTTCTGAACTCTAGTACATAACACTATGCACACAGCTCATGACTATAGTCTTGTCCAGTTATTTATTTTTAACATGGCATATTGACATCTTCATTGATAGGAAGCCCTTAAAGCAATTGGTTGTCTAAGATATTCATTTGGGCTCAATCACAGGCTACTTTACATTGATCTGTTTATTAGAGTATCTTTACTCCCGACTAAGCTACTCTTCAAAGAGTGACTTTGAAAAAGAGCAACTTCCACCCAAATGCTCAACTCAGTGGTAAGCAGTGCAGCAAGAACTCGAGTAGTTGCTAGGTTTAAAGCCAGGGGATGATATTAGAGATCTACAGTTAAATAAGAAAATGAGCTTTAAAAAAAAGACTACTCTTAGCCTCATCACTGGGTGATCACCCTGGATTTTAGGATGGGCATCCCTGGCCTTCAGGGCAGCAGAGAACAGAGACTTGCAAAATAAAATACTTGGGAAGTTTTAATACAAATACCTGACTTCCCTTTTAAAGATGAAATGGTGATCATCCCGGTGGGACTGGGATGATATGTTTAGGGTTGTAGTTAAGGCATGACGTGAGACGAGACATGCATGGTACACGGCTGCAGCAGAGGTGTGGGGCAGAGAGAGATGCAGCACCCATTAATTATTTATTATGCTTTGGGGGCCATGCTGAGTATGATACAAATGCAGTAATTTAATCTTTATGGAAACACCTAATTTTTACAGATAAAAAAACTAAGACCCAGGACGGCTAAATAACTTGTCCAAGGCAATATAGGTGGCCATTAAGTGGGCAGAAACAGGATTAAGGTCTAGACAGATTTATGCCCAATGCTCTCACTCTCCACTCTGTAACCCCAACCCCTCCTAGAACTTTTCTCATACTTGCCCCATGCAGGGGCAGTGAATTCTTTAAAGTGGCTCTTCCAGCCTAAATCTCTAACTCCCACCATAGGACCTTTCCCCGAATGGGTCTGGGAAAGAGGTGGGGGCAGGTATTGATAGGATTCACCTGTGAGTAACTGATAACAGGATTTCCTGGAGTGCCATCCTGCTGTGTAGAAAAGCAGCCCTCTGAGAAGCAGGAGGAGGGAGCTCATTACCAGCAAGAGCCAGGAGTGGAGCATCCTCTCGACCTGAGATCCCTGCACAGTGAACTTCATGGATCTGGAGGACAGCTATACCATCACAGGAGCAGCAGCGGAACCAGGAGCCAGATCATGGGACAGAGTGATGGACTCCCAACTCAAGGAGCAAGTTCAGATGAGTGCTTTTGTGCAGGAGGCTGGCTTGCTGAGAGGGGTGGCTCTGGGCACTAAATTCAGGGAGCTGGAGTTGCTGACCTACAGAGTTTGAGCTGAATGCTTTTGAATGGAAGTTTACAGCAGAGTGGCATGCCCCTTTGAGCATTTATTAGCACACCTGAAATTGTGTCACACGTCCTGGTAAACAACTACTTGAGCATTTCTCACTGGTATTACAACTTTCTAACTTCCTTGAGAAACCCTTTAATCATGAATTTTGTCTGTGAGTTCTGTGTAGCCATTGAAAATGATATTAGAAACTTAGACGTACATTATAGAACATTAATTAAGTCTGCGTGCCTCCCTAACCCAAATGAACAAAAAGTCTCAGCGAAGGGTGAAGGAATGACAAGGACAAGGTGAGGAGGGCTGGTTCTTCAACATTGAAGGAATCAAATTAGGGAGGGAAGGCCACTGGGGAAGGGTAAAGAAAGAGAGCTAACATTAGTAGAGTGGGTTTTATGTACACATTACATGATTTCATTTCAATAGCTCTAGAGAGTAGCCACTGCACATAAAAGGAAACTGAGGCTTAGGGAAGTTAACTTGCCCTGAGTCACAAGGCTGGTAAGATTAAAGTGCAGTTGAAATTTGAACTTGGCTGGTCGGGCCTCAAAGCCTGTGTCTTTCCACCATGCCCTGCTGCAAGCCAGTTTTCCTTTCTTCCCTTCCCAGAAATGTCCAAACTAAAGCTGGGAAACACTGCTCTACTCAAGAGGTCTAACCAGTAATTACATAGCATTTGAATGGAGTAGAGCCTGCTTCCCACAGGAAATAAAACTGTCATCCCAACCAAGGACTTTAATATACAATAAGAGAGGATTAAGAGAGAGAGAGACAGACAGACAGACAGACAGACTTACGATGTGCATTAAAAACGCTGTTCCCACAACCAAAAAGGGGATGAAGGGAGACGTCGGATAGGGCAAGATATGACAAAATACCCATTTATAAACTATCAAGGGCTCATGCGGGAGGGGGGAGCGGGGAGGGAGGGGAAAAATGAGGACCTAATGTCGGGGGGTTTAAATGGAGAGAAAATGTTTTGAGAAACTATGTACAAATACGCTTTACACAATTGATGTGTGTATGGATTGGGACAACAGTTGTATGAGCCCCTAATAAAATGTTTAAAAAAAAAACAAAAAAAACGCTGTTCCCCTCTGAACCCTTTTATGAATATAGCCTACACTTAAATGTCAGTGAGCCTCATCAAGAGATAATCTACTCGGTGGGGCTGGAGCCACCATTGTCATCGGAGGCAATGCCCCCCAGTAGCAGCCATACCCAGGCCTGGTGATAGCACAGCAAGAGATGTTCAAGAAGTGTTACAAAATAGGGTCCCTCCTGAGAGAAGGTCCAGCTGACTGAGCTGGTGAGAGAATCGATGAAGAGCTCTCCATATGAGGACCACTCGACCACGCACAGGGTGCGTAACTTACACACAGGATTGCTTGACGAACGCGTTTAGATCTATACTGAAAGTAAAGCAAAATGCCAAAGATCATCTTTTCAATGGGGAAGCAGATCCCTTTGGGACCCGCAATGAAATGACCCAGTAGCAATGTCTTAAGTGCTTGATTCCACTTACATCTGGCTCTATTTGGGAGCTAAATTCAGCAGAAGTCTCCAGGGTCAAGGAATGGCTCTGAATAAAAATAGTCTTGGAAATCTGTCAAGGAGTAGGAAGGAGACAAGAAGGCAGGGTGATTCACTCCAAATGGCAGCTCCCAAACCCAAATCCCCATTCCTGTTCCAATACGAAGCCAATGTGCAAAACAGGCCCAGAGCAAACTGTCCTCTCCCAACGGCCTCCAAAAAAGGTTGCCAAAGAATTTCATACGGAAGCAAGCAGATTTATTGTGCCATTCACCTCTCCTATAAATCTAACTCAAGCTACTTCTGCTATGAACCAATCAGATTGATGCTGGCGGACCACCCAGGATAGTTAAGGGGTTTCCTCTGGCAAGCAAGAGGGACCCTGTGTCCCACATTTCCCAAATGACCAAGTAGCTAGAGGAGCTTTGGTGAGTGTGTGTATCTGTTTGCTGCCCTTCTATTAATTTTACCTCTTATTGTCTCTCTCCCTTGCACACAGTTAAGCTATACTGATATCAGGATCATGTATTAAGATTGTATGCCCTTTCAAAAGCACAACTACCCCTGGCTGAAGAACCACCTGAGCCATCATTTTACTGATTAGTTAATTCCTTTTAACTCATACTGAGCCTACGAGGGGGCTTCAAAAGTCCATGGAAAAATCCCATTATCTTTTGGCTTCATTTTCCCATGAACTTTCTGAAGCTCCCTCGTACAGGTGCCAAATGCTATACCATGATACTCAGCTCACTGCCATGGACTCGATGCCAACTTATGGCGGACCCATAGGACAGGCTAGAACCGCCTCTGTGGTTTTTCAAGACTGTAATTCTTTATGGGAGTACAAAGCCCTGTCTTCTACCCATGGGGTGGTTGGTGGCTTAGAACTGCTGGCCATATGACTGGCAGCCCAGTGAGTAACTCACTATGCCACCAGGGCTCCTATGAGAACACAAGGACTAGAGCTGTGGTGCTCAACCTTCCTAATGCCGCAGCCCTTTCATACAGTTTCTCATGTGGTGACCCCCAACCAGAAAATTAGTTTTATTGCTACTTCCTAACTATCATTTAGCTACTGTTATGAATTGGGCGATCCCTGTGAAAGGGTTGTTAGACCCCAAAGGGGTTGCGACCCCCAGGTTGAGAACTGCTGGACTAGAGGAAGATATGCTTCCTAGGCACATGCTTATCCCAACCCCCCAACAGCTATCTCTCGGAAGATCTTTATGATCTTTTTCTTCAAGGTGATTTCCTCCAAAACTTCAAAGTCTCACAAAACCTGGGGGTGGGAGGTGGTGTGTTTGTGTCTCACAGTTGGGTGGGGAGGCAGGCACACAGATAACAATATCATATGATAAATTCTCCCAAAGTATGGATCCAGTGCCCATGTATGCTGGGAGCGCAGGTGAGAGTGTAATTAACCCTATCTTGGCGGATTAGGAAAGACTTCTCAGAACCGGTCTTGGTGGGATGAGTAAAGGGGTGACAGGTGAGAAGGAGGGAAGAGAGAGGACGATGCCGGGAGTGGGAATGGCTTAGGCCAGGGCTCCGCAGCACCCGTCCCCTCCACCAAAAGGCCAGTTGGCAATGACGGGGAACATTTGGGGCCATCACAATTAGGGGTGCTGTTAGGATCTGGTGAGTAGAGGATAAACAGTCTACAATCAGGAAAGAGCCCGTCAAAGCAAAGACCTGTGCGGCTCAAAACGTCAACAGTGCCAGGGTTGAGAAACCCTGCTTCAGGCAAAGGTATAGAAGACAGATGGTGTCAGTTTAGAAGGGAGGACTTACGTGTAACTGTGGTAAGCACAGAGCTTCAACTGATTGTTGCAATGGATGAGAAGGCGTCTTATGACACAGTGTACTGAGCACTGGGCTGCTCAAGAAGGTTGGCAGTTTGAACCCATCCTCCGCTCCATGGGAAAAAAACGAGGCAATCCAGTTCTGTAAAGATTTGCAGCCTTGGAAACACTATAGAGTTGAAGGGTAGCTGTGAGTCAGAATCCACTTGATGGCGGAGGTTTTAGCTGTGGGGTTTTATGGATGAGAAGAACCAGAAGAGAAGAGGAGGAAGAACTGAATTTCCAAGGAGCTGGGTTATAAGGTTGGACTGCTGCTTATTCTCAAAACAGGAAACAGTGTCAACAAAGTTGGGCCGTTGGGCCTCTAGAATCCTAAAGTATGTTAGGACTTCACTGTCCTGTGAAATGAAAAGTGCATCTCTCAAGAGCCTCAACAGGAACACATACATGCACACCCATGTTCCTCGCGGCGCTAAATGCCAGCAGTGGAAGAAGGGACGATGAAGGCACACAGTGGATTGCCACCCAATACTAAAGAATATCCATGAACCCGTGGAACACCTCAGCACACGGATGAAGCCAGGGCATTGTCCTGAATCACAAAAGGACAGTTATCGAATGAGACCACAACTATAAGAAGTCAACAAAAGTTTTCACACCAAAAGAAACATGCTTTGATGGCAGTGGGGCTGGGGCGAGAAGGGAGCGAGAAGTTGAGGCAAGAGGCAGACAAGTGGTAAGGTGGGTGAAAAGGAAGGCAATCAATGCACAACAGGAGGGAGGTTGGCAAAAGATGATGGGGACGGGCCAAGGCACTGGAAGGCCGGCAAGAATGAGAGGAAGCAGAGGCAGATACAGTTTTACACACAATCCTGGAACAGTGGTGATCTAAGAGTAGATGCTTGAACAGACATGCCGGTTAAGCAGGAAAAGGGAGTGAAAATGGAAGTATACACACATACACATGAATATATATATATATAGATAGATAGATAGATAGATAGATAGATAGATAGATAGATAGATAGATAGATAGATATAGTATTGACACAGAGGATATTATATATATTTACCATTGCTGAAAATGTACCCATGAATGTAGTGGAGCACACAAGGGCCACAGTTACGAGAATTTCTTTGTCGTTACCGAAGACCTTCAGGGAATGAGGTGCTGGGGCCTGGGGACCAGGTCCACAGTCTCAGGAGACACCAAGGTCACTTGATGTAACATTTTACACCACCCTTTGGCGAGCAGCTAATGAGGTCTTAACTGCTCGTAGGCTACAATGGCTGGTCTCCACCCTTCCAGAGGAAAGAAGGGAGATGAAAAGCAAAGGACCGGTGGAAACAATTAGTCCAACGGACTAACAGCCCTGTAAACACCTGGAGATCCGAAGCACTAGAAGGTGCCCAGCTACCACTGCCAACTGCTCTGAAAAGGATCACATTAGAAGGGAATGTGGAAATAATCACAGAATCATGAGAGAGACCAGACTTATAGGTCAGATAGACAGACAGAACCCCAAGACTAAGGCCCTTAATCACCTTGAGGTCTGGAGCTGAACTCACCTCGTGGTAGAAGAAGCAACCAGTGAAGATCCAAAGGGCAACATTTATCCGAGGACAAAGTTTAAGGGTCACGAAAGGAGGAGGCACAGAAACAAGAACCGGAGTGAGGGAGGTAGGATGAGCGACAGTACACTGAGGGGACTGCAATGGATGAGTTCAGATGGGGATGAATCATTGAATGTAAAACTGACGATCTGTTCTGTAGACCAGAGGTTCTCACCATGCGGGTCGTGACTCCTGTGGGGGTCGAATGATGCTTTCACAGGGGTCACCTAAGACCACTGGAAAACATATTTCCGATGGTCTTAGGAACCAAGACACCGCTCCTCTATCCGTCTCCACGCAGGTCTGCCCACATGTAGATACTACCACATGAGTACCCGGCATGAAGACTTACCTGTGCTATACCATGCTCCAAGACAAAATTTCATTGACTTGTCATTAGAAATAAATATTTCACAATATATAATTACAAACTATTTTTGTGATTCAATTTTTAATTATGTTCAATTTGTAACCATGAAAATACATCCTGCATAGCAGATATTTACATTATGATTCATAACAGTAGCAAAACAACAGTTAGGAAGTAGCAATGAAAATAAATTTATGACTGGGGGGGTCACCAGAACATGAGGAACAGTATGAAAGGGTTGAGGCATGAGGAAGGTTGAGAACCACTGCTGTAGATCTTCCTATAATTCACAATAAAAAGTTAAGAATCAACCAATTCCAGCACATCTCTTAGCCACACTTTCTTGGTTCGGGCCCAGTCCCCAGCAACAGCCTTCATTCTTCCTTTCCAGTGGACAGCCCTGGCCCCCACTTTCCCGAAGAGCTCTCAGGGGCAGTGGGGATGCAAAGTTGATGTTAATGCTGGGCACAGCACAAGCCAGGGGGAAAGGAAGGACTTCGATGCCAGAAGGGAGCAGAGCGCAGGGAAAAGGCTGTGGTCCGGCTTCAAGTGGTCATTAGGGTTGCTGGCAGGGATCATATCTGACCATGGAGGCGGGCAGTGCTTGTGTAAGGAATCTTGCTTTTCTGGGCACAGACCCTTGGTACATGCTGTGAGGAGATTACCACCACCTCCCCTATGCCAAATGGGAAAAAGAAATAAACAGAACACATCTGCTCCAGCAAGCCAACTTCTGGGAGAGAAAGCTGGCAGCCCTCAAAACACGAGCTGTTTGCGCTGTATGGGCAAGTCAGGCCAATTGAAACTCCTTCTGAAATTGGGCGTGTGCCTATGTGGGGGACATCATATACACCAGGCGCATCCTCCGATAGCGGGAGGGTGTGGTGTCTCGCGTTATCTACCACCGTGGATATACACACAGTGGTTCATTCCATGGTACACAGGGCGCTGAGAGTTGGCGTTGCCTTGACGACACCTAAGCCACACGGCCTCCACATCGCTCCTCTAATCCCGTCTCACTCACAGCCATGGACGCAAACCGACGGACTCCCTCAGTAATAACAGGAGGGGTAAAATGACATCAACTGTGGCTGATGTGCAAAATCAAGTGGCAGCTTCAAGAGAGGGGAAAGCAGGTGAAACGGGCAGCGAGATGAGCTCCTTCGCAACGGACAACGTCATAAAAGTTTGACACAAGCAAACGAAAACATTCCGCTTTCTCTACAAATAAAATAAAATAATAATAAAAGATCTTGAAGGAAGGTGCTCAGTGGCTAGCACGATGCTTACTGGGTGCTCACGGCAGGGGGGCGGGCGGAGTCGCCTCTGGGTGACACGGGCCCCTGCAGCAACTGCACCCATTGGGTTAATTGCACATTACATACCACTGAGGGAAGGAACCAAGTCTGCAGAACAGCCGGGCAGAAAGCAGAGGACGGGGCATTCCAGAATGGGAGTGAGGGGTGGAGCTACAACGGGAGGAGGGGCGGGAGTGATGAGGAACATGCATCGTTGGGCATTTCATATACTTCATATTCACATCCATATTCTCCAATAGATGGAATACAGGAAATCTCACCTATCGACAACCAGGGAGATAGATACACCTGATGTGATCCTGAGCCAACCACTGAGGTTCCAAGACGTGAAAACATTTGAACGGCAGTGCACAACAGCTCTAGAATCTGCAGTGTGCGGGAGGTCTCGGGTCACTTTCTGCAGAGTGATGCACATGCCCATGGGTCACAAGAACATGAACTTAGAAGCTACGTGCTAAGACAAACTTGAGAGATGGCTAGGTTAATTGAAATTCCAACAGAGAGCAGACTGCTTTCTATCTGGGTCGAGGTTTGCAGCTGGAGAGGAAGGCAAAGGGTGTTACCCTTTGCTGGCGTTGATGTCTACATGAAATCCTTCAACTTAAAAGTTAAACCAGGAACAATCACTCTCTCTACAATGAACACTACAGCCATTCCTCAGAGTCGTCCCGTACCTACACCCAAACATGAGCTACCTCCATGTGAACCTCCGAGATCTTGACTGACTGGGTGCCTGGGTATTAAGGTAGACCTAGAAATCTGGGAATTAGCCAATGGTTGCGCTCATGAGGACTGGTGATTCCGCCCAGAAGTGCCAACACCAACTCCTTCCCCGCCACACAACTTAGGTGACTTACTCATTGCCACTCAGAGTCAACTTTCAGGCCTCCACACCTCTGTTCCTGCCACTTTATCCACCTGGAATGTTCTCCACCCCCATGTCCATCCGAACAAGTCCTACCCAGCTCAACTCCTCCCCACCTCCTTTACACAACACTTCCCAGCCAACCTAAGGGTGTCTTTCCCTCCTCCGAACTTCCAGACCATCAGTTTGTATGATTTACCTGGCAAGTAATCAACTAAACTCTGTAAGATTAGGAGCCCCAGTGGCTACTAACCAAAAGATTGGTGGTTCAAACTCACCAGCCAGTCCATGTGCACAAGAGAAAAAAATGTGGCAGACTGACCTAATGTCGGGGGTTTAAATGGAGAGAAAATGTTTTGAGAAATGATGTACAAATACGCTTTACACAATTGATGTGTGTATGGATTGGGATAATTGTATGAGCCCCTAATAAAATGTTTAATAAAAAAAAAAATAAATAAAAAAAAAAGAAATGTATTTTCTCACAAAAAAAAAAAAAAATGTGGCAGACTGTGTCTGTAAAGATTGACAGCCTTAGAAATGCTGCAGGGAAGTTCTACTCTGTTCTGTGTGCTCCCTATAGCTGGGGTTCAACTGGAAGGCAGTGGGTTTGGGTTCTACAAGGCTGTTCTATTTTATTGTTTGCTGACTATCATTTCAGTCACCAGATTCTCACCTTTCTCCCTGTCTTCATTAAGAAACTACCTCTTAATGCCAACTCCACTCCTGGAGTACCTCGTCCAACGCACTGCCATCGCGTTTAGTGCTGACTCATAGTGAGCCCTGTGGGTTTCCGAGACTGTAACTATTCACAGGCGTAGAGCCCAGTCTTTCTCCCAGAGAGCTGCTGGTGGTTTCAAACTGCCGACCGTGCAGACTGCAGCCCAATGTGTAATCCCTATACCACCAGGGGTCCATGCCTCATTTTGAAAGTAGAATTAAATGCAAAACTAAGTTAATAAGCTAAGCTCATCTTAATAATCTTTCTTAAGAGTCAAACCGCCAACTTAAAAGATTTGCAACTACTAATATGCAAAAGTCTCATAACATAATTCTAAGTCCTCCTCAAATTTGTTGTTGTTGTTAGGTGCCAACAAGTTGGCTCCAACCCATAGCGACCCCGTGCACAACAGACTGAAACTCTGCCTGGTCCTGCCCCATCCTCACCGCTTTTCCTATGCTAGAGCCTATTGCTGTGGCCACTGTTTCAATCCATCTCGTTGAGGTCCCCAAATTTACTTTTTCAAAAGCCCCACGAGATTTCATTTCAGGGCAGAGCCGCCGTCCTAATGAACGTAACCCAATTTGTCCCCGAAGCCTCCAGATTCAAATTCTAAAACTGTACACAAAGCCCTGGCAGCCACCACGGGTTAACTAACAGCGATAGATGGAGGCTATGGAGTGAATGACTCCATAGTCAACGATCCCTAGTGTCCCGTATGAATACATCGTTACTAAATGACCCTACTGTCTGAGAAAGTTAGGTGATTATAACAAGAGTGACTAAATCAGAAAAGCACCCTGTCTGCTTTCCTGGATCAGGAAGGGCTTCTTTTATTTTTTTTTTCATCAATCAAAATATTTTTTTAAATCATTTTATTAGGGGCTCATACGACTCTTATCACAATCCATACATACATCAATTGTGTAAAGCACATTTGTA
>NW_022111358.1:8081006-8082668 GCF_000313985.2 Echinops telfairi
GGATCATGATAGGGGGGGGGAGGGGGGAGGAAGCATTTAGGAACTAGAGGAAAGTTGTATTTTTCATCGTTGCTGCATCGCACCTTATCTGGCTTGTCTCCTCCCCGAGACCCCGCTGCAAGGGGATCTCCAGTGGCCTACTCATGGGCTTTGGGTCTCCTCTCCGCACTCCCTCCATCATTCACTATGGTAAGATTTTTTGTTCTGATGATGCCTATACCTGATCCCTTCAATACCTCGTGATTGCACAGGCTGGTGTGCTTCTTCCATGTGGGCTTTGTTGCTTCTGAGCTTAATGGCCGCTTGTTTACCTTCAAGCCTTTAAGACCTCAGGCACTATACCTTTTAATAGCCGGGCACCATCAGCTTTCGTCGCCACATTTGCTTATGCACCCATTTGTCTTCAGCGATCGTATCATGGAGGTGAGCACACGATGATATGATTTTTTGTTCTTGGGAAGGGTTTCTTAAGTAATTTAAAATACCTAATCACTTCAGAAGGAGCCCTGGTGGTTAGTGGGTTACCCCTTGTACTGCTAACCCCAAGGTTAGTGGTTCAAAACCACCAGGAAAGAGAGGCTGGCTTTCCTGACTTTCCTCTGGAGAAAGAGATGACTTTATTCCCATAAAGGGTTACAGTGTTGGAAACCCACGGGGACAGTTCTACCCTGACCTATAGGGTCACTATGAGTCAGAACAGACTCAATGGAAATGAATTTGGTTTTTGGTTTAGAATCATGTAGGTGTTTCAATCGATTGCTTTACCTGCCTGAGTGCACTTGGGAAAACTTTAAGCAGTTGCTAAGCATGACTAGTATTTACCATACAGTATTCCTTTCAAGGGGAGATTGTGCATCAGGGGTGGAATCCTCCTTATTGGGAGTCCTGGGTTTGATTCCTGGCCAATGCAACACATGTGTAGTCACCACCTGTCATGGTGGCATGTGTGCTGCTAAGTTGCTGAGCAGGTTTCATCAACTTCCAGCCTAGGAGGGGACCAGGACAAGGAAGAAATTCCTAGCAATCTACAGCCGAAAACCAGCCACGAAAACCCTAGGAATCACAAAGGTCTGATCCTCAACCAATGGTGGCGATAACACAGGATCAGGCAGCATTTTGCTGGAGTCAGAAGCCAGCTAACTGGCAGCTAACACCATTCTTTGTAAATTACATATATTAACTTATTTAATCCCCAGGAGAACCCCAACTTTATAGATACGAAGGCTGAAGCACAGAGAGATTAAGTAACTTGCCCAAATCCCACAGCAACACCGTGGCAGAACTAGGATTTGCATCTCAACAATTTGACTCTGAACCACTGAACCTGCTGTACAGGTAACGTCATGTTGACTAAATATCATACCATTTAAAGTCATGTCTATGAAGTCATGTCTGGGCATCCAGACTTTGGTTAGATATGTAACATCCTATATAGGTACATTACATCTATTCTAGATTTGTAAGTAAAAATATGATTATACTATTGTAATTTTCAACACTCTATCCAGAAAGATACTGTGCATGTCTGAAACTGCCTGCACTTGGAAATACAGTGAACCCTTGCCACTTTGCGCTTCGACTTCCGTGGCTTCACTCTATCGCTGTTTTTGCGTAACAGCGCATGCTCTGTCATTACTGCCACTGATTGGCTCATACTGTACA
>NW_022111358.1:8085149-8091529 GCF_000313985.2 Echinops telfairi
CCCCTGGGGGACTGGCGCTGGAATCGCGGGGAAATCAGATTTCCAGGATTGCTGCCTCCTGCCCATGCCACCAAACGAAAGTGTTTATGGGAGCCTTTCTGGAATACAGTCCATTGACATTCGGCCTCCCTGACGTGAAGCTCACATCAACTCCTTTTCTCTTGTCTTCCCCATCCCTGAAATCTTGGTTCCCACCCCACAAACTGAGAGGTAGTAGTAACAATAGCTCATATTTTGGGGGTACAAAAGAGTGCCCAGCGCTGTTCTGAGCATTTCAGGGAGCTCATGTAACTTGGTATAGGGGCCAGGAAGTGGGGGAGCTGCGATTTCACCCTCATTGATTTATGAGCCCTCGTGTTTACCACATGGCTGACGGGATCTCTTTCTCTGAGGTTTCATGACCCTGTTTCTCTTCCTCTAGGCTGATCATGCTATCAAGCATCACCTTATACTGTTATTTAAGTTTTTAATATAATTATGTCTCTTCCCCACCTCCCCACAACCAGGATTACTGTAGGGGACCAAACATTCCTGCTATCCTCATCGTTGCCAAACAAGTGACTATTTTACCTTGTCCATGTAGCTATGAACTCCCTCCTGGCTACGTGGAATTGAGTGAGAGGTCTCTGATTTACAGATTGAGCTCTGGAAATTCTTCTGGGCCTGAGAACTCACTCCCCAATGAAACCGTATTATAAATAGCTCAGACTGCTAACAAGAGGCTGGTGGTTTGAAACTACCAGCTGCTCTGTGGGAGATAGATGAGGCTTTCTATTTCTGTAGGGAGGTACAGTCTGGGAAATCCACAGTGACCATTCTACCCTGCCCTCCTGGGTCACCATGAGCCAGGATTGAATCAATGGCAGTGAATTTTGTTGACAGCAGGCATACCTCTGCAGTCCCATGTCTGTCAGGACAGTCTTCTGTTGGAAAATGGACTGAGAAATCTAGAACCCCCCCCACACACACACACACCAAGACCTGGCTGGGTTCCAGCTCTGTGTCTGAATTTGAGCTGAGTAAACTAGACAGAGGACCCTGCTTCAGTTGCCAACCACACGCCCAGGCTGAGAGAGAGGATCATCTTTACCAGCTACAGTTCTGCCAACAGGAAGTACTACAAACCCTGATACAGGTAGGGCTGGGCTGCAGCAGAATATATAACTTCCATTAGCAGCTCTCTGGATGCAGAAGGCACCGCCTGAGCCTCAAGGCCTTCACTGAAGAACTAAGAGCCCAGGGCTAGACACTTTCTAAGGTAGGTCCGTCTTATGTCTGAGTCATTTGTATGGCTCAGCCAGTAGTAACTAAGCGGGTGGCAGCCAGTTTAGCAAAAGCAGCACTGAATTTCAAAATGAAAAGACAAAGGCAAGAACTTTCTGTGCACTCTGGATCAGCTAGGGGCCATAGTCAAAGGCCAATTAGTAAATGGAGATACGGATGTCCCTGAATCCTGGGGTGAGTAGAAATGAACCTTGAATCCCAGGGCACCAGGGAAAAGGAACGAGGCCTGCAGAGAAGAGAAAATTACAAGCTCATGCAGTGGGAGGGACTCAGGATCCAAGTTTCAATGGCCAAAGCAAGAGAATTGTTGTTTTAATCATGATTTAACACAGGAATCCAACATACAAAATGTATACACCACATATTCAAAGGACATTTTGTAAATCTATTCTATAAGCCCAGATTAGTATAAAATCAGGCAAAGAGTAGAAAATGAGACTTTTGTTTGGAGTTTTAATTGTCATTTGGGTGAAAGTTTACAAAGCAAATTGATTTTCCATTTGCCAGTTCATACACATTTTGTTTCACAACATTGATTGCATTCACTGCAAGGTAATAACACTCTTTCACCGTCCACCCCGTGTATCCTGCCTGTCTCTTCTGTCCCTTGCTGCCTTCTGAGTTTCATCTCTGGGCAGATGCTGCACTTGTGTGATTGATCGTTCTAAAGGGTGCACACTTTCCCTATGGGGCTGATTTGATTATTGTTTGCCTGGGAGTTGAGTCACAGGGGTGAGTTTAGTTTCAGAATGGAAGGGTGTCTAAAGGCCATAAGCTAGGGTGTCCTACCAGTCTCTATCAGACCAGTAAGCCTGGTCTTTATTATGATTTTGAGCTCTGTTTTACATTTCCCTTCCATGCACTCCATGACCTGCTATTGTGACTCCTCTCAGAGTGGTCAGCTGTGGTAGCTGGGCACCATCAAGTTCTTCTGGTCTCAGGGTCGCATTTAATCCATTGTACTGTTTCCTTTTGGTTTTTGCTCACGAGCTTTATTTATTTATTTGTTTCCCAACAGTTTTATTGATATACAATTCACATATCATACAATTCAATAGTTCCATCACATTCCAACATTCCATATGTCTTTGAGTCTCTTCATTTCTCTTTGCTCCAGTCAAGGAGAGAGAAATATTTACATCTTAGATGATGTGTTAGGCAGGGTTCTTTAGAGAAACAAAACCAGGACATTTCTGATTTTATATATATATAAATGTGTATACATTTTGTATATATATATATATATAGGTTTGTACAATGAGAAGGAATATAACGGGCTAATCAGTCCACAGAGCAGTACAAAGGGCTCAGTTCAGCCCACTTTTGTGAGTTAATATACTGAAGGTCCTTCAACTCATGGGGGCTTCAGGTCCAAGATCAAGGAAGCAGACCGCTAACTGAGTCTGTCTTCAGGCAAGACAGGCAGAGTCAGCCTGCAGGCAGAAGACATCAGGGTGAGTCAGCAACAGGCAATAGTGTGGGAGGAAGCTAGTGAAACAGGTCCTGATGGGGTCTTAAGTTCCAGTGATGTACCCATAGCACACAATCATTCCAGCAGTATGGCCAAGCAGGTCTTGAAGGAGCCTCAAACTCTCAAGATGCACAGCAGAGCTACGTGATCCATGGGTTGGCTTGGCCCACAGGCAGTGCAGCACATGGTTGAGGCAAAGAACTAGCTCATGCTGGTCTGATCACCAGGGAGAAAGAGAAACAGGATACCAGCCTCAGAAAACATTTATCTTGGTCACCGTCCAATCCAGCTTCCACCTGATTAAAGTCCGACCACATGTTCCTATGGAGGCCTGGTTGGCACAATAAACCGAACTATCACAGATAACTACGCTCAAGCTTTCAGACCTCAGTCACTACTCACCAAAGCATCATGCAGAACGTTGTCTTTGTGGACTATGTTATACCAATTGACCTTGATGTTCCCCAAGACTCCAAGACTGTAATCCTAAGCCCCCAGGTCCAGCAGCTCTTTCCTTATGAGGCTTTTTGGATGAGCCCCAATTAGTCCATTGGGGCTTAATTGCCTTAAATTAGCCTCAGGAGTCCAACTTACTTTGGCATGTTGTTTCAGTCACACAGTGTTCAGGAAACCTGCGTTTGCATTGCTAAGCAAGAGTTTACTACTTGTACAATTTTACATTCCGCCTTTTAAGAAAGCAAGTGCAGAGCTACAACCTTATGAATCAGTGACCCCTGTATAAGGAGTTCAAATACGCAGGCTTGACCGAGAAAAGGCAACATGGAGAACTGCAGTCAAACAAGGGAAAGTGGAGTGGAGTGGATTCGCTCATCATTCATTTGCTTTGGGATACCTGTTTAAATCTAATCACATCTGGATACGTGTGTCTTGGTTGCAGGTGAAAGCCTAGGAATTAATGAGGTACACTGCTGTCGTGAGATGCCTGTGGTGCTGTCCTGGAAAAGATACACCCGTTGTCTGCTAATAATGCGTAAAGCCAAATCTGATCCTGAGGAAGCCTGATACAAACCCAAAGTCAGGGTCAGTCTACAAAACAGCTGAGTGGTACTCTTCAAACATCAAGGGCATAAAAAGACAAAGACAGACAGAAGCACTGGCCCAGGTCAAAGGAGACCAGTAAGACATCCCCAGGGGTGATCCTGGACTGGATCTTGGACATGAAAACATAAAATTGGCATGGAGGACATTATTGGAACAGCTGGCGAAATCCATGCTCAAAGTGACCCTGTAGGACAGGGTAGAACTGCCTCTTGTGGATTTCTGAGACTGTAACTCTTGACGGGAGTACAAAAATCTCATCTTTCTCCCTAGGAATGGCTGGTGGTTTTGAACTGCTAACCTTTTGGTTAGAAGCCCCATATGTAACCCACTATGCCAGCAGGGCTCATATTATATTAGGTAGTCACAGTAGATCCATGTTCATATTTCTGACTTTGGTCTATGATACTGTAAGAAAAAGCCTTTGTTCTTAGGAGCTACCCGGTAAAGCATTGAAGAGTCCAGGGGCACGGTGTCTTAAAGTGTCCCCCCAGTAACGATCATAATAAAGCTGGTTCAGATGGTTGCCGTTGTTAGGCGCCATCCAGTCAGTTCCGACTTGTAGCGACTGTGTGCACCATAGAATGCAGCACCCTCCAATTGTTGTGATGTTTGAGCCCACTTTTGCAACCACTGTGTCCATCCACCTTGCCCATAGATTTGAATGGACAAGGATGTCAATTGAGCAGATGGAGCACAATATTAACAGCTGGTTCCTGTAGGTAAAGGATATCAGGGAGGTTTTTAATTTGCATGATTCTGCCAACTTTTCCATCAGTTTAACATTGTTTCTAAAGATAACTTTTTATAAATCACTTTATTAGGGGCTCATACAACTATTATCACAATCCATACATACATCAATTGTGTAAAGCACATTTGTACATTTATTGCCCTCATCATTCTCAAAACATCTGCTCTCCACCCAAGTCCCTGGCCTCAGCTCCTCATTTTTCCCCTCCCTCCTCTCTCTTCCCTCCCTTATGACCCCTTGATAATTTATAAATTATTATTTTGTCATATCTTGCCCTGTCCGACATCTCCCTTCACCCGCTTTTCTGTTGTCCGGCCCCAGGGAGGAGCTCACATGTAGATCCTTATAATCAGTTCCCCCTTTCCAACCCACCCTCCCTCTACCCTCCCAATATCGCCACTCACACCACTGGTCCTGAAGGGATCATCCGCCCTGGATTCCCTGTGTTTCCAGTTCCTATCTGTACCAGTGTCCATCCTCTGGTCTAGCCAGACTTCCAAGGTAGAGTTTGGATCATGATAGTGGGGGTGGGGGTGTGGGGGTGAGGGGGAAGCATTTAGGAACTAGAGGAAAGTTGTGTTTTCATCGTTGCTACATCGCACCCTGACTGGCTCGTCTCCTCCCCGAGACCCTCTAAAGAAAAATTTAAAAGCATCTACAACTGTTCTATATATATTTGTTTTTAAGATATCCATTTACACTCAGAGATGAGCGTTGGACCTGTCACACCTAGCACACTCTCTGAGAAGCTTGCAGCAGGAAATCCGTCGGCTCTGGTCGGCCCAGATGTGCTAAAGGATCATAAACAACACTGAACAGACAATCTTAAAAAGGCCAATCATGTAATGTTTGTCTCATTGTCGAATACAACCATACGCCCCTGGGAGGGTAGAGACAGCTTTTGAACGTACTGTTCTCTGCCTGACATCCCCTTCCCTGTTGTCTCAGGCCCCATTCCCTTGCTCAGCGACCTGCTCATCCCTCAGCTCTCCCGCCCAACACCCATTCATCAGAGAAGCCTGACCAGATCTCCCAAGTCAGAGCTGGCTGCCCCTCCCATCTGCTTCTTGCTGTTAGGCACCATGGAGTCCATTTACACTCCTAGCGACCTCATTAGACAGAGCAGGACTGCCTCATACCCTTTCCTAGGCTGCCATCTTTTTAAGAACAGACCACCAACACAAGAGGCCGTTCTCCTGCGAAGCCAATGGCAGGGTGGGGAGGGGGTGCTGTTTGAACCACCAACCATTTGATGAGCGGCCAAACATTTAAGCATTGCACCAGCACCCCGGTAGGGCCGCCCCTTGCAGGACGGAACACACTTGGGCCTGATTACATTCCCTTCTCTCTCAGTAGGTCGAGAGAGGTCGCTGTGTCCAATTGCTCTGATGCCTGGTAGCACCGTGCCTAGCATGTGAAGTTCTTAATGAACATTTACTTGATAAATGAGTGTGTAATGATCCGTGACTACATGGACAATGTAGGAGGGTGCAAAGTCTTCCTCTTGGTAGAGACCTTGAGTGAAATTCAGTCTGTGTATGACATTTGTCTCCTTCACACCTCTTGCCTCTGGAAGCAGGCCTCAAACCTGCATGGATTTCTCCTCTGGGGCCAAACCTATTCACTACTCTGGTCACACTGCACGCAGGTTGTCGGCTGCAGTATATACCCCTTCCGTAGTGACCAGCTGCTGCAGAGAGCTTATCTGGGAAAATAAAATATTTACTTACCCTCTGCTATCCCAGAATGCTCCTAGGTTTCCCCGCCCTACCTGTCTCTCTCAGTGCACAAACTCATTTAACATTCATCTAG
>NW_022111358.1:8093045-8098054 GCF_000313985.2 Echinops telfairi
ACTTTCCTCTTGTCCCACCATCATGCTCAGCCTTCATTTGGGTTTCAGCAATTCCTCTGTTACATTGCCCTTGATCAAGCCCTACCAGGCCTCTTACACCCTCCTCGCCACTGATTTTGGATCACTTGTTGTTCTCTTGTCCCTGAGTTTGTTAACACTACTTCCTTTCCCCCATCTCCCCCTCTCCCGTGTCCCTCGAAACCATCAGTCCCATTGTTTTGTCCTCCAGATTGTTTATCCCACCTCTCTTATCTAGATAGACCTGCAGAGATAATAATAGGCACAAAAACAAGGCAGAGCAAAACAAAGCAACAAAACAAAACAACAACAACAAAAAAATCAATGACCAAAAAAAAAGAAAAGAAAAGCCTGTAAATAGTTCAGGGTCTGTTTGTTGACCTTTAGGAGTGTTTTCCGGTTGAGTTTGATGGGGTGCCACGGGCTGGCCCCAAAGTCTCTTTTTGGCACTCCATCTGGACTTCCTTGCTTTGCCCCCTTTGCTGTTCTGTTGCACTCCCTTAGTGTTTTGCTTCAGTGTAATGGGGTCAGATTGGGCGCAATTCCCACACCGTGTCTCCAGTGTTGTCCCCCGTAGGGCTCTGGGTCAGTGAGGGATGTCGTGTCTCATAGTGAGGCCAGTCATATGATCCTATCTGTGCATTGGCTGCTCTGAGCAGGGATCTTGTCCTCAAGGCTTAGTCTGCCTTTTCAAAAGTAAAAATAGGCCCAACAATTTCCCATTCTCTTCCCTTCCTCCCTTGTTTTCCATTCCTTCTTCTTTCTACCCATTCCTACGTCCCGAGCCTCCGCCCTGGGGAAATGCCACCCGCTTGACCTTGGATGGTTGATGGCTGTTCTAAGAAGTGCCCCCTGCTCCTTGCTCACCTTTTAGGCCTATCTGTTGTGGGGCTGAAAGTTGAATCAATGGATGAGCTCAGTTCCAGGCTTGAAGGGTATCTAAAGGTCGTTGATACAGGGGTCCCACCAGTCTCTATCGGATCAACACGCTGGTCCTCTGTGCGGCTTTGAGTTCGTGTCCACAGTGTCTTCCCTCTCTGTAGCTCCATCTAGGGCCTTTTGTGATATTAGGACACGCCCCTGTCATGAGCCACCCTCATAACTCAGCAAGTGACTTCAAAAGTTCATCTTCTCATCCGTAACTATTCATGAGCAGGGACCATCCAGCCAAAGGCTGAAGACCTGACTCTGGAATTTAGACATTATTTCCCCCCTGTGGTCAGGGTGGCCCAGCCCTCCTTACCTGTGACTCACTGTGACTGTGTTGACTTGGGACAGGAGGGGTCTTCCTCTGGCTGACAGGGCTCCTGTAAACAATCAAATTAAGCCCCGAGGAAGGCAGGGGATGTCAGCTGAGGAGGGGGAGCAGCCGGAGAAGGGGGAACCACCGTGGGGTCTGAGGCAGCAGATAGACAGTGACATAAGACACTGGTTGTCAGTTTTTAGGGGGTTTCATCTTCTTTTGATGAAAACATATAGGTTTTCCCTGGACAGATACATTAAGCACATGCACCAGTCAGTTTCCTCATGGGACCCTCTGAAGGAATCCATCTATGGACCCCAAGTGAGGAAGCCGAGCTCGAGGAAGAATCCCCCAGAGTAAACGGAGAGGAATGTAAGTGTGCCGTCATGTCAGGATCCAGTGAGTCATCAGACTGGGCCTGTCTCTGAAGCACACTGTTCCCACACGCCACCCCCACCCCACGTGGGCAGAGGAGCCACAGCTTGAAGGCCACAGGCGAGACAGAGGCAGGAAGTGGAGGGGACACAGCCTGAAACTGCCCCCAGGACGACTCCTGCCTGTGATAACCCGGTTTCTGACTCTCACTGCTTCCCTGGAATGTGGTGTTCGATTACCCAGTGGGCAGGATGAGCGTGCTTAGTTACTAATCTGTAGTGAACAGTTTCACCCTGTCAGAGATGGCCAATTTGAAAGGAGACTTTGATTCTGTCGGAAGGGGCTGGGGGGTTGGGAGAGAGATGGATGTCAGCCAGATCTAGAAGCAGGGTCTTTGCTGTAAAATGCAGGGGAGGGGGTGGAGGGGACCAGGACAGGACCAGGGCCACACCCTACTCATCCTGATGTCGGCAACCTTCCTAGTTGTACTTAGAGCCCAAAGGGTGTTTCCTCAATTGAGTGGAGGATTAGAAAGTTAATGAGTTAGTGAAAAGTCTTTGCGTTTTAAGCCAGTATTTGTTCATTTTTCATTCTAAAGCCATGTGGCCCATTCCCAAGCCCCGATCTCGCCATCTGAGCTGTTGGGAGTCTTGACTGAGCTGTCGGTCTTTCCGGAAGCACACAGTCTCAGCTTTCTCCTTTGGAGCCACTGGTGGGTTGAAATCCCTGACCTGCCATTAGCAGCCCACCGCTTACCCCACGGTGACATCAGGGCTACTTCATGCGATTCCTTTTCTTTTCCCTGGGGGACCCTGACTCCTAGGAAGAGTTGTGAACCTTGACTCAGGTCATGGTGAGCTTGTGGGAGCTGAGGCTTCATTAGTGATTAACCTGGCAAATGGGACCAGATTTTCTGACCATGATGGAACCTTTCCTGAAGGGTGGGTGGTTTCCTCCATCCACCCTGGACGTCCAGTGGAGAGAGGACTTTTTGTGAGACAGTGCGTCGGGGTGAGGGAAAGCGAGAGGATCAGTGATCGAGGTGTCCGCATGCCCTGCAGACATCTCTGCATTATGCCTGAGAAATGGACAAGTGTGTCTGTATACACTTGTGTGTGGTTTTATATGCTTGAGGGAGGGAGGCAGAGTTTTGGACTCCCACAAAGAGTTGCAGTCTCAGAAGCCCACAGGGCACCTCTACCCTGTCCCACAAGGTCGCTAAGAGTCAGCATGGACTCAGTGGCCATGAGTTTGGTTGGTTTGCTTATATACATGAAGAAAAGTATAGAAAAGAGTATGTCAAGTTCAGTGGGGTTGATATCCATTAACAGGGATTCAGAGAGAGGGAAAAAGAAAGGCAAAAGGGAAAACAAGATGTATGTGCACATCTGGGCAAAGAGTATGCGCGCGCAGCGCGCGCGCGCGTGTGTGTGTGTGTGTGTGTGTGTGTGTGTGTGATGTTTGGAGGTGGGCAGGTAGAGTTAGAATTCTAATAATTTGGGGGAATGTCTGTAGCATATTGTTAATTGAAAAGACCAAATTTTGGAATGTGATTTCAGTATATGATTTTGCAATTTACCAAATTGCAGTGTACGATTCCGTTTCTATTTAAAAGGTTTCTTTTCTTTTTAAAACAAATACCTAAATATGTTTGTAAGGAGTGTGTTAGTCTGGGTAGACTAGAGAAACAAATTCATAAGCACGCATATGTGTATAGCAAAGAACTTTATACACAAGAGCAATTGAATATTGAGAAAACATCCCAGCCTAATCCAGATCAAGTGCATAAGTCCAATATTAGCTCATATGTATGATACCAATCTATAAAGTTCTCTTCAGACTCACAAAACACATGCAATGACACTGAATGCAGGAGGATCACAGGCTAGTGGGTGGGAGTCTTGTGAATTCAGTGGTGGTGTAAGCATCTCAGCGCCGGCAGAGGTCTCCACATGGCTCCTCCAGTTCCCAGGGCAAGGGGTCTGTCAGCGTAGTGCCATGTGTCTTGTCAAGAGAGTGTCTCTCAGGGAGTGAAGAGAGAGAGAGAGAGAGAGTCTTCTGCCTCCAAGGAGGAAATACAGGAGTTCCCAGAATCCTCAGGGGAAGGCCATGCTCACACAGAGGCCTCATTGACTATGACCCAATTGACAGACTAGACTCCACCCCTTCACTCTTAATCCACTCAAGTTCCAAATTGACACCAGATTATATAACTACCAGAGGAGCCCTGGTGGTGCCGTGGGTTATGAGTTAGGTGCTAACCACAAAGTCAGCAGAACGAAGCCAGCAGCCACCCCAAGGGAGAAAGATGAGGCTTCTGTTCCTACAAAGACATACAGCCTGAGAAACCCCCAGGACTCGGAGTTCTACCCCGTGCAGTAGGGTCACTGTGAGGTGGAATTGACTTGATGGCAGTGAGTTGGGTTTATATAGGTTTACATATGTCTGTTTCTATGAGAGTCAAAAAGATAAGTGTGGAAAAATACACACCAAGGTGTTCACAACATTGGTTACCTAGGTGGGGTGGGGGAAGGGGAATATAAGTAGGTGTTTTATTTAAATAGCTTAGTCATGTTATGTGACTACATATATTACTTTTGTAGTTTGGAAAACACAAACTAAATGGGAAAAATATTTCAAAATGCAAAAAACACCTAACAGAAACACACCCACATCACCTTCATTCACTCTTGGTCCTAAACCTTTTGCCCTAAATCATTCCACACCTTGTATTCCAACCAACTCCTGACCCTCCCATCTTCAGATCTTGTTACTCATTATCCCTGTTTATGAGCTTGGTTTGTCCTTGGGCTGGGCCACTCAACAGATAGCACCAGATGAAAATGAATTGTGATCAAGGATGGGAGCCAAGATCATGGCCAGGTAAGGAGGAACCTTCTAACTTTCCTTCAGGAGACCGCCTTTTTAGAGCTTCCCCCCAGGGAATCCTAGCTCTCTTTTTGCTGATCCCTGGAAAATCTGCTTTCTTCATGTCCAAGGTCTATGTCTGACAGGGTGGAGCTCTTAACAATGCCATAGTCACGTTCCCCTCGGATTCCCAGCCTGCCCATGTCTCTGGCTTTTCCATGCTGAGTATGATTGGGTTCACAACAGCCTCTCTCCTTCATCGCCAGGAAACAATGGCAGTACGCTGTTAACCAAATGTAATGTACCTGCACCAAAAGTCTAGGACAGGGCTTGGGGATCAGCTTTTTAAAAAAAATCATTTTATTAGGGGCTCATACAACTCTTATCACAATCCATACATACATCAATTGTATAAAGTGCATTTGTACATTCATTGCCCTCATCATTCTCAAAACATTTGCTCTCCACCTAAGCCCCTGGCATCAGGTCCTCATTTTCCCCCTCC
>NW_022111358.1:8098269-8101080 GCF_000313985.2 Echinops telfairi
GAAAGTTGTATTTCTCATCATTGTTACATCGCACCCTGGATTCCCTGTGTTTCCAGTTGCTATCTGTACCAGTGTACATCCTCTGGTCTAGCCAGACTTGCAAGGTAGAATTTGGATCATGATATTTGGGGGGTGGGGAGGAAGCATTTAGGAACTAGAGGAACGTTGTATTTAGGCACCCCCAGGTGGATAGTAGCAAAAGACACTTGTTCTTAATTTACTTTAGTTTAGTTTCAGGGCATCTCCCTTTGATAAAAACACGCAGACTTTCCGTGGACAAATGCATTAAGCACATGCACCAGTCAGTTTCCTCATGGGACCCTCTGAAGGAATCAATCTATGGACCCCAAGTGAGGAAGCCGAGCTCGAGGAAGAACCCCCCAGAGTAAACGGAGAGGAATGTAAGTGTGCCGTCATGTCAGGATCCAGTGAGTCATCAGACTGGATCTGTCCCTGGAGCACACTGTTCCCTCACGCCACCCCCACCCCACGTGGGCAGAGGAGCCACAGCTTGAAGGCCACAGGCGAGACAGAGGCAGGAAGTGGAGGGGACACAGCCTGAAACTGCCCCCAGGACGACTCCTGCCTGTGATAACACGGTTTCTGACTCTCACTGCTTCCCTGGAATGCGGCGTTCGATTACCCAGTGGGCAGGATGAGCGTGGGCTTACTTTTTACTTATTAATCTATAGTGGATAAATTCCAACGGCTTTCACCCCTGGGTTCTGCATCCCAGCCAGGGACTGCCAATATGAAAAGAGGCTTTGATTCGATAGGAGTCTGTGGGGTGGGGAGAGAGACAGATACCAGCCAGACTTAGAAGTAGAATCTTTAAGATGGTGGAAAACATATGAAATTGTTCACTACTGATCAGTAAGTAAGCACAGGTAAGCCCACGCTATTGAGTAATCTGACACGAGATAGCCCTAGATTCCCTAAATTCAAAAAGTTCACTGCCATCAAGTCTGTGCTGACTCATAGCAACTCCCTAGGACAGGATAGAACTGCCCCTCTGGGTTTCTGAGACTGTTCTGAGGAGCCGCTGCTGGTTTTGAACTGCTGACCTTGCACATCAAAGCCCAGCGCATCACCATTGCCCAGCGCATCCACCACCAGGGCTCCCTAGGACATGTCCTTTTTAAAGGTAAAATTGAATTTTAATTTTCAAAAAGTCACAGCAAATGTAGCAATCGTGAATTAACACACTCGGGATTGCAGGGCTAGACGATCTCTTAAGAGGCTCAGCTTTGTAGCATGCTCATACTCGTAATTAGAGATGTTGGCCATCTTTCTGTGTGTTATTTTTAACAGGTTTATTGGCACTTCATCTCATACAATTCAACAGTTCAATCATATCAAGAAGAGTTGCACAATCATTACCACAATCAACTTTAGAACATTTTCTTCTTCTTTGCACTTATTGTTATTAGTCTAATCATAATTATTCTTTTTAATGGTGGCAAAATATACACAACGAAACATTCTCCAATTCAATAACTCCTACATGTATCTAGGATTCCGTGCCATGGGTTATACTCTTTGTGTTGTACACCATTATGAATATCCTTTTCTAGATTATTCTGCCACCCTTAACAGAAGCTCAGTGCCCTTAAACGAAACTCTTCCTCCTTCATCCATAATGACCATTGATCAACTTTGGTTTCTTTCTTTTTTCTTGTAGTTTTCTTATATAAAAGTCACTTTAAAAAAGAGTTGTATGTACATGATCACACTCCCACATTCATTGTTTGCTCCTCAGTTCCCCTCACCCACCCCATGACCCCTCCCTGATAAACTACGGCATCAGTTAGTATCTCAGTGCAGATCCACTTCTTCTGGCCTTCATGAACTGGGAAACAATAAAAAAAAAAGAACAGAAAGGAGAAAAAATATAAAGATAAAAACAAAAATAAAGAGTAAGAAAGAAAAGACCTGGCACTCTGTAGCTTATTCCCCTCGAATGGGGTTATGCAGTCATCATTGCTATCACCCCCAAATTCTGTACCCTCAGGGGGCCATTACTCCATTACAATTCCTGAAGGGTCTATCTATCTTGGATTTCATGCATCGAATGATCTTAATGATACACATGAACATATGCGGGTCTAACAGGATTAATGAGGTAAAACCAAGACCATAATAATAGGGGGAGGAAATATGAAAGACTAGAGGAGTGGTATGTGTTTCAATAGTGCTGTACTTCACCCTGTATCTATCACCCCTTCAGTGTATGGCCCTTCTGTGAGGACTGTCCCCTTATCTTACAGGTCGTTTTTGGGTCTCCACTTAGTCTATGCTCCGTCACGTTAATGTGGTTGCTTGTTTTTGAACTTCTATTCTCATATCTATTCCCACCGGGTAGGGTGGAGGAAGGTGGGGATAAAGGGGAGCAGATACCAAAGAGTGCAAGAAAAAAGAAAATGTTTTGAAAATGATGGTGGCAACAATTGTACAATCATGCTTGATCTAATTGAATTATGCATTGTTGTAATATCTATAGAGCTCCCAATAAAATGGGAAAAAATTTATACAATGCAATAATACTCAGTAAAAAGGATTAAAAGAGCTCCCCCCCCCAAAAAAAAAAGCAGACTGAGGTAGTGGACTTTGTGGATTGGTGTTGGACATAGGGGTTAATGGGTTAATGTTGGACTACGGATAAACGGCTCAGTGAGCTTTGCTTTTCGAGTTCTCGGGTCTCTTGCTTTCTGATGATTGGACCAGGGTGCAGCTGCCTTAGCCAGTTCCCTGCTTCAGCTGGCAAGGCTCACTTCCTGCAAGACATCCCTGAGGAGAAGCCACATGGACCTA
>NW_022111358.1:8102617-8108979 GCF_000313985.2 Echinops telfairi
CCTCCAGATTGTTCATCCAGCCTGTCCTATCCAGACAGACCTGCGGAGACAACAACATGCACAAAAACAAGACAGAGCAAAACCAAGCAACAATGTACAACAAAACAGCAACACAACCACAAATACTAAGTGGATGCCTGCCCCTCCCCTGAGAAGAAGTTATTTCAAAGGATGGTACTGAATCCGCAGCTCCGGGAGAAGGATATATCTCATCAGAGCACACAGGAGCAGATGACAGGGGAGGAGAAGGAGAGACGGGATGTATTCTTGATGTGAAATTAACCTTTCTATAAAACTCTCTCTTATACTTGAGTTTCTGTGGATTTGTTTCTCTAAAGTACCCAGACTAACACAAAGACCATCTGAGGCAGACTAGCAAAAGAAACTCCATTGTTGGTAAGCTGCTAAGTCACTGGCCCATTCCTCCCCCGATCTCAGAAAGCTGACTGCTAGTCGACCTGCCCATTCTCCCTCCCCTGATGGGAAAGTCTCTGGTGGTGATGAATTTTAGAATGTGCTCCATGTTCCCAGGTTCTGGACCTGCAATTCGTTTAGACTATTCTTCAATAGATTGTTTGTTCTGATTCAATATCGTTCCCTCGGATGTTGTCATCTGAATGGTGTAGTTAATCTTGTATGGTAACCAGGATGTTTTAGTCAATTTTGGTATTGTTTCATTTATGATAAGGAACGTATCTGGTAATGCAGGCCTGCTCTTCTTGATGTTACCAGAGTGTTATGATCAATGCTGTACCCTGTAACGCTTCCTACCCTAAAGAATAGTAACACTAATTTTGCTTTCTGCTTCTGCCCATGCTTGCTTCAATCTTAGACAAAGGATAACTGAATTTTCCTCCTTTAAAAAATGGACTGAAATGTGGACTCAGGACTGCAATCAAAGAATTACTTTTAGATTGTAGCAGTCCAGTTATAACTGAATAAAGACTCTTCTAAATTATCAAGACATTATAGTGCCTGTCATTTATTCAAATCTGCAACACATCAACAATATTTTAAAAGCCGGAGAAAACATTTCTGTCATGGAACAAGCAAGAAATATTTAAGCCGAGCGCAAATTCATGTTGGGTCAAGAGGGAAGGCAACTGACCAAGTATCATATGATCCCGTGGTTCCATCCATCCACCATGGATGGTTCCGTCCATCAAGTTTGCAATAATCTCTGCTGGTAGTGGCCAGAGGGGATCTGCCGGAGGTGTCATCTGAGTAGATATTCTGCAGATGGATTGGGGACTTTAGGACAGGTCTTATTGGATTTCTTTTAAATAATACTTTATTGTGTTTTTCATGAAGGTTTACAGACTTTAGATTCTCGCGTAACACTTTCTGTACAAACAATTGTTCCATGGTCTTGGTAACATGCCTTACCATTTGTGAGCTCACCTCCTGATCTCTCCTTGACTGTTTGACTTCCTTGACTCTGTTTCCTGGGCTCCTGCGTCCTTATACTAGATCTAAAGCAATTGTTGACCATTGGGTGTCATGGAGATTTGTTTCATGGAGGATGGAGCTGGTGGGTGGCAGTCTTTATTCTGTGAGCCCCTCTGCTGTGCAGTCAAAAGCTGCGCTCAGGGACACCCTAAAGGGTTTTACTTTGCTTTTCATTCAAGACTTTGTGAAGAGTATCGAAAGACCCCTTTAGAAGAATTGCACCCACACTGTGGGTCAATTACACTCGAGATTCCCCATCAGTGACTACATGCGGGTCACAACTGGGCAGAACATACACGGCTGAGGGGCTACAGGACCGATGGGCTCTGGTGTCCAGGCGTGGAAGGTGATGGAGTGTGTGGGGTTAGAACGGAAGTTTCTGGGGCTGGTTCTACCAATTCTCCACTCTCTATGACCCCGGGCCAGTCACTTCAGAGGCGTCTGCTTCCGTTTCCTCCTCTGGAAAGGGAATAAAACTGGCCCTCAGCTTCGTAAGGTTGCTATGACAATGAAACGAGGCATGAAGTGAGCCTTGGGATGCAGTTGGGGCTGGCGAAATGGAAGCTGACAGCAGGATGGTCACTCCCGTTATCACACACCAGTCTCCTCCCCAGGGTTTTGATGCCGCTGAGCACGGGCAGGAGCAGAAGGCATCTTCTTGCTAAATTCTTCTCTTGACCCTTGGTTCCCTGGTATCGTCTTATCTGTTGGTTTGGTTCAGACTGGTCACTGCCTTGGAGCGGAGCCAACAGACTGATTGCAGAGAGTCCATGGCCTCTCCATCTATTCAGCTTCTCAAAGTTCACTCCTGAGGGTACAGGGGTGCAGTGCCCTGCTGACTCCCTTTTCATGCTCCGGCACCTGTGTTCCTACTGGCTGTTGTGCAATCAGGCACATACTTGACTTTCAGGAGATAATGCTTTTTCCAAGGGAAAAGCTGCGACTCGCTGCCCCTTTGCCGCTGAACCCCAGCTCTCCTGTAGCTGCTTGGTCAAGGTTTGATGGGTCGGCGAATCCCACCTGGGATGCTTTTGAGAACTACAGCCCCCAGGCCCCAAGCCCAGTCCTTTTGAACTGAAATAGTGGTGGCGAGGCACCACTACACTATAACCACCTGGCATTAGGCCTGGAAGAACCAGCCCTGAGATCGGTGCTGCCTCATACGTCAACTGGTGGCCGTCAGGATGTCAAAGTGGCCACACTGCCTTCCTTCGGGGAGGAGCAGAAGGACACGTGGGGTGTTGCGTGATCCACCTTGTTTCTCTCAGGAACCCAGCGCACGTGTATTTTAGGCTCTGCACCTCGTCAGTCGGCGTTCTGAGTGCCCTCAAAGGCCACTGGTGCCACCACTGACTTCTTGAGGAAAGCCCCCCACCCCCCACCCCACCCCGACCCACCATGCAGAGTGCGTTCACCTCTGTGAGGACTCAAAGCCCGAGAGGAAGGGTGGGGCCTCCAGAGGTCCCACATCTGCTTCAACGTGAAATTCATAGCCTGGCCACAAGAAGAGTGAGTGGGTCAGCTCAGCCTTTGGGAAGAAGAGGAGGAAGAAAAAGGAGCCCCCCCCCCTTTATTACATGGAGAAAATCGGGAAGCCAATGGGTTGAGGACTATCCCTGTGGGAACTTAGAGTAGCCAAGAGAGGCTTCATGTTAGTGGGTCCTTGCTGTGTTCTTGATATCAGGGTACTCGGAACTGGGCGTCTTGGCTCCATCCACATCAGAGGCCTGAAAAGTGATGGGCAGACAGCTTCTTCACCCTTAATATCAGCTCCTCATTTCCCACCTTCCCTCCCTGCTCCCCCCTCCCTCATGAGCCTTTCCTAATTCATAAATTATTATTTTCATATCTTACATGGTCTGTTGTCTCTCTTCATCCACTTTTCTGTTGTCCACCCCCCAGGGGGGAGGTTATATGTAGATCCTTGTCATCGGTTCCCCCAGAATCTACATCTTAACAAGACACCCAGATGAGTCTTTGAGGACTCAGCTCACTTGCCTAAAAGGCAGCAATTCTGTCAATGAACCAGGACAAGAACATTTGTGACATCAGGGAACGTGGTACAGACTCTGAGCATGCCAAGTGCCACGGTGCTCAGGGGGAGGAGGGCTGAATAAGGTTGTGTGGAATGCTCATGCATGGGGAAGACACTCAAGGTGAAGGCTGAAGGAATGGATGGGATTTGGCTGGTGAAGAGTCATGGGCATGTGGGTCGAGGTAGTACTGAAGCAGTGGTGTGGAGGCTGGTGTGTTAGTCTGAGATGAGTAGAGAAACAAATTCATAGACATTCATGTGTATAAGAGCTTTATATAAAGAATAAGTGTAAATTAAGAAAACATCCAGTCCAGTCCAGATCAAGTCCATAAGTCTGATATTAGCCCATATGTCCAATACCAATCTATAAAGTCCTCTTCAGACTCATGAAACACATGCAATGATGCCGAATGCAGGAAAATCACAAGCCAGTGGGTGGGAAGTCTTGTGGATCCAGTGGTGGTGTAAGCATCTCAGTGCTGGCAGGGGTCTCCACATGGCTTCTCCAGCTCTGAGGCTCTGGCTGCCATCAGCCTGTCTCCATGTGTCTTGTCAACTGCAGTGTCCAAGGAGGAAATACCAGATTTCCCAGAATCCTCAGGAGAAGGCCAGGCCGACACAGAGGTCTCATTGGCTATGACCTGACTGACAGACTAGACTCCACCCCTTCACTCTTAATTCTCTCAAATTGACAAATGATTATAGCTGGGAAACACCAGGACATGTGAAGGCAGAGAAATGTTCCCAGTTTCTCTGGAAACGATGTAGGCCCAAGGAAGTACAGATGGAAAATTAAGAGATGTTAAGGCAAGATGTTTATTAATGCAAAATACAGAGCGTGAACATATAATCTAAACTAAGGGGCTATGTTCCATCGTCAGTAAGGTTGAGTGATAAGTCCATTTCCATTAAGAACCAGGGCACACACTTTACCAGTGTCCATTGGTATTGTCCAGACAAGAGTTCTCTTTCAACCACTGCTTCCTCCCCGTGGTTATTAAATAGCAAATTCCCTTCTCTTCTCTTCCCGTGAGGGGTTAGTAGATACTATGACCTGGTTTCTTCTATCACATCTCTAATACCCTTTGGATGGCTAGTGTGGATCAATATGTGCATGAAGCCATGTGAACCTCGGGTGCATAGTGTAGGCAGTGGGTAGGGTGAGGTCTTCCCTTACCCACTATGGAAACTCACTTCTCTGCCCACCCCCTGTGCTGTTTCTCTCTCTGACCCGTCCAGGCTGCAGTGGGCAGGCAGATGCTCCTGGGTCTTGGATGCACCGGGCTCTGATGATTGGCAGCGGGAATGAGTTAGCCTGGAGGCGGTGAGACTGTTGCTCTACAACCACAGAAGAGCCATTCTTGTAGAGCGAGGCTGGAAGCCACAAAGCAGAGATCCTCTCGGAGGAGCTTTTGAACAACTGAAGGGGTTCCGAGTGGCCCGGTTGTTGAAATGACTGCACTTGTCAAAAAAAGTGGGCATGTTGGAGAGCGGATAGAACGGCAGGGTGTCTGAGGAGCATCTGCTGCATCAGGAGTCTGGGTGCTAAAGCCTGATCTCTGGGTCTCTTGCTTTTAGCTGCCTACAAAGCAAAATAAAGGAATGACTTTTTCCTGTGTGCACATGCCTGCGCGCGCGCATGTGTGTGTGTGTGTGTGTGTGTAAGATGCTTGTCGGTAGCTTTTTAATTTCTGCTATGCCTTCTTTCTTGCTTTGAGCTCTCCCTGTCTTCTGATGGTTTGCCTCCTTCTCTCCAGGCCGAGGGTGGAGACTTCTGGACTGGAATAAACTGAGGGCCGGGGGAGGTGGGAATTGGAGAGGGGCTGGCTTGAAAGCAAACAGCTTGCACCAGTCTAGGGAGCAGGAAGGGGTCTCTGGGTGGCACTAACAGTTCAGCTGAAGAGTTAGTGGTTCAAACACATCTACGGGCAGCTCAGAAGACAGGACCCTTCTAAAGGTTAAAAATAAAAACAAACAACCCCAAAAAACCGAGAGCAAATGTTTTGAGAACGATGAGGGCAATGAATGTACAAATGTGCTTGACACAATGGATGCATGTATGGGTTGGGATAAGAGCTGTATGAGCCCCAATAAAATGATTTAAAAAAAAGAAGTCTGCCCTTGGCTTCTGGTCCTTCTGCTCCCCTGTCCCCACCCCTCCCCACGGTCCCGTCTTCGTCCCACGCGTCTAGATCGTTATGGCTACTGGACATGCCTTGGAAACACTGGTGTGAAGAGAAACATTGAGTTTCTATGGGAGAAGGATGATTTCTTACTGACGTAAGCACCCTGCCTTGATTCAAAGCACTACGAGACAAAAATGACAGGGGACCTTTGAGTTCCTTTGAGCATCGGACTCCTGACATTGGTCATGTTGGTAGAACTTAGCATGATAGCATGTCTATCCTAAATGACTGCCAATGTCTACTCCGGTCCCCACGGTGGGATAAAAGGAAACAGAGTAGTACTACAGAAAGGCAGTAAGAGAAGCGGGAAGAATCACTGGACTGACATGCCTTGGACATGTGGATCTAGAAATGCCTGAGCAGCTGACCAGGAGGTTCTAAACAGGGTGCAGGGTTGTGAGCTAAGGAAACAGCCCATGGAAAGAGAGCCTTTGGCTGGTTAGAGAAACGGGAAGACAGCCAGGGCAGGTGGGTTCGACCTAGTTAGGGCCAGGTACTCTTGTATCATAGCAATGAGATGGAAGAGAAAGGCCAGGCCAAGTACTGCAGAATTTGGATTTTATTTTAAGTACAGGAAGAAACAATGGAAGGATTTTTAACTAGGAAATTGACACCTGGCTTAGTTTCTTGCTTTATTTTTCCCTCCCTCCCTCTGTCTCTCCCTCCTTCCCTCCCTCCCTTTTTTCCTTTAG
>NW_022111358.1:8109079-8119464 GCF_000313985.2 Echinops telfairi
ACAGGGCAGCCACAGGTAGGAGTCCCATCCGGCAGAGGACGTCAGCACCGGACACTGCCTCATTACAACCACATAAAGACCCTAAGTGGGAAGACCACAAGCTCTGCCCTTTAGAGGCCCAGGATTTCTCCTTCCTTCCTTCCTTCCTTCCTTCCTTCCTTCCTTCCTTCCTTCCTTGTAGCTGCAGTGGAATATACAATAGCACGTACACATCTCAGTGTTTTACACATATAAACCTAAAACCCATCTCCATCATGTCAATCTGACTCACCATGATGCTGCAGACAGTCCAGAACAGTCCAGTGGGGTTTCCACAGCTTTACAGAAGCAGACCGCGCGCCGCTGTCCCGCCAACCTTTCAGTTAGCAGTGGAGCACGTGAGCACTGTGTCACCAGGACCCCTTTCTACGTCCACACCCCAGACTGTGACACATAGCAGCGTCAGCACCGCCTTTGGTTTTGAGACCCCTATTTCTGCTCTGTCAGGAACGGATCGAAAGGACTTGGAAATAGGAAGGTTAGAGACGCAAAAATGTGGTCTCGTAGTTTAGTGGAAAGATGACAGTGGCCTGGCTGGGTGTGAGCAGCAGTGAAAAATGGAAGGATGTGATGCGATTTGAAATGAAATTTGAAGGTAGGTTCCATAGGATTTGCTAATGGAATAGAGACAAGGCATTAAAAAAATGAATGATTTCTAAGTATCAAGTTTAAGCAGTGATGATATCATTATGGGATGGAGAAGACCAACAGAAGGAGGATAGGTGTTTGGGGGGAGATGTCAATGGAGAACTCCATTCTGGATTGTTAATTTTCAAATAATTGTGAATTCTCCAAATGGGGACAGCATATAGAATTGGGCAAAAGATACACATTTGGGAGCCATTGGCATAAAGAAGGTGATATATAAATCGGTGGGAATGGGTGATATTATTTAGAAAGGTGGGGTAAAGGGGAGAAGAGGGGTCCATTGTGCACAATCCTGGGCACAGTGCCAAAGAAAGACACTTATGTCCATGTTCACCTGGCCACACAGAGGTCATGGTGGCCTTGAGCGGTCGATTCAGTCGATTCTGTGGAGTGGGGGAGGGGTTAGCCAGATTTGAGCAAATTGAAGACTTTAAGAAAAAAAACCCAAAACAAATCAAACTCCCTGCCACCAAGTTTATACCGACTCTTAGTGTCTCTATAGGACAGGGTAGAACTGCCCCTGTGGGTTTCTGAGACGGCAACTCTTCCTAGGCGTATAGACCTCATCTGTCTCCTGAGGAAGGGCTGGTGGTTTTGAACTAGTGACCTCGCAGTTATCAGCCAATGTGTAACCACTATGCCACAGTGGTCCAGGTGATGAGGGAGACGAAGGGAATGTAGTCACAAAGGAGAACAAAGACAGAGCCAGTGGCTGGTCTAGAGAGATGTATACTAGAGTTTAATTACTCTTGATGGAAAGAGAGGTTTATAGGGTGAGGTATGAACCCACACCAAATTCACTGCTATAAAAATACTATTAGTCCAAAAGGAAGTACCGAAAAACCAAGGGATCCAGAACCTTGAGAATGTGGGGCTCAGGGACAGGTTTCAGAGTGGCAGTGAAAGAGAAGATGTATACACATGTTGATAAGTTTATAGATTTGGTGAGGAAGTTAGTATCACTATCCTGGTTTTGGGTGGGTTTTTTGGGGGGGAGTGTGGAAATGGAGGTGGGGGTATTGGAGTTTGAAGATAAGATATGCAGTTCCTTAAGAAGGAGCCCTGTTGGTGCAGTGGTTAAATGTTGGGCTGTGATCCACATGGTCGGCAGTTCAAAACTACCAGCAGCTACAAAGGAGAAAGACAGGGCTTTCTACTCCCACAAACAGTTACAGTCTCAGAAACCCAGAGGGGGTTGCTCGAGTCAGCATGGGCTCACTGGCGGTGAGTTTGGCTTTTTTAGAAGGGCTGAGAAAGGAAGATGTAGGCATATCCAGATGACGGTTAACAAGGAGTGAACTCCTACCTGAGATTGGTGACCACGATCAAAAGCAACACTCGTCTTGTCCGTCATGGGGTGTTCTCGGGACACAGAGTTGGCCCCACTGCAGATGTGGTGAATGCAGCCTGGGTTATGCCAAGCAGTCTAAGAAGGAGAGAGGGCCAAGTGAGCAACCCCATGGACAACAGTGCTGCATGGGGGGGCCCTAAGGGTGAGTGGCGATGAGGTCATCACGGAGCTTATGGAAGGCACAGAAAGTGTCAGACCCAAAGATGGAGTCTAAAAGAAGGGATGGCAGACAGTTAAAGTGCTTGGTTACTCACTGTGTTCGTCTGGGTAAACTAGGGAAACAGATCCACAGAAACTCATATATGGATAAGAGAGAGTTTTATATAAAGGGTAAGTGTACATTCAGAAAGCGTCCCAACTCCATCCAGTCCAATCCCTTAAGTCTGACTTAGCCCATATGTCCGACACCGATCAACAAAGTCCTCAAGCTCACAAAACACACACAATGACACTGAATGCAGGAAGATCACAGGCCAGTGGGTATAAAGCCTTTGAATCCAGTGGTGGTATAAGCATCTCAGCACTGGCAGGGGTCTCCACGCGGCTTCTCCAGCGCCCAGGGCTGCATCAGGGTAGGTCCATGTGGCTTCTCAGGGATATCTCACAGGAAGTGAGCCTTCCCAGCTGAAGCAGGGACTGGGGAAGGCAGCTGCACTCTGGTCTGACCATCAGAGAGCAAGAGACCTGAGAACTAGAAAGGCGAGGTTCACCGAGCCATTTAGCTCTCTGCCCTTCAATTAATCCCACATGGCTTTATCGGCCAGGTTGGCACAATAAACCTTCACGATCTCACTCATTGGAAGGCTAGAGGCTTAGGTCCACCCAGAAGCGCTTCTGAAGAAAGACCTGCCCCTCTCTGTCCCCAATGCCAGCCACTGAAAACCCTGTGGAGCACAGTTGTACGCCAGCCCACATGGCGGCCCCACACACCAGAACCACCACAACCAAGGCTTCTCACAGACAAGCCTCCAGTTCCCTTTCCCATCGGATCAAACACTGGTCTGGGTGGTCATCAAAGGAGGAAAAGGAACACTGAAGCTGCCCCTTGTGCTCTTGGAGCTGGGGCTCCTTTCAAACACCAGTGACACCCAGTGATCAGGCCGCGCAATGCGCTTTCAAGTGCTGCTCCACTTGGAGGCAGTCCAGCTTCCCTCCGCTCCCTCGTTGCCTCGCTCAGGATTTGGAACCGGCGATCCTGAGAGGTTGCTGTCCTTGGGGGACTAGAAGTGGACTGCCTAGGACAGATGGCAATGTGTAGGAGCTGTTAGCCATGGGATCCCCCCAGACCTACATTTCTGTTATCCTGGATCTCCCACATGCTGGGAGTTCCCAAAACCATGCGCACGTTTAGACAAATGCTTGGTAGTGACGCAAGCTCTCTCTCAGCCCACCGTTTTGCTGGGGCATTGCCTTCTGGGCTGACTTGGGAGCTGAGTGAGGCTGCCCCTCTCCCCAACCACCTCAGTTGACTGGCCTCATGGCTCTGAAAGGGCCCTAGTGTCTTTGCCTCTGCCAGCTCTTCCGGACACATGCACTGGAATCTGGCTGCATCTAGAGCAGCAGTTCTCAACTTGTGGGTCACGACCCCTTTGGGCGTTGAATGACCCTTTCACGGGGGTCGCCCGATTCATAACGGTAGCAAAATGACAGTGATGAGGTAGCAACGAAAATAATGTTAAGGTTGGGGGGGTCACCACAACATGAGGAATTGTATTAAAGGGTGGCGGCATTAGAAAGGTTGAGAACCACTGGTCTAGAGGAAAACCCAGCTTCCTCCCCATGCCACACCACACATAGTATTAGGTTCCTAGGGCTAGCAGAACAAAGTACTATGAACTCAATGGCTTAAAAGAACACATTTATTTTCTCACTGTCCTGGAGGCTAGGAGACGGAAATCTAGGTGTCACTGGGCTGTGACCTCTTTGAAATTTCCATGGGCTTCTCTTAGCTTCTGGTGGTGTTGGCAATCCTTGACATCCTTTGGCTTGTAGGATGTACCACTCCACTCTCAGTCTTCGGCACCACATTCTCCCTGCGTGTTTCTGGGTCTGTGTGCCTTGACCTCTTTTTTTTTTTTTTTAATCATTTTGTTAGGGGCTCATACAACTCTTATCACAATCCATACACACATCAATTGTGTAAAGCGCATTTGTACATTCATTGCCCTCATCATTCTCAAAACATTTTCTCTCCACTTAAACCCCTAGCATTAGGTCCTCGTTTTCCCCTCCCTCCCCACTCCCCACTCCCTCATGAGCCCTTGATAGTTTATTAATTGTTATTTTGTCAAATCTTGCCCTGTCCAACGTCTCCCTTCACCCACTTTTCTGTTGTCGGTCCCCCAGGGAGGAGGTCACATATTCCTTGTAATCGGTTCCCTCTTTCCTACCCACTCTCCCTCTATCCTCCCTGTTTCGCCACTCACACCACTGGTCCTGTAGGGCTCATCCTCCCTGGATTCCCTGTGTTTCCAGTTCCTATCTGTACCAGTGTACATCCTCTGGTCCAGCCAGACTTGCAAGTTCGAATTCAAATCATGGTAGTGGGAGCGGGGAGGAAACATTTAGGAACTAGAGGAAAGTTGTATTTCTCATCATTGTTACATCGCACCCTGACTGGCTCATCTCCTCCCTGAGACCCCTCTGCAAGGGGATCTCCAGTGGCCTACTGATGGGCTTTGGGTCTCCACTCCGCACTCCCCCCATCATTCACTATGGTAAGATTTTTTGTTCTGATGATGCCTTATACCTGATCCCTTCGACACCTCGTGGTTGCATAGGCTGGTGTGCTTCTTCCATGTGGGCTTTGTTGCTTCTGAGCTTGATGGCCACTTGATTACCTTCAAGCCTTTAAGACCCCAGACGCTATACTTTTTGATAGCCGGGTACCCTCAGCTTTCTTCGCCACATTTGCTTATGCACCCATTTGTCTTCAGTGATCCGTTTGACACCTCGTGATCACACAGGTTGATATGTTGTTCCATATGGGCTTTGTTGCTTCTGAGCTAGATGGCCGCTTGTTTACCTTCAAGCTTTTAAGACCCCAGCTGCTATATTTTTTGATAGCTGGGCACCATCAGCTTTCTTCACCATATTTGCTTATTCACCCGCTTTGTCTTCAGCGGTTGTGTTGGGAGCCTTGACCTCTTTTCAAAAGGATGCTGGTCTACTGGGTGTAAGGTCCAGCCTACGCCAGCATGACTTCATCTTCACTCAAACCAAATTCACTGCCATCGAGTTGATTCTGACTCACAGCAATGCTACTGGACAGAGTAGAACTGCCCCTATGTGTGTAGAAAGCCTTGGGTAGTGGTTTCAAACTGCTCACCTTGTGGTTAGCAGCCCACCTTGTAACCACTAGGCCACCAGGGCTCCTTTGACCTCATCTTAGCTAACTGCCAACAATCTTCAAAGACTCTATTTCCAAGTCAAGTCACATTCCAGTTCTGGGAAGAACATGGATATGGGGGTGGGGGTAGTGGATCCTATTTAAATCATGATACCTATCTTAGGGACTTGGTTGGCTTCTGAGCCAAGGAACAGATTGTCCCTTAGTTAGGAGCTTTTCTACCCACAGGAGAGACAAAGGGCCATGACAGGACCCCTCACCCCCCTTTGCAATGACCTAAGATCCCTGCACTGCTCTGACCAATTACCCTTTCATCTTCCACTTGAAGAAGTTAGCCAACCAGTTTTACGTCTAGGCACAAGAGGGGAAAATGGAGCACGAACCCCAAAGGTAAACAGGTGAGAGAGGTGGTTCCCAACGTGGTCAAGAAATGGAGGAAGACTGAGTCAGACTTCCCAATCCCACATTACAGTTATGAAGTAGCAATGAAAATAATGTTATGGTTGGGGGTCACCACAACATGAGTAACTGTATTAAAGGGTTGCAGAATTAGGAAGGTTGAGAACTATTGTTCCAGTTCTTTTATGCTCACCCCCCACCCCCTACCCCACTATCATGATCCCAGTTCTACCTTACAAATCCAGCTAGACCCGAGCATGTACACTGGTACAGATAAGAGCTGGAAACACAGGGAATCCAGGACAGATAAACACCTCAGGACCAATAATGAGAGTAGTGATACCAGGAGGGTAAGGGGAGGGAAGGGGGAGAAAGGGGAACTAATCACAATGAGCTACATATAACCCCCTCCCTGGGGGATGGGATAACAGAAAAGTAGGTGAAGGGAGACATTGGTTAGTGTAAGACATGAAAAAAGAATAACAATGTATAAATTATCAAGGGTGAGGCAGGGAGTTGGGACGGGAGGGGGAAATGAGGAACTGATACCAAGAGCTCAAGTAGAAAGCACATGTTTTGAGAATGATGATGGCAACAGATGTACAAAGGTGCTTGACACAATGGATATAAGTATGAATTGTGTTAAGAGCTGTGAGAGCCCCCAATAAAATGATTTTAAAAAAACAAAAAAATGTTGCCATTGAGTTGATTCTGACTCCTAGTGACCTTGCATAGCAGGGGTAGAGAGCATCCAGCACTCAGGCTGTATAAGATCTACAAACTCTTCAACACCGGCCAACATCATAGGTCTCACTGAGAGAAGCAGTTCCAGCCATCCAGTAGGGATGCATTCATTACAAGCTTGACCAGGATGGCCCATGAATGATGTTATAAACAGCCAAATGGCCCTTGACAGAAAAGAGGTTTTCCCCACCCCTGCATAGGGTCTACATTTTCATAAGCTATATACAGTGTGTAAATCGACAGGCGCAGACAGCCTCATCTTTTTCCATGGAGCGGCTGGTGGGTTTGAACTGCCAAACTTGGGGTGAACAGTCCAGCCACGCTTACCAGACAGTGTCACCAGGACTCCTTCAGGTAATGGTAGTGCCCTTAAAACTAAATGTGCCAAACCGGTCACTGTCAAGGCTATTCTAATGCGTGGCAACCTCCAAGTATGCCACACTGGAACTGGGTTCTAGAGCAGCTGCAAACCAAACCAAACACACTGCCGTGGACTCAGTGCTGACTCAGAGCGACCCCCTGTGGGTTTCCGAGACTGTAACTGTTTACAGGAGTAGAAAGCCCAGTCTGTCTCCGTCAGAGCTGCCGGTGGTTTTGAACTGTCGACCATGCGGATCGCAGCCGGACGCATAACCACTACACCACCAGCCCTCCTTGAGGGGGTTCTGGTGGGTGATATTTTTGGCAGTAGATGCATAGCCTTTTCCCCACAGCACCTCTGGGTGGCATTGAACGGCCAACCTTTCAGTTAGCAAACAGAGGGAAAGCAGGGCCAGGGGAGCCCACATGATGGGGAGGGTGCTGAGAGGGATCAGGGGAGGCTTCCCTGTGGAGGTAACCCTTAGACCAAGAGAGCAAAGTGAGGGATGAGCCACTGGGAGAATGTAGTTCAGGATTCCAGGCTGAGGGCCCAGCACAATGGGGGAAGCTTGGCACGTTAGATGAACATCAAGAACTCCCCCCCACCCCTTTATTTCTGTATCCTATTGGGATGAGTACTGTGTTAGTCTGGGTGGACTAGAGAAACAAATCCAGAGGCACTCAAGCATGTATAAGAAAGAGCTTTCTATCCAAGAGTCATTGCATATTAAGAAAACATCCTGGCCCAGTCCAGATCTAGTCCAGAAGTTCAATATTAGCCCATAAGTCCGATATTAGCTCATATGTCTGACACTAGTCCATAAATTCTTCTACAGCCCCAGGAAGCTCGTGCAATGATGTCGAGGGCAGGTAGATCAGAGGCCAGTAGGTGGAAAGTCTTGTGGAAGCATCTCAGTGCTGGCACGGCTCTCCATGTGATTCCTCCAGCTCCAGGGCTCCGGCTGCCATCAGCAATGGCTCCACGTGGCTTGTCAACAGAATGGGAAGCAGAGAGTGTGTGGTCCTCTTCCCAGGAGAAAAAGAGGAAGTTCCCAGAATCCTCCTGGTGGGTGTTACCTTGTGACCCGATTGACATTGTAGACTCTACCCCTTCGCTCAAATTGGCAGATTATGTAATTGCCGCAAGTACTTTCACTACATTATCTTATTTAAATCCTCAACCAGGGGTCCTTAAACTTTTAAAACAGGGGGCCAGTTCACTATCTCTCATACCTGTTAGAGGGCCGGACTATAGTTTAAAAAAAAAACCAAGAACTAATTCCTATGCACACTGCATATATCTTATTTTGAAGTAAAAAAACAAAATGGGGCAAAAACACCCGGCAGGCCAGATAAATGTCCTCGGTGGGCCGCATGTGGCCCGCAGGCCATAGTTTGAGGACGCCTGCCGAAGACAATGGTATGCCATAGGCTTTGCGATGACCCTAACCGACAAATAAGAAAATCCAGGCCCAGGGAGAAGAGGGAACTGTTCAGGAGCACACAGCTAGGAGGAATTGAGGAGGACCACCTGAAACCATAGTTTCTTTGGCTCTGGCACCCAGGTTAGACACTCTCCTACGTGGCAGGGGTGCAGAATACCATCTACTGTCCTTCTGACAGTCTTGGGGGTGGGATTACAGGCCTTGTGAGAAGCAGTTCTTCTGCGAGTAGGAGGGGCCTATCTAGAAATAGCTGCCTGCTCTGGTCCTTTTTCACCTCTGCTGTCTGAGCTGCCTCTCATGGGATGGGCATCGTGGGTGCTTCCATTCAAACCAGCGAAGTGGCACCACCATTGAGCGAAGCCAGCGAAGTGCACCACCACCATCAGTTGCCATCGAGCCAATTTTGGTGCACAGGGTCCCTTATTTTTGTACCAAAAGAATCACCAGGGAGTTTGAAATACTGCAAGTCTGAATCAGCTGGGAGCTAGCCACGATGCAAACATTTCAACGCCACAGCAAACACGGCAGACTGATACCGAGAGGGAGCAGTCAGAGAAGTGCATTGCCTGGGTCACGGGAGGCCAGCGTGTTTTTGAGAATGGGTGTGTGCCCGCTGGGGAGAGAGGGCTCTACTTGTTGTAGGCAGGGCCATGACCCCCTGCCCCGGTTCCAGATACCCAGGTGGCTAAAGAGCTAGCCATTTCCTGCTGTAGGGGGTGTGTTAGCTTCCTAAGACTGCTGGATGGCTGAAAACAAGACATTTATTCTCCTGTAGTTCTTTCTGGAGAGGAGTAGTCAGAAATCCAAGGACAAGCTCCCTGGGAAGGCTCTAGGGAGGAAGCCTTCCTTGTTTCTTCCCGCTTCCCGCGGTGCTCAGCCATCAGCGGCATCACCTACTCACCTGTGCCTTTGCCTTCCCCAGGTCTGCTTCCTCCTCCCTGTGCTCTCCTCCACTTCTCCTCTTAGAAGGCCACGAGTGATTGGATGGCGGGTCCACCCGAAGGCAGGATGATCACATCTTAACTAATGATATCTGCAAAGACCTCATTTCCAAAGAAGGGCACGTTCTTTTTCATAGATCACTGTGGAGGTAGTTAGTTGATTGTGCCAACCTGGCCAATAAACACATGTGGGATTAATTGAAGGGCAGAGAGATAACTGGCTTGGCGAGCCTTGCCTTTCTAGTTCTTGGGTCTCTTGCTCTCTGATAGTAGGACCAGTGTGCGGCTGCCTTGCTTGTTCTTTGCCTCTATTTGCAAGCTACACTACCTGTGGGACACCTAACTCGTGGACTGTGTCACTGTAATTTGAGGTTCCTTCAAGACCTGCTTCACCACACCATTGGAATTTACATCTCTTGAGCTGGGGACTGTTGGACCCTGTTACCTGGGTGACTGTTGGTGACCTGCCTTGCTGTTTGCTGCCTGTGCCCAGATAGCCTGAATTGCTCTACAGAGGACTACCCTGTGGCCCTCAAGACTTGAAGGACTGCCAGTGTCTCACAACTGTCTCATGGGAGTGAGTTGCACTGAGCCATTTGCACTGCTTTATAATTTAATGAACTGTTTATTTCTTATGTTATATATCTATATAAATATACATATCTATCTGTATAAATAAATAAATATATCTGTATATATAAATACATATATATATATAAAGTTATTAGCATTCTGGTTTTGTTTCTCTACAGAACCCTGTCTAACACAATTGTCTTGGGGGCTCTCACAGCTCTTTGAACAATCCATCCATCCATTGTATCAAGCACATTTGTACATATGTTGCCATCATCATTTCCATAACATTTTCTTTCTACTTGAGCCCTTGTTATCAGCTCCTCTTTTGTCCCCTACCCTCATGAACCCTTGATAATATATATTCATTATTTCATATATTCATTCATTTGCTCTCCCTCTAAGCCCCTGGCATCAGCTCCTAATTTTTTCCCCTCCCTCCCCACTCCTCCCTCTATCATGAACCCTTGAAAATTCATAAATTATTATTTTGTCATATCTTACACTGTCTGACGTCTCCCTTTACCCACTTTTCT
>NW_022111358.1:8120312-8124968 GCF_000313985.2 Echinops telfairi
TCCTTTGACTTTCCTTTTGTCCCACTATTATACTCAGTCTTCATTTGGGTTTCAGTAATTCCTCTTGGTTACATTACCCTTGATCATGCCCTACCCGGCCTCCTACACCTTCCTCACCACCGATTTGGATCACTTGTTGTTCCCTTGTCCCTGGGTTTGTTAACACAATAATTTATATTCTTATTTTCATATGTTACGCCACCCACTGTCTCAGAAGGGCACAATCTGAGGTTCTGAGTGGCCATGGATGCGGAAGAGACACTGTACGTAAGGTGACCATGTCTTGGAGCACACTCAGCAAATAGCAGCTCACAGTCAATGCCACCTGCTACTAAGGTGGCCTGAGCTTTGGAGCCAGGGAGTCTTGGGTTCTACCCATTGCCTTTCCACTTCTGTGAAGAGTGAACCCAGGTAAGTTACCTTATCCCTCTGAGTCTATTTCCATACTTGTGATAGAATAGCATCATACTGTCTTTTGGGGTTGGTGAGAGAATCAGATTTGAGTCAACACATTTCACTCCGTGTTTGGATGATACATGAGCTTTGTTCCCATTGCCCCGGAACTGTGCCTCATCCTTCTACAGCACCATTTCTGACTTGCCGCTTTCCTTCTCCGATCCGGGGTACAACCCTAACTACACAGCTGGTGTTCAGATGGAGGGAGGAAAGGCCATACAAATGGGGCTGTGTTTGAGGTTGGAGCATACTCCAGCAAGCAGCCCCCTTACTTTTGTGGGCAACCCCCCTGTGTGGGGTACACTGGCTGTATTGGGAGCCTGACCTGTGTATCATCTTCCCCCGGGAGTGGACACAGTAGAGGCACAGGACTCACCAGGAGTTTGAATCCTGAATGAAGGATAAGGTTGAGCGGTGAGTGAGAATAATTTTAGGGCAATGACACCCATAGCAGCTTCCCGTACTGGGAGCCCCAGGGGTGCATACACATCTCCTAATCTGAATGCCACCAACCCAAGGCTCTCTCCTTGCCCTCTAGTCAATTCTGACGCATAGCGACCCTACAGGGCAGTGCAGAATGGCTCCTGTGGGATTCTGAGGCTGAAACACTACCGGAGTAGAAAGCCTCCTCTTTCTCCCAAGGAGCTACTGGCAGTTTCAAACTGTTGACCCAGCCGGTGCCCCACTGTGGTTAGCAACCCCACGGGTAACCCACTCCATCACCCATGGCTCAAGAGACAAAGGCAGGCTGGAGAAAAATGGGAGAGGAAGGTTCCACTTTGGTTGATCAAGCAAGAAGCAAGCTGGGATAGTAGAGTCACCAGGGCTAGCTCTGCCCACCTCCCCACCCCCAACATTTAACATTTTATAGGTGTACACCCGGAAGTACAGTGAGGGCATTATGAATACGTAACAGGTTTCCAAGAAAGGATTCCGACGTTTGACCAGGAAGTGGCTTGTTGACCCCTTGCTTCTAAACGTTGTTCAAGTTGGTCGGGTGCCATCTCTCTAGTGGTTATTCTGTCCCTTGACCACAGTGCTTGTGGTCTGGAGCCAACTGGAGGTTGTGACTGTCCTTTCTGCACATGCTCGACAGGTCAGGGCTGCTTATCACTGATAGCTGCCTGCTGGGTGGAATACTTTCCCAGGAAGAAAGGAGGACTCAGAAGAAACAGGTTATCAAGAAGGAAAGAGCAGGTTAATTAGGGTGGCATCGTGGCGTGTATGTTGGGCTGCTAACTGCAAGGTCAGTCGTTTGAAACTCCCCGCCACTCCTTGGGAGACAGATGAGGCTTTCTACTCTTATTAAAAGATTCAGTCTTGGAACCCCACAGGGGCCATTCTACCCTGTCGTGCAGCATAGCTTTGAGGAATATTGAAAGTAGCATGGCCTTCCAAAGGGACAAACAAACCCGTCTTGGAAGAAGTACGGCCAGAGTGCTCCTTAGAGGCAAGAATAGCCAGACTTCATTTTATATACTCGAGACACAGTGTCAGGAGAGACCAGTCCCTGGAGAAGGGCACCAGGCTTGGTAAAGTGAAGGGGCAGTGAAAAAGAGGAAGGCCCTCAACCAGATTGATTGACACATGGCTGCAACAATGGCCCAAGCAAAGGAACAGTTGTGACAATGGCGAAGGACTGGACACGATTTTGTTCTGTTGTACTTAGGGCCGCTATGGGTTGGAACCGAGTTGATGGCAGTGAATGTTAAGTTTATATTTATTACAACACTCTGTGACAATACCTCATATCCTCAGGGAAGGTTCACTGGGCAACTGTGTTAGTCCGGGTTGACTAGAGAAACAAATCCAGAGACACTCATATGTGGGTAAGAGAGAGTTTTATATCCAAGAGTAATTGTATAGTAAGAAAGCATCCTGGCTCAGTCCCGATCAAGTCCAGAAGTTCAATATTAGTCCATAAGTCCAATATTAGTCCATTTGTCCGATAGGAGTCCATAACTTCTTCTACAGATTTCCTCAGCGCATGCAATATGCCAAGAGCAGGAAGATAGAGGCCAGTGGGTGGAAAGTCCTGTGGAAGCATCTCAGTGCTGGCGCGGCTCTCCACGTGGCTCCTCCAGCTCCAGGGCTCCGGCTGCCATCAGCATTGGGTCATGTGGCTTGTCAACAGAATGTGTAGCAGAGAGGGAGTGTGTCCTGCCTCCAGGGTGGAAGACAGGAGTTCCCAGAAGGCTATGACCGCACAGAGGCATTAGAGTCCACCTCTTCACTCAAGTTGACAGGAGATGATGTAACTGCCACAGCAACCTTACACAGGGCTAAGCAGGTGGGGGCGTGGTCTCACGAGTGTCCAATCTTCCACTGGTTCTTTGGGCATTCCATGTTCTTTCAACGATTCCCCTTTCCATGTAGGACAAACTGTCAATTTTTGTTGCTTGCCAGTAAAAACACCAAGTGACACAAGATCCTTTCAGCTCCATTCAGAGTGACAACAAGGGGTACCGAGGGTGTCTGGAGGTGCTAGGGCGATGGAGGCAGCTGGCTGGAATCACACTTTGTGCAACGGTGCCGGTCATCCTGGCAGCTGGATGGTGAGTGGTTAATTGGGGCATTTATACTATCAGCACCAGGCTGACACCGGAACTCTTTTTCACTTGCTTATATGTTTTTTTGTGCACGTATGTGTGCGTCAATGTTGTGTGTCTTTTCCACTTGGGTTGGAAACTATTCAAACGGAAAGCTTTTTTCTTCTTTCACATTTTTCATTCACATTACTTTCTTCATAGAAACCCAGATCTGGGAAGAGACCATAATAGATCATGTGGTTTAGCGTCTTACCTCAAGGCCACCAAATGCCTAAACACTTAAGACCAAGAGCACTCTGTTCTTTGCGCAGAATGGCCAACACTGGCTATCCCCAGTCGTCCATTCTGTTTACTCCTCACACAGAACATAGTGCTCATTCCCTCCATCCGGAGAGCACTTCAGAATCACCCCCCCCCCCATCCTCTCTGCTCTGAGTGCCATGGGTGGGAAGACTTAGACTTAAAGAGGGTGAGGTGGGTGGATGTGTGCTTGCAGACCATGGAGCATGCCTGGGTGTGTAGTCTTCTAGCCCCTACTTCCTGTCGTATGAGTGGAATGTGGCTGAGTCTTGAGAGAACTTATGCTTTTTCCAGAGAAGCTGGGAATTCAGAATTGTAAGTGAAATTCCTGACTTTAAAAAGTGCTGGCCAGTGGTTTGACTTTGATAAATCTGGCGGGTCAAACACAACAGTGCTCCAGGCTGGATGTAGTCAAAGGATGAACAGTTTTCAAGCCCTGCTTTGAGCTGCTGGGTGGCACGGGGTGGTGGTGGGGTCTAGTCTGCAATCTTTGGTGCTTGCTAGGGGTGGATTAAAAGAGCACCGGTGGCCTCATGGGCAGCTAATGGAGGCGTCAGGCGTTCAAACCCACCCGCTTCTCTTTGGGAGGAAGATGAGGCTCCCTGTTTTTGGAGAGGTTTACAGCCTTGGAAACCCACTGGGGCAATTCTACTTTGTCCTGTAAGGTCTCCATGGGTCAGAATCAATTTGGTGGCAGGGAGTGAGGGAGCGGGGGAGGGATAAGCAAAGGTAAGCAAAGACTTTCTTGTGCTTATTCACTAGCCGGTAGTGAACTTCATACTCGAAAGGCTTGCCGTAAGCACACTTCTGTGACACGTGGGGTGACCCTGGCTAGAATCAACTGGACGGCACCAGGCTAGGCTCCTGTGGACCTTCAGCACCGCAGCACAGCAGCCCATGCAGCTAGATGGCTATTTGCAGCGGGGCGCTGAGTCCCTAGCGAACACACCTGCCTCCTGCTTTGGTATGGCGTGGAGACGGACAGGAAGGGAAGGCGGGGCTGCAGGCCAGGGCCCTGCGTCTGTACTGCTGCCTCCCAGCTGGGAAATAGCTAGGGTCCGAAGGCTTGCCCTTGCTCTCCAAGGGCCAGGCTGTAGCCACAGCTGCCAGGGAGGCACGATTTGCCCTGGGGCCAGACACTCTGCGTGCGTCCTGGCACTTAACCCCACCTGCGCGCTGAGGATGCTCATAAGCATCATCCCATTTTTCCGATGCCCAACCGAGGCCTAGAAGCTGTGAAGCTGCGGGCAGCTTGGGAGGGGCCGAGGGGGCATGGAAACCAGTCGGCACCACAGCCTGCCGCACGCAGTACCAGTCACACTATGGAAACCAGCCCTCCCCCAGTGGGTGG
>NW_022111358.1:8125500-8145964 GCF_000313985.2 Echinops telfairi
GGCCGGCCCCTGCTTTGTTGTGGGCGCGCGCCCCGAGCTGGGAAAGGGAGCGGGGCTGGGCCTGGCGGGCAGCGCCAGGGAGATGGGGACTGGGGTGTGCGGGTCCTGGTGGATTTAGGGTGAACTAGAGGGAGAAAGGTCGGGGAAGGGGGGCAGCGAAGCAAGTTTACGTGGAGACCGAGAAAGAGGGAACGTAGCAGAAGCAGAAAAGAGTGGAGGGGGAGAGAGAGAGAGAGAGAGAGAGAGAGAGAGAGAGAGAGAGAGAGAAGGAACAAAAAGGAACACCCACAGAATCACAGACAGACAGACCGTGGAAAATCCACCCCCCCTCCACCACCGGAGAAGAGCCGAGGAAGGAGCTGTGAAACAAAGCAGGTGGTCTAGGACCCCTGGGCCGACGAGGAGGGTGGGGGAGAAGGAGGAAGCCGAGAGGGAGCTGCAGATTGAAGAGACCCATAAAGAAGGGGGAGGAAGGGAGGTGGGGATTGTGAAGAGAGGAGGTGGACTACATAGGACCGGGAACAAACTACAGACACTTCTCCAGGAAGTGAGGCCGAACTGAAGAGTTTCAAACCTGCACCCACACAACCAGAGATAGTACTTCCCTGAGAGGGGTGCATCCCAGCCACCTTGCCCTCGTGGGAAGAGTACAGCAGGCTCTCACGCTTTCTGAGCCAGCCTGCCTCCTTAACAAAGTCTGCTGCCCTTCAGAACGCAGCGCCAGCATCCCCAGCCTTGTGAAGAAGGCTCTCTCCAAAGCAGCAGGCCCTTGGCTACTCTCTTTGCTATGTGCTTCTGTCTCTCTGTAGCCCAGACCCCAATTGTTGCACCCATTAAGTGGACTTGGAATGACCTGTTTAGCTGCCTCTTCCATGGGCTTCATCAAGTTGGGACCTGCCTCTTAGTTAAGTCCAGTCCCCAGAAAGGAGACCGGTGTTTCGTGCACAGTAAAAACCAAACCCATTGTCACCGAGTTGATAGCCACTCATGGTGACGCTATAGGACAGAGTAGAACTGCTTCCTGTGGGTTTCTGAGACTTACTCCTTTTGTGAGTAGAAAGCCTTATCTTTCTCCATTGGAGCTGGCTGGTGATATTGAACTCCTGACCTTGCGGCTAGCAGCCCAACCCATTAAGCCACAAGGACTCTGTTGGTGCCCTGGTGCATGGTAGAGCATCCCTAAATAATTAGGAATGATGGTCGGAAGCATTTGGACCCTCCCAGACATGGAGCATAGAGTTAAGTGCAGATAGAAGGGTCACAGAGGCACGTTCCAACCACCCTTTTTGTCAGAGGAGAAATTAAAGTTTAGAGAGGAGGGGAGACTTGCTCGGAAGGCCTTGAGGAGGAAGTTTACTGTAAAATTACATTGTGAGTGCCCGCTGTGTAGAGGTCCCCTTGCAGCTCTTTGAGTCTAAAGCCGACTTGAAAGAGCCCTTCTGAGCGAAAACAGGCAACAGGCAGCCACTACTTTGCCACACTAGTGAGTTTCTAGAGGAGCCCTGGAAGCGTAGTGGTTACCGCCAGGTCAGCAGTTCAGCACCACCAGCCGCTGCTCCGGAGAAGGATGAGGATTTCTATCCACCTACAGAGTGTAAACTCCCAGCAACCCGCAGGGGCAGCTGTGCTCTGCTATAGGCTTGCCCTGAGTCGGAATCAACTCACTCGGTAGCAGTGAGTTTGAGTTAGTTTCTAGCACAGAAATGGGACATCCAAACCCTTTCCAGAGGTCTCAGCATCTTTTCTCCTCAGAAAAGCGCAAGGTGATTGCCTGGCTAAGGTTAAACGGATGGGCTTTAGGGTTGAACTCTTGCTCCGCTGGTTCCTGCCCACATCAACTTAGACAGCTTACTTAGCGTCTCCGCAGCTCAGTGTCCGTAACTGACTCTCTACCTTTTGGGAGTCTTGAGAGCTTAGAGGAGTTCGCATATACAACATGCCTGCTTTTTACCTTCAGTAAGTGCACCCCCCCACCCCCCCTTTTCAATGGGCCGTCTTGCCTGTGCTTTGCCTTCGTGAAAGCAACAGGGGTCATCAGTTCCCTTTCCTGGGGTTCTCCTTTCAAAGAGCAGTCTGGTTGAACCGAAGGGTAGACCCTTTTAATCATGGAGAAGGCAAATAATAATTTGGGGCAGGTACCTGGATTGTGTTGAGGCCCTCAGGTCTGACGCCGCAGGTGACCTGAAGGAAACTGTCCCCCGATCCCCCACCCCGCACACACCGATTGCCATGTCCACGGGGCGGGACCAGTCAGTGCTACACTCTTCTGTGCTTGCTTTCCCAGGCCTGCTGCGGCCTTAGGTTCTCTCACCTCGGACGCAGCTGGAGGATGTGACCGGGCCTGCGGGAGCCGCCCAGGAGCATGGAGACCGTGGTGATCGTGGCCATTGGGGTGCTGGCCACCATCTTCCTGGCTTCCTTTGCAGCCTTGGTGGTGGTGTGCAGGCAGCGCTACTGCCGGCCCAGAGACCTGCTGCAGCGCTATGACTCCAAGTGAGTGGGGGTCCTGGGTGGTGGTGTTGGGGAGGGGGGCGGGGCAAGGAGGAGTGATGTGCGCTAACACAGGGAAAGGGCACCTGCCGGCTGCCCTTCCTGCCCTCAGACCCTCAGAATGGGCCTCAAACCTCCCAACATCCTTAAACCACCTTGGCCGGTCACCTGAGCTGATGAGAAAGTGCCTGAACTCAGGCACCTGGGACAAAGGCCCAGCCATCCATCCAAGACCCGCTGGCTCACTTAGCAGTTGGACAAGCCAGATCTCTTTTCAGCCAAAGCCACGGGCACAGAAACTAGATGCCTGCATTCCAGCCACACATCCAATCAGCCATCAGTCTGAGGAAAACCTAGCACAGGACTGGCCCTCTCGCACAGCAGAGGTTCTCTTCGCATCTTCTAAATCAGGGGTGTCAAACTGGTGGCCCGCGGGCCCGCAGGCAGCCCTCCGAGGTCATTTTTGTGGCCCACGATGCTCTGAAATAAAATATAGTGAGGGAATTGTGTGTACTGTATTGCCCCGGTCTCCCCTAAGTGCTATTTTCTTCACAACAATGTTTTCTATTCTCATTTTATTTCAGAGCATCGTGGGCCACAAAAAAATTATCTCGGGGGCCACATGCGGCCTGCGGGCTGCCAGTTTGACACTCCTGTTCTCAATGAAATACATTTTATCAACAAGGTCTTTTCCCTGTAGGGCCGTTTTAATGGATGGGTCCTTGAGAGGTCATGGCCTATTTATGTCTCCTACCCCTTGATTGTCTTAATCCTACCAGCACCTGCTAGGGGGTTACTCTTTTAAGTGCCCCCTTTTTGCGGGAGAAAGATGCGGCAGTCTGTGAAGATGTACAGTCTTGGGAAGCCCTTGGGGGCAGTTCTAGTTTGTGCCCCAGAGCAGCTGTGAGTCAGAGCTGAATGGACTGCGGTGGGTTTTTGGTGTGTGGCCCCAGGAAAGCTCTGCCTTAGAATATAATGCCATCGTGTCTCGGTTTTAGAGAGGGCTTGCTGTAATCGCCAGAGTTGTTCTCATTTCTCCCTCCTCACCAGGGAAACCAGGAGCGGCGAGGGGTGCTGAGGTGGAAGGGGTGGTGGGTGGTTCTCTGGAGTGAGTCCACAGACCAGGTGGAGGGTATAAGTAGGCGTCCGGTCATAGGGACCAGAGTCCCTCTGTCAGTGAGAGGCTCGAAGATCAAACACGTTACAGAAGGATATTCTGTTGCCTGACAGCAACAGCCCTGTGCAGCCCAGCCTTGTAGCGGTAGGACTGTCGCCCTGCTGTTCCTCTCAGGCGTCCGCTTCCTCCTGGGCGTCTTCTTGTTTTGATCCTCCTCGGCCGCCTCCTCGGCCCACTGGCTCACCTGTCTCCACCAGGGTTGGGTTTGGAATCAGGAAAAGGGGGCTCTCTGCTTATGTATCTATTTTTCTCGACCTTTCGGCTGGGGTGTGCAGGCCTCAGCAGGGAGTCCTGGCGTCATAATGTTTAAGAGTTGGGCTGCTGACTGAAGGCTAGCCATTCGACACCAGCGGCCGCTCCTCGGAGAAAGAGGTGGCTTTCTGCTGAGGGACAGAGGGACAGTTTCAGATCCCACAGGCGCAGTTCTGCTCCGTCCTGTAGGCTCGCTCTGAGTCGGAATCGACTCGATGGCTATCAGTGGGTTTGGGCAGTAAGGAGGGGGTCAATGTGAGACCACTAAACTGGGCCCTTGCCCTCTAGGCCCATTGTGGACCTCATCGGCGCCATGGAGACCCAGTCTGAGCCCTCGGAGCTGGAACTGGATGACGTCGTCATCACCAACCCTCACATCGAAGCCATTCTGGAGAATGAAGATTGGATCGAAGATGCCTCGTAAGACCCCCGGGGCCCCGTCTGCTTTCCCGAGGGCCATCTTTCAGCCTGCTGGGGGACAGCACGTGGGGGCTCCTGGGTGTTCTTCTCTGGCTTCCTTCGCCAGAGCACTCTGCGGGGGCCCAGGAGCTCCGTGGCACTCACTGCTCTTACCCCTGCCCCCACCGGGGAGGGGAGGCGAGATCAGAAGGTGGCGTGATAGTGCTTGTCCCCATCCCCCGTGTGTGGGCCTGAACGCTGGGGCCCATACACGTGTGAGAGCCATTCCACGTGGTCACGTCACCCCGCTGTGGGCTTGCGCTATCCTCCGGGGGGGCAGTGAATGTCCTGCGGAGACTCTGACAATGAGCCCCTTTGTCCTCACTGTCCCTCGTAGAAACCTCTACGGTTGGACCAGGGGAGGCCACTGCATTTCCTTAACCATTGAGTCATGCATTCACTGAGCAAATATTTGTGGACCATTATGTGCAGGGCACTGGGCCAGGCCCTGTGGTTAGGAAAATAGTGGGGAGACCGCATTGTAGCTGAGACTCTGGGGACACTGTCCTAGAAACCATAGAGGGTCTCCGTCCACAGCACAGGAAGCATACGGAGGGGGCAGTGTCTCAGATCATCGGGGGTGGACATGGGCAGGTGGATTTCAGGTGGCATCAGCACCTTTGAACTTGGACCTTGAAAGGTGGTCTGCCCGTCAGGGGAAGGACACATCAGGAAGAGGGAACAGTGGTCCCCACACTCCCAGTTGTAAAAATCCATGGCTGGAAGAGTAATTGCAAGGGCCGGGGAGGGCAGGTGCTTCCTCATGGAGTTCGGACCTCTTCCTGTTAGCACCGAAGCAGCACTACCCTCCGGTGGCGTCCAGCGGTGCCCACTGGTCAGAGCGGGAGGAGGAACAGCCAAGGCAGCTGGAGGGAGGTGGGCTTCTCAGATAACCACTGACCAACTCTTTTTGTCTCCTCAGGGGTCTCTTGTCCCACTGCATTGCCATCTTGAAGGTAATCCTCTGGTTTCGTGATGACAGGAAGTGGGTCACCAAGGATTGCAGGCACACACTCCCAGAGTTGAAAGGGACCTTCCTGAGGCCCAAAGCCAGCCGCTTAGCCCTGATGGAGAGAGCCTTTGGTCACGTGCCTGACCCTTGGCGCTTGCCCGGTCTACATCCACCTGGATGAACTGTTTCGTCCTTCATGATTCCCAAGGCTTTCCTTCCTCTGGTCCTCCCAGCTTAGAGCGTCACAGGCCTGTTTTGACCACCCCGGAGGAGGTCGTGCGTGTGCCCAGGACCATTTAGCTGCCATAAGGGAACTTGGGGCTTCCCCGGCTTCTCCCCAGACACTGCTTTCATTGATAAAGCGCTCAGCCTTTGCCACAAGTCCTGTATTTAGACTGCCCTTCATGGACGCGCTCCGGCTGTCAAAGCATCCAAACCAGAAGAGACTTTAACTTAAAGGCGGTTGCTGCCCCCGACTGCCCTGCCTCGCTGCCTATGGTGCTTGAACTCTGAAACATTGTATCATTTTGGCATTTGCCTTTCACTCTTGCCAGAGACTCCCCCACCTAAGGGGACGAAGAGAGCACTGCAGTGTTGCCCAGTTGCAAGTATGGTCGGCTTTTCCACGGCAGTAACCGGGTGGCTGCGCATTTCAACCTCTGTTAGGAAGGATGCAGGGCCTCGCGGAGGACACCGCTGACTTTTCCTCTGTGTCTTTCCACTTCTCCTTTTGGCCACCTCGCCGTGGGGGACAGGGGCACACTTAGAGAAAGGATCTGCTGTCCCCCAGTCTCTGAGGCTTATTATTTAGTTCTAAGACGTTCTTTGGCTATATAGATCAGGCCATAGATAGAGATCAGGAGCTGTGGGGATTCAAGCCCTTGGCTGCTAACTGAGAGGTGGGGGGTTCAAACCCACGAGCTGCTCCTTAGGAGGAAGAGGTGGCAGTCTGGTTCCATAGGTAGATTGCAGCCTTGGGAAACCTGTGGGACAGTTAGTTCTGCTCTGTCCTGTAGGGCCATGGTGAGTTGGAAAACTTGGCGGCAGTCAGTTTGGCTTGATAGATACAGGTGGGTGGAAGGATTACTACAGTCGTGCCAGATGTCACCTCCTTTCTCTCCCTTGTGGGTCCCTCCTGCCCCTTCCTGTCACGTGGTCAGTTGCTGTCAAGTTGGTTCCCACTCCTAGCGACCCCCTACACTAAATAGAACCCACCCCCTCCCCAATAGAGTTCTTAAGACTGTGACCATTTTGAAGCAGATTACCGGGTCTGTGTTCTGAAGTGCCTTGGGTAGGTTTGAACTGCCAACCTTTTGGTTAGTAGTTGAGTACTTCAACACTGGTGCCACCCAGGGGCGCCCTGACTACCATAGGGCATGGGACGACATACACGACACCTATCTAAACAGGCCGGAAGAGTCTTATTGGATTTAGTGGTCCATCTTGTGAGCCTCAGATCAAGGGAGGTGGCTTAATCCTCCCTGCTGGGTCCCAAGGTCCACCTGCCTCCGAGTCCCTGTCATGGAGGCTCAAGGGAGGTGGGTCTCTCCTGGGTGGGTCTCTTTCCGCCCACTCTCTTTCACCAATTCTCTGCCAGGGGCAGGAGCACATGCAGGCTCTGACGCAGGTGACGCAGTGAGGAAAGGCCCCAGGCCCTGGGGTGGCCAGCGCTGAGGCTGATGGCCACACTGAGAGCACGCTCTTCTCTCAGAGGGCTAGACCACGAGGCGAAGGAAGGAAAGGAGAGAGTAGGTCTTCCCCGTCTGAGCACAGAGGTGAAATTAGAGCACATGATTTTTCTTAGATGATTTCAGTGTCAGCTTCGCTGAGCCCAGACCCTGACCCTGAGTTGAGGTCCCTGCCCCTCCCTCCCTCTTCACTCATGTTCTCGGCTTCTGCTTCTTCCCGCTCCACATCCTCTAAGACCCGTATACTTCTCATTTTAATTCTACCAACTGTGTGGGAGGCTGGTGGTGTGGTGGGATCCATGGTGGGGGAGGGGGGCGGCAGAAGCCCTCGGGGACCGGGGTCACCCCTCACCACCTCTGCTTTCTGCTGCGTTAGATTTGTCACACGCTGACAGAAAAACTGGTTGCCATGACAATGGGCTCCGGAGCCAAAATGAAGACTTCAGCCAGCGTCAGCGACATCATCGTGGTGGCCAAGCGGATCAGCCCCAGGTGAGTGGTCTGGGCCCTTGAGGAAGCCCTGGGCCCTTGAGGAAGCCCAGTCTCAGTGGGAGGGTGGGAAGCTGAGGTGGGCGGCAGGGCCAGGCGCCTTTAAGAGAGAGTACACAGGCAATGTCAGTTACTGATGTCACAGACATTCGTAGGACATCTACATATTGGTAGGCTTTCAGGCTAGGGTAAGGTGACCAGATTTAAAGAGGGACACCATTGACGGGGGTGGGGGTGGGGTGGGGGGTGGGAGGTTCTTGATTAAAAATTTGGTCTACTGTATATGGACCAAATAGACCGTCCCCTCGCTTGTCGAGCATTCTTTCCAAAAATCAGGACTGTCCCACCAAAAGCAGGATGTCTGGTCACCGTAGGCTAGGGTGGTGTCTCTCTCTCTCTCCTGTTAGGGCTTGAGGAATTCCAGCATGGTGGCTACTTCTGACTCATCTGTTCTGCGGCTTGTTTGGCTACTACTTCCTTGTTCAGCCGAGACCAGTCTCCATCTCTCCCCACTGCCCCCTAGGATCGACCCTGTAACCACCGAGCTCACTAACAGAGGTTCCAGGGCCCCTGCCTCCCAGGGGGCTCCTGAACATGCCCTGTCCCGGTCCCTGCCTCATATTTGTCTTGGAGATCAGTTGGAGGGCCAGCTACTTGCTGCTATGGCTGCCACCCACGCTGACACCCGTGACCTGGCCAGCAGCCCCGGGGGGCTGGGTGAGAAGTAAAGTCACACCAACTGCTGGCAAGTTAATTCCAAACCCGCGTGGGGCAGGGTAGGCCTGCCTCCTAAGGCGTCAGAGGCCCAGATCTGCCGCATCTTTCTGCCTAGGAGTGGCTGCTGCTCTCAAACCACTGACCTTTCGGTCAGCCACGGAGTGCATAACCACTGTGCCGCCAGGGATTCAGATTCAGGATTCAGGCCTCCCGAATTCCAGGCAGTCTGCAGAATCCCGTGTGGGAGGCAGTCAGCGCAGGGCTGCAGTCAGCAGCGACACCCCCTCCTTTGGGCTTGATGTGCAGGAAAGACAGCCCTGTCTGAGCCCAGGCAGGGACAAGACCGTGCCGCCACCTGGAGGCTGCTATGTGCACTGCCAGACCAGAGGTCCCAGTCCAGGATGTTCCCTTCACCAGCCACCTGGCTTCCCTGCTGGGTGTAGTGCCTCCCTGAACTGGAGGGACAGGGGGGCACCTGTGAGGGTCTCCAGGGCACTTGCTCCCCTTGTTGCCCTGCCCTCGGGTCCATCCGGAGGAGCCTCAAGATTAGCCAAGTTAGAATCATCAGCGTCATCTCGTCATCACAGTGAAACACTCCCTAGTTCTAGTCCTTCCTTCTGGAGCTTGTGTGTGCTGATTTGCCTTCAGGCAAAGGGGATCGGTCTAGGGTTCTATATTGTTTGGCTTTTTCCGTTGGGCAGGACATCCTGCACATTTCCCCATAGGTGTGAACTTTATAAAATGTTGCAACTATCACAAAAGCAAGACAACAACAACAGCAACAACAACAAATCACCCCTCACCCCCCACCCACCCCCAGCCCTCTGAACGGAACCTGGAGTGTCTGGGCAGTCTGTCTGAGAAGGCAGAAGCAATGACTGGGAAGAGTTGGAAGGAAGGAAGGAAGGAGGGAAGGGAGGAAGGATTCTCCACATTGTATTGGGATTGTGAGTGGGTGGCGTTAGTGAGCGGATTTATTTTCCTAGCATTCAGCAAGCTGGCAGTCTGGAGGAAGGCTCTCTCTCTGTGTGTCCCAGGGGGGCAGTCTTTGTCTCGTGGCAAATGTTGTCTCCCTGTTTGTGTCTGCTTGCTTCTCTGCTCAATCCGCTGTGTTTAGGTCTCCAAAGTGATTCGGTTTAAGACACACCTTACACCGTCATGCCTCGTTCCCCTAACAGAAAACCCGTTCCCGGGTGGGATGACATCCAACTGTCAAGGGGTGGATCCCAACATTTATTGGGGGAGGGAGAAGGGATACATCTCAATGTGTATCGAGAGGTAAGGACAGTGAGACATTGAAATCCTCTTGTCTCCCCTCAGAGTGGACGATGTTGTGAAATCAATGTACCCGCCACTGGACCCGAAACTCCTGGATGCACGGTGAGAGGGCGCGCCCGTGTGTCATGCTGCAGGGTCATCATCATGGAATCTGAGGGGTGGTTACGGGCCCTGGTGGTGGAGTGGGTTATGAGTCGGGCTGCTGACTGCAAGCTCAGCAGTTCAACTCCACGAGCTGCTCCCTGAGAGCAAGAGGAGGCGTTCTGCTTCAGTAAGCAGTTACAGCCTCAGAAATCCAAAGGGGCAGTTCCCCTCTGCCCTGGAGGGTCATCATGAGTCAGAATCAACTCGGTGGCAGCTAGTGGGGAGATCTTGCTGAAGGGAGCCTTGTGGCACAGTGTGTGAAGCGCTGGTAGGCTAACAAAAAGGTTGGCGCTTTTAATCTGACAGATGCTCTTTGGGAGAAAGACGGGGCAAGCTGTTTTTGTAACCCGAAGGGGCAGCACTACTGCGTCCTGTAGGGTCCCTATGGGTCAGAATGGACGTGACGGCTGTGGCTAAGGTTGGCTGACAGGACTTCAGTGGACGGTTGTTTCACGGGTGGCTGATGTGGCCCTGGTTATGCCCACGTGCTGGAGAAGGCAGTCAGATCTGTCTTTTTGCCCACAGGGCTTTGGGCCCCCTTGGCTCCTGGGTGGTAGAAGCCCCATCTTGTCTGTCAGCCAGTGAGCTGAGCATGGCTTGAGTTGATAAAAAAGGTGCCACCTCTTTCTGAAACCTTACGAAGGGAGAGCTAGTCTTCAGTTTTGAATTCTCAGGAGTAAACATAGGACCGGGCTACGTCCTAACTGTGTCATCTCTTCCTCCATGGTCCCTATTGCTCCCTCTTTGCTCTGTGGATCTCAGAAGCGGATGCACTTCCGCTGGGAGTGCCACCCAGGGGATTGGAGGGGCAGGTGGCAAGCAGACCACGGAAGTAGAAGGGACGAGTTGGCCAAGGCTGCATCTCCCTTCTACAAGACACCTCCAGCCACCCTTCCCCCCCCACCCCCACCTTCCCTACCTTAGTCTGCAGGATAATTCTGTTCCTATACAGGATGTAAACCTGTTTTTACAAAACCAGGGGCCTGTGGTTCTCGGGTATTTGCCACCCTTCTGGTGGGTAGCATGGTAGTGGTCTTTCCGCTTGGCCATCCCTGGCCCGCTGCCTCTGCTGCTCCGCTTTGTCCGGGGGCCTAGCAATCTGTAGTAAGTAGATCCCCAAATGCTGCACGGTCCCCACTCTATAAAAGATGCTCTACTGTAAATCTTGAAAGACCAGAGCTCCCCCTCACTCTGGTTTTCAGTTGAAATTTCTCTTAGAGTCGGCGAAACTTCCCTGGGTCTCATTAATTCATAATCAGTCAGATGAATGGATTCATAGTCAACCAGAGCTGCTCCAGAGGAGGCTGTGTGTATATCTCTCCCATCGACGTGGGATATGCTCATCTGGTGGACTGAAGCCACCACACTGTGCTCCGTGCAACGTTATTTAGGGAGACCTCATAACTGTGCTGCTTACCAGGGGTTTCACAGCCTGAACTAAGTTCATGAAGTACATGGACTCTCAAGCTTCGTCCGTCACACATCAGAACTCTTGAGAAGTGCTGCTGTAAAGAGATCTCTCTGACTCTGTGTAACCCAGCCGTTTCCAAGCTGCTTGAGCGTGGTGGCAGCTTTACATGATATACTTGCTCACCGCCTGAGGAACAGACTTCGACTTAGTATAGAGCAGTAGTTCTCAACCTGTGGGTCGCGACCCCTTTGGGGGGTTGAATGGCCCGTTCACAGGGGTCGCCCGATTCATAACAGTAGCAAAGTGACAGTGATGAAGTAGCAATGAAAATCATGTTGTGGTTGGGGGTGGGGAGGTCACCACCACATGAGGAACTGTAGTCAAGGGTCATGGCATGAGGAAGGTTGAGAACCCCTGGTCTAGAGTCTTTCCAGGTGGGCTTTGGTGTGAAGTCCCTCACTTCCTAGGGAACCTGACCCTGTTGTTTTTCTTCCCTCCCCCAGGACCACAGCCTTGCTCCTGTCTGTCAGCCATCTGGTGCTGGTGACCAGGAATGCCTGCCACTTAACCGGGGGGCTGGACTGGATTGACCAGTCCCTGTCAGCCGCCGAGGAGCACTTGGAAGTCCTCCGGGAAGCAGCCCTGGCCTCCGAGCCGGAGAAAGGCCTCCCAGTCCCCGAAGGCTTTCTGCAGGAGCAGTCTGCCATTTAGTGCCTGCTGGCCGGCAGCTGATCTTAAGGGTCAGCCTGCTGCCACCCCTGGGTGGCTCAGCTGAGCTTCCTGGTCTTTGCTGTAGAGTTAGGCGTGTTCTCCACCACCCTGGAGTATGATGGTGGGTGCCTGGGAAAGCAGGGCAGCCCCATCAGCGGGTGCTCTGTTGCAATGGCAAAAGGTGGCTGGTGAGTGGCAGTGTAATACCACAGTTTGTGCAGATGACAGGCACCCTCAGCACAGCAGAGTGTGAACGCAGGACTGCAAGCGTTATTTACCTCCCCTCGTGTTTTCAAGAACATCAAGCCACCATCCACAAGCCAGGAGTTTCAGGATAAAATCAGAATGTCTAGCTCCCCGTGAATCAGAGGGGTTTGCTAGCAGTCATCTGCACTCCCCAAAGAGACAATCAGGAACTAACTAGGAGTTGTGCCTCTTCTGACAAGACTTCTCCTCTCTCATCTGGCCTGTGTCTGTTATCTGTGTTATCTACCTTGTTCTGCCGGCGTCCGAGTCCCCCCTCCTCCCCTTTGCAGCTTCCGGAGCACAGCCTGGTAGAATTTTGTAGTGACTGTGCCTGCAATTTGACCCGGTTACCACTAGGGGGACAGTAATCCGAGACCTGGGTTTTCCTCAAGTGTGTGGACCAATGCATGGTGTGTGGTGGGATATTTTGGGCTGAGAACTGTGGCTGGAAGGAGACAGGCCCCCTAAGGACCAGGAGGATGGTTTATATTTAAAGAGCCCTCAGGATTCAGGCAGATATGATATACCAACATTAAGTACTTTCCCCATGAGCTTCCCCAGGAAGGACGCCTTTCCCTTTCCTCTGATGATGTTTGTTTTGCAAATATGGAAAGATGATGGGGTCCTTTTATGATTTTGAGACCTCTGGGGAACCCTGGATTACAATTGCAAAACCACAGGGACCTGTTTTTATCATAAGCACGTGGGAGGTTGGAAGCACTTTGCTTCTCAGGTTCTTAGAGACGACGTCTTGGGAGAGGGCCTTGGCTTGGGGACTGCCCAGGTTTCTATCCTGTGCTGTTCAGTATGTTTGTCACTGCTGCTTCTTAGTCTGTTCCCTCGGCCTGAAGTCAGCAGCTTTCCGCCCGAGTCTAGGAAACTAGGAGCTACCGGTACGTTCCCAGATCTAAGATTGGACCTGGCTTATCTGTCCTATGGGCATATTTCATTCCCTACTGATAAATGGACTGATTCTAACCAGCATGAGGTACACACGCCGGGAGAGGGAAAGTGGAACTCAACTCACGGGAACTCACGTGTGGATTCCTGATGGCAGGGGACCTTTTATTGAATCGTTCCTTCCCACCAATCTTGAACATGTGTTACGTAGCTAACTTTCTTGTCCTTCTGGTGAGCTGTGAAGTCCCGGACTTTTCTGTCTGTGCTTTTCTTACCCACCATCGACTTCCACTGCCCCCTGAGTGTGTGTGTGTGTGTGTGTGTGTGTGTGTGTGTGTGCTTGGAAACTGATCTAAGGCTGTGGCGACTGCTGTGACGTCAACGTCTGTTGCACGGCTTGTTACGAACACTTGATGGTTTAGTGAAAGTGCAGGACAAATTGGCGACCCCCTTGACAGGTTATGTACATTTTGTTTCAAGACATGAATTGCGAGCGTCTCCTCTTGCTTCCTCCTTGGCTTCCCCGTTTCCATCCGCCATCTGTCTCTCCTGATCCTTTCTGCCTCCTGGAATTTGTTTTGGGGCAATTGCTGCCCTTCTGATGGGGTGTGATTGCTTGTTTCAGAGAGCATGTTCCTCGTGGGAGTTCAGTTGTTCGCTTGATAGGCGTGAGTGTTTGGCTGAACGGTGCTCCCTGAGGGTGGGGTCTGTGCCAGGGTGAAAGGGTATCAGGGCCACAATCACAGGGCTTCTGCCAGTCGCTTATCACACCAGTAACTCTGGTCTTTTTTGGTGATTTTGTATTTTGTTCTGCATTTTTCTCTCACCCCTTCCAGCATCTTCTAGTGCAATCCCCATCAGAGCCGTCGGCCGTGGCTGTGGGGCACTAGCTAGTTCTTCAGGTCTCAGACGAGTGGGGGCTTTGACTCACGTGACCCATTAGCCTTCTGGACCCTTTGCTCCCTTATGCCTTTGATTTCCCTCACTCCTCTGTGCTCTAGATGGGAAGAGAGCCGTGGCTGGGTTTTAGGTGGCAGCTCCCCAAGGTTAAGCTGCTGGTTGCTACTCATCACAGCAGTATGCAGACCGCTGTCTTTATGAACTATGCCAAATGACCGAGCTGTCCCCTAGGCCCTCCAGCCCTCAGTTCCTCAGAGGGTTTGGTGTGGCTTACAAGTTTCCATCACTCTGTCCCCCGTATGCTTGACTGTACTGGATGTGTGACACCTATACAGCTATACCTGTGTGTGCTTCTAGAGGGACTCCTGCGTACCCTCCCGCACCTGTTGGCTTCCATGCCTCGCTGTGAGTCCATTTGTAAAGCGCTGGACCTGTTAGGACAGGATTGTGTAGGTAGCAGTAGTCACTGTGGAGCTTCCAGTGCCTGCCGTCACTCGGTCCTGTGCTGATGTCCTACTCACTGTGTGCGCTGCCCAGTTAGTGCATGTGTACTATCTACCTAGGGCTCCCCTCCTTCCCCCACGATCCCCGGGACCCATCAGAGACGGTTGCTTCTGTTCATAAGCCTTTCCTTGACTTTCTATAAGAGTAGCCACCTACAATATGTATCCCCTTATGATTGACTAATTGCACAGTCCCCTTCAGGTTCACGCGTGCTGTGAGATGTTTTGTGGATTCATTGTTTATTCCCTCGTGTCTGTACCACCATGGGTTAAATCCATCCATCCACCGACGAGCACGCAGGCAGTTTGTATCCTCTTGCCTACTGTGAACAATGTAATCATGAACATGGGTGTACATCTGTCTGTTCGTGTCATGGCTCTTATTTCTCTAAGCTATAAACCTAGTGGCGGGGTAAAGGGTGGCGAGGGATTCCTAGATCAGATGGTATCTCTGGTTCCACTTTTTAAAGATGTGCCATCCGCGTTCCCCAAATTTTCACATAGACGAGAACGCTAGGCCAAAGTGGAGCAGCTCTGAGTCAGCATCTCAGGCACCACCCACCTGCAGGGATCTAGGTGAGAGACACCCCTGAGTGATGTGTACCATCCTTTCTCTGAGTCCTGGTACCCCTTTTTGCTGAAGCCCAAAGATGCTTCCCTGTTAATAGTAAGACTTTCCTGAAGATCTCAGCGCTCCCTGCTAGATGGTGGGATTCTAATGAGCCTCCCCTCCATTGGGCAGTATTTTTTCCTCTAGTGCTGGATACATTAGAAACTTTTGAGTCAGGTTGGTGTTGGTGGCTGGTGGCTGAGAGTGGGAGCCCTCTCTTTGGGGGATGACACAATCCCTCTCTTCCAGGACCTTTGGGACTTCATGGGAGTCCCTACCCACCTTGGAAGGGTGGGCGACGGAGGCCATCGTTGTCTCTTGCATGAGGTGCCCCTTCCTAGTGGGTGGACATACCCAAGTCCTTGGTTCACGTTTCCTGTAGACATGTACCGTTGATTCCAACTCAGGGACCCACGTGCAATAGATGACAGACTGCTTGACCTGCATCAGCCTCACCATCAGGGTGATGTTTGGCCCATTGTTGCAGCCACGGTGTCAGCCCTTCTCGCTGACGATTTCCTGTTGTTTTGCTGACCATTCACCCGGCTATGTGTCTCCACATTTGCTAGTTAGAATCTTATAAGCCTACACTTCTGCCCCAGCCAAGGAGCAGCCTCAGGCTCAAATTCGGTCTGAAGCTGGACTCTCTCAGGGGTAGGGTTTCAGTGTGGAAAGAGCAAAACCATTGAGACCGGACAGAACAAAGTTCAAATTTGGGCTATGTTATTTGCGGTGTGAGCTTGGACAAGTTACTTTACCCCTCTGACCTTTAGTTGTCTCGTGTAAAATCGAGGCCACACCTGATAGCATTGGGCTGCTGTGAGTCTGAGAAGACTAGAGAGACAAATCCGTGGACACATATATGTGTATAAGAAAGAGCTTTATATACAAGAGCAATTGAACATTGAGAAAACATCCCAGCCCAGTCCAGGTCAAATCCATAAGTCTGATATTAACCCATATGTCCAACACCAATCCATAAAGTCCTCCTCAGACTCAGAAAAAACATGCAATGACACCGAATGTAGAAGATCACAGGTCAGTGGATAGACAGTCTTTGGATCCAGTGGCATTGGAAACATCTCAGTGCTGGCAGGGGTCCATGTGTCTTGTCAGCTGCTCTGTCTCCCAGGATGTCATCAGAGAGCGACAGTGTCTCTTGCCTACAAGAAGGAATACTGGATTTCTCAGAATTCTCAGGAGAAGGCCATACCTACACAGAGGTCTCATTGGCTATCTCTAGATTGACAGGCTAGACTCCAACCCTATACTCTTAATCCTCAAATTGACACCAGATTAGGTGACCACCACAGCTGCTAATAGCAAGGTTAGCAGTTCAAAACCACCAGGCATTCCATAGGTGAAAGATGAGGCTTTCTTTTTTTGTTTGGAGGGTTTTGGTCATTTATTTTTCAAGAATCAAACAAGTGGCATTTCAGCGGCAGTATCTTCACTCAGAGATAACCAGTCTTCTTCACCACCTATTTTTTTGATATCAAGATGAGGCTCGGAAAAAGCGACAGGTCTCGGAAACCCACAGGGGCAGTTCCACTCTTATCCTGGTTGGAATTGACCCGAGGGCCATGAGTGAGCACTTTTGATCTCAGTGGGTTGGTCGGCCCATCAAATGAAAGATGGCTATGAAACGCCCATTCATGCACCCCTGGTCCTGGTTAACCAGCGCTAACCCTTGGAGCCCTGGCACCGCTGGCCTTGCTGGTGCTGCCTCTGTCAAGGAAGGGGCTTCCACAGAGGGGCTTCCCTTGGTGGGTGCTGGAACGGAAGGGTCCAAACGCAAATCACTGCGCTAGGGGAGTGGCCCGGCCTTGTCCCTGACCCACCCTAAATGTGTTCACAACAGGAAATCCTCTCTGAGCCTCTTATCAGTGTTCAGAAGGTTGATTGCTCAACTGCGCATTCCACAGAGACTGGCTCAGGGCACCCCTTCCTGCTTGTGAAATCTCCCAGGCGCAACTCAAGTCGCTGGTGTCCAGCCTACCCTGGGCATTCGTTCGCTGGCCTCCCTCATTGCAGGGCCTTTCTTCTCTTGGTGACAAAGCCACCTAGTTGCTCTGTGACTTGCAAGCCTGGGGAAAGTGTCAAATGAAGAACCCGCCCCTTTTTGCCTCGCTCCCCACCCTACTTTTGCTTCTCTTGCCCCTGGCTTTGTTTTGTCTTCCCCTCCCTCTCTTAAAGGTGTTTACTCTGTGGGAGGTGCTGTGCTAGGTGCTGAGGGTTTGAAGGAAAGATACACTCCCTGCCCTTATGCAACAAGCGAGACAGATTGGTGGGTCAGTTAGGGAAGGGGGCAAGGGGGCACAGAGCAGGGAGAAGAGCAATCCCATAGGGCCCATATGGTCAAGAGATGAAACCCAGGGGGAACCGAGGCCTTGAGTTGAGACTGGACCAAGAGGGTCTGAGAAGTGGTCTCGGGCACACGGGACAACATGGAGAAGACTTGGAGCATGGTTCCTTTGGGAAGCACGGGTGACTGGGGACGGTTGGAGTTAAATGGATATGAGGAAGTGAGGTCGGACAGGTTGGCAAGGTGTCAGATCCTGGAGGACCTTATTGCTTATACGGAGGGGCCTTCCAAAAGTTCATGGAACTCTGTAAAGGATCATGGGATTTCTCCAGGAACTCTCTGAGGCCTCCTTGTCGCGGAGCTGGGGTGGGGGGAGCCCAACCCATAGAAGGTGTTTAGCAGGAGGATGACCCAGTTAGATTTGCAATTTAGAAGGAGACCCATTTTCTTTCTGCCCTATGGCTTCAGCATCATTCAGCGTGATGCCACTGAGCCTGTGTCCCCGTTGTGTCTGAGAGGCTCCAGACCAGCGGTTCTCAACCTGTGGGTCCCGACCCCTTTGCGGGTCCAACGACCCTTTCACAGGGGTCGCCAGATTCTTAACCGTAGCAAAATGACAGCGATGAAGTAGCAACGAAAATAATTTCATGGCTGGGGGTGGGGTGGGGGTCACCACAACACGAGGAACTGTATTAAAGGGTCTCGGCATTAGGAAGGTTGAGAACCACTGCTCTAGACTGAACCATGGGGCAAAGGCCGGGTGGTCACTGGTTGGGGGCTGAAAGCAAGGAGCAAAGCTGGAGCAGCAGGGTGATCGAGCTGGCTGTGCCCTGGCATCAGTTATACGAACAAGCAGAGTTTTGAGAATTTGCAGCCTAACCGGTCCTGCCTGTATGTCCCATCTGCTTTTTTTATCATTCCCATGGAAACTGATAAGGAAACTTTCCTGTAGTCTCACAAATACCGTATATACTTGAGTATAAGCCAACCTGAATATCAGCCAAGGCACCTAATTTTACCACAAAAAACGGCATTAACAATGCTGGAAAACTCGGCGTATACTCGGGTATATACGGTAATAAGGATCGGAGCAAGAACCGCCACTCCTCCACTTGGGTTTACGGTCGCTGTGAGTTCCTGTTGGGATTCGGGTGGGAGCACCCATCATGAAACGAAGGGACAGCTCAGAGGGTCATGCCATTCTCTTCTGATTCGCCTGTTTTCCTCAAAAAAAAAAAGGTGGCCGACATTAATGTCATGGCCCACGAATCAGTTCCTGCCACAGGGTGATAGGGCGTGGTCACTGAAGTGAGGGTCAGGGCATGGGTGAGGCATTTTCCCTCCATCCCAAATGACTTACTCTGATTCATTTTAAGTAAAACTCGCATTTACCAGAACAGTGGCAAAAATTTATGGTGCAAAATGGAATAATTAATTACATGATTGATTAATTCCAAGAGTCATTCATTGAGGATCTGCCCTGTGACATGGATTAGGCCCTGAGATATAAGAAGGAATAAAAATAGAATGCTTCTCTTGAGGCCCGTATAATCTTAAGATGGAAAGAAACCCATAAAGAGTCATTTTCAGTAAGTGCTAAAGAAGGGACCGTGTGTGTGTGTGTGTGTGTGTGTGTGTGTGTGTGTGAGACGATGAGCACACAGGGCACAAAGGGTGTCAAACTCAGCTCCCTAATGTTTCCTGAAGATGGTGGATTGTCAAGGAGGAGTAGGAGCTAGCCAGCCCTGGAAGGTAGGGGGCAGTGGAGGACAGGAGGACAGAAGAGTCTGGAAGTCTTTGCTGTGTGGTTGTGACCATGCAGTGTGTGCTCAGGGAGTGGCCGGTGGTCCCAGCAGTAGTGGTCCAGCGGGTGGATTCTGATCTCGCAGGCAGAAGAGCAAGCATTCAATCCCTGGCTGTGTTAGGGCGGGTTTTCTAGAGAAACAAAACCAGGGATGCTGGTATGCCTATTGTGGTAGTGACAGACTCTGTTGTCAATTGGAGGCTTAAGAGTGAAGGGGTGGAGTTGACTTGTCAATCAGGTCGCAGCTTGATGACCTCGTTTGGAGGCGCTGAGGAGATATGTAGCTCACTGGAGGCAGGACACTCACTCAGTCCCTGTGAGATAGCCTTTGTTGACAAACCACATGGAGACAGGCTGTTGTCATCCAGAGTCCCGGAGTTGGAGAAGCCACGTGGAGACCCCTGCCAGTGCTGAGATGCCTCTACTGTTATTGGATCCACACGACGTTGCACCCACTGGCCTGGGATCTTCCTGCATTTGGTGTCATTGCATGTGTTTTGTGAGTCTGAACAGGAATTTATACATTGGTATCAGAAATATGGGCTAATATCGGACTTATGGACTTGATCTGGACTGGGCTGGGATGGTTTCTCAATATTCAACTGCTCTTGTATATAACGCTCTTTCTTATACACATGTGAGTGGCTATGAATTTGTTTTTCTAGTCCACCCAGACTAACACACATATATAGAGAGATTAATGTCAAAAAATGTCCCACATAGTTTAGAAGTGGGTGAACCCAGTCCAGTTCTAGTCTGAGGGTTGGATGTAAGCTGAAAACTTCTATGGATTCCTGTAGCTGATGGGGTCGATAAGCAGGAAGCAGGAACACACAGGTTGGCTGGTGGGTGCTGAGCTGATTGAATCTGCGGTGGGCCGGATGCGTCCAAGGTCAACAGTCCCATGATGGCTCCTGGGATTGGCAGGTGATCTATCAGAGCATTGACAAACCAGCTGCAGGATCCAAATCCAGTAGTAGGCGTGGGCTAGCTCCCCCAGAGGGTCACTTTATATTAAGAGGAGGTCACGCCCCAAATGCAACCTCCTTCAGTCGTATCAAAGGTGGTGACCAGACTTAAGGAGGTCTATTCTCACAACTGCTTGGCTGCTTCTCAGATGATCCCATCCTGGAGTCGACCACACTGTGCTAGACCATATCACGGGAGACTCATGGCCCACCCAAGCTGATCTAAAACCTGAACATCACACTGGCCCAATGCACCAGATGGGCAGTTGCCGTCCATCTGTTCACGGCCGCTTGTGCGCGGCTGGGATGAACAGGTTGCAGAGAATCTGACAGATTAACATGGATTTAGAAGAAAGGCCTGCTGAAACACTAGGGTGAAACCAGTAAAAACTCCCAATCACAGCGATCTGACCCACGAGCCTCACGGGGCTTTGCTCTGTGATACTCAGCGTTGTCCTGC
>NW_022111358.1:8146065-8166132 GCF_000313985.2 Echinops telfairi
AGTGAGAGACCAGATGAGAGAAGAGGGCAAGGAGCAGGCGGTATGGGGGCAATGGAAAAGTTGCCATGTTTGGTTTCTTTGTTTTCTCCACATAGTAGATGATCCCTGTGTCCTAACTTGTCAGGGTAAACCCAGCCCCTAACACATCATCATGGGTTCGGTAGGCACAATTGTACAGCGATAATAAGTAAAGATTGTAGTAAAGTCATGGAGAGCATGAGAGATAGAAGAGAGATTGAAATAATGGAGTCAGACACATTTCATGGTAGCATGCTCACCTCAGCCTCACTTGGTGGTCCATGTGGAGAGAGAGAGATATTTAATGTTAACCAAGGCTTTTATATTCTCTGGGGACATGAAAGCCCCCTAATTACAGGTGAAGACATACGTCACAGGAAAGGGTTGTGCTATAGGTAACAGTAATGGGAAGGGGGTGATCTAGGGGTATCCACGCAATAGGAAGAGGAGGGATTGGGGGGTATACATGTGGCAAGATGGGTGGGTCCTAGATTCAGGATGGCAGCCTAACTTTGGATGTGAATGAGCTGGTTTGACCTGTTCCTTGGATGTCCATAGAAACCATGGTCAGTAGGGTGTGAACCCCACCTACAGGAACCAAGCTAATGGTCACAAGCCTTTAGGGAGAAGTAGCCCATTGTCCTTAGCAGCAGGAAGCAGGCCTACTGGTGGTGGTGGGACTGGACAGTAGTCTGGCAGTTGACTGCCTTATGGGAAGTAACTTGACAATCATTAACCATTAGCTGCTAGCAGTGTCCTCTTTGGGGGAGAGGACTTGGGAGAAATCTTTCTGTTTCCCACAATAACCAACCTCTAATATCCTAATTTGATAGAGAAAGCAATGAGTTAACATAATTTTAGCTTGTATTTCCCTGGCTCCTGGTCAAGTTAAATGCTAAATATTTTTCCTATGGTATTTGTGCCCTTTGCCCACTTTTTTCCTCCCTACTGGGGGTTTAGTATTTTCTTTATTGATTTACAGGAGCTCTTTATATATGAAGGATAACGACCCTTTGTCATGTGTCTTGCATCTGCTTCCCCAGCCTTGTCATTGTCCTTTGAGTTTTGTTTAGAGTGGCGTCTGATGCTGAAACGTTTTAAATTTGGTGCAGTCAAATGTATTGATTTTCTTTCCCTTAGTGATTTCTTCTATTGCTTTTATGCTAAGAAAATCCTTTCTCATCTAGAGATCAAATAAATATCATTGACGTGTTTGAAACAGCAAAGTGCCGTGGGTGGATGATTAATTAGAATATTCACAGGTTAGATGTAGTGGCAGGGGAGAAAAAAACAACCAAACAAACACTTCTCTTTACTCACTCCCCACCCAGCCTGAGGTTCAAGGTGGGAACAGTCAAGGATTAACGAGAGGGCTGAGGAAGACAAAGAGAGGCGGGGGAGTGCCAAAGCACTGGAGGCAGAGGGCAGGCAGGCAAGCTGGATGGGGGTAGCATGGCGAGGCAGCGACACATCCCAAGACAGGATATGACATAACCTATCTTGGATCTAACATGAGAGGCAGTGATGGGAGGGGTCATTAGGGAGAGAATCAGCAAAATCCAGGAGGGCTCCCAAGTCACATTAAGGGATTGGCACTTTATTTTGATCACAGTGGATTCCCATTAATAATGCCACCCAAATACATGTTGGTACTCCCTAGTATCATTCTCTGCACAGAGAGTCACTCAAGGAGACAGCCTGACAGTCAAAAATTATCAAGAGAAACCAATGGCAACATTCCAATGACAGTGGTAGAGGAGGAGGTAGGAAGTTTGGCAACCCCGCCCTCCTGCTACTAGAAAGATGTGTCCATTTCTAAACACCCAAATGAGGGAGGCTAGCTCAGCCCAGCCCAGGAAGAGAGCTATCAGGAGGGAGGCTGACCCTGGGGCAGGATAGCTGTTGAGGCGGGCTGCAGGAACGGTCTTCTGCAGTTTGAACTTGAGGGTCCTCCGTGCCAGCCTCTTAGTTCCACTCTTTGTGTCTGCTTCTCAAGGAAACACAGGCGACAAATAGCATCTCTTCTTTTCCTGTGACAAATAGAATAGCTTTGCTGTAGAGCCAGGGGATTAAGCCCCTATTGGCTGGGGATGTACTGCACCAAGAAGCTCACAAAACCCACAGGTACTGATTGCTAAAGTGTATCTGTCCACTTGTTCAGAGTGATGCCATCTATGATTAGACCTTCTCTCTTTTGGGGGACCCCTTTGAAAATGGAGGGGTGGGCTCTCTGCTCCTCCTCGTGCGACAGACAGCCACCTCTCCTGTTCCCGTGCAGTTCAAGCTGCATCCCAGAGACACAATGGTGAAGGTCGGAGTGAACGGATTCGGCCGCATTGGGCGCCTAGTCACCAGGGCTGCTTTCCTGGCAAAGTGGATGTGGTTGCCATCAATGACCCCTTCATTGATCTGAACTACATGGTCTATATGTTCCAGTATGATTCCACCCACGGCAGGTTCAATGGCATTGTCAAGGCTGACCATGGGAAGCTATTCATCAATGAGAAGGCCATCTCCACCTTCCAGGAGCAAGATGCCGCCAACATCCAGTGGGCTGAGGCTGGTGCTGAGTATGTCGTGGAGTCCACTGGTGTCTTCGCCACCCTAGAGAAGGCTGGGGCTCACTTGAAGGGCAGTGCCAAAAGGGTGATCATCTCTACCCCATCTGCTGATGCCCCCATGTTTGTGATGGGCGTGAACCACGAGAAGTATGACAACTCCCTCAAGATTGTCAGCAATGCCTCCTGCACCACCAACTGCTTAGCCCCCCTGGCCAAGGTCATCCATGACAATTTTGGCATCATGGAAGGACTCATGACCACAGTCCATGCCATCGCTGCCACCCGTGACGGCCATGTGGCTGCTCAAAACACCATCCCTGCATCTACTGGCGCGGCCAAGGCTGTGGGCTAGGTTATTCCGGAGCTGAATGGGAAATTGAGTGGCATGGCCCTCCATGTCCCCACCCCCAATGTGTCTGTCGTGGATCCCACCTGTCGTCTGGAGAAAGCTGCCAAGTACGATGACATCAAGAAGGTGGTGAAGCAGGCGGCTGATGGTCCCCTAAAGGGCATCCTGGGCTGCACTGAGGACCAGATTGTCTCCTGTGACTTCAACAGTGATCCCCACTCTTCCACCATTGATGCCTGGGCCGGCATTGCCCTCAACGACCACTTTATCAAGCTCATTTCCTGGTATGACAATGAATTTGGCTACAGCAACAGAGTGGTAGACCTCATGGTCCACATGGCCTCCAAGGAGTAAGAGCCCCCCTGGACCACCAGCCTCAGTAACCGCACTAGAGGAAGAGAGGCCCTCAGCTGCTGGGGAGTCTTTGCCCCCAACACACTGAGAATATTCCATCCAGACCCCCTGAAGGAAGGGGAGGGGCTTAGAGAGCCCGACCTTGGCATGCGCCATCAATAAAGTACACTGTACCTCCCACCCCCACCAAAAAAAGAAAGAAAAAGAGAACACAGAGGGGTCATAGCAAATGTTTGGGCCTTCCTGCAGTCTAAGGGAAGAGAAATACCTGTGCCTTAGGGAGCCACTCACATGACAGAAAAGACCCCAGCCTGCCAGGGGGGGAATTCCAGGAAAAGATTAAGAAAGCCTTACTCTCAAGAGTCCCTGGTTGGATGGATGAACTAGACTTCTTTGCCTGCAAAGAGAACCCTGCTCTTTGAGTGGTCAGGAAAATTCCCCACCTTGAACAGTGAGGCGATGAGAAGTGGATGGGATTTCTCAAGCTATTTAGAATCCTAGAGAGGCCTGATCATCTTTTCCAAGGGAGGCTTCCCGTAGCTTGGGGAAGGTACCATTTCCTCATGAAGCCAGGCAGCCTTCTGAAGCTAGTTTGACAGTTGGCCAGTCCTTGAATCCTTGTGTTCCGAACTCTTCGTTTCAACAGGACCCTGGGGGCACCCCAGGAAGCTTATTTCCACGAGGCACCAGCATATGACCTTCCTAGAGGCTGCTGGCAGTTTCTCATCGTGAGGACCACATGTTTGATAGTGTGTTTGATCGGTGCTCTCAGGGAATAGCCCTTCTTACTGGAACCAGATGATGGGGAGATCGTATCTTTTCTCATCTTCTCTGGGAACGAGCCTCGGCTCACAAACTGGGTTTGGATCTTCACTCGGCTGCTCCTTAGCCATCTCCTTTCTCACCTACCTGCTTCCCTACTGTCTACAAATTCCCCTGGGCACCTGCTGTATGCCAGACATTGCCTCCATGCTCTAGTGGAGTGTGGAGAAAATCCACATCATGTCTGCCCTCATGGGCTTACAGTCTAGCCCAGCGGTTCTCAACCTGGGGACCGCGACCCCTTTGGGGGTCGAATGACCCTTTCACAGGGGTCGCCTAAGACTATATATCCGATGGTCTTAGGAACCGAGACACCGCTCCTCTATCTATCTCCAGGTGGGTCCGCCCACATGCAGAAACGCCCACATACGGGGTCACCACAACATGAGGAACTGTATTAAAGGGTCCAGGCATTAGGAAGGTTGAGAACCACTGGTCTAGCCAGATAAGACCCTGACCTGAATATAGTACCTGCAAACTTAGAAGTCTTTTAAAGTACCTTGAAGGAGAGAGATTCCAATGTCTGAAAGATGACCTGGGAACCTAGCCCTTCCAGATGCCGAAGAAGGCTTCTCTTTAAAGAGATTCTTGATGGATAATCTGGGGGAGAAGTAGGGATTCAAAAAGTGGGGGAGCGGAGGCACCTGGGAAGGTCCTTTAGCAGGAGGACCCTAACACAAGGCCAGTGTGGCTGAAGACAGACAGGAAGGAAGACAAAGATGAAAATGGGCCAAGACGTCCTAGCAGACCCTTGCAGCCTGTGGGCAGGACTCTGGCTTTTACCTGAAGAGCCATGGAAGTGCACCCCTGTGGTTTATTCCAGGTGGTGGGTTGGAGCGGAATGAAGGTTGAGGCAACATGCAGATTTTGAAAAGATCCTTTTGATGTCTGTGCGGAGAGCCAGTTGGAGGGGGCCAGAGTTGTCAGGGGAGACCTGGTACATTTACATTCGTCTGAGCAAAAGCGGATGGCACCTTGGTCTGGGCAGAAAGGAGGAGACAAAACGGGAGAAGAGTGGATCATTTTGAGAAACATTTAGTAAATAAAATCGATAGGACTTCATAAGTAAAAGGAATGTATTAGCCATGAGACAGTGATACCAGACCATAGAGCAGTGGTTCTCAAACTTCCTAATGCAGCGACCCTTTCATACAGTTCCTCATGTGGTGGTGACCCCCCAACCATAAAATTATTTTCATTGCTACTTCATAACTGTCATTTTGATACTGTTATGAATCAGGAGACCCCTGTGAAAGGGTCATTCGACCCACAGGTTGAGAACTGCTGCCATAGAGGATCGAGAAAGACAGCTAGGCTTGCATGCTTACATGGTGGTGACAGTTTTGAGACAGCGATTACTGGTGCAGAAAACACCAAAAGAGAATCAGGCTTGGGGAAGTGGTTGGGGAGGAGATTGGAGCTGCCCAACCACCCGTTTGGTCCCTGATGAGCTTGAGACACATTGGGAATATCTGAGTTGCGTTACATATCGTGGTTCAAAGCTCAGAGAGGAACATCCCAGAGAGTTCTTAATGAGTCATTATTATTAGAATAACGAGTACAGTCGGCATGACCCAAGGGAACAGTAGTAAGTGAAAGCAGAGCGGGATCTTAAAGAATTCCAACACTTAATAGGATCTTAGTCCAGTCCAAGCTTTTAAAGAGTTACTTTGGTGATGAAATGATGTGTCTGATGTCCAGTGCCTGGAACACAGTAGACAATACATACTCATTAGACACATCTCCCTCCTTGTAACTCCTTGACTCCCTTGAGTTTATTCCTGTTTCTTTATTTGTGGCTCTATGCTTGGCAGCCAGAGACTCAAATACAATTCTCCCAACTTGAGCTGGCCTCTGGGGCCTTGAGTGTAAATACCAGACAAATACTGCTCTCCTCCAAGTCCACCCCCAGGAAAGCTTGAGGATGCTCTGAAATTGAGCTAAAGGTACTTGGAGGCTTGTCAGCGGGCCAGTGACCGTTGTTCAGAGAGCCAGGTTTCCAGCACAAACAGCAGCACCTCCTAGATGACCGCCCTTTAGAATAATAACCATGCCACCTTGCATTTCTAGAACATTTTGTATTCCTCACCCCTTCCCCACCCCCCGGAGAATTTCCATAATGATTATCTCGGTGGCTCATCGCAGGGTTTTTCTTTATGAAATCCATTTGCATATTTTATTTACCTATAATCCCTGCCCCACTGCTAAAACAATAGCATTTTGGCAAGCAGGCGAATGGCTGGCTCATAAATTCACTGACTCCTCTTCTCCAGCCTCCCTTTGTTTTCCTGTTGTATTTTTAACCCACGGGTTTTCTCTGCCTGGCTCTATTCGTCCACATGGTTCCATTGTCCTCAAAAGCACGATTCACTTCCTTGCCTTCCCTTTCGGTGCTTGCCCTCGTCATCTCCTCTCCCCAACGTGGGGGTTCAGGCCCCAGGAGCTCCCTGATCCAGTACATTCCTACACTGGGGCTTTAGACTCCTCTCCGCCTCCGCCCTCTTCTGCAGGTGCTGTTTGTTCGGCACTGGAGCTTTGCATTAGCTTTATCTGGAGATCGGTTATGCAAGACCACCTCAGCAGCCGCATCCAGATTCTCCCTTGGCCCCTGGCATCTTTAAAGATGCTCTTCTGCTTCTCCATCTCAAATCACTCCACTCTTTGCCCCAACCCTCTGCACAATACATCTCTGATTTTCCCTTTCGGATGCTTGATCTTCGTCGTCTGCGATCTGTATTCATCCTCTCATTCAACGCGTGTCAAGAATCTGCTATCAGCTGCTCGGTTTGAGGAGTCATGGTGGCACCACGGCTAAATCTCCCAGTAGGTAACTGAAAGGTTAGTGGTTCAAACCTACCAGCTACCCTGGGGGAGGAATGATATGAGCATCTGTTTCCTTCAAGATCTATAGCCTTGGAAATGTGATGGGCAGTGTTGATACTGTGTTCTGAGGACTCGGACACACACACACACGTGCACGTTGGTCATTGACCTAATCTGTACCAGCAGTTCTCAAACCAGTGACACATGGGAGTCACCATCTTAGGAGTTAAAAAAAAGCAAAAGCTTAATGCCACAATCTGACCCCTAGAGAGTTTTACTTACTTGATCTTGAGTGGGAAAGGAGATTCTAATGGACAGCCAGGCTGAGAACCACTCACTGGGCTAACAGATGAGACAGACGTGCCGTCAGACCATTTGTAATACGATAATTAGCAGAGGTAAGCACAAGAGCCTGGAAAACAGAAGTCCCTCTTTCAGCCGGGAGTGCGCAGGGACCGATCCCTTCAGTAGGTGACTCTTGTCCCCGCATCCCGTTCGAGAAAACCTTTTCTCAGCGCCCTCCCTTCCTATCAAGTTTCCAGTCGGGTTTTGTTGGCCTGGTTAGATGCCCTTGTGTCAGTTCAGTTCTGACCCAAGCAACCTTGCATCCAGCAGAATGCAACACTGCCCGGTCCTGCACCACCCCCACAATGGTCACACGAGCCCATTGTGACAGCAATTGTGTCACTCCATCACGGGGAGGGTCTTCCTCCCTTCGGCTGCCCTTCTACTTTCCCAAGCAAGATGTCCTCCGCCAGGGACTTCACTCAGGGTTCTCGGGAGTGGTTTTTCAGAAGGAGTCTGCCTCTTCCTTAGTCTGGAAGCCCCATAGAAACCATCCGCCAGCAGTGACCTTGCTGGTGCTTAAATGGAGCCTGCTGCATCATTTCCTCCATCACAGCGTCCCACAGCCACTGCCATTTGACACATGGACAGAGGAACGGCGGTCCAATTGGATTGAAGGAAGAAAAGCCTCTCCCAAAGTAGAATTTTCTTCTGTCTTCTGAAGGAGTGATTCTGAGCCTGAGCTTGGGAGTCAAGCTAAACTGGAGCTGGACCCCAATCTGCCATGCAGTAGTTGCACGGCCCGAGAGAGCTGCCCTAGCACTCTTGGATCTCCGTGCTTCCCTCAGGTTCAAAGCAAATCGCATGAGCATTGAGATAATGTAAGTAATGGCATTCCAACTTGATTCCGAGTTTGTTTGCTGGCTTGTTTTGTTTTATTCCAACCTCGAGATTTGGTGTGGGCATTAGGAGTCAGTCCCTGGGTCTGAGCTGAATTCTCCAACACAAACTGTAGGAAGGCCTGCAATTCGGGAGTGTGTTAGTCTGGTTGCTTTAGAGAAACAAATCCACAGAAACTCATGTAGAAGGGAGAGTTTTATATCAAGAGTAAGTGCACACCAAGAAAACATCCCAACCCAGTGCTGCCCAAGCCCACAAGTCCATCATTAACCCATATGTCTGACACCAATCCACAAAGTCCTCCTCCATCTCACAAAGCACACGCAATGATGCCAACTGCAGGAGGAAAGCTGAATCAGTGAGTGTGTAAGCACCTCGGCGCTGGCAGGGATCTCCACACGGCTGCTCCAGCACCCAGGGTTGCATCGGGGTAGGTCCATGGGGCTTCTCCTTGGGGATGTCTTGCAGGAAGTCAGCCCTGCCAGCTGAATCAGGGAACTGCTAAGGAGCTGCACCCTGGTGCGGCCATCAGAAAGCAAGAGACCCGAGAACTAGAAAGGTGAGGCTCACCGAGCCATTTATCTCTCCGCCCTTCAATCAACCCCACGTGTTTATCGGCCAGCTTGGCACAATAAACTTTAACTCATGGAGTTAGCAGGTGTCAGAGTCGATGAATAAAGGTGGTATTTGCCTCCTGTGATCCCTGGGTGCCTACACCATGGATCTGAGCGTGGTGGAAAGGAGGCCAGCATGCTTCCTGGCCCCACTCCCGCCCCCCCCCCATCTGTTATTACGTGAAAAGTGTGATACATAGTCACAAAGGCACAGTGTGACAATTCAAAGGTAAACTCATTAAGTTTAGAAATGTAAGGACTTTTTAAAAAGTGAGGAAAGTTATCTAATGGCTCGTGGAGCTCATCATCATGGCGTGGCAGAAGGTGGCAGCCAGGAGTGAGCGAGGAGATGAAGGCCTTGCAGTCCCTGGGCTCCTGCTGTTTGCTGGGAGCTCTTAACCCCTCACACGCACCATGTCCTGACTCTTCCTAACAAACACATGGCCTGGTAGGATGCCTCTCACAGGCCGGAGACAGGGTCAGACACTCACCTAAGGTCACATAACCCTGGTTTCCCAAGTCCATGTTCAGACCTTTTCCTCCCTGCAGAGTTTCCCTGTTGAATGAAGGATGGATTTGGCAGGTGGCTCCTGGGAGAGTGGGATCCTCCTCCCTGGGAGGGGTTGCCTTTGGAGAGGGTGACCTGTTCCTCACACAGCTCACATAGCTCTCTGACTGCAACACTTGGGCACCTGTGGGTGTGCCCTGTAGAGCTACTCTCTCTCTGTGTCTCTCTGTATAAGCAAGAGCTTTATGTCAAGAAGATGTCTTAGGCCAGTGCAGCTCAAATCCACGCGCCCCCTACCACCTGGAGCCCTCTTCAGACTCACGTAGCTGCAGGCCGCTGACTCAGAAAGTTGAACCGGGAAGCAGGGAGGTCACAGGTTGGTGGGTGTAGAGTCGAGTGGATCCAAGGGCACTGGGAACATGGCAGGGCGTACACAGCTCCCAGACTCAGTGACCCCCAAGGAGACGTCCCTGGAAGCTGTCCTTTCTTAAGTACACAGAGGAGAGAGCGTTCCTGCTTGGGTGTGAAGCTCAGAGGCTAGTCTTGCCTAGAGGGCAGGACTGGGGGCCGAAGTCCTGGCTGGCTGCCTGCTGGCTCACCGGAACACCTGGACTATGGCATGGAAATGGCCCCGACGGAGCTAGGACGCAGGTTCCCATGCTTTTTCTCTGGGTCTCAGGCAGCTCATGCTTCCATGCTCCCCTGGCATCGAGAGGGTGGGATGGATGCGCCATGGGGACTGAGGCTGTGCTAATCCTCCATTCCTTATTAGGTGGCGTTTGAGATGCAAATCTCAGCGCTCTGAGCCCTGGTGGCACAGTGGGGAACATGTCAGTCTGCTAACATCAAGGCGGGCGATTGAAACTACGAGCTGCTCTGCAGGAGAAAGATGAGGCTTTTTACTCCCTGACACAGTGACAGTCTTGGAAGAACAGGGCAGTTCTGTTCTATCCTAAAGGTCTAAGTCAGAATCCACTCAATGGCAGGGAGCGAGTTATTCTAATGAGCACGTGCCTGATGAGAACCCAGCCCCGTGGAGGCCCTGCTTACACACTGGGCTTAGGGACTCTCTGGCCCACTGGGTCCTGATGACCCTTTTAGACTTGACTCTGAGCTGACTTCCTCCTGGCTTTGGGTTGGACTCTTCCTTCTGCTTGGAACCCCTCCTCTACCCTTTCCTCAGTTCTGCCTTAAGGTACCATGAAAGGGCTGCCTAACCTCATAAGAGCTAGCACTTCGATATAGCACTCGCGACATGTCGGCACTCAATCCTTTCCATATGTAACCTGGAATGTGTGCGGGGACTTCACAAAGCTCCCCTGCATAGGTCTCTTTGGTACCCCTCATTTTACAGATGAAGGGCATCGCACACAGGGACTGGGGTCGCCCAGGGTCACCCTGATTATGACAGGTAAACGGACGGCATCCAGGTCTATTCCCAATCCAGAGAGGGGCAGCATGCTGTGGTGGAGGAACTTGGGTGGGCTTCAAACCCCAGACCCACCATGTAAGCTTGTGTGAACTTGGGAAGGGGCCAGCCCTTTCTTGAGCTTCAATGTTCTCATCTCTAAATGGGATCATCCATCTGCCCTCATGTACTTGATGATGACATTTAAAAGAAATAAGCAATACAAGTGTCGGCACTCAAGAATAAATAATAAATATTTATTTCCTTCCCTTCCCCTCAAGGGGTCCTGGTGGCACAGTGTGCTAAGCATTGGGGTGGTGACGGGTGGGCGATTTGAGCTCACAAGTTGTTCTGCAGGAGAAAGGTGCCATCGGCTGCTTTCATGAAGATTTCTACTCTCAGAAACCCTCGGGAGCGGATCTACGCTGTCCTGCAGGGCCGCTACAAATTGGAATCCACTTGATGGTAGCGAATTTGGTTACTTCCCCTCTTTCAACTTTGGAATGAATGAATTATATAAATACAAAACATTAACATAACATAGGATGTCAAAACTGGAAAATACCTTGGCAATGGCCAAGTCCAAGACATTGGCTGAAGGTGAAGGAAGTTATACCACCTGTTCCAGGCCATGCAGTAACTTACTGACTTCCACAGAGACGGCGAGGAATCGATTTTCCTTTCTGTCTTAGCAATGCTTTTCATCGGGGCTCATGACTTCCCCCTAAGAAGACTACATCTCCCGGCTTTCCTTAGAGCTGAGCGTGGTCATTTGACTGTTCAAACCAATGAGTAGGGAAATCCTTTCTGGACATCTCTGAGGAGGAGTTGTCTCTTTCTCCCCTTCTTCCATCTTGCTTCCTGGAGCACAGAGGTCCCATTCTCATCTTGGAATGAGCCACGCTCTTGGGATGATGGCGATTTCTCCAGAGAACCACAGTTACCTACCTCTCTGCTTTTTTCACAGGAGAGCAAAAGGACTTTGGTTCATGAAAGCCATGGTTCTGTTGTGCCTCTTGCTACCTGCACTCTAAATGAATCTGCACCGATAGGACTAACTACAGACTGGAAGGAAGGCTAATAAATGTTTATTGAGTGGACGGTCCCCTTCCCCTGATCTATCTTTTTCTGTCTCTGCAGGCATTGGAGTTTCACAATGAAATCAATATCTTTGAGCTTAAACGACTTCCCATAGCTGTATGAGGGTGGGCTGGAAGCTGGGTTGTGGCTGGATACTGGTTCCAGGTGAGGCTGGGCCCGGGCCTGCTCTCTCCGTCCACAGAAGGTCCAACCTGTGTGCACAGTAATCCTTTGGTTCCAAAGATGGGTCTTTGCATCAACCTCCAGTCCTCTGGTCCCAATCAGCGCTGAGCCATGGGCTGACGAAGCCTAGGAAAATCTGGACGGGGCAGTGAGATAGACTGATCACCTTTCCTGTTTTTCCGGTTGCTACTGATGTGTTTTAAAAGGTTGCATCTCTTTTGATTTCCCTTAAGAGATTTTTATTCCTACCTGTCCCTTCCCTCCACTTTTAAATCAAACTTTTTTTCATTGTGAAATCTTTCAAAGATCAGACAAGAATCGAAAAGGAGCAGCTGAATACCTATTTACTCACTGTTAAGCTTTGTCAAATGTTCACAGTGTGTCATGTTTGCATCAGAACTCATTTAAAGAAGTGAAATATTACTGATATAAACATAGCCCCCTGTGCATCCCCCTCCCCTCCCACACCTCTCCTTCGTCAGAAGTAACTATTATCATGAATACAGCGTTTTTATACCTTCCCTACATATTTATGTGCCCATTAATATGATGTAGTTTTTTGATATAAAGGGTGGCATACACCATTTGTCATTGGGCATTCCATTGTAAAGATGCAGCACCATCTGTTTCTCCACAGATGACGATTTGGTTCTGTTGGGTGTCATCAAGTCCTCCTGATGCCTGGGGACCGTGTGCACAACAGACGGAGCACTGCCCAGTCCTGCACCAGCCTCACCACTCTTCTGACGCGTGAACCTTTTGTTACAGCCCTGGTGTCCATCCACCTCATTAGGGCCTTCCGCTTTTTCATTGTCCTTCTCCTCTACCAAGCACAATGCCCTTCTTCAGGGCCTGGCCTCTCCTGACGGCATGGTCGAGGTAGGCAAGGCGAAGTCTCGTCATCTTGCCTCTAAGAAGCGACGCTGGCTGAACTTCTTGCAAGACGGATTTGTTCGTCCTTTGGGCAATCTATGATATTTTCCATCTTCCCCACCAGCACCACCATTCAAACGCAATTCTTCTGTAGCCTTCCTCAGTCAATGTCTAACTTTCGGGTGCAGAGGAGGCCATGGAAAAGACCATGGCTCGGGTCAGGTGCACCTGGGTCCTCACAGTAACATCCTTGCTCTCAGCACTCTAAAGAGGTCTCCTGAAGCAGATTTACCCAATGCAGGTAGTTGTTTGTCTTCTTTTTTAAATGAATCCAGACAACACTGTGATCCACTCTTTGTACATCTCTCCTGGGGCACGTGTGAGAGAGTTGCATTGGGACCAAGATCCTGGGCATGTTTGTGAGTGTCAGCACACCACTATCCGACTGCCACTTGTCTTTGTATGGGGCCGTGAAATGAGAATGGTTTTAAAATTTCTAATAGAAGAGTAGGGCAAAGGAGGCGTGCAAGGTATGCAAATGATATGAAATGAAAATTCTAGTGTCCATAACATTTTTTTATTGGAACCTAGCATGGCTGTTCATTCACGGATTGTCCCTGGCTGCTTTTCAGCTCACAGCAGCAGAGCCGCGTAGTGCCACCTAGACTACAGGGCCTGCCACGTCTGAGATGTTTGCTCTCTGGGCCATGATCTGCAGTTTGTTGGCTACTGCTCTATCTATGCCGTCACTGAGAGGTGGGATGGCTGGTTGGCTAGGGATGCACCTCTTCAGCTGCACCAACCCAAACCCACTGCCGCTGAGCGGGTCCTGACCCAGAATGACCCTTAGTGGTTCTGAGGCTGTGCAGATTGCCTCCTCTTTCTCCTGGGGAGGCTGCTGGGATTGAACTGCACGGCCCGATGCTTAACTCACGATGGCACCAGGGTGCACACTAGCTACTCCCTAGGTCCCATCTCAAACTCTCTGCCATGGGCTTCACACTGATGCATAGTGACCCTGGCGGTGTCGTGGGTTATGCCTTGGGCTGCTAATGGCAAGGTTAGTCATTTGAAATCACCAGCCTTTCTCTGAGGGAGAGAGATGAGGCTTTCTGTTCCTGTAAAGCAGTGGTTCTCAACCTGTGGGTCTCGACCCCTTTGGGAGGTTGAGCGACCCTTTCACAGGGGTCGCCTAAGAAACACATATTCCCGATGGTGTTAGACACCAAGATACCGCTCCTCTATCTGTCTCTTGGCGGGTCCGCCCACATACAGATACCCCCACCTACAAGTACCTGGCATGAAGACTGTTACCCATGCTACACCATGCTTTAAGACAAAATTTCATTTATTTGTCATTAGAAATAAATATTTCATAATTTTTTGTGATTAATCACTGTGCTTTAAGGATATTCAATTTGTAACCATGACAATACATCCTGCATAGCAGATATTTACATGACGATTCATCACAGGAGCAAAATGACAGTGATGAAGTAGCAACGAAAATAATTTTATGGTTGGGGGTCACCGCCACATGAGGAACTGTGTTAAAGCGTCCTGACATTAGGAAGGTTGAGAACCACTGCTGTAAAGAGTTACACTCTCAGAAACCCCCAGTGGGGCCGTTCTACTCCATCTCACAGGGTCACTGTGAGATACTGTCGAGGTAGTCAGATTGTTTGAACTTTTCATGTACGTTTTTTTTAAACATCCAGACTCCTTCTTTAAATGAAGTGGGTGGAAGGACCCTTCAAGGGTGTTGTGAAGTCAGTTATGTTGCCGCATCACCAACACCTTTGGCATTTCAATGACATATCAAGCACTTATTTGAGACCCCCGTCTCCAAGCTGCGGGCTGGGTTCAAGTTGCCCTCCTGTGTCTCTCATCCTCCTTGGGCTTGTAGCTAACTAAAGCAGATTCCCCACCCCCACCCCCCCCACTCCCCGTGGAAAAAAGCAGGAGCTCAAGAGGGTGGGTTCGATGGCACAGGCATATTTCAGGCTTTGCGAGGCTCATGTCTACAAACATCTCAGGGGTCAAAATAAGTCACAGCTAAATCCCAAGTCTAGGGTTGGTGTGGTAGTTACATAATCTGGTGTCAATTTGGGACTTGAGAGGATTAAGCGTGAAGGGGTGGAGTCTAGGCTGTCAATTGGTTTATAGCCAATGAGGCCTCTGTGTGGGCATGGCCTTCCTCTGAGGATTCTGGGAATTCCTGTATTTCCTCCTTGGAGGTGGGAGATACTCTCTCTCTGCTCACTCCCTGAGAGACACTTGCTCTACTGACAAGACACATGGCACTACACTGATAGACCCCATGCCTTGGGAGCTGGAGGAGCCATGTGGAGACCCCTCCCAGTACTGAGATGCTTACAATACCACTGGACCCACTGGCCTGTGATCTGCATTCGGTGTCATTGCATGTGTTTCATGAGACTGAAGAGGAATTTATAGATTGGTATTTGACACATGGGCTAATATCACACTTATGGACTTTATCTGGCTGGGCTGGGATGTTTTCTCAATATTTAATTGCTCTTGGATATAGACCTCTTTCCTACACACATATGAGTGTCTATGAATTTGTTTCTCTAGTCTACCCAGACTCACACAGCTGGGGAAATGCACCCTGACCAATGAAGACAGAGGGTGTCATAGACCTCCCACAGGGAAGGAAATAATACACAAAATGGAGCAAAGGGAACATCCTCTGATTGGAATGGGCATGGTGGTGGACCCAACCCTACCCACTCAACTTCCCTCTGCTTCCCTGCAGCACCTCCTGGGATAGCTCAGCAGAGTCCCCCAAAGTTCACGGAATACAGTTTAAATACCACGATTCTAAATGGTTTCCTTGTCCAGGAAACATCATAGGTTCCCCCTATTCCAGGGTCTAGGTCCCCAGGGATCAGGGGTCTGAAGCCATGCTTAAGCATAAGCCAATGACTTAAGCCTCTCCATTGACTGAGTGTCAAATTGGGGTCCAGATGGGCACCACCTAGAGACCAGGTTTTTGCCCCTGGTATAGAGAGGCTGCGCCAGGCAATGGCAGACAAGAAGGTCACAAAACAAACATGGTTTGTCCCAACCCATTGAACCGATGCGACGCCAGTCCTTTGCCTCTGACTCTTGTATGGTTGATGCTTTTCCTACATACAAGCATGTCAGATGACCAGCCATCTGTCAGGGGATCGTGCCTATTATCCTAGTTGACTGTGGGCTTTGCAATGCCTTTGAGCCAGGCAGCCTGGCTGCTAATTGCCATAACTGTACCTCAGGTTAACCCCACCCTGTTTGTACTCTTTGCTTCTAACTCTCCCATAGACTTTAGCGAGCCCTGGTGGTATAGTGGTTTAAGTCTTAGGCTGCCAATTGCAAAGTCAGTGATTCGAAACCACCAGAAGCTCTGTGGGAGAAAGGATGAGCCTTGGTACTCCCAGAAAGAGTTACAGTCTCGGAAAATCATAGGGGGCAGTTCTATTCTGTTCTATATGTTGCTGTGGGTAAAAAATAGAGTCTAACTTCATGGCTATGAGTTTGGTTTTGGTATTTGACGAGTTAAAATGCCCAGACCACACCACACAGGCTTGTAGCCTTGCTCTTGGCTGGTGTTTGTTAGCCCAATAGGGACAGGATTTCCAGGATTAGCCTCCCGACCCTGAGTTGCGTAGACCTTCTGCTGCCATATGCCCTCTTCCCAACTACAGCGGCTTTCCTGGCTCTCTCCCGAGAGCTAATTTCACCTTTTGAACTTGACCCTTTGACCTACTCGGAGGGCTATCTTCTCCCCCACCTACTCAACCAAGTCCCAGTCCCTGACCTGGCTTCTTCTCACAGCTTGCCCCAGACTCAAAGGAAGCCAGTGCTTCTCAGGCCAAGTGTTGAATTCTTCTGATAATATAATTAGATAAAAGCTTATGAAATTGCTCTCTTGCCTTTGTTGAAATGTGCTTCTTTAAGATGAGGATGCTGAATGCCAACTAAAGCCATTTTCTTTGGAGAAATGAAGGATTCGCCGGGAGACGAGCAAGCTTTCGTTTCTCGCTTAGAATTTTTATAGAATCCGCACTAGGTTGCTGCTGCATGCCTTGCTCATTTGGGGACCCTCACCCTCTTCCTTCCCCTCTGTTTTTCTGTCTCCTCTCTCTCCTGTTGAGCTTGTCTCTGGACACTCCCAGCTGCAGAAATACACACTTGCACATCCAAGGATCTGCTTTGCAGCTCCATTAACTCTGTGTATATTTGCAGGACTCGTGTTATGTTAAGCTCAGATGCTCAGTGCAGCCCTCCCACGTGGGAGTGGGCGCCTTCTCAGGACTCTGCTGCTTTGGACTTCAGACCCAGTGGAGCGGTTTCATCTCTGATCATTTCTTGGGGGTTGCAACTCCTTGCATTTTGAATGATTGGTTTAGACTTTTCGCCCTAGGACTTGGCATTTCAGAATCTGTTAGGTCTCTGCATAGCTTAATTTATCTACATTCTTGTTGACCTTTAATCAATAAGAGATGGTCCCTGGCTTAACCATGGAACAGAATCTGTTTTACAAGAAGGCTTTCTTCCAGAGGGTGGGCCCATGCCCTTACCACTGGAAACGGTTCAAGAGGAGTCATGTTAACCTGCTTTGATTGGCATGCTCTTGGGAATGGAGTGGGATGGAGGGAGGAAGATGCTGGGGCTACAAACACAAGCTTATATCTTTCACCCTTCAGATTCATATATTGATCAAATGTCTAATACTAGTTTTTTTCCTGTATGTAAAATGGGATGAGAGCGACTACGTGCAGTAGGTGGGAGGGTGGTCTGAGAGGCCCAATATCCTTCTTGCAGTCATGAGGGAGGTTTAAGAATGTGTTGTGCAAATGGAAAAATATCCCATGATCATGGGTTGCAAGACTTAATATGGTAAAGATGTCAGTTCTGCCCAAGGCACTATATGTTTAATGCTTTCCTGATACAAACACCATTGTCTTTTTTCAAAGAATTGGAAAAACTCCTTACCAACTTCATCTGGAGAGGGAAGAAGCCCAGAATTAGCAGAGAACTCTTCAAGGAGAAGGAAAAGTCAGATGGTTTGCTTTACCTGACTTTAGCACCTATTATACAGCCACAGTGGTTAAAAAAGCGTGGTATTGGTATAATGACAAATACTCAGACCAATGGAAAAGAACCAAAAACTCAGAAATAAAATCATCAGCATGCAGACAACTGATCTTTGATAAGGGCACCCAAAAATATAAAAGGGGAAGCAGATGCCCTCCTTCAATAAGTGGTACTAGAAAAAATGGATATCTACCTGCAGAAAAATGAAGCAAGGCCCTTACATCACTCCATGCACAAGAGTAAATGCAAGGTGGATCACAGACCTCAAGGTAAAACCCCAAACTATTAGGGCCATCAATGAGGGAATTGGGACCAACCTGAGAACCTTGGCACAGGTAATACATAGGCTATCAGAAATAGGGAAGGACACAAACACAGAGGAGGCACAAATTAACAAGTGAGATATACTGAAAATAAAACACCTGTGTACATCAAAAGACTTCACCAAGAGTGTAATAAGAGAGCCCACAGACTGTGAAAACATCTTTAGCAATGACACATCAGACAAAGGCCTTATTACTAAAATCTACAATACTCTGCTAGCTTACAATAAGAAAAAAACTAATTGCCCACTAAGGAGGTGGGCAAAGGACCTAAACAGAAGTTTCACAAAGGCAGAAATCCTAATGGTCAATAAACATATGAGAAAATGTTGCCGATCATTAGCTATAAGAAAAATATAAATCAAAACTATGAAATACCACGTAACATCCTCCAAGATAGGCCAATTCAAAAAAATCAGAAAGTAACAAGTGTTGGAGGGGCTGTGGTGAGATAGGAACTCTCATCCACTGCTGGTGGACCTGTAGGTATGTGCAGCCACTATGAAATTGATTGGAGATATCTAAAACAGATGGAAATTGAGCTACCACATGACCCAGCAAGCCCCCTACTGGGCATATACCCAGAAGAGGCAAGACACAAACCACAGTCAGACACCTGTGCTCCAGTGTTCATCGTGACGGAGTTCACAATTGCAAGGAGTTGGAAACAACCTAAATTTCCATCAATGGACAAATGGATTAAAAAACTGTGGTACATACATACAATGGAGTACTACACATCCTGAAAAAAATAGTGATGAATGCATGAAGCGCATTGCCTCATGGGAAGAATTGGAGGAAATTATGTTTAGCGAATTAAGACAAGCACAGAAGGACACATACAACATGAGTCCACAGAGGTAAGCTTAAAAAGCACAAGGGGCATAGAGGAAAAGCTACTGTATACATACATTCCTGTGGAGAGGTCCAGGTACTATGGGCAGGGGCCAGACCCAATCCAGAGATATATATGGCAGCCAAGTAAAAAGGAGGGGGAAAAGAAAGGGGAGATAAAAAAGCCAGAGGTAGCGGGGGTGGGGGTGGGGTGAGGGTGGGGGGGGGAAACAGGGCACTAACTCACCCAAGGGGAAAGTATTGTTCATATCGCCACAGGAGAGGTAGAGAGGGACCAGACTTCAACCCAGTGTGCCAAGACATGAGTGCAATATACCAGCATGAAGCAGTGAACCAATAGAGGTCTGTGGGGCCAGACTCAATCCCAACTACGTGGACACCCCCCACCTCCCCCCAAGAATGCACCAGAGGACGGCACTGAAGCTACAGCTCAGGGAGAGGGGCGAGTCAGACCAGAACACACAGGAGCAAACTAAGAAGGAAGGAAAGAGAAAGAGAGAGTGGAGCATATCCTGGCCAACCAACTCCTGAGGACGATATTCCTCCTCTGAGCAGCCAATGCACAGAGACGATCACAGGGCCAGCCCCACTACGAGAAACAACATCCCTAAGGGACCCATAGCACTACGGGGGACAACACTGGAGACACAATGTGGGAATTGTGCCCGATCTGACGCTACCACACCAGGACGGAAACACTAAGGGCGTGCAACAGAGCAGCGAGGGGAATAAAGAAATGAAGTCCCTGAGGAATCCCAAGAATAGACTTTGGGGGCAGGGTGTGGCACCTTATCAGACTTGACTGGAAAACACTCCTGAAGGTCAACAAACAGACCTGGAACTATTTATATGCTTTTCTTTGTTATAGTTTTTTTTTGTTTTTGTGTTCATTATTGTTTATGCATGGATTGTGATAAGGGCTATAAGAACCCCCAAAAGAGGGTAGAGGGAGAGTGGGTTGGATAGAGGGAACCGATTACAAGGAACTATATGTGACCTCCTCCCTGG
>NW_022111358.1:8167368-8195519 GCF_000313985.2 Echinops telfairi
AGACCCCAGACACTATATCTTTTGATAGCCAGGCACTATCAGCTTTCTTCGCCACTTTTGCTTATGCACCCATTTGTCTTCAGTGATCATATCGGGGAGGTGAGCACATAACTTTCCACTCTCAGAGACTCACTGCCTTGGGGTCAATTTCAATGCTCAGGAACCCTTTAGGGCTTCATAAGTATGCCCAAGATGGTCAATCTTTATGGAACCAGGCAGTTTGGCTGGTGGACTTGAACCACCAACCTTACGGTTAGCAACCCAATGCTTAACCGATGGTGACCCCAGGGGTCCTTGAGTAGAAGTATGCTCCCTGGGGTTTCCTGTGGCCAAAATGTCAGGAGTAGGTCTTCAGAGCTTTCTTCCGATGTGGACTCCCAGTAGCAGCTGAGCGCATTAACTGTGTCTCTGTCCACTATGAGGGAAATCTCAATCAGAACCCTGCCCTGCTCCCTTCCTTGCCGTTGGCCCCGAGCAGTCCATATATCAATTGTCTCAAGTACACCTGGACATATGTTGCCATCATCATTTTCAAATCATTTTCTTTCTACTTGAGCCCTGGGTATCATCAGCTCCTCTTTTTTTCCCTCCCTCCCCAACCTCTCACCCTCATGAACCCTTGATAAATTATATATCATTATTTTCATATCTTACACCGTCTGCTGTCTCACTTTACCCATGTTTCTGTTATTCATCTCCCTCGGGGTGGGGGGGCTGTACGTCTATCACTGCGATCGGTTCCTCCTTTCTCTTCCTTCTCCCCACACCTTCCCTCTACCCTTATGGTATCTCTACTCCCATTACTGTTCGTGAGGGGTTTATCTGGCCTGGATTCTGTGTGTCATGAGTTCTTATCAGTACCAATGTACATTCTCTGGTCTAGCCAGATTTTTAAGGTAAAATGGGATCATGATAGTTGGGTGTGTTTGTGTGTGTGTGATATTCTTAAAACTGTTCTATTGACAAGATGTTAGTACAAATGACTTTTTAGCCACCGAGATGTCAATCTCTTGGCCTTTTTGCAGAGTAGTAACGTGGAGACTCATGTCTAATAGTGTCTCCTACAATCACGCCGTGAGCCGCAAGATGCAGAGACAGCCGTGGGTTACTTAGGCATCCCCGAGGGTGGCCTCCGATGGTCAGGAGGGTTTGCTGTATCTACTTTACTGAGTCTTCGGTAGTAAAGGTTTAAGTTCCAACTGCTGTTGAATAGCATAACCTGGCCTCACACAGGAGCCAGGGCAGAGTGGGTTTATTTAGGGAGCCGCCAGAACATCTCATTTCTAGGAAGGAGCTTGGGTTTCAGTAAGAAATCTTGGGTTTTGGAAATAGCCTTCCCTTCAAGTTATGGCTTGAAGGCAGTGTGTTCTTGGGTGAGTTATTTAACTTCTTTAAAAGTGATTTATTGTGCTGTTGAGAATATACACAGCACAACACACGCCAATTCGAGAGTGTGTACATATATAATTCAGTGATATTGATTACATTCCTCCAGCCGAGCAACCTTCTCACCCGCTTTTTTGACTTGTTCCTCCACCGTGAACTGAAGCGCTCTTCCCGAAGCGTCTGATCTAGTCTTCCGAGTTGCTTTCGTCAACCTGGTCTGTGGTCCTGAAGGAGCCCCACGCTCCAGGCGGATGCCCTTTCCTAGGTCAGCTCAATGACCCGTCCTGGTTTTCAAAAGATTCCAGGGATTATCTCTGGCTTAAGGCTTAAAAAGGATCTCAGGGGAATAGTTTCAGGGGCTCACCCGCCCTCCCTAGCTCCAGAGAGGAATGACCTCACTTCTTTTATTTATTTTATATTTTTATTAATAAATCATTTTTTGGGGGAGGGGACTCTTAGAACTCATAACAATGTGTGAATCAATTGTATCAAGCACATTTGAACATATGCTGCCACCGTTGTTTTCAAACATTTTCTTTCTGCTTGAGCCCTTGGTATCAGCTCCTCTTTTTTCCTTCCTCTCCTGCCCTCCCATCCTTCTGAGCCCCTGATAAATTATAAATTATTGTTTTCATATCTTACACAGTCCGCTGTCTCCCTTCCCCCACACTGCTTCTGTTGTTCACCCCCCTGGGGGGGATGGGTTATATGTTGATCGTTGTAGTTGGTTCCGTTTCTCCCCCTCCCACCTCCCCTCATGATATCACTACTCCTATTACTGTTCCTGAGGGGTTTATCTGTCCTGGATTCCGTGTGTTGAGAGCTCTTATCTGTACCAGTGTACACACTCCAGTCTACCCTGATTTGTAAGGTCGAACTGGGGTCATGATAGTGGTGGGGAAGAAGCATTAAAGAACTGGAGGAGTGTTGTGTGTTCTGTCAGTGCTATGCTGACCGACTGGCTGTCTCGTCCCTTCCTTGTGACCCTTCAGTGAGGGAATGTCCAAGGGTCTGGTTGGCGCTCACTTCCTTCAAACTCATCTTCTTTGTCCGTGAAAGCGAGATGCTCATCCCCCACCCCTCAAGCTGGTTCTGGAGTCAATGAAAGGAGTGGGAATTGGGAGCGTGATGGAGGATGAAGCTGGCAAGCTAGGATGCCATCGTGAAGGAGTTATGCTCCATGCGGAGGAGCTTGACCTTGAATGAAGGGCAAGGAGGAGTCCGTGGAAGCCTCTCGGTAAGGAAATGACATGTAGAACCTGCGTCTGGGAACTCTAACTCGTGTGTGTGTGTGTGTGTGTGTGTGTGTGTGTGTGTGTATGTTGAAAACAGGAACTGAGACTTTGGTGTTTGCAGCGGAGCGGGAAGAGCTGGGGAAGGTATTCAGGAAGTCGGACGACAATCTGGAGGCTAGTGAAACGTGAACAGGAAGAGGGCCTTCGATATTCCTGTGTCAGCTCTCCTGAGCGCAGCTGTTCAAATGCGCTCTCCTCAGTCTTGGCATCTAGTGCCCACCGTTCTTTAAGGAGCTAGATTGTGTCATATGTAGGGAAAGGGGGTCAGGGAGGTTAAGCCAAGGATCGCGAGCGAGTCAGTGGCAGCAGCAGAACTCTGAGCATAGGTCTATGCCAGTCGATGCCATCACATAGCCTCTGCGCTGTAGTGCCCAGCCACTGTGAGGGAAAGGCAGGCTAGGTCCAGGGCTGGCTGACTGCTGGGCCCCCAGGTTGTGCAATCTCTCTGGTTGCTAGCAGTCTCTGATAATTAGACTTCCCAGGTTGCTAGGCGACCCTCGTTGCTAAGAGTCTCAGTTTATTATAGGACTTGGGTGGTTAGAAGCCCCCAGGTTATTCAGTTTTTCAATTTATTGAGGGCTTCGTGGTTCTCCAAGCCCCAAGTGGTTAGAGACCTCAGTTATTAGTGTCCTGGGCTCTTTGGCCACTAGGCTCTTTGAGTCATGAGGTTGTCAGCCCACCTTCTAGAAGACCTGGGTTTGTAGAGGCCTTTGGGTTTGACGGCACTGGTTGACCAGTAACTTTTTAGTAACTCCTGCTTGTGAGGGCTCTGAATGTGTCAAGATTCTGAACTCAGATTTTGGGGTCCCCTGTCTTCCCAGTATAAGGAACCTTGGTGGCATCGTGGTTTGAACGTTGGACTACTAACTCCAAAGTCATCAATTTGCATTCACCAGCTGCTCCGAGGTAGAAAGACAAAGCAGGTTATTTCTGTGAAGATTTGTACCCTCAGTAACCCTATGGAGCAGTTCCATTATCCTTTATCTTTATTTTTTCCATACTGCTTAGAAGCTCCCTCCTATAAATTGGCGTAATATTTGCCTATAACCTACACAACCCACCCTCCACTTTAAATCATGTTCAGGTTACTTATAATACCAAATCCAATGTAAATGCTCTGTAACTAGCACTTGATGTCCCCTTAGGTTTCAAGAGATTGCTTTGACTGCGTAATTGCCTCCCGCCCTGCACCCCTCCCACGTCCCTAACTCATTTTGATGTGCTGTAGGTTCCAAAGTCCCCTGGAGCCCACAAGCAACTGTTTTTGCATCAACTTGGTGGGCTAGGTTGCTCAGTGGCTTGGCAACGAAGCCCGAAGAATCCCCCAGGATGTGACCTGGCGCAATGTCATCACCTCCATAAGGGATCTGCTATGAGCAGCCAATCAGTTGTGAGAAAGTTAGGGTGGCACAGAACAGGTTGACTCAGATCACAGCCCTGATATGATCAATTGAAAGGAAAAAGTGTGTGTGTGTGTGTGTGTGTGTGTGTGTGTTTAAAACTTGCTCACTCTTTTGCTATGTCTGGACCCTACATCTAGCTCATCAGCCTTCGGCTCTTTGGATTTGTACCATATTTCCTATCCACCCTGGGTGTCTCCAGGGACCTGTCATCTGGCGTGCTGACCTTGGATTCATTCGCCTCTGCAGCCACCAGCTTGTCACCTTCCTGCAATCTTGAGTCATCAGCACCCTAGCTGCTTGAGCCAGGAGAGGCGTCCTGCTGAACCCAGCACACGGACTTGGAACACACTTGAGCTTGGACTTGCTTCCTTCTACAACAGTGCCAATCATTTTCTTGCTATAAATATATTTGCATATGTAAGTGTCACTGGCTATGTTTCTCCAGAGCATTCGGCCTAAGACACCATAGCTGTGGAGGCCAAATGTAATCGGCATCACAGAGGTTGGTCAATCACTCTAGGTTGTATGTAAGTTGGATCTTTGTAACCCAGGGAACTGCCTGTTAAATCTTTATGGGAGCAGAAAGCCTCATCTTTCTCTGGGGGAGCAGCTGGTGGTTTAGAACTGCTGACCTTGTGGCTTGAAGCCCAATGCGTAAACCACAACACCACCAGGGCTCCTTGACTCATAAGGTTTCTATGAGGCAGAAATGATTCAACAAGTGATTCATTTTTTTTTGGCTTTGATAAGGATAAACTCAGGGTCCAGGGGCAGGGAAATAAATTAGAGAGAGTTCAGGAGGTAGAGTGCATTGGATCAATCTTTCGTCACAACTGAAATACTGGAGCTGATTTAAAATTTTTATTGCACTTAAAAAATCTATGTAACACAACTTTTCCAATTCAACATTTTTTTACCTGTACAGTTCAGTGACATAGGACACATTAATCACGTTTGTGCAATTATCACTGGTATCCACTGCCAGAATTTCCATCACCATTAGCAGACACGCAGTGCTTCCTGCATGATGTTGCCCAATGCCGGGCTGACCTTGGAAGATGAATTGGAATTATCTGATGCCCAAGGCGGAAAGCATTTTAGGCAAATAAGTTTGGGGAAGAATAGTTGGTCAGAACCATCAGAGTCCAAGGAGTAAGGGTAGGGGGAGTGATGGGGGCGAGTGTTGGGGGAAGAAACTGGAGAAGTGGAGAGAAGACGGTTTGGGATGCTCAGCCAGTTGGCCGTGCGTGCCCTTCAAGTGATGGGGAACCAGGGAAAGGCTCACACTGGGGAATGCCCTATTCAGCTCTGCCCTTGGAAAGCTCTTCTGGTGCCTATTTCTGCCAGGAAATGCAATACCAGATCAGATAGGATGACTGGTGGAAGGGGAAGAAGGCAACAGGCATGGAAGAACCATTTTTGATCCCGGAGATTAGGATGGGGTGTGGGGAGTATGACAGGGATGACAAGGACCTTTTCCAAGATGGATATTATCCCCCTTTTCTTTAGTCCGTATCTGTTTCCTTGAAAGCAAATCCTAAGATCTAAGCCCAAGATGATGGATGCTAGTAGAGTAATTCCCTGTTTATCCAGGGATCTTGTGACTTCAGCGAGGGCCAACGTAGCATAAACTTGGACGTGAAAAAGGTCTCTGATCAGCTAAAACAAGCTCATGCTGTGGCTTCAAACCACCCCGGCTCTCACACAGAGCCTTTTCTGACAATTCAGGCACAGTTTTCAAAGACATGCTTCTTGGCTTTCTCTCTCCCAAAGTAATAAGAGAAAACTGCCACTTATTGAACGCCTAGCACAATGCCAGGAAGCCTGTGCAGTGCGTCCCGTCTTTTCTCCTGAGTCTCACTTAATGACACGGCACCCTGCCATCCCTGGTCCATCCCAAGGTGTGTGTGGGGAGGTCAGATGCGCAGGCATTCCCCCACTGAGGGCAATCAGTTGCCAACTGCTGTCTCATCCCACCACAGGGGTGGGCCTGCTCCCTGCCTCTGGGGACAATGGACAGGCTCCTGTAGGCAGTTTTCACCCTACTGATAATGTTCCTATGGAGACCCAGAGACCACCCCCTAGACCACCCTCTCATTGCTGTGTAACCTATAGTGCAACTCCTCCCTGTGACGTATGTCTCTACCTGTAATTAGTGGGCTGGCTTGCCCCCAAAAGGTATATAGGTGTGAGTCAGCAATATAGATCTCTCTCTGACTCTGAGCTCCTTGCTGCTCACTCCCTGGTCACTCCCCTCTCCCTTGTTCCCTTCCCCTCCTTCCCTTCCCCCTCTCTCCACGTGGACCACCAAGCTGGGCTGAAGTGAGCGATGGTATCATGTAATGTGTCTGACTGTATTACTGTAATATCTCTCATGCTCTTGATGACTTTAATATAATGCTTAAACATCTCAACCGTACAATTGTGCATTACTGAACCCAGAAGTAGTATTACTGAATCCGAGAAGTACTAGTAATAGGAGTATTAGCGTTGGGGGCTGGCCCCCCACCTTCCCTCAGCGTCATTTTTTAATTTAACACTACAAAGGTGGTCGTTCTTTCCTTCTTCTAAGTAAAGAGATTGCTGTTGCAGTGGCTGTTAGGTGCTCGTGAGCCAGTTCTGACCCACCGTGACCCTAAGTTCAACAGATGGAAACACTGCCCAGTCCTGCGCCATCCTCACAATGGTTCCAACCTAAGTAACTAGCCCACGTCACCAAGCTGGTAAGTTCTCTAACATCGGGACTCCTGTGAAGGTCTATCCGCCAGTCTTTACAGCCTATGTTTCCCTCCCAGCAGGCTGCCCTCTGTGCCGGACGCCACGACTCACAAGAGGGCAAGGAAGAGTGGGAGCTCCTGGTCCCAGGCAGGACCCCAGGTCAAGGAGGGAAATCACATGGGCTGAAGAACTTGATGGGTGCTATAGCATAGTGGGTTACACGCTGGGCCGTGAAGGATGAGGCCAGCAGTTCGAAACCACCAGCTTCTCTTTGGGAGAAAGATGAGGCTTGCTGCTTCCATAAAGAGTGACAGTCTCAGAAACCCACAGGAGCAGTTCAACCTTGTCCTTTAGGGTCACCATGTACCGTGATGGACTTGATGGCAGTCATTCCTGATTTCTTTTAGGGACAGAATGACAAAGGGGGCATACCATTAAAAGAACATGGTGGCTTGAGGCCAGTTAGTATAGGAGCCAAACAGTGAAGATGCTCAGCCGCTTGCCTGCACACTGCCCCTTTGCACCCACCTAGATGTGCCTCGGAAGAATGTCCTGGCAATTTATTTCCGGGTCATCAGCCATCGAAAATTCTACAGCGAATGGGTCCTATCTGACTCACATGGGATCTCTCTCCGTGGGTCCCCGCCAACTCTGTGACTAGTTTCTGCAGCATAGCAGTGAGGGACTTTTCCTCCCGGGACAATGTCACGTGATTACAGCACGGCACACGCTCTGATCACCAATGACAATGAAAAACCAAACCCAAAACCAAATCTATTTCCAGGAAGTGAGTTCAGACCCTAAAGGACAGAGCAGAACTGCCCATGGGGGTTTTCAAGACTGATCTCTCTGGAAGCAGACAGTCATGTGTTTCTCAGGGGAGCTCCTGGGGGTTCAAACAGGGGGCCTTTAGCTCCAGAGCAGCTGAGCCCATAACCACTTAACACGTAGACCCCATCCAGACCCCTCGATTTTCACTTAACACGCAGACACCATCCAGATCCCTCCATGAAAATCAGGGGCACAGCTCACCACGATGAGGTTACATTCTGCTGTTAGTGCACTATGTTCAGAGCGGATCAGGGAAGCTGGTCTTTCGCTCGGGGCTCCAGGCTGTCTGCTTGCTACAGGGCAGGAGTGGGGTGCTGCCCCTGCCTTCTCCAGATAGACTCTTGGGGATAAGGTTCTTCTGCATCAACGTGTGAGGTTGGTTATTGTTCATTTCTTTACTCACTCAACATTTTTTTATACTGTTCTCAACACTGATGGGAGAAAATAATGAAAGAGCCAGCAAGGGAGTGTGTGTGTGTGTGTGTGTGTGTGTGTGTGATGGAGAAAGCAGATGCTAATTTGGCATGATGAACCCCGAGATTACCAGTTAGGGCTGAAGGCTGTGCCAGGAAACCTAACCTACTATCAAGGTCTTGAGCCACACATCAGGGTGTGCTTTAAGGAGAACGAGAATATTAGTGGTTTCGGTTGAGCTGCTAACTGCAAGGTCAGTAGTTTGAAACCACTAGCAGCTCCATGGGTGAAAGAGGAGGCATTCTACTCCAGTACAGAGTTACAGTCTTAGAAAACCCACAGGGGCGCTTCTACTCTGTCCTGTAGGGTTACTCTGAGTCAGAGTTGACGTGATAGCAGTGAGGTTTTTAAAAAGAAGCTAGTCAGGGACTTGGGGAGAGGAAGTGTGTTGACAGAGAAAATAACATATATAAAGACAAGGATGCTAAATAAGAAAGAAAGAAAATCACACATTTAGGAAATTGTAAAAAGTTTGGTCACAGCAGTGGTTCTTAGTCCTAGTGGTGCTTCAGATCAGTTGGGGAGCATTAGGGACCCCTAGGTGGCACCCATGGTTAAACATTCCACCAGTAACAAAAAGACTGATGGCCGGAGCACACCCAGAGGTGCCTTTGACGAAAGGCCTGCTGATCAGCTTCTGAATCCTACGGAGAAACATCGTGTCATTATGAGTTTAAGTGGATATGATGGTAGTAGATTTTGTCTGATATATGCTTTTTTCAACAGTTTTATTGGCAAGCAATTTACATATCGTATACTACAATAGTTCAAGCATTCAATCCTATCCAGGAGAATTGCACCATCAGCCCCACGTCAGTTGGTTTGATATTTTTGAGAAGGTTGAAACCATACTGGTGCACCACGATGAATGTTCTAAGTGCCCCTTTGATGAGTGGTGTCAGGGGTCATGAAAGCTTGTGAGTGACCATCTGAGGTGCAACTATTGGTTTCTCCCCACTTGGAAAACCAAAGGCCGCTGGACAACTGGACCTCACGAACCTATGCTCCTTGACCAGGAGACCATCGTGACTAGATGGTGCCCGGCTACTAGACGGTGACCACTCAGAAAGGGAACGCATGAGAAGATCCTAGATGGCATGGGAGAAACATATGGAACAAAACTGAAAATCATTAAAATGACCAGGCTTCCTGGCAGGCTAGAGACTGGTGGAACCCCCGAGACTATGGCTCTTAGTCACCTTTAAAGCCTGGAACTGAACTCAACCCCATGATTCAATTTATAGCTAAGTAATATTGGTCTGTCGGAACCGACTGCATGGAGCCCACCACCATCACCACCACAAAGGGAACAATTACACCAGGGAGGCATGCGTGCCTTAGGATAATCAATCACTCGAGATCAAAAGGGCAGCATTTGCCAGAGGATAAGTTCAGAAGGCAGGAGATAGGAAAGGAAAAAGGATGGGCAGAATGGGATCAGGAAACCGGGGAATGATGTTACGTGACAGAGGCTGCAACTTATGAGACGAAACAAAAAATGTATGAATTGTTGAAAGCTGACCTGCTCTGTACATCCTTTTTCAGTGCACAATAAAAAGTTAAGCAAAACAAACCAAAATGGATGCTGGATCCAGGAACCGGATCCATACATACGGTTTATCACGCTTCTCCAGGGATTCTAAAGTGCCACCAGGCCTGAGAGCCAGGGCTGTAAGTGTCACCGCTGCTGGAGACCCGAGACCTGAAGGCAGCTGGTGGCGGATCTCCAAGAGGCTGAGGTCAAACACCCCCACGGTGTTTAGGGAAACAGGGAAGATGGGTAGAGCCCCGCAGAGAGAGAAAGACCTGCCAGTGCCCAGCTGGGGCCTGGTCTGCCCTCATAACTGCTCCTTTTGAGCGGCTGTTTCTTAGTCTGCATTTAAAAGCGAAAGTCAACTGGGAAATAACAAAACACACAATAAAGCAGAATAAGCTGAACGATGACTTGATAAAAGGAGGCTATCAAATAGTAAGAGCAGGCCGACGCAGTAAAAGTACCAAAACTCAAATGGACAGAATCACCACCCAGGGCCAGGCAATAAAAGGGTAAGCACCTTCAGGGGTTGAAGCAGCCACCAGCATCCTGGAGGAAAGGGAGGTTTTCCATTTCCATTGTACAGAGGCAAGAAACCAGGCCCCGGGAGGTGAAGAAGCAGGCCAAGGTTCCTGTGGGCGGGACATTTTATAGAGGAGGAACTGGAGTCTAACTTGTTTAAGACGAACTAGCTAATTCCTGGCAGAGTAGGAAATCGAAGTCAAGATAAAGCTTTCTCAAACCTGGCTTCACACTGAACGAGTGGCCATCTAGCAGGGAAGCAACAAAGCCCACAGGGATGAAGCACACCAACTCCTGCGATCATGAGGTGTCCACGGGAGCAGGGAGCAGGCATCAGAAGACCCAAAACAAACAACCATTTTGGTGTGAACGAGGCGGGTCAGAATGGAGACCCAAAGCCCCTCTGTAGACAATTGGACATCCCTTCACAGAAGGGTCACAAGGAAGGGATGAGCCAGCCAGGGTGCAGTATAGCTGACAAAATACACAACATTCCTCTAGTTCTTTAATGCTTCCCCCAGCCTCCATAATCATGGCCCCAGTTCTACCTTACAAATATGGCTAGATCTTACAGATAAGAGCGCTCGACACAAAGAATTCTGGACATAAACCCCATCAGGACCAACAATGAGAGTAGTGATGCCATGAGGGTAGGGGGCAAGTGGGGGTGGGGTGCAGAAGAGGGAGAATGGGAGAACCGATCGATGTACAACACACCCCATCCCCGCCCAGGGGGACCAACAACAGACATGTGGGTGAAGGGAGACAGCAGATAGTGTAAAATATGAAAATAAAAGTAATTTATAAATTATCAAGGGTCCATGAGGGTGGGAAGCGGCAGGAGGGAGGGAGTGAAAAGGAGCTGATACCCAGGGCTCCAGTAGAAAGAAAATGTTTTTGAAATGATGATGGCAGCAAATGTACAAATGTGCTCGATACAATTGATGTATGGATTGTTATAAGAGCTGTATGAGCCCCCAATAAAATGATTTATTAAAATAAAACAATTTTTTCAAAGAATACTGATAATAAGGAAAAAAATAAAACTGCTGAAAAAGAAAAGAAATATTGTGTTAGTCCAGCTTGACTAGAGAAACAAATCTAGGGAGACTCATAGGTGTATAAGAAAGAGCTTTATATGAAAAAGCAAGTGTCCATTGAGAAAACACCCCATCCAAGTTCAGATCAAGCCCATTAATCCAATATTAGCCCACATGTCCAATACCAGTGTATAAATTACTCTTCAGACTCACACTACACATGCAATAGCACTGAATGTACGAAGATCACAGGCCCATGGGTCAAAAGTCTTGTGGATCTAGTGGCACTGGAAGCATCTCAGCACTGGTGGGGGTCACCACGTGGCTCCTCCAGCTCCAGGGCTCTGGCTCCATCAGCGTAGCTCCATGTGTCTTGTCAACAGGAAGATGAAGCCGAGTGTATGGGTCTGGTCTCCATTGAGCTATTTATCTCCTTAGCGCCTCCAAATGAGGTCAAGCTTCAACTTGATTGAACCTTCACTCTTAATAGTCTCAAGTTGACACCAGATTGTGTAACTACCACAATTGGTGTCTGGCCAACCCTCTGAGATGATACTCTGGTCCATTTGGGGTGGGGCACACAGGTGCCCCTGGTGCAGTGAATTAAACATATGAGGACACGCGTGGCTAGGCTCCGCCGGGGTGTACTGAACACACGGTGGATTACCACTGTGGCTGCAACAATGGGCTCAAGCCCAGCAACGATGACGGGGCTGCTGCAGGGCATGCTGTTATATGTCGGGTTGCTATGGTGAGTCAGAGTGGAGTCAACGGTGAACACTGTGTTCAGCACTCTGTTGACGGTTCACCGAGCTGTCCCATCTATACCTTGTGAAAGGAGCCCAGGAGTCCTGTGCGAGAAACACTGGGCTACTCACTGCAAGGTCAGTAGTTCAAACCCACCAGCCCCTCTGTGGGAGACGGATGAGGCTGTCTATGTGCAGAAAGAGTCACAGGCTCGAGAATCCTAAGGAGCAGCTCTGCTCAGTCCTCCAGGGTTACCGTGCGTCAAAATTGTCCGCCCGGCAGTTATGGTAATACCCTATGAAGGACTCTTGGTGGTACAACCGGCTAAAGGTTCCCTTGCTAGCGGAAAGGTGGGTGGCTTGAAGCCACTCAACACACCCACAGGAGAAAGACCTGGTCACCAGTGAACCCATAATTCAACTCAGAGCGAGCCTAGCGGGCAGCGTGAGGACTGCAGTGGTTAAGTGCTCAGCGGCTGGCTGGTCAAAGCCACCAACCAGCTGGCTACCTCTGTGGATGGGCGTACTGTGGCTGCCGGCTTCCAGAAAGCTGACAGACTTGTCAAGCCTATGGCGCAGCCTGCCTCTGACCTGTAGGCCATCCGCAAGTCAGGAGTGACGGCATGGCAGGCAGCAGCAGCCACCACAGATGTCCCTCCATCACCTTTGTCAGTGTGTCCTTCCGTGAGAGCTGCCCATGGTGCTGAGCTTTCAGAGGTGCTAGCCCCTTAAGGCCGACGAAGAAGAAGCACCCTTGAATCCACTTCTGAAAATCAGCCAATGAAAACGTCAGAGATCCTCAGAGAATGTTGTCTGATAGCAGGCGGCGGGAGGACCCCCACCCGCCCTCAGGTTGAAGGGCAGTGAAACCGCCGCCACCCCAGAGGCGAACATACCCCGGGTCTTGACGCCGCTGGCTCGGCAACGTGTCCACTGCACGTGGGATGGACATCAGGGGTTGGAGTTGACTCGTAGTAACTGACAACAAAGATGCCCCTAGACCTGGAAAGTGAGGGGCTCTGGGAAGGGAGGCTAGTCAAAGCTCACTGGGTGGGGCTTGTTCTAGAAGATGAGCTCACAGAGCTGGGGGTTCCAGAAGACCGGAGCTGCCTCCCTCGTGCCCATCCTTGTCCTAACGCTGGCCACCAGGCCGCAGCAGGAGTGTGGGGGGAGGGGCGCCCCGCGCTGAAGGGTTGCCCTGCCAACACTTTGCCATAGCTGGCTGTCTCCGCTCTGGTGGGGAGGACGCCTGGCCAGTGAGCGATTAAACAGGACCCTGGGCTGGGCTGACCAGAGGTGGGGGCGGTTAGAGGTCGGGGGTCCTGGCCTGGGAGAGAGACGCGCTAAAAGCGAGGGGACCATGCTGGTAGGTCTCTGGGCTCTGCTGCTAGCCGGGGAGCAGCTGTGAGGCCCTCAGGATGAGATCATGTTTGGGTGACTCTGCTACGAACATCAGGAGCAGCCGCCGTGTGGCAGTCACCACGGTGTCCTCATCTGTAAGTTGGGGGACTGGCACGGAAGTGCTGAGCTGATTAGACAAGAGCAAGGGAGGAGCCATCCCTGGCAATTGGTCTGACATATTTTGAGAACACAGAGAAGGTTCTCCCTTCCCCGCCCTCCCCACCCTCTGATGGGAAGCTCAGGCTTTCCTGCCACGCCTGCAGTCCACCAAGTCTCTCTTCCTTTGTGCCATTAACTCTTTTTGTAAAAGTCATTTTATTGGGGGCTCGTACAGCTCTTATCACCAGCCATCCATTCACCCTTACATCCATCGTGTCAAGCACATTTGTACATATGTTTCCATCGTCATTTTCTAAACATTTTCTTTCTACTTGAACCCTTGGTATCAGCTCGTTTCCCCCGCCCCCCACCCTTCCTCTCTCAACAACCCTTGATAATTGATGTTACTATTTTTTTCATGTCTTACACCGACTGACCAATATCTCCTTTCATCCATTTTTCTGTTGTCTGTCTCCCTGGGAGAGATATATTTGTGAACAGTTACATTGTGATCAGTTCCCCCTTTCTCCCTCTACCTTCCCCTTCCCCTCCTGAATCACTACTCTCATTATTGGTCTTGAGGGGTTTATCTGTGCGGGATTCCCTGTGTTGCAAGCTCTTATCTGTACCAGTGTACATGCTCTGATATAGCTGGATTTGTAAGGTAGAATCGGGGTCATGATAGTTGGGGTGGGGAGGGAAGAAACATCAAGGAACTAGAGGAAAGTTGTATGTTTCTCCCATGCTATATTGCACCCTGACTGGTTCGTCTCTTCCTTGTGACCCTTCTGTGAGGCGATGTCCAATTGTCTACAGATGGGCTTTGAGTTTCCACTCTGCCACCCCCACCCCATTCACATTCGTATGGATATGATTTTTTGTTTTGGGTCTTTGATGCCTGATAACGGATCCCATAGACACCTCATGATCACACAGGCTGGTGTGCTTCTACCATGTGAGCTTTGTTACTTCTCAGCTAGATGCTCGCTGGTTTATCTTCAACCCTTTAAGACCCCAGACACTATATCTTTTGATAGCCAGGCACCATCAGCTTTCTTTACATGTGGTTAACTCTTACTGAACATGCCCATAGTACAGTACCCCGTCTTCCTACCCTCCCCCTGTCACACTTGACTCTAACACATGTTATGTATGACTATGAAAGTCTGGGAACATCTGCTCATGGCTATACCCCGGTGGGGCTATGGATTCACACAAACATGAGTCTGGGTCTACACTTTATGAAACCTTGGGTCTGTCTTAGGGCTACGGAATGCCTGGCATGCAGTGTAGGGCTCAGTGTCTGTCAGTCTTTCGCCTGGTCCTTAGCTGCGGAGCCAGGGCGGGTTATAGCAGGATTAGAAGGGAGAGAGGCTTGCTCGTGGAGAGCCCTCTCCGGGTCTCGGATGTATGATGGATGCATCAGCAGGGTGGCCAGGGAGGTGATTTCCATCGCTGGTGTCTCTTTGCTCACCCACCCTTGCTCCCCGTGTCCCAGGGGTGCACTCCGACCTTGTCTCTCCTCTCTTCCTCCTTCCGAGGAGTAGGCACCTGTGACAGGACGGCCACGGCTGATGAGCGGCATGCCATCTCCGAGCCCAGCTCTGAGCCAGAGTGGCGGGGCCTCTGCTTCTGCCACCAGCACGGAAGCCAGGAGCTGGGCTCCCAGGAGGCGGCTGCACCCGCCCGGGAGCATGATGCTGGCCTTCCTGTCTCTGCTCAGCTGCCTGCTGGCTGCCAGCGAGGCCAAGGTCTACAGTCGCTGTGAGCTGGCCAGGGTACTACAGGAATTTGGTCTGGAAGGATACCGTGGACACAGCCTGGCTGACTGTGAGAACCTTCCCCACTGCCGGCCCCTCTCCCCGATTGCCACTCCCCACCTTCCTTCCCTCTTGCTCAAGGGATGTGGCTTGGGGGAGTCTTTGTGTTAGTGCCTATAAAGGGAGGGTTATAGGAACTGCCCAACATTGAGTTAAACTCTTGGTGGGCAGGTGGGAGGCAGCTGGGTGGGGACCTCCTAATTTTCCCCGCTGACAAAACCAGCAGTCAAAGGAACAGCATAGCAGAGGGCCCCAAGCTTAGTCATTGCCACGGGAGGCTGGCTAGACATTCTAGGGTTGCTGTGGGTCCAAGGTGACTCGATGCAAATTGGTTTTTGACCAAAATTGGTGGTTTGGGGCTGGGAGCTGGGTCTGTCAGTGGGGACCCTGTGTGCTGGCCAGATGCCAAGCAGGTTTCAGCGGCGTTTCTAGACTGAGGCTAGGAACACAGACCTGGTGACCTACTTCTGAGGGCCCACGGCACCCTCTGGATGACAACAGCGTGGTCCCACTGTGCAGGATCAGGCAGCCTTCCATCCCACAGTGCGCAGGGTTACCACCGAGTCAGGTGCTGACCGGGCAGCCGTGAACCACAGGGGTGACAATCGAACTGTAAAAAACCCAAACCCGGCTCAGGGCCAGTGAGTCCATTCTGACTCATCGTCACCCTCTAGGGCTTTAGACGGGGCAAACCGAGCGAGCCAGCAACACCAAGCTCTAAGAGGGCGACTGTTTCGGGAAGCTGTCTGCAAAGCCTCCCCATGCTGGGATTCCCCTTGTCTCCAGTCCCAGCCCCGATTGAGACCAGACTTGTGGTTTCCTGGCCTCGCATCTAAAGCCTCTGGTTCTTGTGCATTCACTCCAACAAACACTGCTTGGCCCCACGAGGTGCTAAGCAATGAACCACAGGGGAGAATGCTGGCTCCAGGTCGAGTCCTGACCTGGGCAAGTCATGCCCCTCCTCTGGGCCTCCACTTTTCCTCTGCAGAGCAGGTTGGAGGCACGCTGCCCTGAGCACCCTGAGGCAGGAGGAGACTCAGTGGAAAGAAGGTGCCTGGTGGACCTTGAGTGCCCTCTGGTCTGGGTCGGCCTGCCTGGGCCCTGGCTGCCTCTCCCCTCTGGACTGTCTGACCCACAGGCCTGTATCTCTGCTCCGCTCAGGGGTCTGCCTTGCTTACTTCACAAGTGGCTTTAACACAGCTGCCGTGGACCACGAGGCAGATGGAAGCACCAACAACGGCATCTTCCAGATCAACAGCCGCAAGTGGTGCAACAACTTCAATCAGAAGGCTCCCAACCTGTGCCGCATGTACTGCACCGGTAGGCGGGGCTCGGGGCCCAGGCTGGCTGGAGTTGGGGCAATGCCCCAGTCTTTGCGTCTCCCCCCCGCGCCCCACAATCGGCTGGGCCTATGGAGGAGAAGGGAATGGGGCAAGGGATGATGACAAATCTGATTTGGGGGTGGCCAGCTGTCCTCGGTGCTATTGGAACGAAGGGTGGGGTATTGATTCCGAGAGAGGGGCAGAATACCACCTGTGCTGCCTGCCAGAGGAATCAAGACAGGATTAGGGTTGGGATGGAGGAGGGAGGTAGGGGGTCCTGTGTGCATGCAAGAAGGGGGGCAAGAACGTGTTAGCAAGCAGTGAGCTGGAATCCAGGTGTCCGGCTTTGCTCCCTGCTCTTCATGTGTGTTTCTGCCTCCCCTCAGACCTGCTGAAGCCGGGCCTGAAGGAAGCCGTCATCTGTGCCATGAAGATAGCCCAGGGGCCCCGGGGTCTGGCCAGCTGGTGAGTTGTTTGGGTCGGGTACCTTTTGAGGTGGCACAATTAGGACTGGTTCAGACAGCAACAGCTAACCTTTCCAAGCACCCACTTTGTGCCAGGCACTAGCTCCCTTACACAGGACCCACATCCTCACAGTTGCTCTTGGCATGGGCGTTCTACCATGAGAGTATCACAGATGACACACGGGGCTCTAAGGGGGATAAGCAATTCATTGGAGGTCACAGAGCCTTAAGAGACTGCACCAAGTTTGGGAGATCAAGAGTCTGGCTCTTCCAAGATTCTTGCTATGCTATGATGCCTGTGTAATTAATAGTCCTTTAGACCAGGACGCACACTCTCTTTTCTCTCTCTCTCTCTCTCTCTCTCTCTCTCTCTCTCTCTCTCTCTATCTCTATATATATATATATATATATATATATATATATATATATATATATATATACACACACACATACCCTCTTTGTCCAAACCGGAGCTTGTGTACAAGTGATCAGTGACGAGGTGCTCTGCTTGAAGAATAGGTGGGGCTCTGGAGCTCCCTGGTTCAGCTTTCGCAGTCCTCAGCTCCTTCCCCAAGCTGGATCCTCACCGGCAAGGGAATCATGATTGCCTATGTTACAGTGGAGCACCTGGTGGGGAGTAGAAGTAGATCACTGTTGCACAGGGGTGCCTCTGAAGCATTGCCTCACAGCACAGCTTCTCAGTCTCTTTAGTTGGGCGTTTCCCTCCTTAGTCTCCAGGCTTCAGTTTACTCTGATTTCTGCATGAGAAACCAGCAGGCAGGTCGAATCTGGGGAAGGTCAAGTACTCCCTGTAGCTGGTACATCAGGATGATGGATGACTGGAGCAGGTGACAAAGCTAGGGAGGTAGTTAGAAGGCAATTGAACACCATATCTCAAGAACAGAAGGATGAGGGAGAGACTAAGGGAGGGGGACCCATTTGGAAATCCTTGCAGGCTTCCACATGAGAGTTAGACTGGAGGAAGGAGGTAGGATGGGTGTGTGTGTGTGTGCAAGACGGAGAGACACAAAGTGTGAGCGAGCAGTGAGCTGGATCCTAGAGACCCAGCTCTGATTGACAAAGCGGCAGCCTTTTCCAGGCCCCATCAATGGACTTGTAGATTCACATGCTCTCTCTGTGGAGTTTCTCTAGACTCATAACGTCGATCTGTGGACCTCCTCTAGATTAAGAGTCATTTCCACCTGCCCCCTCTGGCTCCGTCTCACCCGTCCCTCTTCCTCCATCACATCTCTCGTTCTTAAGCCCTCTCTGGTCCATGGCCAGTGCAATGGACCAGGACAGACTAGGATGGAGACAATGAAGGAGCAGGGAGCAGAGCTGGGGGCAGGGAAGCCCTAGAAACCAAGTCCACAACGAGGCAGGTGCACCAGGGCATGGCGACACCCACATACTTGAGAAAGGTGATGTTTGTAGCCTTAGGCACTACCCAAAAGCTTGAGGACTTGGAGACACCATTCTACGATGGAGGAAATAGGTCTTTGGGGGTTCAATTTTGTTGTTTGCAACAGTTATCATTGGGGGTAAATCTGTAGATAATGTAACCCTTGAGAGGCACGCATACTTTGGTCTATATACCTCGAGAGGTGGCTGAGGCTGGGAACAGGAAGTGGTTCTAGAGGGTGGAAGGGGATCATTGATTATTCCCCACCGGCACATTGAGAACGGACGTTGTTCCAGGTCCTAGTGTAGGAAACTAACAAGCCACTCAACTGTTCTTGGGGAACAGATCTAGGGAGGATTTTCGGGGCACTTGGAGTCTTTGACAATGACATCATCGAGGACATTGATGATCAGAGCTTGGCACCCTTGAGAACTTCATACCCCAGGACCCATGGCCTTACCTATTTTCCTCAAGATGTCAGCTAGAGACGCGGAGCTAGAACAGCAAGGGTCCTGGAAGAGCCTGGGAGCTCTAGAGTTGCCAACAATGGAAAGACCCAGATTGATAGTCAAAGGAATTGGCTGTGGACACAATCCTGTCTGCTAGCGGTGGATCTTGGGCAAGTGCTTTTTCATCAAAGTTTCAGCTATACAGCTGGAACACGGGAGCATGCTATGTGTCGACATAGCTCCTACGGTGGCTGTGGCAGGTTGTTCAAGGGGAGGTGCATGAGGGAATGCTATGTGCCCAGGCCAGGTGGCATCATTGTTTCAGAAGCAGCATTATCCGAAGAGCCTAGGAAATCCAGACCCTCGTGTTTTGGGATCCAGACTCTGGAGATCTAGGTCCATGCCACTGACTTCTGGGATAACAGATTATACTGTTACCACTGGTAACATGGAGGTTAGAAAAATGACACGCTCAGGGCATGATCTCCCGTGCCCTTGACTTCTTCCACGGGGAGTCTTAGGAAGTCATCCGATGTACTCATTCCTCTTCCCTTTGCTAGTCTCCTTCCTCCTCTCACTTCTGGTTTAGAGCCCTGCTGGCATGCTCGCTCTTCTCTGAGCAGGGACTGAATTAAGCTTTGGCTAACGTGCCCTCTCCTCTTCCCTTTGTCATCTACAGGGAGGCCTGGAGGCATCACTGTCAGGGCAAGGACCTCAACGACTGGGTGGACGGCTGTGACCTGTAGGAGTCTCTCTGGAACAACCATGCCGGACATGGCAGGCTGGGAGAAGTGGTTTGGTTTCTGACCCAAGCCAGCTAATAAAGTGTAGTTTTAATCAGTGCACATCTCAGTTCACTGGGCCAGGGAAGCTTAGTATTTCTTCACCTGTCCACCTGGACTGGGTTTTAGGGGGACTCTGAAAAGCCCACCAAGGAAGGCTTGTCTAGAACCCTGGTGGCCTGTGGGTCAGTGTCTAGATCCTTTGCCTGGGTATAGGGATGGCAGATTTAGAAATAAAGCCTCACAGAGAAAAAGCAAACTACTATAAAAACAACAAAAACTGAGGCACCAGTTCGATTTGAGTGTCAGGTACATGGAAAATAATTTATAGTATAAAGTATGTCCCAGATGTTGCATGAAATGTGTATTAAAATTGGATTTGCTGTGTATCTAAAATTCGAATTTAACCGAGGGTTCTGTATTTTATGTGGTAATCCCACTTGGCTCCTCGTACCATATTATTCAATCTGTATGCTGAACAAATCATCAGAGAAACTGGATTATATGAAAAAGAACACATCATCGGCATCGGAGGAAGGCTTAGTAACAACCTGCGATATGCATATAACACATCTTGCTTGCTGAAAGTGAGGACTTGAAGCACTTGTGGCTAAAGATCAAGGATCGCAGCCCTGTATGAGTTACAACTCCATGCAAGGAAGACCCAAACCTCCCAAGTGGACCAATAGGCAACATCATGATAAATGGAGAAAAGACGGCACTGTCAAGGATTTTGTCTGGCTTGGATCCCCAATCAATGCTTGTGGAGGCAATGGTCAAGAGATCAAAAGATGAGGTGCATTAGATAAATCTGCTGCCCAAGACCTCTTTAGGGTATTGAAGCGCAAGGCTGTTACCCTGAGGATTAAGGTGCGTCTGACCCAAACCAGGGTCGTTTCCATCGCCTCATATGCATGTGAAAGTCGGACACTGAATAAAGAAGACTGAAGACCAATAGACGCATCTGAATGGTGGTGCTGGAGCGCATTGAACGGACCACACACTGCTAAGAGAACAAACACATCCGTCTTGGAAGACGTACAGCCAGAATGCTCCTTAGAGTCAAAGACGACGAGACTTCATCTCACGTAACCTGGACATGTTGTCAGAAGAAACCAGTCCCGGGAGAAGGACATCATGCTTGGCACAGTGGACGGGCAGTGAAAGAGGAAGGCCCTCGCCAAGGTGGAGGGACACAGTGGCTGCAACCACGGGCTCAAACATGAGAACAACGGTAAGGGTTGTGCAGGACTGGAAAGTGCTTTGTTCTGTTGCACACAGAGGTGCTCTGAGTTGGAACCAACTTGATGGCACTTAACAGCACTTGGGCCTGAAATCATGAACTGTTGGTTTGCTCAGGAGGGCCCTTGGGCATGTATATTCTTTCTTTCTTTTAAAAATCATTTTACTGGGGGCCCATACAACTCTACCACAAGCCATCCATCCATTGTGTCAAGCACATGTGTACAATTGCTGCCGTCATCATTCTCAAAACATTTTCTTTCCACTTGAGCCCTTGATTTCAGCTCCCCCCACCCTCCCTCATGATCCCTTGATAATTTATAAATGATCATTTTTCTCATGTCTTACACCAACCACTGACTGCCTTCACCCATTTTTCTGTTGTCCGTCCCCCCTGAGGTGGGGTTATATGTCAATCATTGTGATTGGTTTCCCTTTTCTCCCCCCCACCTTCCTCTTCCCCTCCTGGTATTGCTACTCTCATTACTGGTCCTGAGGGGTTTATCTGTCTTGGATTTCCTGTGTTGCGAGCTCTTATGTGTACCAGCATACATGTTATGTTCTAGCTGGATTTGTAAGGTAGAATGGGGGTCATGATAGTGGGCCAGGGGAGCATTAAAGAACTGGAGCAGTGGTCTTCAACCTGTGGGTCGCAACCCCTTTGGAGATCTAATGACCCTTTCACAGGGGTCACCCAATTCATAGCAGTAGCAAAATGACAGTGATGAAGTAGCAATGAAAATAATGTGATGGTTGGGGGGTCACATGAGGAACTGTCTTAAAGGGTCGCGGCATGAGGAAGGCTGAGAACCACTGCTCTAGAGGATGACTGCTTTCTCAAGTGCTGCTCCAGCCCCACCCATTAGTGTGTGTGTGTGTGGGGGGGGCCCTGGGGTTGAGGGGAGACGGGGGTCCTGACAGCTGATGGAGGCTTTCCTGAGTGCTTGTCTTGGCCTTAAGGTCCCTGAACTCAACCAGTATGATCCATATCTGTAGCAGGCATGGCTGGTATACTCTACCCTGGAGACCTAGAACGGGCGCTCACAGAAGGTGGCCTCCATTAAGGAGATGCCACCTGTTAGGAGAAGGGTGCCAGCAGCTACCGAACATCTTCTCTAGGGTAGCAGAGAAGGTGCCATCACTTCTTTTCCATTTGCTTACAGCAAACCTTGCAAAGGACCACAACCTTTTATCTCCCTGAGTTGAACTGTGAACAGGAATCCTCCTTCAACCCTGCAGTGGTGGCCACTCTTAATGGAGTCGCATGGAGGATTGGACTCTCTTATCACCCTCTCTGATCTACGACGTGCTGGGCAACATATAGACTACCCCCCCCCCCCCCAGTGTATCTGACTACCCTCAAAACATCCCTGAAACCCAAACCCACTGCCTTCGTTGAGTTGAGCCTGACTCAGAGTGACCCTCGATAGGGTTTCTAAGCCTGGACAGCGATCATTCTCCCTTCTTGGGAGAAAACTGGGCCCCAGAGAAGTTCTCGAGCTTGCTTAAGGTGGTACCATTGGGCGAGCTGGGGCTGTTGGGTTGTAGAGACCGGGCATTTCCCTTTGTGTATGCCAGTCTCTGTCATGGACTGGAGGCTGGACCCTCCCTGGGAAGGAAGACACGGTTAAGGGAGGACAGTGGCGAAGCAGCGCCACCTAGTTATCCACGCTCCATCACTCCCCACATCCTCCCGTTCCCTTCTGCTTTGGGCCCATGCGCTCCCATTTCCTCTGCAAACCTGCCTGCCCAGCGACTCCTCATCTCTCAAGTGTCAGCCTAACCCTGTCAGACCCATTCAGGCAGACAGACTCCGGTTCTTATTCTGCCGTGAGTGCTCTGTGTCTCATGCCCTCCTGTACAGCGCCTGCTGCTCGAAGGGGTTGTGTGCGTGGCTGCCCCCTACTTCTGCCCAATTCATCTGTGATCCCTGAAGCCTCCAAGTGCCTACCACGGAGGCTGACACACAACAAGCACAGAGAAAATGCTCATAGATTGATGGGATCGGGACAGAAAACCTAGCCCGCTTCTGGAAAGCCTTCTTCCCGAGCATTCTTGACCTCACCTCCTTCAAGCCTAGCTAAGATGTCCATCGATCTTTCCGAATTCAGTCTGTTTTAACCCGGATATAATTCTGCTAGACAAGATACCACAAAAGCACGGATACACTAAAGACAAATGGACCATAACAGTGATAAGTTACCAACTACGACATTTCTTCCAAGGCACGGTGGAGAGAGCAGTGTTAGGGAAGCAACCCTCGAAGCCCTTATCAGAGTGTGTTAGGCCAGGCTGTCTAGAGAAATAAATCCGGTGAGACTCCAATAGGTAGAAGGAAGAGCTTGATACCACCAAGTAATTTTATATCAAGAAGGCATCCCAGCCTGCTCTACCTCAAGTCCCTAAGTTATATGTTAGACGGGGCCCTCTTCCGACTCAGCTGCAGGCTGACGCAGAAAGGTGAAGTGGGACGCAGGGAGATCACAGGCTGGTGGGCGCAGAGTTGAGCGGATCCAAAGTCAGTGGAAACGGCAGGGTGCCGACAGCTCTCAGGATTGATGACCCATGTGGGCCCCGCTGGAAGCAGGCAGAGTCCCAGCAAACAGGAAGGTCAAAGGGCAGCAGAGAGAGGGCGGTCCCCCATTTCTTCCTTATCAGAAGGCCACCCGCCCAAAGAAGGCATCGTCAGGCTCTGACCTGGTTGATAGGTAGGTTTCCACCCCTACACTCTCACACATATTCAGGACATCAACTCTAACTGCCACATAGGAGTGGGGACTTGGTGGGTTTGTTTGAGCAAACACCACACATCGCAGCTCAGCTCAGACACGAGATGTCAACAGTGGCCTGTACTTGGGGGTCAGTGGCCCCTGGAGAACATATCACGAGCATTTTCAAGAGCAGCGGTTCTCCACCTTCCTCATGCTGCGACCCTTTCATACAGTTCCTCATGTTGTGGTGACCGCCAACCATAACATTATTTTCGTTGCTACTTCATCACTGTCATTTTGCTACTGTTATGAATTGTCATGTCTGATAGGCAGGATGTATTTTCACTGTTACAAATGGAACGTAATTAAATATAATTAAAGTATAACGATTAACCACAAAACAATATGTAAGTCTATACTGTGAAGTATTTTCTGATGGTCTTAGGTGACCCCTGTGAAAGAGTCATTCAACCCCCAAAGGGGTCATGAGAACAGTGGTCTTGGAGGCAGTCAGTGCCAGCAGTGGTCGTGGGCCCTAAAGGGCAGCCCAGGGGGGGTGTGCTCTTTGCAAAGCACACGCGATGGTCGCCTTCTCTGTATTCAGGTCTCTCTCTCTCTCTCCCATCTCCGCACGCAGAACATAATTTTATGAAATCACAGTTCCAGATTCTTCTGTTCATATTCATTTTCCTGCTTGCTCGCTCCCTTTGCCGTCTGCGAGAAGGCTCTCACAGACAGGCAACAGCGGGTTCCAAAGGTTTAAAAAACGTGATGGGAGGAAACACTTGAACTCGATCAAATCCTCTCTTTCTGCTTCGGTTTCTTTTTCTCCTGCAAATGGAAAAATGACAGTCACGGTGTCATTTTCGAAGAAAGCTCGGCTGCTCTTTGCGAGGCTGGAGTGTTCTTTTTGAGGATGGTTCAGCAGTCTGCCGGATCAGGGCACTCTGCCTCAGATGGGTGTCCACGGCACCCACTCCCCACAAGCATCCCAGATGCCCCCCCCCCTTCCATTGAGATGGAAAGTCTCAAGCTTGTCTGCATGCACCCGTGCACTGTGTCAGCTTATTTTCCAAGGAACTGGTGACCCAAACAAGAGGCTGGTTCCACCACGTTCTACAGGAAAGACAAGGAATGTGTTTACATGCCTTGTCTGTGTTGGTTGCTGTCGACTCACGGCCGCATGTGGTCCAAAGGCTTCACAGGGTTCCTGAGGTCGGGACCTTTCAGAAGTAGATTCCCAGGCCCCTCTTCGGAGGCACTTGAAGTGGGTTCAAACTGCCAACGTTTGAGCGACTCAAGCGCTTCGATCCTTTGCACCATCCCGGGGATTCTCTACGAAAGAACCCATTTCAACCCCATAATATCCCGTCTACACCAGGTGTCCTCGCTTCCAGTCTCGAGATGGGAAAGCAGGGCCTTGGAGAAGTGAATTATGTATTTGCTTAGATGCTGGGCACCCGTTTCAACCTCGACCTATAGGCAGGTTGAGACAGGTTGTGCTGCAGATGGGGTGGGTGCATTTCCTGCCCCACCCCCTCTCTTGTGGGTCCATGCTGCTGACTGAGTCCGTCCCACCTCCAGAGCAGCCCTGCGGACAGCCGGCGGCCGTCCTGCACCACCCTCACCACGGAGGCTATGTGGGAACCCGATGTTGCAGCCCCTTCACCTCATGGAGGGGCTTCCTCGTTTCCACTGACCCGCGAAGGCAGTGGTTCTCCACCTTCCTCATGCCGAGACCCTTTCATACAGTTCCTCATGTGGTGGTGACCCCCCAACCATCACATTACTTTCGTTGCTACTTCATCACTGTCATTTTGCTAGTTATGAATTGGGTGACCCCTATGAAAGGGTCGTTTGACCCCCAAAGGGGTCTCAACCCACAGGTTGAGAACTGCTGCACTAGGATGTCCTTCTCCAGATACGGTCCCCCCTGATAACATGCCCAAAGCAAGGATGTGAAGTCTCGCCATCCTAACTTCCAGGGACCACCCTGGCTGCACTTCCTCAAGACAGGGTTGTGTGTTCTTCTGCCAGTCCATGGCTCTTTTGATGTTCTTCACTCACTCACCCCCTCATTTGAATGCCCCCAATTCTTCCCGTCCCCTTTGAGAGAAGAGGAAACAGGCCCAGGAAGAGGATGTGGATGTCCCAGGCTATGTGGTAGAACTGGGTTAGAAAAGTTGACTTCCCGGGCCAGTCAGGGTGCAGGACAGCACCCATGAAACATATGGCTTTCCTTTGGTTCTTGAATGCTTCCTCCCCCGACTATCATGCCCCTAAGTCTACCTTACAAATCTGGCTAGACCAGAGCATGTACGTGGGTACAGGTAATAGCTGGAAACACAGGGAATCCAGGACAAATAAACTCCTTGGGACCAATATTGAGAGTAGCCATACCAGGAGGGGAAGGGAAAGGTTGGGGGAGAAAAGGAGAACCAATCACAATGATCTACCTATAACCCCTTCCCAGGGGGATGGAAAACATACAAGGGGGTAAAGGGAGACATCGGACAGTTCAAGCCATGAAAAAAAAAAAAAATTATCAAGGCCTCATCAGGGAGGGGGGATGGGGGAGGGAGGGGAAATAAATGAGCTGATACCAAGGGCTCAAGTAGAAAGAGAATGCTTTGAAAACGATGATGGCAGCATATGTACAAAGGTTCTTGAGACAATGGATGGATGTATGGATTGTGATAGGAGTTGTATGAGCGCCCAATACAATGATTACAAAACAAAAAAGCTGACTCCCTGCCCACACCTTTGCCAACCGGTTGCTTTGTTCTTGAAAGGCCATGCTCATTGAATGCTACATTGAGTTAGTGGGAGACTCTCCTCTCTCCACCTGCTCTCAGGTTTGGCTGGTTGGTTCTCAGCCTAGTTTCCTGGTCCTTAGGGACCTCATAGGCCCAAACGTAGTCATCTGATTGGCCTCAGGAATACACACGCACAATAAGCTCCCACAGGCTGAGAATCTTCAATGAGTGGGGAGGAAGTCCCAAACCTAAACCCAAACCCAACTCACTACGTCAAATGGGGTCTGACTCATAGTGACCTTACAGGACCGAGCAGACCGGCTCCTGTGAGACATTTTCGGGAGTAGAAAGACTCATTTTTGTCCTGCAGAGTGGCCAGTGAGTTTGAACCTCTGATCAGCACATAGACCACGGTGCCACCAGGGCTCAGGGAAGAAAGCCTTTAGCCAAACCCTACCAACCTTCAGCTTGGGAAGCGTCATCTTGATGGAGTGGCTTTGGTTTGGTGGCTTGGGAAACATCTGCATCGATGCTGGGGAAAGGAGGGAGGGGCTTGAAGACGTTAGCCACAAGGCTACCTGCAGTGCGGTGACCAGCCTTGTCGCCCTTGGGTGCCTACCTGCCCCCTTTTGGTCACTGTCCTTTCACTTCAGTGCTTGGGGCCCACGCCACGATGTCTGTATGTGCTTTCCCGGAGCTGTGTCTTCTCTCAACACCATCGCCGTTATTCTCCTTCACCTGGAACACTTGTATTAGTACTTTCATCGTCTGAATTCCCTGCTCCGATTATAGATTCATTGAAGGCGGATGCCTGGCACATCCTTGGTGTCCACACATGTAAGTAGAATAAATGGTGAGCCTGCCTCATCTGTGCCTCGTTCCTCTCCTGTGTCACCCTGTCCTCTTCCCAGCTTAGCCTGAAGGCTTTTTCGGTGTGGCGTGAGGTCTGTCCTGGCGACCTGCACACTCCCCGCCCCTCCCCCTGCAGAAGCAAATCCTTTGCTCTCTCTGAGTTGCCCTTTCTTCTCCTCTGTAACAAAGGGGAGCAGCTCGTTTGGGGGACCTCATAGAGGTTTGTAGTCCAGTATACTGTGTTTGGTTCTCAACACCAAATGGAAATCGCCAAGCTTGTGGAGGGAGAAGTAGTGAGGTTTCTCCTGGTGCCTCTGGGCTGAGGAGGGCTGAGCTGAGCGGAGCTCACGGGAAAGAGTCCCCACCAAGATCACATCTGTGGGTGGGACCTACCTGACTCCCTCACTTCCAGCTCCATAAGACCCTTCCCGTCTTTGAACTCCCATGCCCCCTTGTCAGGGCTTGTGACTCCACACACTTCTCCCTAGGCTTGGGCATGGTTAAAGCACTCATGGAAATAGCTTCAGGCTGGAATGAGAAGTAAAACTTCAGGCTCTCCGCCAAGAACAACAAAGCAAAACCATGTTCACGGCCAGCTCGGTGGCCGGCAGAGCCACACGTGAGATGCCCACTCCCTTTGCACTCTTTGGATTCTGAGGTCATTCGCTCATCTCTCCATCCCTCCATCCAGTTTTCTGACAGTTTTCTGATCTCCTGAAGTCACTTGGAATTCCTGGGTGGTACACATGGTTCACAGGTGGCTACTAACTGAAAGGTTGGAAGTTCAAACCCACCCAGTGGCATCTTGAGAGGAAGACCTTCCAAATCTCTTGTAAAGGTTGCAACTCACCAACCAACCGACCGACTGACCGACCCACCCACCCACCCACCCACCCACCCAC
>NW_022111358.1:8195619-8243967 GCF_000313985.2 Echinops telfairi
ACCAACCAACCCACCAACAGACCAGCCAACCCACCCACCCACCTACAGCCTATGGAACAGCTCTGCTCTGGGACACACAGGGTCACCAGGCATCCAAATGGCCTTGATAGCATCCGGCTTGGTTTTCATGGCTTTGATTTAGACCTACGGCCATGCCACAACTACCAGTCCTCCATGTCATCACATAGGTCATCCCTGTAAATGGAACCATCCTCCACACTTCTATCCATATCACGTGGCCAGGGTGCCACTGAGGAAATGATAGGACGCAGCAGGCTACGTGGTTGGAAACAAACATAAACCAAGAAGCCACTCGCCCGGATTCAGGCCTACATCTGTGCCTTTTGTTAGCCATCAATTAATATTCAATAACTGGTTATTGATTTAATTTCTTGAATTCACCACATTTTCTTCCTTAAGCAGATTAAGTATGCCAAGTATGTGGACCACGTTGAATAAAGTCCAACCAAAGCCAAAGAATGGCCGTTGACCCAGACTCAGCGGTCCTGAGGCAGGGAGCAGACGGTCACACCCGTCTCCCAGGGAGTGGCTGGTGGGTTTAAACCCACAGCCTTTTGATGAGCAGTTGAACTTGTAACCACTGCACCAGCAGGGCCCTTGAACAAAGCCAGAACCCCCCAAGTCAGAAGGGACACAGACAGTGCTTTAGAACCCTCTTGGCTCTATCACACGTTGATCTAAGTGTTTTTGTTTTTCCTAAAAAGGAAGCCAGAAATCCAATGAAGCTTTTTAGCTCACCACTTAAATTATACATTTAAAAAATATTTATGAGACTATTAAACCGGAACAAGGCAGAGAGCATTCAATGGACTCCCAGTGAACAGAGTAGCTGTTTCATTTGGTTTCCATCTTGTCCCTGATGGGAGCAGTCTAAGGACACCCTGCAGAGCCTTGGCCTTCCACAACCCAGTCTAGACCGCAGCGTGATGTTCTCCACCTGGGTGTGGTGAGGCGTGCATTTGACTCGGGGAAGGGACTACTGTACCCGGGAAAAATGACCTCTCTAAGCATTTCCTGTTTCAAGTGAGCCAGAAGGGACTACTGTACCCGGGAAAAATGACCTCTCTAAGCATTTCCTGTTTCAAGTGAGCCAGTCTGGTTACTCTCCAAATGGAACTGTGGGGGTGGGCGCCTGGGGGACCCTAGGAAAGCCCCTCCCCTCCATGAGGGGTCTGCTCCCCGACAAAGGCAGGGCCAGCTGTGGTGGGCAGAGGGAGGAGCCTTGGTGTCACACCGAGAGGTGCTCAGCTGCGAACTAAGTGTTGGTGCCTTGAACCCAGCCCGTGGCTCCATGGGCGAAGGCCCTGGTGACCTGGCCTCAGAGACTACAGCCTGCATCCCAAACCAGCATGAGGAAGGCTGGAAGAGGCAGTGAAACCGGGAACACGGAGAGGGGTCCCCAGGGAGGCAACGGGGAGAGTGCCGGCACGTCATGGGGACTGCAACACTGTGTGTATATCGCGCAATGGAAGCCAGTCTGCGCTGCAGCTGCCACCTGAACCACAACCAAGGAAAAGAAAATGCCTTTTAACAGACACAGGTGGGGGTTGTAACAGGTGAGGAGTGAAGCAGGAGACATCACTGCGCAAGTCTCTTACCAGGGACTTCATTCAAGAAGCGCTCATCTTTCCAAAGTAGGCTGGAAACCGGGGTCAGGAGAGCTGCTGGCGTGTAAGGCAGTGCCCGAGGAGGGACACAGGGGTGTGCACTTCCTGGGACGTATACACAGGGCACACAGAACTGGGTACAAGGAGCGGCAGGAAGCTGTGGCAGTCACCTAATCTGGTGTCAATTGAAGGATTGAGTGTAGGGGTGGAGTCTAGGCTGTCAATCTGGAGATAGCCAATGAGACTTCTGTGTGGGCAGGGCCTTCTCCTGAGAATTCTGGGAAACCTGCTACTTCCTCCTTGGAGACAGAAGACACCTACCTCTCTCTCTCTCTGTCACTCCCTGGGAGACACTGCAGAAGACAAGCCACATGGACGCAACCAGACCTCTGAAGCCGGAGAAGCCACAGAGAGACCCCTGCCAGCGCTGAGATGCTTACAACGCCACTGGACCCAAAGACTTTCTACCCACTGGCTTGTGATCATCCTGCATTTGGCTTCATTGCATGTGTTTCATGAATCTGAAGAGGACTCTATAGATTGGTATCAGACATACGGGCTAATATCAGACTTATGGCCTTGGACCAGACTGGGTTGGGATGTTTTCTCAGTGTTCAATTCCTCTTGTACATAAATCTCTTCTTACACAGATATGTGTGTCCATGGATTCGTTTCTCTAGTCTACCCAGACTAACACAGAAGCCAAGTGGCAAGGTCACTTCTGTGTCCACAAAACAACACCTCCAGTGTTAGGGGAGCCTGTGATTGTTTTCATCAATCACATCAGGAAAAGACTCACCTGTGTGGTTAAGGTTGGCATTTTGACAACCTAGCCTCAACAACAACAACAACAACAACAACAACGACTCCAACCTAGGAAAGCCTGTGGGCTAGTTCTCTGTCCCAGGGAGTCACTAGGAGTCAGATTTGATTGGATGGCAACCCAACAGCAAGGATGTCCTCCTCCTCCCTAGAGCCTGTAAGTGCCTGACCCGGTCAAAGGGATTCTGAGATGTAATTGAGTTAATGACTTAGGGGAGAATGGGACACTTCATTGGGAGGAAGAGTCACTCACTGGCCGGGAGTCGATTCTGACTCCTAGCGACTGTGTTAGTCTGGGTAATTTAAAGACACAAATCCACAGAAACTCATGGATAAGAGAGATTTTTATATAAAAGGTAAGCGCGCATCAAGAAAACATCCCAACCCAGTGCTGCCCAAGCCCACAAGTCCAACATTAACCCATTAACCCATATGTCCAACACCAATCCACAAAGTCCTCCTCCATCTCACAAAACAGACGCAACGATACCGACTGCAGGAGGAAAGCCGAGTCACTGAATGTGAAGCATCTCAGCACTGGCAGGGGTCTCCACATGGCTGCTCCAGCACCCAGGGCTGCATTGTGATAGGTCCATGCTGCTTCTCCTCAGGGACGTCTTGCAGGAAGTGAGCCTTGCCAGCTAAAGCAGGCAGCTGCACCCTGGTCCGACCATCACAAAGCAAGAGACCTGAGAACTAGAAAGGCGAGGCTCACAGAGCCATTTATCCCTCTGCCCTTCAATTAACCCCATCTGTGTTTATCAGCCATGTTGGCACAATCAACTATACCTACCTCAGGGACCGTATAGGACAGCGGCGTAGAACTGCTCCTTTGAGTTTCCAAGACTGTAACTCTCTACGGAAGTCCAAAGCCTGATCTGCCTTCTGCGGAACGGCTGATGACTTTGACCTGCTGACATGCGGTTAGTCGCCCAACTCGTAACCAGTACACCCCCTGGATTATCCTGGATCCAGAGGCAGGCCCAATCAAATCACTAGGGCCTTCAGAAGTGGGTGCGGGAGGCGGATGAGGAATCAGAGGCTGATGTGACTAGGGACCACGGTGTGGGTGGTGCAGTGTAAGAACTCTGCTCGCCATCCTTGGCTTTGAAGATGGAGGGAGGGGCCTGGAGTCAGGGACTGTGGGTGGCTTCTAGAAGCTGGAAAAGGCGGGGAACATCTCTGGAACCTCCAGGAGGAATGCAGTCCTGCTCCCACCTGGATGTTAGCCCAATGAGATGCCAGACTTCTAACCAACGGAACTGCAAGACGATAGATACTCGTGTTGTTATAAACCACTAAGCTGTGACAATTTGTAACTGCATCCATGAACAAATAAATGCTGGGTTCTTTTCAGCAACTCTGTACTGTTGTTTGGAAGAATCAAAGCCCACCTCTGCCCATAGCCTGGGGCAACCCCAGTGGAGCTCGAGCTAAGGAGGGAGACCCTTGTGGGGACCCACCCTCCCAGCTGCCTCCCATTGCCAGCTCCTGGTTACAGTTTGGGCAGGAGTGTGCCTGGAGCCATGTGTCCCACTGGGCAGGGCAACAGACTGCTACAGACTTCCTGTCTGAAGGGGCCTCGGGACATCCCCTGGTCCTGTGCCGCCCTCCCCCGCCCCTCACTTTTGCACCGGTGAGATGTGATCTTCATCTTAAAACCAAGGGAAGGAAGCTGAGAGAGATGCCGAGTTTCACGTGCTGTTCTGAAGCTCCTGAGAGAGGAAGGCATGGGCCCAGATTCCTGGAGGCTTCCGGTGTGGGTTTTTTTGCAATGTGCCATGCTGAACAAATCATTACCTTTTCCTTGTGTGTGGGGGGCAGGCAGGTGAGTTCTGGCAGGTTCCACCAGGTGAGGCTCCTCACAGGGACAGAACGGAGCTGCCCAGACAGCCCGATGTCCTTGTTAGGCAGAAGAGAGAATCATAGCGTGCCCCAGACCTCCTTGTCCCAGCAGGAGGAGCAGGGACCGGACTCTCAGACACACATGAGTTCAAGTCCCATCTCTGCTCAACACCAGGGGCCTGAGTTGGGCCAGCTATTTTGGTGGTGGTGAGGCCTGGTCTGCTCACCTGTAAAAAGGGGGGATGATAAAAGGTACCGAACACAATGGTCTTGAGAATTAAGTGATCGAAAGTGTGGATGTCTCAGATCTTTATTCGCTTCCTGCATGTGTTGGTGCAAGAATCAAAGGCGCTATCATGCCAAGCTGCCGCCGCCTGCCCTTTCATTCTGAGTGACCTGGTGGCCCTTGTGGACGGTGACTTGGGAGTAGCTTTCCTGGGCCCAGGTCCACTAAGACATGTCTCAATCCTGGTAGCCCACCTGTCTAGTCCCATGCTTCCTGCACCCCTGGCATCCCTGGGCTCAGGAAGCCGTGTGTTTGTTTCGGGAAGGACTGAGAACAGAACATGGTAGATCCCAGCACCCTCCAGCTGTGGGACCACCTTCCACTGCCTGTCTGCTGCCACTGATTCTGGCTCAGCCACCCTGGGGGACAGAGTAGAACTGTCCCTTTGGGGGTTCCCAAACCTGAAAATCTTGACAGGAGCAGAGAGCCTCATCATTCCTCCACGGAGTGGCTGGTGGGTTTGAACTGCTGACTGTAGCTAGCAGCCCAACCCATAACCCACTATGCTTTCAGGGCTTTGCTCTGGAGTACGGGCTTGGCAAAATGCTTTGGGGGACCCATCTTTTTTGGTGTTTTTTTTTTTTTTGGCTAAAGGTCTAAGATGTAGGAGGCACAGTGAGCTGACAAGGAAGCTGAACAGCCTCAGCCTCAGAGGCACTGAGCAGTATAGTGCAGCCTTCACACTCGTGGCCACGCAGAGGACACCCCCTTTGACGGGCACCCCCTGGAGACACCCACGGGTTACCGGCTGGAGTCACTGGGAGTCTAGCGGACCGTGTGTCTGTTCATGGGACGTGTCTACACTGGCTTGCTCCCTTGACTTCCTGGCTGGTTTCCTCAGGAGGAAAGAGCTCTGCTTAGGAAGTCCATGGAGTAGGGAGACTGGAGGCGGGCCACCGGTGGGGGAGTACACTGCCATGGGCATTAGAGCCTTGCCCCTGAGGTCAACCAAGCCCTGCCGGTGGCCCTGCTGCAAGTAAGCAAGTAATCCATCCCACGACCTTGGGTTTCCATTGGGTACCTGGGGAGAGAGGGTGGCGGTGGGCAGGGGGAGGGTGGGGAAGGGGGTGTCATTTGGGAGAGAATCAGCCAGGGCTTTCTAAGCACGCATCACAGAAGGCACAGCCGCCATCCGCCTCTCTTTGCCGATTTGAGGAGACTCTGACTTGGGAGGAGGGGAGGCCGAAGCTGAGTCATCTGCCCCTACAGAATTATCATGGTCCCATGAGCACACGGCTCCTGCCTGGACAGGCCACAGGTGTACTTGAAAGGGCATGGCTACTCAAAGGCACCTCCTAATCTCCTGCCCTCACCCTTCTTTCAGGAGGCATGGGGTGGGGTAGGGGGTAATGCAGAGGTAGCCCATTGAGGGAGAAAGCAAAGCTTGTGATGAGGGTGACAGGAGGTGGAATGGAGAGAGGCCTGGCTCTGGAAAGGGTCAGTCAGGGTCACGGTCAGGAGAGTCAGGAAGAAGATGGGAGGAATGCCTCCTTCACAGCCTCCAGGGCCTTCCTAACATGTCCCTGTAGTCCCGGGCAGTGCCATCAAACCATAGGCATGACCCAGGAGTGAGTGTGAAGTGTACTGACAAGGCATGCTCTTAAAAAGGTAGACTAGAACAAGACATGGAGCGTGTGCCTCATGTAGAGATCGATGTCTTCTCACCAGACTTGTGTTTCCAGTGCCTTCTTACGTATGTGGCTCTCTGAGTCCTCTGAGTAGCTGACCACATTTATCTGCTAACCAAGAGGGTCGGGGATCCACTCCACTAAGACCTGCCTCAGAAAGGGATCTGCTTTTGAGAAACAGTGGGAACGAAGCACCATCCTGCTGGCACACACCAACAAAAGCCAGGCACGCTGCCACGGAGCCAATTCTGACCCACAGCTACCTGAGGGCTGCCACGAATTGTGACCAACTCATGAGTAAGTGTGGTACTAACAAAAGCTGGTGTCAACTGGGGACTTGAGAGGATTAAGAGTGAAGAGGTGGAGCCTAGTCTGTCAATCCAGAGATAGCCAATGAGGCCTCTGTGTGGGCATGGCCTTCTCCTGAGAATTCTGGGAATTCCTGTATTTCCTCCTTGGAGGCTGAAGACACTTTCTCTCTCTCTCTCTCTCTGTCTCTCCTCACTCCCTTGGGGATTTTCTACTGACAAGGCTGACTTCCTGTAAGAGGTCCCTGAGGAGAAGCCACATGGACCACCCCTGATGTAGCCAGAACCCTGGACCTGGAGAAGCCATGTGGAGACCCCTGCCAGCACTGAGATGCTTACAACACCACTGGATCCAAAGACTTTCTACCCACTGGCCTGTGATCGTCCTGCATTCAGCGTCATTGCATGTGTTTCGTGAGTCAGGACTTTATGGATTGGTATCGGACATATGGGCTAATATTGGACTTATGGACTTGATCTGGACTGGGCTGGAGTGTTTCCTCAATATTTAACTGCTCTTGTATATAAGCCTCTCTCTTATTCACTTATGAGTCTTTATGACTTTGTTTCTCTGGTCTACCCTGACTAACACAGCAAGTATAGCTTGTTTTCCTCTTCCATCTGCCTGTCTATCCATCTACCCTACCTCCCCCCTGCCCTACCCCCCATCTACCTATTTGCCTATTCCATCGTTGTTGCCCCTGCAGGTGTTGGGGAGAAAGACATGGGTGAGGGCAGAAGGCAGACAGGACTCAGCCATTTCCACAAGACCAGCTTTTAATATGACCGTGATTCGAAGCACGGATAAATAAACGCCGAAGAGGATGGAGAGACGGACTGAAAAAGAAAGCTCCGAACATTGAGACCAGAAATCAGAAAATCAAACGGAACAGAATCGACAAACAGGAGCCCCACAAATAGAAAGACTGCTCGGGCTGTTTGTGGGGAGAAGGACGCCGTGGGAGCCGTGGGTGGACTCAGGGGCCTGGCTCAGGCCATGAGAGGCAGCGGCACAGGCGCTGGGGGTGGGCAGGGTGGGTGCTGGCCACCTTGGGGTGAAAGCTCTGGGGGTAGAAATGGGGTGTGTGGGTGGGGCCACGACCAGGCCGGGCCCTCCTGGTGAAGAACCTTCACAAAGGACACAAGGACGGGACATTTTAGCGAGTTCTGCGGCTTCTCTCCGGCTTGTGCAGTTTTGATTCCGGCTGGGCGTCCACACGACTTCGGGGCTGGCAGTGGGTCCCGCCGGCTGCACAGGGGCTGCAGAGCGAGCGCTGGAAACCACTCGGAGGAGAGTCGTGGACAGAGACAGATGTGGAGGTGGTGCCGTGAGAAGTCTGAGCATGCAAGTGCTTTCTACATCTGGCAGTGAGATGTGATGGTAGGTTGGTTCTCGGTCAGTTCCAGGGGGTGGGGTGGGGGCGTGGGGGACTGGTCTCCCTTGGGCAGGCCGCGGCGGCCGAGGGCACATCATGTCAGACGGACGTGGCTCTAGCGAGGTTTTGGCAGATCGTTTGCTATGTGTGCATAGGGGCTCTTGCTTCTTGCCGTCGGCAGGGGCCATCCCACCTGAGCCTGCTGTCCCTGGGTTGGTCGGGGCCTCCAGGTCTCCGCCCTGGGGGCTGCGTGTGGCCTGCGGGCTGTCAGCAGGCGATCTCCTCCAGGGTGCCCAGGGCCGTCTGCAGGGGCACGTTCACAGTGTGGCTGATGGTTTCAGAGTGGTTTGGCATCGTGTCACAGGTGCTCTGGAGGGTGAGGGGAGGTGGACGCTGTCAATCATGGAGTGGCCACTGGCAGCCCAGCCTAACCCAGCCCAGACTCCTTAGCAGGCAGGGCTCCCCACCTCGGGGCTCTCTGGGAGCCCCAGGGCTTCTGCTCCAGCCTCCTTCTGCTCTGGGGGGGTCGAAGTGTCCAGCACCCTCACCACATACACTGAGGTGCCAACAGCAGGGAGAGGGGCTCCCTGGGGATGGGGGCTTAGTGGCTGCTTTGACCTTGTCTCTTAGAGGTGCCCCTGGTGGCGACACTCCTCCATCTGAGTGGTCTTGCCCTTGGTAGCCTCCTGGGGTGGGGGGTGGGGCTGACTGAGGTGGGGTAGGTGAGGCTGTGGTTAGGCTGGGATGGGGAGCACCCTTCACTGATGCCAGATAGGAATTCGAGAGCCCTCCCAGTCAGAACCAGAGCTGGCCAGAGCTGCTGAGCCAAGCAAAACCCTGGGGTCCTGGTGTACGGTGGGCTATGATGAGAGGGCAGCTGACGGTACGCCCCAGGCGGTGGTTGCACCAGGCTAGGCTGGGGGGCAGGTGGGTGGAGGGGCGCCTGTGATGTTGACACACTTTGCAGGCAGGAGGGAAGGTGGGCAGGGGAGGGGATGCCATTGCTGAGCACTTCCTCTGGACCAGGCGCTGGCTCTCGGGCACGATTGCCTTTAGGCTCATGGCTGCCCTCCTCAGAGGCACAGGGGATGACCGGGGTGTTCATGGCGGCCAGTAACCCAGATGTGCAGTTAGGGAGCAGCTGGCCTGGGAGCCGAAATCAGGCTAGCTGGGCTCAGCCCAGACCACCAGCCACAGAATCAAAGCAAGGTTTGTCACCTGGGAGATGGGTAGAGAGACAGCGTCTCATACAGAAATGGGGGCCCTCCTGGGAGAGGGGCCAGGGACTGATATCCCTGTGGGTTTTCTGCCACCAAAGAGGCAATGGACACTCCATTGGGTGATTCCAACTCATAGCAAGCCTATAGGACAGGATAGAACTGTCCTTCTGGGTTTCTGAGATGAAAAAAAAATCTTTATGGGAGTAGAAAGCTTCATCATTCTCCTGAAGAATGGCTGGTGGTTTCGAACTGCTAACCTTGTGGTTCGCAGCTCAATGGGTAACCCACTACACTGCCAGGGCTCCTTCCTCTCAGGGCCAGAGTGACTGATCCACCTCCCACGGATGAGCGGTGCTAGCTGGTCAGCTATAAGCTGAGCCCAAGAGTGGACTGTGCTTGGGAAGGAAATGGGCAGCCAGGAGAGGCAGGGGGATGTGTCTGACGACCCCGATGCTCTCTCCCTGGTGGCCATCTGGCGACAGGAAAGAGAAGCAGAGCCGGGCAGTAGCTTGGGACACTACAAGTCCAGCTTGGACACCAGCTGGGTGACCTTGACCTCTGCCCCTCAACTGTTTAAAATCCACAATGAAGATGGTAACAGAGCTCCCTACAGGGCAATTGCTGACTGAGCTGGGAGGGGGGAAGCTTGCAGCTCAGTGGCTGACTAGGCATGCCACACCCAGCAGTCATTGTCAGCTGCTAAGCAAGTGGCCAGAGTTCACCCAGAGGTACCTTGGGGGAAGGGCCTGGTGATCCTGAGAAGTCAGCCACTGAAAGCCCGCGGAGCACAGTTCTGCTCCGACACACGGGCTCCCCGTACGTTGGCGTTGACCTCACAGTATCTGGTTTGGGGGATTATCATGGGTGTTACTGCGGCTGCCAACTGCACAGGGCCCACACCCCACGTCTGCTTCGACTGGATGGAGTGCCAGGAACGTGCCTCTTGCAAGAATTTGAAGGAGGGGGCACAGGAGAAAGGTGGGGGGAGGTGAGCGGGGAGCCAACAATGACGGGTACCGGGGAATAGTAAGAGTTCTAAAATGGACCTGAAGGAGGATGTAGCTTTTCTGAGCACGCTTGATGAGTCAGATTGTATCTGAGAGGAAGTACTGGGAGGTGAGGAACAGGCATGCATTAATAGTGGGGGAGGAGGAAAAACCCCAGACCTAAACCCTGTATATATACACAAATATGTGTATGTTTATTTTGTATACATATATATATGTCAATACAACGTGGGAGTAGATAGGCTTTGGGCCTCTACTTAAATCTTACCTCTGTGCAAGAATGATTTGTTCTAACAGTGTGGCACTGTATGATATTCACCTCCCTGACATGATCGCTGAAGACAAAATGGGTGCATAAGCAAATGTGGTGAAGGAAGGGGATGGTGCCTGGCTATCAAAACCTGTAGTGTCTGGGGTCTTAAAGGCTTGGAGTTAAACAAGCAGGCATCTAGCAGGGAAAGCAACAAAAACCACATGGAAGAAGCACACCAGGCTGTGTGATCATGAGGTGTCAATGGGAAGAGGTATCAGAAGTTCAAAAACCATGCATCTACTTGATATGAATGGGAGTGGATGTAGTGGAGACCCAAAGTCCACCAGCAAGACAATTGGACAGTCCCTCTTAGAATAAGGTGACCAGATTTTAACATTGGTAAAGCGGATCAAATGCGGGACAGCATTGATCAAACTCCTATCCTGGCGAAATAGCCACATGGCAGCCGAAAACCGTAGTTTGTCATGCATTCTTTCCAAAAATTGGGACTTTTAAAAAATGCCGCGGGACGTGGGAAAAGTTGTTAAAAATTGGGACGGTCCCGCCAAAAGCGGGATGTCTAGTCACCTTATCTTAGAAGTACCTCATGGCACAGAGATAAATCCAGGGTGCGGTATGGTACTGGTGAACCACATAACTATCCTCTAGTTCTTGAATATTTCTTCCCCTTGCTATTATGGTCCATATGTGACACATCTCATTGGTCATGCCAGACTTTGTGTATGTTCATTTGTACATTTAAGATCGCTCGGTACATGGTAGTCAAGAGCGATGACCCCTCAGAGACACTGACAGGAGTAAGGGTTCCCTGAGGGTACGGGAAGTGAGGGGCTAGGGGGAGCAAGGGAGGGAGTGGAGAGCCATTGATGATTGTATAGCCCCTCCTGGTGGGATTGAACAACACAACTGTATGGGAAGGGAAGGGATATATTGGAATGAGTAAGATACGCCAATACAAATATTATTCAGAGAAACAAATGAACGTGAAGGAGCCCTGCTAGGGTAGTGCTTTGGTGGCTGCAAACCACCAAGTCAGCAGTTTGAGACCGCCAGCGTCTCCACAGGAGAAAGAGGTGGCTTTCTACTCCCAGGATGGCTTACAGGTTTGGAAACCCACAGGGGCATTCTATCTACCGTGCCCCATAGGGCTGCGATGAGTTGGAAAGGACTCGGCGGCTGCAGTGAGTTTTGGAGTTTTGAGTGGAGTAGATATTGAGAGATCCCCACTCGTCCTCCATGGCCATGAGCTGAGGCGGGCAGCTATTGGCCTGGAGAAGCTGGCCTGGCCCAGGCAGCACTGCCCTTGGAAGCTGCTCCCTGGTGTCAGCTGCAGTTGTGGGCACTCAATTCTCAGAGAGGGTCCAAGGCTCAGTTGAGGGGTCCTGGGACTAGGAGGCTCAGAGATGCTGCATGCTACGCATAGTAGTTCCTTAAGACACGTCCCCTCCCCGCCCTAGCTCCAGAATCTGGTTTCCCAAGGCTTGTCCCAGCCGGAGGAGCGAACTGACCAGCCGCCACCCAGCTGCTCTTACCATGTTTTCATCGTGGCTCCCTTCGTCCTCCTCTTTGCCAAGCAGGTCTAATAGCTTCTCTTTGATCAGCTGCAAGGAAGAAGGGCCAGGTTGGTCGGGCAGGGAGAATGATGTGAAGGTAGAAGGGCTTCCCTGCACTTGGCTCAACAGGGGACCCACAGCGGCAGCCCCTGCCCAGGAGGTGGCAGGACAAGGCCGGCCACCGTCCAGCCCAGCAGGCAGCTCTCGGAGCCCATCTCCCCTGCAGATTTACCGCAGGAGGTGCACTTGGAAGAGCCTTCTTCTTGGGGCTGGGGAGTGCTTGCAGCCCGGCTTTCTGTTTGGGACCATCTTTCTGAGGTTGGGGCCGGGCGACCAGATTGCCCATTCATTTTCTAGACCAGGCAACTCCCAGCTCACGAGGTCAGGCCACATGTGAGCGTGTAACGTTTTATTGTTAGCAACCCGGGGTAGAAGATAACAAGTGTAGGACAAAGGGCTCAGCATCCAGCCCTTTGCAGAGACTTTCACCGAGATTGACAGGCAGAGCTGGGCATGATCTGGACCTGGGGCCTGGCTTGCGTTTGGGGAGCTCTGTCAACCTGCCGAAAGGAGGGGTGGGGCGAGAGGACCAGGGTGCAGAGACCTGGTGGCCAACCTGACTCCCAGCGTTTGGGCCATGAGCACCCCTCTCTGAGAGGCTTCCATTTCCTCACTCAGGTGGGTCTGGGGGACTTTGTAGGGTAGGGGGGCACTAAGGAATTCTGGAGCTCCTGCCTATTCAGGGAGGCACATTGGGGTGCACCCCCCCAAACCAGCTAGGGAACCGGAGGTCCCCAAGCAAGTGCTAAGATCAGGCCGGAGCTTGGGGAGCCCACCCAGGGTTTGTGTTTCCTGGTGCCGGTTAGCCTCCGCTTAGCAGTGCTTAATAGGAGTCCAGTCTGGCCCCCGCAGAATGGTCTAGGAGCTCACCCTCTCAGGGGGAGGGGCACGGGGAGAAGCAGCTGGGCAGGGTGGCCAGCACCAGGCACTCTCAATGCCAGAAGGCCCTGCCTGCTTTTGGAGACCCCTTCACTGCTTGTCCCAGCTGTCTCTTGAGGGAGACATCGCCCCGGCTGTAGCAAGCCCAGTAACGAGAGGCCACTAGTGTGCCCTTGTGGTCTTCTCTCTCAGGATGGAGCGGAGGGCTGGAAATGCCCTGTCCCTGAACCTGGTTGTCCCACAGAGGCCACTGTACAAATGAAGGCCTCCCCAGAGCACATATGTGTGTCTGTGTGTGTGTGTACGTTTGATATGTGTATATTTGTTTTGTATCTGTGGTATGCATGGTATGTGTGTTTACATGCATGTACATGTACACGTGGCATGTGCCTTGTGCTTATATATGTGGTATGTGTACCTGTGCATACAGTGCTTGTGTACATGTATGCATGCTATGTGTAGATGCATGAATTCATGTGGCCTGTGTGGGCATGTGGTATGTGCATGTATGTATGATGTATGATGTATGTATGTGCATATGTGCATGTGTTTGCCTGGGATGTGTGCATGCCTGTGTGGCATGTGGTGTGTGTAGTTGTGCATGTGGTATGCATGTGTGCACACAGCTACACCATCTGTGTATGACGCCATGGGGGCAGGGGGCTTGGAGTTGGTTGAAGCACAAGGCCCCTGAGAGCAGGTCTGGGACTTGGTTTCTCTTCTGCCTGCCCTCAGCCCTGAGACCCTCCCTACATGACTGGTGCCGGTGGGCAGGGAGGGAATGAGGTTGTGGTGGCGAGGGGCGGCCGCTTCCCCCGACCTTGTCCCTGTGCACAGTCCCATGTCTTACCTCATAAATATAATCAAAGAGCTCTAGTATTGTGAGGATACTAGCACCAATAAACAGTCCCATCTGACCCCCAATGTCACCTGCAGAGAGAGGGGGAGACCAAAGACTCAGTTTCACTCACACAGCTTCTGGGAAGGGGCCCCCGCATCGCCAGGAAAATCAGACCTTCTGCATGATCACCTCTCCCCCGCCACACCTTGCCATGGGACCTGGAGCCTAAGCCAAACCCTTGAACAGAACCCCCTCCCCCAGCCCCCACCATGGCCAAGGCCTCGAACAGAACCCCCTCCCCCAGGCCCCGCCATGGCACAGGCCTGGGCTGTGGAGTTTCCAGCACCCCAGCAAGGGCAGGGACTGGCGGGTCTCAGGGAGACCTCATGCCCCCTGGCCCCTGGGTTTGTTCCATTCCACAGGGAAGCTTGGCTGGGTGCCTGCTTAGGGTGGCACCGCAGGCTGGCAGCAGAGAGAGAGAGGACTGCATGTGGTCCCTGGCTTGTCCTCTCAATCAGGGCTCCAGGTCCCTGCCCCCCAGAGATAAACGTTCCAGGTGGTCTTATTCCAGAGCAGGGGTTCTTACCTTGGAGGTTGGAGATCGCTATGCCCCAAGTTTCTTGAGACTGCGCTTCAGGCTTTACCCCCTCCTGCCACCCCACCCCGCCGTCGCCCCCCAGCATCAGAGCCTCCTGGGTGGCCGGATCAGCGTGAGTGCTGAGTCGGCCTTAACTCACTGCTGTGGAGTCCACTGCAATGGACAGTTGGACATTGCAGAGCTGCCCCTTCGAGTTCCCCGAACGGAATCTTGACAGGGCTGACTGCCGCCTCGTTCTCCACAGAGTGACCCCCTATCGTGTGTTACCCTCTATGCCACGGGGCCCCTGGGACTTGCCTGAGGCCTACGGCATCAGAAGCTCTGGGCTGGGCTCTGTAGATCAGAATTTTCCAGCTTCTCAGTTTGGGTCAGAGGATCACCAGAAGCTGAGACGCACTCTCTTGGGGGCAGGTGCTGTAGAGGGGTGCCGAGGGCTGGACACCCTGAGACTGCACCCTGGCTCTGTTGTTGGATCCTCAAAGAAGTCTCTCTCCCCCAAATGCTAAACAGGCTCCTGCCCAGAGGCAGTGGGTGGAGAGCAGAGGGCTCTGAGGCACCGTGTCTGGGCTTGGCCAACTGACTTGTGTGTCTTTGGGAAACCCTGACCTTCTCAGGAACTGCACCTTCATCGGAGACTTGGTGGGAGGATGGGGCAGTTGCAGGAGGTGAACGGTGGAGTCCTTCGTAGCTGTAGTCTCTAAAACAGCCAGCCTCCAGATGGGCTGGGGAGGTGGGTGGCAGTAGGAGGCCTTTGTGAGTCAGATTCCATGGTGACCTCTTGGCTTGAGAGCTTTCTAAATGGCTGCCCTGCCCTGCTCCTCCCTGGGCATGCCTGGGTGCAGCCACCACCCACATACTCCAGGTAAACAGTGGAGATGGAGGGGAAGGGGGCTTGGGGTAAGGGATAAATGCCCTGTCCTGCTGTCTCTGCTCCACTGACCTCCACTGTCTTTAGCAGAGGCTTAGCGGGGAACATGCATGTGAGTGTGTCGGGGGTGAATTTGCGTGTCGTGGGGCTGTGTTGGCGCGCTGTGTGCCTGGGTGAGTGTGCAGTGGCAGGCAGCGTCTGATGGTGGATGCGGTCTCCCTGGAAGTGAGTGGCACCTCATGTGTGTAAGTGTGGGTATGTAGAAGGAGGTGGGTGTGGTGGGTGAACAGGTGGGAGCAGGTATGGTGTGTATGGGGTACCTGCATGTAATTCATGTGTCAGTGGGCAGGTAGGTAGTGTGCATGCACATGTGCCTATAATTGTGTAGTTGGCATGTGCACTGTGGGTGGCTCTGTGTCTCCACAGGAGCGGGGCTCTGCGGGTTTAGTGCGTGTGTGGCTGGGCTGGGCTGGGGCGTCCAGTCTGTAGACGGAGTGCTCTGGCGGGGACTCGGGGAGGGGAGGCCAGGGAAAGGCCTGACTGGGCCTGTCGGCCAGGGGCTCGCAGCACAGAGATGCAGAGGGCAGCATCATTTTCTCAGCAGGCGACTCTGAGTGGGAACAAGAGGCCTGGAACAAGCTCAAGCTCATTTCGGATGCAGAGACCAGCCATCCTTCTTGTGAGACTCAGAGCTCAGGCCTCCGAGATCTGGGTGTGCTCAAGTGTGCCTGAGAGTGTGACTGTGAGCCTATGTGGGAAGAGGGGAGGAGACGCACGCGTGCGCGTGTGGTGTGTGTGTGTAAGACTGTGAGCCAGCACTGGTGGCTGGCAGGGTGGGGTGCAGGGCTATATCTCAGGTGCATGGTCTCAGTTGGGGGCTCCAAGGAAAGTCTTTTGGCTCAGTCTCTTCCACCATGACCCTGAATGATAGCCACACCACTTAGCTGGGATTGAGCTGTGGCCCCGACCTCCCCAGTCCCTCTTTCCTTCAGGCCCAACATGGGCATGGCTGAGCAGTCGTATATGCACGGTGCCTGAGATCTTGGGATGCTGGAATGCTGGGGTGCCCTGTTGGTCTTGGGGTCCCAGTCTGTCCTGTACACCCCTGGAGTTCGAACGCTTTGCAAACACCCCCAGGAATCTGCAACTAGCCGGGGAAGGACAGCCCTTCTTCTGTGTTTGACCAAGGACTCTCGATCAGTGGGTGTCTGTTGCCCGGTGACCTCCCAGCGGACAGCAGCTGCCCTCCTTCCAGAAACCCAAGACTGACTCCACCTGAGGCCAGAAGATCCAGCTCACGGAGTCCCAGGGGCCGGGCGGGGAAGGTTCGAGAGAGCTTTTAATTCCTGCTGCCCCTTGTATGAACTGAAGCCTCGGCTGGGGAACGGGCGAGCTGAGAAGCCGGCTGAGGGAGAGCGGTGAGGCTTTCTGCCCCCCTCTAGATGCACTGCCTTGGAAACCCACAGGAACTGTTCCGCTCTGCCCTCTAGGGCCACTCCCCGTGAGTCCGAACCAACTCCGTGTGATGGCACTCAATTGTTTCAAAAACTGGGGTTAGATCCCAAGCTCCCTGCCTTTCAGCTAGAGCCTGAGACTGATGTCTCGCCCCGTGGCTCTCCCTACCCCAGGACAGGAGGAGTACCAGGAAAGAGGGAGTCATTGGGAAATGACCAGGCTAGACTGCTTCCTGCTTGCCCAGACCCACCCGCCTTCCCTCCCTCCCTCCCTCCCCAACGCCCTGCCCCATGAGGCATGGAAATGCTGGCCAAAGACACCCCAACTTACCGAGTAAGGCAGCAACTTCATATGCCTTCTTCTGTTCGATGGTCTCATAATTGAGAGCTTCAAAAAATATATCCAGAACCAGGATGTTTTCCCTGCAGAGAGCATATGCAGAAACATAAATGGCTAGACCCTTTGGGCTGCCCTGGGGCCTTCTCCCAATGTGCCCCTAGGGCCAGAGACATGGAGGCCCAGGGGAGGGAACCCCACCCCCCCCCCCCTCCGCCAGGAGAAGAGCTGGTCCTGGGCTGAGCTGGGCTTTGAAGCCGAGAGTCCTGACACCTAGCTCAGTCTCCTAGGCCTGCGGCTTTAGGTCACCTGTCCCCTTTGCCCTTTATTTCTACCTCCTTCTCAGGGATCCTGCATGGACTTCATGTCTTTGAGTCCCAAAGGGCCTGCCTTGCTCCCTAGCATGAAGGTGGGCTCGTTCATCTCTTCAGCTTGGCCAAGGTGCCTGTCCTGGCTGCCCCTGGCACCCCAATTTCCCACTTTGATTTATAACAACATTTCTCAGAGCAGGAGGCCCTTCCCTGCCATTGCCAAGCTAGCTTCCAGAGCCAGGGAGGGCTTTCAGGGAGCAGAGCCATCTCCGATAGGGGTTTCTGGAAGGACAGCCCCCGCCATGTCCCCCCAGCCTCTAGGCAGAGGGGTTGATGATACAGGGCGGTCTGCACAACACCTGTGCTTCCTCTAGCTTCCTAGAGCCCGGGATGCTCCTTACAGCACCCTCGCTTGGTGCTCTCCGCTCTCAAATGGGGGCGCCAAAGCTGTCCTTCCAAGGTGGGGTTTGGAGAGGGTGCTGTCGGGAGCACCCTCAGTGGTTGGGGAGAGGGGGTTCACAGAGGCACCATTCAAAGTCCCACCATCTCTTCCCTGGCTAGCCTCCAGTTCTCTTAGCCCACCCCTGTCCCTGCCTTGTTCTAAGGTGTCAGCTTCACGCAGCTCGCCCCTTGGAATTCTCTGGCTTTGTCCTGTTCTGGTTCACGCTGCTGAACTTCTGCCCAGGAAGCCCTCTCCTCCCTTCTTCTATGACTCCGGTAATGCCCACTACCTGCAACGAAGAGGGCTCTGGTGGTCCAATGGAAGGGTTCTCCCCTCCCATGGGGGAAATTGTGGAGTAACTGCTGGTGCCAGGCTTGGTCCTAAGCGCTCAGATACAACAACGCAAATGAGAGACACAGCTTGTTGCCTTATGGGGAGGTCAGCAAACAAGCCCCTCCCCTGTGACTGCCACCCAGCTATCAGGGGAGGCTTTTGAGCTGCTCGGATGTTAAACAGGTTTCCGTGCAGCTGCCAGCCTGAGGCAGGCTAGGAAGAAAGGCCTGGCGATTTGCTTTGAAAGCCAGCCGCTGAGGATCCTGGGGATGGTGCAGGGGCAGGCAGCCATTTGTACGCGTGTGCACATGGTCCCTGTGAGTTAGGGGACAACTCAGGGAAGAACACATCCAGCTGCTGAGCCCTGCTCTGCTCCATTGCCCCCACCCTGCCTGCATCTATCTGCCCCTTCCTCCCTGCGCTTCTCCAAGCCATTTCTCAGACCCTTCCCCCGCCCACCACGCCCACTGAGCTCACGAGATATATTTTTCAGATTTGTTAAATTTCTTCTCAAGGTATTTGGCTGACGTCTTGCTGGGGATCTTCACCATGGAGAGCTCTTTGTTGTAGCGGGTCAGGTTGCAGGGGGTCCTGCAGAGACAGTAATTACTGTCCTTCTCTGCCAGCAGACCTGGAGGGAGAGGGAGCAGGGGCTTCGTGAGGTGAGGGGCCCGGAGGAGCTGTGAGGAGGGGCTGGTCCAGGGCCAGGCGGGCTGGGAGGACGGAGAGAGGGAGGAGCTGAGGTTTGCCCGCCGATGAGGATGCGAGCCCTGAAATACTGCCATTCCAGGCTACTCTGGGTCTTCTACCCATACCAACTGTTGAGGAGCCTCCGCTTCAGAGAATAGGCTCCATAGGAGCACCCCACCTCTCACCCCTTCCCAGGCCCTTCTCCGGTCTCATCCTCAAAGTGGGCTGCCATTCAGGGACAAACAACCCACTTTGCCTGAAGGGTTCAATACTTTTCCTTCCGAGGTCCCCTCATAGCTGAAGTCTACCTCCTCTGTTTGGTTAAGACCTGGCTTACCCAAAACAATTTTAAAACACCCTGAAAACTCCCTGCCACTGAGTTAATTCTGACTCATAGCGACCCTCTAGGACAGAGTAGAACTGCCTCTGTGGGTTTCTGAGGCGGTAACTCTCTACAGGAGCAAAAAGCCTCATCTTTCTCCCTCAGAGCAGCTGGTGGTTTTGAACTGCTGACCTTGTTAGCAGCCCAAATATTCCCACCGCAATCCTTTTCTCTCCTCTCTTCTAATTAGGATGAGAAAAATCATACCTTTTCTCTCTCCTCCCCCCTTTTCTTCTCAGCATCTCAGGGTCTCTGGATGCCTTAGTCTCTTTTCTGACAGAGAGCCTGGATCTCTGTCAACAGTGGACGCCACCCCTCCTCTTGGTCAGTTACCCCCTGGAGAAGCCTGGACCTGAAGTCAGACATATCCCACGTGACTCCTGCAGGTGCAGGTGCAGAATACGGATCCACAAGTCTCAGGCCTCTCTCAGTGTGTCTTGTTTAACAAACATTGCGTGGGTCCGGAGAGATGCGGGATGTGGAGTGGGAGTCCAGAGAGATGCGGGATGTGGGCTCACTTTAGGGGTGCAGCTTTTCATGAGCTCTTCTTCCCCGCAGATCTCCAGAGATGGGCCCCCCAGGAGGTATCTCAGTCTGCAACTCCCCACCTGGGTGGCACGGGAGGTGGGGGGGGCATAGTGTTCTATTTGCAGATTGACCTTCCTGGGCTAAAGGGATGTGGGATAGGCAGGGCCTCTCTGGAGTGACCGCAGCCTCCCGCTCTGAGCAGCACCGGATTGTCCAGCTTCCTCTGTGCCCGCTCACTTCGCATGGTCCACTCTCTGTTCACCCCTGAGCTCCCTCAGCTCCCTCTCCTTTGCCATCCCCACCCCACATTCCCTTTCTCTCCCTGTTCCTCTCCATGTCCCTGCAGCACCTCCACTGTGTGCAATCCACCCCGCCCCACCCAAGGGTTCCGTGGTGGGACTCACCCAAGGCCGGCTCTGCGCACTCCTTGTGCTGCTCAGGGGTACAGAAAGGGGCATCCCCTGCAAAGAAGAAAGGCGAGCGAAAGGGACTTAGGCAGCATCCTGGCTGCCCATCATACCTCCCCTCCTCGGGCTTGAAGAAGTGAGTGGGTCCCATTCCCTGGGAGGAATGGAAGTCTGCCAGTGGCCACCAGAGTGGGGGCCATTGGTCAGAATTGTCCAGGAGGAAGGACTTGGGGACAGAAGAGCGCTAGATCTGGGGTCAGGAACATTGCCTCTAACTCAGTGCTGCCTTGTATTTGCTCTGTGACCCTGGGCAGGTTGCTCATCTCCCCCAGCAGTGGTGTTCACAGCACCCGCCTGGCTAATCTCTCCCAGATGGCTGCAGAAGCCCGATGACTTCCTGCAGGTGAGGCCCGTCTTGATCACTCAAGCTCAGAGGTGACCTACTGGGCATGCCCACTCCCCTGAGCCCGCATAGGTCCTCTTTCCAGTCTGGCTCACGCCTTAAAAATCTGCTGAGCCAAGGCAGCAGAGCTCGTCAGTGATGGAGGAGGGTTGAACCGGTCAGTCTGCTCCAAGGCAGGGCCTCTCCCCACCACGTCCGTCTGCTGGAGGTGCGCAAGGATGGCTTTGTAAACCCCTGTGCCATTTTGCCCACAGTTCCACATTCGTAGCTGAGATGCAGTAGTGTTTCGTAGGTAGAAGGATCGACTCTTCTCTTTTTCTAAGCGCTAAGCTTAAAGTCCGCCACAATGGCATTCCTTTCCCATGTCCTCCCAACACTTTCACCGCGTGGAAGAGCTGGTAGGCGTTCTCCTTTCCAGTAATAACAATTTGCCGAGGTTTCTCTTTTTGCTCTGTCTTCTAGGAAGCTCAGAAGCAATGTCGGAGACCAGTCACACTCATTTTAGAAACGAAAGAGGTTACTGGTTCCTGATGGACTTAGCCATGAGGGTGTTCAGTACAGATGGGTTGTGACAGCAGAAGCCTTGGTAAATGAACTAAGGTCCAATATGAGGATTTAGTAAACTCAAACAAGGTGCGATATGACATGAAATATACCACCCATTCCCACTGCCATCAAGTCCACCCCAACTTAAAGTGACCCTATAAGTCACCAGACAACTGCTCCACGAGGCTTCTGAGGCTGTAAATCTTTACAGCAACAGGGAGTCTCATCTTTCCAGAGCAAACTGGCGGGTTTGAACCGCCAACCTTGTGGTCAGCTATCCAATCCTAACCCACCGACCCACAAGGGCTTCTTTTGAAAACACAGTAAAAACCATTTGATATAAAATAACGCTTCGGCACAGAGCGGGTGTTCAGTCAACTGGCCACTTCGCCAAACAACACAACCACCTCTGATTTCCACCGATGACAAAGCATTGTTACATCTTAGCCTGGTTTTATCCTCGCAACAACTACTGGAAGGAGCCCTGGTGGCGCCGTGGTTACACACTGGTTACACACTGCTAACTCCCAGGTCAGCAGTGCGATACCACCAGCCGCTCCTCCTCAGGAGAAAGAGAGGGCTTTCGATTCCATAAAGCGTTACAGTCTTGGAAACACATAAGGGTAGTATGACCCTGTGTTTTGGGGTCACTCTGAGTCAACCTCAACCCGCTGGCAGTGAGTGAGTGAACAGAGAGGTTGAGTGATTTTGCCAGGTCACACAGCGAGGGGAGGAACCTGAATCACAAGCGAAGGCCCCTGCCTGCGAGCTGCCCTCCTGCGCGCCAATACTTCCTACCCCGACGAGCTCCCGCTCTGTGCTTCTGCCTCTGACACGCCGACTGCTCTGACGAGGGTGGCTCCGTGTATGAATAGTCTAACAACATGTATTAATAGTCTAACAACAGAACTGCACGGGCACATTTATGTGCTGACGGATGAACTTCTGCCTCGTTGGAAAGAGTGTGAGGCGTTTGGAGGCAAAGAACGGCGAATGTCTGAACAAAAGCATCAAACATCTGGATGCTGGAACCTGAGCCACACGAGCAGGGGCGGCTCACCTTCACCTTTGGATGCAGACAGCAGGAGCAAGAGCAGCCAGCAGGTGGTAAACGGCCCGAAGCCCGGGAGTGAACATTTTCCCCCGCCATGTGGCTGCTCCTGGATGCCAGGATGCTGCCGTGGGGCTGGTCTGCATGCTTCCCCGTCCCTGTCCTCCACCTGCTTTCTTTGGTTGCTGTGGGGCTAACACCGACCTGGCAGCTCCATGACTGTCCGAGTGGAACTGTGCTCCATAGGGTTTGCGATGGTTGACTCTGCAGAAGGAGTTTGCCAGGCCTTTCTTCCAAGTGCCTCTGGGTGGATTTGAACCCTTATCCTTTTGGTCAGCAGCAGAGGGACATTAATCATTTGTACCACCCAGGGGCTCATGAATGTGTAAGCACCAACTAAGGGTGTCTTCCTGGAACAGCAGTCCTCTGGCCTCTGAGGGTGTGAGGAAGTGCATTCTGCTAGGCTGAGCAATGCACGATGAACCAAAAGGTGAGCGGTTTGATCCCACCCAGTGGTACCTGGGAAGACAAGCCGATGATCTGTTTCCCTAAGAGTAGAGCTGAGACAACCCTCAGGAGCAGTTCACTTCCAACACAGGGGGACACCCTGGGTTGACATCAGTGGCATTTTCTTTCCACGCAAAGTAGGGCCCAGGTGGTCCCCAGCAGAGCCCCGTGGCCTCCCTTCCGTGCACTGACCTGGCATGTGGACCATACGACAGTTGCAGTTCTCCACGATGTAGCGAGTCTCACAGTCAATCCGACAGGCGGTGATGCTGTAAACAGGAAAGAAGTCGAGCCCCATCTCTGAGGAGCGGCACTCGCCCCATGGTGGGGGCAGGTATGTGAGCTGCAAGACAGGAGGGAGGGGGCAGAGGTCAGCCCTGGGTGGGGTCTTGGCTCAGCCGCAACAGACTGGGGTCTTGTTCAGTTACTTATTCAGTCCACAAACAAGTGCTGGTCATGCCACATGACAATGTTGCACCAGTGCCTGATCTTGTGTCCACTTCAAAGCTGGTTTTCCAGCCGGCACTGGATCCAACACCATCCCACACAAATGCATAGCCTCCTGAAACCTATGAGTGCCACCTTGTTTGGATACAGAAGCTCTGAAGGTGCGGTCAAGCTAAGATGAGGCCAATGCTGGATTAGGGTGAGTCCTAAACCTGAGGTGACAGGTGTCCTTGTAAGAAGGAGGACATTTGGCTACAGAGACACCCAAGGGGAAAGGCGTGTGAGTGTGGAGGTCAAGGACCCACGGGGATGGTCAGCAGTCACCGGCAGTGAAGAGAGCAGCCCAGGACTGATGCTCCCTAATAGGGTCCTGGAGAAACCATCCTTGCCTTCAGCTATGTCGCCCCCCAGGACTGTGAACAGCTGCATCTCTGGTCTTCTAACTCACCCAGCTTGGGGGGCTTCGCTACAGCAACCGAGGAAGCCAGCACCCTGCTTTATCATGCATCAAACCCAAGCCGGTCCCCCTTGAGTGGATTCCGACTCATAGCAAGCCCATGTGTGTCAGGGCTGGACTGGGCACCAATGACTGATTTCTCTGAAGCAGATCACCAAGCATGTCTCGGGGGACACGAACTTCCAGACTCATGAAGGCTGTGGCCCTCACAGAGCTTCTACCTGACCCCACCTTGACTGGGAACCCTGAGTCTCGACACTGGCTTAATTGCTACAAGACTCCTCTGAGGAACAAGTCCCTGATCCCTGTTTACTGATGAGAAGACGGAGCACAGAGACATGAGGTGGTATGTTCAAGGCCTCATACGGAGTGCTTGGCCCAGCTGGCAGATGGACCTCGGGGTTCCTGATGCCCTAGTGTGTGCTTGTCACATATTCGAATATTGCCTCCAGGGGGCAAGGGGCTTGGTCGGTGGGGTGGGGCAGTGGAAGTCCAACCCAGAGGGTGAAAAAGACGAGACAGTGTTTTTTTCTGGTTTCACTACCCTTTCTTCTCCCCCTTTTCCGGGAGCATTTGCTTCACGGCCCCATTTCCCGTGTTTTGTATTAATAAGCGGAGGCCTTTCTCAGATAGTTCCTGTACGACTTCAGACGAGCCATCACGTTTCTCTGGACTTTACCTTCCCCATCTAGGGACTACATGGGGGTGGGGGAGATTCCCTTCAAGGCTCAATCAAGCCACTCAAAACTCACTGCCCTCTGACTCCCAGTGACCCTACAGGACAGAGCAGAGCTGCTCCTTTGGGTTTCTGCCACTGCAAGTATTTACGAGCGCAGAAAGCCCCAGCTCTCTCACTTGGAGCTGCTGGTGGGTTCGAACTGCGGACCACGTGGTTAGCAGCCTAATATGTAACACACTGTGCCACCAGGGTTCCTTTCAAGCCCTGAACTCACTGCCATCGAGTTGATGCTGACTCATCGAGACCCTATAGGACAGGGTAGAACTGCCCTTGTGAGTTTCTGAGACTGGACTTCTTCGCAGGCATAGAAAGCTCCACCTTTCTCCTCCAAGGCCCAGTAAAGAGGTGGTAATCTCTGATTTTGAATGGAATGGACCCGGTTCCATAGCGGAAACATACAAGCTGGATTTGAGAGGGGCCCATCGTGCCTGTCTTTAGATAAGGGCTGGGGTCGAACAGGGTGTAATTTAACTTTGAGCAGGGGCAGGGGCTTGGCTCTTTCCTTCTATTCAAAAGGACTTCCGGAGTGGGCAGGCCGTGGATATGAACTGGTGGACCTCTGGCCATCGATGAGGGAGATTGTCCTTGCAGGGCTAGCCACCACCCCTTTCCTGCAGGGGTCATGATTTAGAGCCCTGGCTAGCCCCCCGAGACTGGTTGGTTGGTTTCATCAGTTTCTCTGACAGCTCACTCACCACAGCAGCTGGGAATCATAGCGTGGGTAGCACTGGCTCTTGCTTACCAGTGAGCGTCTGAGATGGGTTGGGAGATTTGTTTATCCTGGGCAAGCACAGCCTCAGGGGGGCCCTGAAGCAGAGGCTTCAGAGATCTGATCTCAGGGAGGAAGAATGAAATTTGTTTCCCGGCATCCCGAGGGAAAGAGAGGTACAGGCCAGACGGTAACGGGTAAAGTGGGATGGAGTTTTGGGTGATGCGGGCACTGTACTGGGCGCGTGATCGGCATTCCCTTATTTAACCCGGAAGGACCCTCAACGGGGCAGTGGGTTACGCAGTGGGCTGCTAACTGCAAGGTCAGGGGTTGGAGCCCACCGAGGGAGAAGGCTGAGTCTGCTCCTGGAAAGAGTTGCAGCCTTGGAAACCCACAGGGCCCCTCCACCCTGTCCTAGGGGGCTGCTCTGAGTCAACATGGGCTCTGCAGCTGGGACTGCGAGCAGTACTCTTTAACCTGGACACGAGGACTACATCCTGGGTCAACAGGAGGAAGAACTGTATAACTCACTCATGTGATTCAAGAATACAACGACCGTATTAGCAGTGAGCTCTCCATCACCAGGGAGGGTCAAGCCCAGGCTCTACTACCCTTGGCTAGGACTTGAACTCGCTGTCCTCAGGTTGATTCTGAGGGTCTTGGGTGTCCAGTTGGATGAGTTGGACAATGTCTAGAATCCCTTAAACCACAGTAAGCCTACGGTTCTAAATTGAGAAGTAATGGCAGTGGACCCTTGAGCTCTGCTTTTTCAAAGGCTAGCTATGTGCTTTCAGGTGGGCGACAGAGCTCTCCCACACCACACCACCACTCCTCACCTGATTACAGGAAATTAGTAAAGCCAGCGCCCAACACACACTAGGTGCCTGTGAAGCCTTAGCTCCGCCCCCTTCTCCTAACAAACTCTCCTGTTTTCTCTCCTTTCATTCACTCAAACCAATAGCCCAGCTTCACTTCTGCTCTTTTAAGAATTTGATTCTATAGATCATCAAGCCTTGGCTTAGTTGAGGTTAAGTTATTTTGAGTGGCGCTCCTTGTGATACAATCTCATGCCAGTTCAGACCCCCAAGTTGAGATGCCCACCAGAAAGCTGGATCTGGAGCTGAGGGGGCTGGGAGGGCTGGGCTGGGGTCTGACTAGCCCAGGGAGAAAGCGAGGAGTGACCTCCAGTGGAGCCCTGAGGAGATATTGCGTCGACATGCAATTCACCCCACCGGCCTCTTCCCATGGTGCCATTGACCTGGTGACTGGAAAATGGTCTCCATTTATGAACTGAGCACATTTACGCACTTGAAGCATTCGAGGAAGATCAAGTACTGCAGCCTCCGGGTGGATTACAAGTTAATGTAACGAAGACAAAACAAAGCGAACATTCACAACTGGACCAGTAGGTAGCACCATGAAGAATGAAGCGAAGATTGAAGTCGTCAAGGGTTCCATCTTGCTTGGGCTCACCATCCATGCTCACGGAGGCAGCAGTCGGTGGATCCAACGGCGCATCACATTGGGGAGATCTGCCGCACAAGACCTCTTTAAAATACTGAAACGCAAGGAGGTCATCTTGAGGGCCAAGAGGCATGTTCACTGAGCTCATACGCATGTGAGAGTAGGACACTGAGCAAGGAAGACCGACGGAGAACCAGTTCGTTTGAAGTCTAGCGCTGGCGAGGAATGTCGAAGGTACTGTGGACTGCCCAAAGAACCACCAAATCTGTCTTGGAAGTCAGGATGGTGAGGCTTTGTCCCCGGATGTTGGGCACGCATCAGGAGAGGCCAGTCTCTGGAGAAGGACACCAGGCTCAACAAAGCGGAGGGGCAGCGAAAAAGAGGATGACTCTCCGCACGCCGGATGGACACAGTGGCTGCGACCAGGGGTTCCAACATCAGAACCACTGTGAGGAGGGAGCGGGCCGGTACCGTGTTTCTTTCCGTGGCTCACGGCGTCGCTCTGAGTCGGAACCAACTCAACACTACCTAACACCAGCTGAACAAGGCACTCCCATGTCTTTGATATTGAAAATATTGATGCTTGCCTTTCATCACTCCACCGCCACGAGGCTCCTCCTGCAGTCCTTTTAATTGGATAGGGAATATTTTATATCTGTTTTTTCCCTGCCTGGGGAAATTGCTTCTCAACCAAGGTTTTCCCAGCCCAAAGACTCGGGAGACCTGCCAGCAGCTGGCACTGCAGTTAGCATGGCTGCCCATGGCCTCAGGGGCCCCAGGACGACCTGTCAATCTTCAAGACTGCTGCCAAGCTTCCTCGAACATGTCCCCTGGTGTCTATAGACCACATCCGAGCCCTTGGCGAGTCCATGCTGAGTTGATGCCCACCTGACACTGCCTCTTGGTTCTGCCCCTTGGTCTCCTGCTTCAGGGACTGGACACAATTGTTCATCTGAACCCAATCCCACTGGGCCCAGGACAGCCTCACAGCCTCCTCCCAGGCCTAGGTCAAGCTCCTCGGCCTTGGCCTGGCTTCTGCTTCTTCGTTTCGAGCCCGGGCAGCTGGGACTCACTGTGGATCATCTCCTACCAGCAGAGCTCACGTTAAGGACACATACTCTGTGGGTCAGCCCAGATGAGTTTAGACTCCGGTTCTGTCACTAACACAGCTGGTGCAGCCTGGGCTTGCCTTTTAGACAGGAGGCAGGGCCCAGCATTTCATGCCCCTTCTTGTTCTGGACCCTGGGGTAGCCCCAATTACCTTTCAGGAAGTCCAGCATTGGAATACCCACATCGGGCACCGGTGCCTTGCTGAGGCTCCTGGAGCGGGAACGATAACCTCCCTGCACTTGGCTTCCTGCTTCAGAAACGAGGGGGCTTGGACTCACTCGGGAGGGGGCAGGACTCCCTCGGGAGGGGGCGGGACTCCCTCGGGGGCCTCCCAGTTCTTTGTGTCTGTGGTTCATGCCCCCGCAGGGCAAAGATAAGGAGCGGGAGGGCCGTCTCAGATGATTTTTCTGGTTCAACGAGACCTTTGGCTCAGAGTATGTTTTTCTCCCTTTGCTGTCTGCAGAAGCTGGCGTGACTCTGGCTCTGGGAACCCCTCCTTCCCCCCCTCCCCACTTTGACAATCTGTGTGCAGACAGCAGAGTCACAAAAACGCCGTTGATGGGGGAAGTCCTCAGCCAGTGAGAAGTGTAGTCTGGGGGTGCAGGGATAGCAGCTGGGGTACCATTTGGCACAGAAGGGCTTCCGTTCACCCAGCTAGCCAGTGGTCCAGTCCAGGGTAACAAGCATTTCATTAACTCACAGTGGGTGCCAGGCATAGGGCAGGGCACGAGGACTGGAGAGGTGGGTCAAACGAGATTCCTGCCCTCCAGGGCTCCTGCTTGCCTGAAGCCCCTCCTACAACCACTGTAGGGCATCTCCCCAGGCCCTCGAGGCTTGTCTCATCCTTCCCCCACTCCTGTGGTGGGAGGATGGTGACGAGAATGCTCAATTTGGTCAGGAGGACCGGATGCCACTACTGACAGGCTGTGTAGCCTCAGCCAAGCTACCGAGCCCCTGCGGCCCTCAGTTTCATTACCCATAAACTGGAGAGCACTAGTGGCCGTCAGAGGGATGGCTGGAGCATCAGGGGAGACAACAGATAGGGGAGCACCTAGCACAGTGTTTACCTGTGTTTGTCGAATCGGAGTCTTCTGGTTAGTGCAGTGGGTGCTCCTTTTATTCCAGGAGGATCAGTCTTGTGGCTGCTCCCCGCATGCCTGCTTTAATGGGCATCCTCCTCTTGGGCTATTTCCCTATCTCCCCTGGCTCACTGTATCACAACACCCCAGCCCAGGATGGGGCAGATAGGAGGCGCTTCATACTTGTTTGTTGAATGACTGGCTAGGTGAATGGGCACATCGCCCCGCTGTGCTTTCTCCTGCCAAGTTCAGAGGATCAGGACAAGGGTTGACTCCTCTCACTCAGACAGGAGCACAGGGTTCCTTTGTTGGCCCCTAGAGGTCCTGCATGGAGGTAGGCTTCGCACTAAAATCACATCTGGGTCCTGAAAGCACCGATGGCCAGGTCTTCCTGTGTGACCCTGGGCCCACCACTCAACTCCCCTGGGCCTTCTTTCCCATTTATAACAGACCACTATGCTCTGAGAGGCTCCAGGCTCTAGGGTCAGGCTATTCAGTGAGGTCCTCTGCTGCTGGCTCTCCCCTGTGGGCTTCCCTTTCTGTTTCCCACCATCTATCATAAGTACAAACTTCGGTCTTGCCCACCCAGGTGGAGGGGAAATAAACGCTTGCTTCTCAAGTCATAATTTTCAGTTTGATGTTTTTATTGCATCCTGCTGAATGATTTAAGGGTGTTCACAGATGATTATATTGTGCTCCTTTTAAACAATGCTAAAATAAAACCAAATGAAACATGGACATCGAACCCACCAATCAGTTGGTGACAAAGGCAGTGGCAAGGCCTCATGGGAGAAACGTCCTTGCTGCCAGCACAGAAGCAACGAGGCAATCCCCTTCTCCTGTCCCTGCCTGGCTTCACTAGGAGTTCAAGCCACAAGGTCAAAAACAGAAGCGGTGAGATCCAGAATAAGTGAGAGTCACTTTCAACGTCGGCACAATAATAACACCTGCAGTTGATGGGCACCCACGGCATGCAGACTCACTTTGAAGAACATCAACTCTCTTCACCCTGGGAGCTGAGCTACTACTTCCCCCGAACACTGACGGCAGCCTGACTGATGACCCAGGTATAGCGGCTGCTCCCTGAGCCCTCGCTTAGAAGCCAGCACTGTTTTAAGCACTTTACTCGTATTGACTCATTGCATCCTTTTCCCAGCCTGAAGGTTGGCACCTTTATTATCTGGAGAGTTGTATATCTGGAGAGTCTGGAACACAGAGGATTTAAGTGTTACGTGACCGCGGCCACATGGGCCGTGAGAAGCAGAGCTGGGATTGGAACCCAGCAGTCTACTCTTTGGATAACTACCTTATATTGCTTTGCTTAAGGAAAGATGGGGAGGAGCCCTGGTGGCATAGTGGTTACGTGCGGGGCTGCTAACCACAAGGCCAGCAGTTCGGAACCACCAGCCACTCCTTGGGAGAAAGATGAGGCTTTCTGTTCCCCATCGAGAGTCTCAGACAGCTGACAGTGTAAGATATGAAAATAATAACAATTTATAAATGACCAAGGGTTCATGAAGGAGGGAGGGGAAAAAGGAGGAGCTGATACCAAGGGCTCAAGCAGAAGGAAAGATGGCCCACAGCAGGACAGGGTCCGCAGTAGCAAAGAGAGTTATTGCATGGGTGGATGAAGGCTGTGTTAAAGGTTTGAAAGATGGCAACAGGTATTCTTCACTCCCTATCATGGGGATGTGGCATAGATGCATTTTATACTTCAGTCCTCACAACAGCCTTTCCAGTTAAATGTGATCGTACACAGTTTAGAGAGGAGCAAACTTTGTCAACACGCTCAATGCCACAGAGGAAACACGTGACAGAGGCAGGATTCCAGCCAGGTCTGTGTGACTGGAAGGGTCCTGGTCCAGGGTATCTTGTCCAGGGGACTCTGTTTTCTCATGGGCAGCTTCTGGGTTCAGATTGGGTGACTTCTAGGGGTGCCATTCTGTAAGGGAAACTAGGCGACGACTCTCCTTCCCTGATCATGACATGAGGCAGACATCACCAGTCAATCACTGATAGGGCTTTAGGGTGGATTTACACAGTGCCGTTAGGTAGAAGTTGGAACCAAAAAGAAATGGCGTATTTGGGAAAGCTTTGTCTGCAGAAATCGTGGAATAGCACATTGTTCAGCAGTCACAGAGACCAGGTCAGATGTAAATACCACGCACAAGACAGAAAGTGCTCAGTGTGATTGCCCTGTGGGAACAGAAATGACAGCCTGCCTGCCCCCTTGGGAAGGAGAGCTCCTGTGGGCTGTCAGTGGGCCAATCAGGCCACAGGAGCCTTCGCCCAGGCAGAACCCTGCCATGGGACACAGAGGGCATTGCGTCCCACCCAGAGTGGATTACTCTTCTGGCTACGGACCCTGGGGGCTGAGTCACAGTGGTAGCTGATGTAGCACTTTACCAGGCAACCAAAATCAATTTATAAGGCAAATTACCCATGGTTTGTGACTAATAAGATAATAAGATTATATCCATTGCAAAAATGCTTACAAGAGGGCGAGAGCATGACAGGAGCAGATAATGTGAACTGGTTTTACATAAAAGCAATAGGATGCTTTTTGTGGGTAGGGTTGTAACTTCCTTCATTCTAAATTCACCTTGGGCCTTGCTGGCTCCAGATATGCCTCTGAAGGCCTAGAGGTGTCCTGACAGAATTGGTGTCATGGGGACGAGACACCTCTGCAGTTTTATTTACATCAGTTTATCCACCCATCTCCCCGTTCATCATCCATCCATCTCCCCATCCATCCCCTCACCCATCCTTCCATATGCCCATCAAATAAATAAATATTAGTATCTCCTTTGCTCTGGGCCACCGCTCGGTCGGCTTTATAAATGAATTAAGATGTGGTTTACGGGTCCCTGAGTTTACAGTCAGGAAGAAACAGATGTGTACATAACAAAGCGGGTGCCCAGAAGTGCAACAGTTACAAGCGGGGTGATGAAGTACAGGAGCAGTAGGGGGCCCAAGGCTGGCATGGTCAGATTAACTTGAGAGAGGTCCTTCATGGAGAAGTGCTCACGGTGGACCAGAATCTTCGGTAGATCAGGAGTGGCAAGGGTGTCCTAAAGAGAGGGAAGTGCATGGGCAAAGCCGCCTGCCTGGAGGAGGAGCCTTAGGCAGTGCAGCAAGGCTGGGATCGTGAGTAAGGTGTCAGACTAGGGCAGTATTTATTACCCAGGAAGTAGCCTCAACATCGCACTCGCTGAGTGCGGACAAATTGTCCAGAATGGTTACCTGCAGTGAGTATACATCACGAGTAGCTACACGACACTGCTAAATTGATGCCCTCCCTTCCTTTCCCCAAAGTAAGTGCTTCCTCAGCAGAAGAGGGGCTTTTTCAGTGTCCGTGCACGCCCAGTGCACCATTATAATCACATCTCCATTTGGATGCAATTTCTTGGGCAAGTGCTGTAGGCGCTGGTAAAAGGTTCTCTGCAAATTGCCTCGGCGGTGTGTGCTTCGTTGGTTGAAACAGGGGAGAAGTGTTGCAGGGATGCAGGCCACCCACCGCCCTGCCTCATGCAGGGGAGGGAGCTTGGGCTTTGGAGCCATTCAGGCCTGATGCAACCACTTATTCTGAAGCTGACCTTGGGCCAGGCCGGGGCGCGACCCCTCTCAGAGCCTAAGATTTTCTTAAATTCCTGTGGCCAGGGCCAGGCTACTCCCTCCGGTGCCCTTTGCCCTTTCCTTCCAGGGCCCACCACCTGATTGGCTGGTGCGCTGGGGTCCTCAGGACCTAGTACCCGGGCTCCTGACTCCCCACCTTGCACGCTCAGTCTTTTGCAAGCTGAAGGTGGCAATTTGAGTTTCCAATACACTCTCTCTTCTTTCTGCTTCCCTCTCCCAACTTCCTCTTCTTCCATTATGATTATGATTTTCTGGTCCCAGTTTCCTCTTTCTACAGAAGCCTCTCCTCCAGCTTCCATTCTTTAGCATCACCGATGAAGACCCGGGGAGGCCAGCAGGAGTGACTGCTCTTCAGGTTCAGTCAGACAACCTCAGGGTGCTGCATACAGGCGGCTCCATCACAGGCCCCGATGTGAATGATGCCCCAGAGAGGCCAAGGGGCCAGCCCCGGGCCGTTCTGAGCAGACTGTGTCTCTCGGCTAGGTTCCATCTGGGGAGTCACTACTCCTTGGCTGGTCATTCATCTCTCAGCCCTTGTTTCCCACCATGTCGCGCTAAAATGCATCCGGTTACATCGAAGCGGAGATGTCCCTTTGTCTGCGCCACAGGCAGGGCGGACGGGGGTGAGACGGGGCTGGACGTGTGTTTGGAGGGCATAGTTGGCCTCAGCTCACCATGTCTCTTGGGATGGGGGCAGTTTATCTTGCCTTCCCCCGCCAATGAGTTTACTTGAAATGGGAGCTAGGCTGGGATGTTTACTTAATGGGTTTGCTTAATGAGGCGGGGCACACACCTCAATGCATTTTTCATATATCAGGGGGGGGGGGGGGGGGTTCGGGGGGGGGGGGGCTTAGCTGTATGGGTAAGTTTTAAAATATCCTTGAGACTTGGTTTCCTCATTTGAACAATACAAATAATTATATTTACTCAGAGTGCTAGCTGGGGTATTCAATGAGCTAAAACACACAAGGCATCTGTCATAGCACGGAAGCCTCACAATGAGGTCCTGCTGCTCATTAGAGGGGGAGTTGGGGTTTAGGTGGAAGGCTCTCCTAGAGCCCCAACACCAGGCTTGCCTTTCTCATCTCATCCCCAGGTGCTAGCCACTGCCCCTGACAAGAAGACCTTCTTTATCCCAGTCTCAGCCCCGGAGAGAGCCCTGCATGCCCCAGGATGCTCCCCTGAAGCTATCCCCCCTCTCTCTCTCTCAATGTCACCCTGCCTTTGCGTCAACTCTGACTCCTGGCGGCTCCATAGAACGGGCAGAACTGCCCTGGGGGTTACCGTCACCACCACACAGGCCAAGGGGCTGCTCCGAATGGTAGAGTGACTTGCTTGAGATTATCCAGCAAACCGGAGGCAGAGTTTCAAGTCTTGATTCCTGGACCGTTTACATATATATTATATACAAGGGGCTATACTCCCCAAACTGGAGTCCCCCGCTAAGTTATGTATTAAAAAAATTCTTTTTTATAAAACAAACTTATCACCGTCAAAGTACTCTCCATTACACTAAATACATTTGTCAAATCTGTGATTCCATTCTTGGAAACATTTTCCAAACGCATCTGTTTGGATGGCTGATAACGCCTCCCTCATTTTTTCCTTCACCTCTTCTAGGTAGTAGTCAAATCACTGTCCTTTCGTGTCCCTCAGCATTCTCAGAAACAAAAAGAAGTCACACGGAGTGAGGTCCGTGTGAGTAAAGTGAGTGGGGCGAGAGAGGTGGGCTGTTTTTTTCCAAAACCTGGTGCACTGAGATGGCTGGGTGCATTGTCGTGGTGGCAAAGCCAGCCCCCATGTGCCACAAAGTAGGCCTTTTTATGTCGCACACTGTTATGCGATCGTTTCTGAACCTCTAAATAGAAAGCTTGATGAACAGTCTGACCTGGTGGAATGAACTCCAAATGTACTACAAGTTGATATTTTTCTCCATTAGGGAAATTAATGGATGTACAGAATGAGGTTTGTCATCAATCTCATTTCACCATTTTCCAAATGAGAAAACCACTTGTACACTTGCGTTTTTCCCATGGCACTGTCCTTGTAAGCTGTGTTCAACATCACCACAGTTTCTGCGGCATTTTTCCCGAGCAGGAAGCAAAAGTTCACAGCCGCACACTGTTCTCCTAAATCGGCCATCACAAAAAACAAGGTTTGAGTGAAACTGCTTTTATCAAACATTCATTGTGACCAGAGAGAACCTTCCCAGGTGATGTCACTGGGGGCACTAACTCAGAGCGAGTTGCTCGATGGTTGCCTAGCAGGAAAAATGCGTACTGCAAAAGCTCTGCCCAGAGGAGGTTTTTTCCATTTTGAGGGGGCTACCCCCTTGTATACTGTATAGATTATCCTGGATATCCTGTCATGAGGAGGATGATCATATGTACATATATATTTCTCCATATGATTTATAGCTCACACATATCATGCCAAATATATCGCATGCATAACTTATATAGATCATACATATCACATCTATAAGCTCTCTAGATCACATATATCACATGCATGATTTTTAGAGATCATATATATCACTATGGAGATAATATATACCATATATGATTCTCTCTCTTTAGGTCCTAATCACTCTAGAACAGTGCTGCGACCCTTTCATACAGTTCCTCAGGTTGTGGTGACCCCCCCAACCATAAAATTATTTTTGTTGCTACTTTATCACTGTCATTTTGCTACTGTTATGAATTGGGTGACCCCTGTGAAAGGGTCATTCGACCCTCAAAGGGGTCGTGACCCACAGGTTGAGAATTGCTGCTCTAGAAGGACCTCATGCTTCGTTGAGTAGAGAGAGGGTCAACAGAAAGGGGGGACCCTTCAACGAGATGGACTGACACAGTGGCTGCAACAACATGCTCACACAGAGCAAGGTCTGCGAGGGTGGTGCCGGACCAGGCAACTTTTCACTCATAAGGGGGTTGTGACTCAGGGGGTTGTGACTCAGAGGGTTGACTTGACAGCGAACTCATGACCCAAGACCCTCAGGAGACCCTCAAGCTCATAGTCCTGTGCTCAACTTTTGTCCTTTTCCGAGAGTACCCTTAAAAGTACCAATAGAGAGAGGGTCCAAGATAGCAGCATCTTCAGATGCCCTGCAATGCGCCCCTTACAACAAAAACTCAAGAAAGCAAGTGAATCAGACACAGGTGAACACTTTGCAATCCTGAGCGTCAAAGGCAAGGCCAAGCCACTTCCCTGAGTGCCAAGTAGAAGGAGAGATTGTCCAGAAAGAGCAGACATGAAGGCTTCCGGATCACCCATGCCCTGCCTGCCCAGCCTGCATGGTGTTGCCATATTGCAAAAACCAATCAGTGTACCTAGCTGCAGCCCACGCAGCCTGCGGCAGCCAAGCAAGTGCTACTCTGCATGCACATCCATAGAGGCACTTCCCACCCTATGAAAGCTAGAGCCCCTGACCTGCAGTGCACACCATCTACCTTATCCAGCATCTCCTTGTGTATGACCATGGTCTGGTGGCACCCACCACCATCCTGCCACCCACAGACTGATGGCACCTCCCTTCCATCCAGCCACTCACACTGGGAACCTGTGGGTTGGCGGGCCTAGCCGCTCTGGTCATGGCATTGGGGCCTGGACACCAGCCCCCTGCGCCATGGAGCCACAGACTGGCAGTGCCTGCTGCTCCACTCAGCCACTGTCACTGGAAGGCTGGGCACTGGAGGCACCTTCTTCTGCACTCAGTCACCATGCCAGGAGCCTGTACCCCAATGGCACTTTCTATGGCTCCCAGTCACCTGCACCATGGGCCCTGAAATCAGTGGCACACCCTCTCTCATGCCTTGCATAAGCGGAGAGGGATTTATCCTCCTGGTGGACACCTGTGGACTGGCAGCATCCCTCTGTCTCACCCCCTCCACCTTCTAACCTGCAACCAGAGAACTGTGCTTGCTCCAACCACCCCCGGTCCACCATCACACACCACCCACACAGTGATTGAAGACCTGGGCACACTTGCCCCAACCACCCAGCCACTGCACATTCAACACCCAGCCCAGTGATCAGTGAGAAATCTCCCCGAAACCATGCCCAGTGACTTGTCAGACAGACACCTCATTTCACCAACAATGCCAGCCACATCCTCGGCAAACCTACAAGAGCAGCCGAGACCCATGCTCTCACCCCCAGCTGTTTCCCCGCCAACCGAGATATCAGTGGTGAGAGCTGCCGTGTGAACAGACTAGTGACCAGAGTGGCAGGCAAGCTCTGCCTGCTCAGGTGAAGCTAATGAATAGATATGAGACAAAGCAAAGATAGACAAAGTGTAAAAAATGTACAGAACAACACACGTAACGTAACAAACACATGTAAAACAGAACAAAATAACCCCAAAATGAGCACACCCAAAGCACAAAACCCCTAAATAATAAATATAATAACAACTCAGCCCCTCAAAGACAGTCGACAGCATCACATCTCATAACGCAGCAGCAGCAGCAGTAGCAGAAGAAGAAGATGGCTTCAGCAAGTGATCAGAACAAAGAATGAGAAAACCTTTCAGAGGAAGAAATGGCAACAGAATGACCTAATAATGAATTCAAAAGACTGGAATATAGGGTTCGCCCAAGAGATGAAGCATCACAGAGAACACCTAGGAAGACACAGATAAAATCAAGCAAAACACACCTAAAACGAGAGAAGAATTCAGAAAAATAATTCAACCCAAACGATAAAACAAACAGGCAATTAGAAATCATACAAAATCAGCAACTAGGAGCCCACAGACTGACTACACGGTTTCAGAAATGGACAACTCAACAGAAGGATGTAGGAGCAGACGTGTGTCCGAGGAAAGACATAATCAACAACACGCGGAACAAATCTTTTGACACAAATGTGTGTGAGGAACAAGTGGGGGGGGGGGGGGAAGAATAAGAAATCATGCAGGCAAGAAGGCAATGGGATGACATCTATAAAACCCTGAAAGAACAGAAATGCCAGTTAAGAATTAGATAGCCAGCAAAATGAAGAATGCCCAAGAATTATATGGGACACTATCAGGAGAAGAAAAAAAATCCGTGTGTGAGTGGAATTCCAGATGTAGGCAATAACCACAACCCACAGAGAGAAATGCTATACATCTGCTGGCAGGAACCTTCCTTAATACCACGAATGACGAGCTGATGTCCGTCCCAGAGCCTCAACACACCCTACACAGGATAGACTTCAAAAGAAAGCACCAAGACATATAATGAAACGGGTCAAAATCAAAGACAGAGTCCTGAGAGCAGCTCAGGAAAAGACGTCACCTATAAAAGGGAGCCAATAAGACGAATCTCTGATTACTTGACAGAAATCACGCAGGCAAGAAGGTAATGGAACGGCATATATAAAACCTTGAAGGAAAAAATGCCAATCAAGTATTATATATCCAGCTAAACTGCCTCTCAAAGGTGACAGCAAAATTAGGACATTTCCAGATAAAGAGAAACTAAGGGAATATAGAAACACGAAGTAAACCTTACAAGAAATATTAAAGGGGGCCCTTCAAACTGAGAACCAATAACATCCGACAGCGACCTGAAATTAGAATATGGCACAGCTTAACTCTGCCATCCACCCGGAGGAAGAATGTGCAGAATAGAAACAAAGGCAGAAACAGGCAACCAGACATGTCAATCGGTAAATGCCGACAAGATCAAGCAGAAAGGAGGAGTAAATGGTGGAGGTATGGAGTTTTTATATGGAGAGGAAGTCAAGGAGATACTAAGGGAAAGAAAAAAGGTTTCAACTTAGGAAGATAAAAGCAAATATTGAGGGGTAAAAGTAAAGCTAACAAACTTCACCACCAACAGAAAGAAGAAGAAAAACAGATCAGTGACCACAAAGTCAGCAACAATGAAAGAAAAGGAAGGTCGCCACCAAGGGCAAGCATGCAGCACAGAGTTTCAGGGGAACAAAGGGACCCTCAACTAAACCCCACCCCGCCCCCGATCACATGGCAGCAGTGAACGCACACCTGTCAGTGACTTAAATGCACCAGTAAAGAGACCCAGAGAGGCAGAATGGATGAAAAAAACAACAACAAAAAGAATAGCAAAATCCTGTGATCCACCAAGATGCTGTCTACAAATGATGCTTCTTAGTCTCAAAGACATAAATGAACTAAACCGTAAAGCGTGGGAAAACACGTTCAGCAAACAATAACCAAAATAGGGCAGGAATGGCCATCTTGATGCCTCATTTAATAAAATAGGCTTTTGGGCAAAATCCATAAAAGATATGAAGGACTTGATACAATGATCCCAGGGTCAAAGGCAAAGGAGGACACTGAGGTGAACAATAAGCTCGGTCAATGGCAATCAGTTTGGTGTTGGATGAGAATTACTCTAAGGCCAGGGAGGGTGGAGGGAGAGTGGGTAGGAAAGAGGGAACCAATTGCATGGAACTGTGTGTGGCCTCCTCCCTGGGGGACGGACAACCGAAAAGTGGATGAAGGGAGAAGTCGGACAGGGCAAGATATGACAAAATACCCATTTGTAAACTATCAAGGGCTCATGCGGGAGGGGGGAGCGGGGAGGGAGGGGAAAAATGAGGACCTAATGTCGGGGGTTTAAATGGAGAGAAAATGTTTTGAGAAACGATGTACAAATGTGCTTTACACAATTGATGTGTGTATGGATTGGGATAACAGTTGTATGAGCCCCTAATAAAAAATTATAAAAAAAAAAAAAAAAAAGAATTACTCTAAGGCAGCACTTCTCAACCTGTGGGTGGCATCCCCCTTTGGAGGTCGAATAACCCTTTCACAGGGGTCAACCATTTCATCACAATAGCAAAATGACAGTGATGAAGTAGCAACAAAAATAATTTTATGGTTGGGGGTCACCACAACATAGAGGAACTGTATGAAAGGGTCGCAGCATGAGGAAGGTGGAGTACCACTGCTCTCAGGAGTTCTGGGGGCAATGTCAGGTGAGCAAGGTTCAAACTCACGTAAGCATCTGCTCCCTGGGAGAAAAATGAGGCTGTCTGCTCCCATCAAGATCTACAACACGTTGGAAACCCTGTATCGGGTTGCTGTGGATTGGAACTGACAGGAAGACAGTGGGTTTGGTTTTGAGTTTTAATGGCAATTACTTTAACGTAGACAATCTGGCAGCAATTGCATTAACAAATAGTAATTTAGGATGGATCTGTGGGTAGATCCATGCCTACATAGATGTGTTAAGAGAGATGTGGGAGCGTGTAAGGGGCACACTCACTCACTCACTCACTCACTCACTCACTCACTCACAGATACTGGTTTGGTTGCAGATACTTCTGCTTACATAACTGTAGGTGCTGCATGTATATTAATATAGACAATAGAGCACACATGGAGACTCCTGAGATATAACCTAACACCTCATGAGACAAAGTTCCTACACGGAAGGGTGAAGGACCATAAACTTGGATGTCTGCATCAACTGGCATAATATAGTTTGGGAAGGCAATGTACCGCGTCCTCCTTTGGCTAGCAGTGTCCGGGGTCTTACTTGCTTGTGAGTGGCCCTTTAAGAAGTGACTATTGGTCTATTCTTGTCTGGAGCAAAGGAGAGTGAAGAAAATCAGAGACCCTCAGGATGCAATTAGTCTCAAGGACAAATACACCGCTCGAACCATACAGCCTGCTTGACCTGAGAACACCACAACTAGATGGTGCCCCACTACCACTACCCCCGGCTCTGACTGGGTTCACAACAGAGGCCTGGACAGAGTGGGAAAAAACAGTCAAACAAAACAAAGCCAAATCCACACACACACACACACACACACACACACACACACACACACACAGTCTGTCAGAGCCTGGAGAACCCCCAGAGACAATGGTCCTTTCTGACCTGGAACTGAAGTCATTTCTAGAGACCCTCTCAGCCACGTGATAGGCCCCTAAACTAAATGGTAACACTTGAGAGGGATCTGTCCTTTAGGACAACCAATTATATCTGATCAAAAGGACAACCTTTGCCTAAAAGCAGAGATGGGAAGGCAAGAAGGGGGTAGAAAGTTTGGACAAAAGAAAATAGGTTAGAAAGAAAATGTTTTGAGAATGATGATGGCAATATATGTGCAAATGTGCTTGACACCATGGATGGATGTCTGGATTGTGATAAGAGCACCCAATAAATGATTAAAAAAAAGAAAAGAAAGGAAAACAGGGGAATCAGCTTGGAAATGGGGTGAGCGTGATCTCACTGTGGGGAGCGCATCCCAGTGCCATGGGATGCTTGATGCACAGACAATTCAATGGGCAATGGATTTGCTCTGCAAACTTTGGCCTGAAGCACAATAGCACTTATAAATATGTCACATAAGTGCCAATATACATGATATACAAGCTTACTTATATATAGGCTTGTATATATCTCATATATAAGCCAACATATATCTCCTACGTATATAATGCGATATATATTGGCTTCTTTCTGGTGCTTTCCAGAGAATCCTTGAGCAGAGCACCTTGCTTAGGGATTGAGTTGGGCAAAGGAGGGTAACAGATAGCTTGAAACTTAAACTTCATTACCTGCCAGCTAGGTGACCCTGGGCAAGCCATTGAACCTCTGAGTATCAGCACACCTGTGACATAGAGAAGGATTTCTCTACCTTGGGGGTTTTCAGTCAGATAACCCGTGGACAGCTCATAGTACATTGTCTCAGGGTCAGCCAGCAGATGCTCCAATCACCAGAGAACCTGCCCTTTCTCATTGACAGAAGACACCAGCATACTTTGTCTGATTTAAGAAAAACCCAGTGCGCAAAACTCACTCAACTTTGGGTTGGGGCAGGGAGGGTTTTGATTATTCAAGGTTCAGCAGTCTCACAGAGGGCTTAGCCAGGGGTCCTTTCAATGACAGCTACATGTTTGCACTGCCATGTCTGCTTATGAGTCATTAGCTACTTGACAGTGATGTTAGTGGGGCGTGAGAGTGAGCAGATACGATGCTATTGAAAGCCAGTGTTAGGAACCAGTGTCTGCTGGAAATCGGATGGGATGGGGGAGGGAGGGTGAGAGAGAGAGAGAGAGAGAGAGAGATCTGAAAGAGTAACCCCCAGGACAAAATTCCATTTATAATATTGAACTTGCCCATTTTCTCAGGAACCCACCAGTCAGTTGTTCAAAGGAAGACATAACCCATAGAGGCAGGCATCCCTGAACGTTCGTTCACCCCAAAACTCTAAAAGGCCAGTGACAGGTGACTTAAATAAGCCTTCACACTGTAATATGCCGAGGTGGTAATTGTTAATTCTTCTCCTGGTAATTTATCCTGCTATCCATTTGGGTAGCTGAACAGCCCGATCACGGATTGCCCAATCGCCTTATAAGTCTTGTTGATGAATCGCTCTCATTCTCCCATTCCCTTCTCTTGGCTGCGGCGATTCTTGATGACTGCCTTAGAGCCTCCGTCCCCTGTGGATGCAGAAGGGAAGAGCCATCGATCGGAGGGAGGCCTGGAGAACAGAAAGCCCCTGGCTTCGAAGTTGGCAGGTGGAGGATGGAGAGGCTAGAGCACCTCCAGAGTATGAGACCCTCCTACCTACTTGATCTTGGTGCCAGGCTGCAGTTTTAAGCCAGCACAAGACGGATGGACACCCTGGCTGCAGCAGCAGGTTCAAATATACCAATGACCACAGTCATGGCACCGGACTGGGCACCATTTGCTCTCTTGTACGTAGGGTGGGCACGAGTTGAAGCACAACTGATGGCAACCAACAGCAGCCACTTGAAGCCCCTATTGCCTGTGTTTCCTGGTGGGCACAATTGCCTTCTGTTTGTCTTCCCGCTTCTGAGAGGGTGGGCGTCTGTGTTGGGTATCTCTTCCATAGGACCGGCATAAAACCAGGGCTCAACTGCCTACATTCTAGCCTCTGTTGCTGCCAAGCCAGTTAATGACCAAGGCAATGCCGAGCCTCAGTTTCCCCTCTGCATTGCTTAGCATGCACTAATCCTTCATGGTGGGCACCTCAGGGCATTTCCAGCCTTCACAAGCCAGAATTCCAGAGTTCTAACACACACACACACACACACACACACACACACACACACACACACAGTCATGGGAGGGAGGTCAACGCTCAGGGTTTTTTCCTGAGCAGTGTCTGGGAGAGCCACAATTCCTCAGGGGTACATGTGGCTTTCAGTTTCGCCTGACACCCGAGAGAATTTATCATTACAGAAAAGCTTATGGTGCAGGTTTAGCAAATGCGGTGTCTCAGGCTTCCCGGCGCTTCATTTATCAAGCAAACACAGCTTCGTTATTTAGACTTCAGTCACTTGGCTCATAAACTATCCCTCAGATATAAAAACTGGGGTAAGACGTCCTCTTTCATTGACCCGATGAGAAATGGGCACGATCAATTATGCCTTGGCAAGGGAAGAAAGGCCATTTGCAGACTTGCGATTTGCTTGCTACTCAGATGCCTGAGCGGCTCCCTTGTTTCAGGGTGGAGGTGGGTGGTGGCAGGAGGGATGCTTAGCACCCTTACCCCAGCCCCTTTAGCAGGAGCTCCACCACCCCGGCCTCCTGGCCTTGGGCTAGGTCTTGCTCTCCCATCCACTCCATGTTGGCTCTGGGTGTGAGCTCCCCATGTGTACTTCCCAGTGGGCGTGGCTTCAGGCGGCAGTGCCCGGTGGTTAGTCCCTCTCCCGGCACTCCAGAAATACGGCACAGTTGAGTCAGCTATCCATTGGAGTCCCTCTGGATTATAGATCTAACAAGCTTTAAACAATGGGGGTTCAGCGGTTGTTCTAGGAGGCCTGGGGAGGCTGGAGTCCCCCCTCTCCCAGCTCAGTCTTGGCCTACGTGCCTCACCTTGGCTGCAGGGACTCTCCTCAGCCATTAGCTCAGCTGTTGTGCTTCCCTCCTCTGTCCCAGGATTACTCAGTCCCCAAGAGTCTCTGCTGGTTTCCCAAGGGCCTCATCTTCAGAGCGAATGCCCCCAGCTCCATGTGTCCTGAGTGCCCCTGTATTCCAGTTGAGTTTGCCAATTTGTATCTCAATCCCTGCCTCCTCCAGGATGCTCTCCTGGCTTGCCATTCCACTCTCCATCTTCTTGAGTCCTGCAGCTTTTACTGTCTGAGTCTTGGCTTGCCAAGCTCTGTGCCATCCTGTGCCGCCGTCCATCTCTTCAGGAACACTCCTTGTGCCAGAGCCTGTCAGGTAATGGTGGTTCTTTATGACCCCATGCCATCTGGCCAGGCACACTGAAGGCTCTCCTTCAGGGCTCGGTGAATGATAACCTCCTGGTGGCCAAGGAAGAACCAGTGTCATTATTCTAAAGTTCAAGTTCAAATCCTTACTCTAGCTTGCCAGGATGGCCTTGCTGACTTCTCAGCCTCCTCTCTGCCCACGTCCTGACCCACTGCACAACACAAATGACTCACCGACTGGCTCTTGCCTCTATGCCTTCTCTTCGACTCTTCATGATGCCTGGATTACCTTCCCTCCCACTTTGTACCCTGCTGTTGTTGTTAGGGGCCACTGAGCAGATTCTGACCCATAGTGACCTGGTAGGACATGCTAGGACGGCCCTAGAGGTTCCTACACTTCTTTATGGGAGCAGATCAGCAGGTCTTTTCTCCCAAAGAGGAGCTGGTGGGATCCAATTGCTGACCCTCCCACTCCCAGCTGATCACTACACTGTTGTACGAGTGGGCTTCCACTCATCTTGCTATTGCCTACCAATCCCTGAAGACCTGTCAGACAGACCTTGTCCAGGAAGCCTTTCCTGGCCCCCTAAGCTGGAGGGAGGGAGGGCCCCTTCTCTGGACCCCATAGAACCCTGTGCATCTCCTTTCCCAACATGTGCTTGTAAACAGTGCCTCATCCATTCCCTACCAGGCTGCGAGTGCCCTACAGGTGGTCCCCAACATACCTGTCTTCTCTAGGCATGCAGGTATGCGGCAAATGACTGTTGAATTCGTGAGCACACAGGTGGATGCCTGGGTGGATCGATGGAGAGCCTTGCCAGGGCTTTCAAGAAGAGAAGACACAAGGGAGGTGGGAGATGCAGCAATAACAGTGATGTCCAGGAGCAGAGATGAACAGCAGGACAGGGGATGGAGGCGGTGGGTTTTCTGGGGGAGGGTCAAGGATGGCCATAAGTCCAAAGGAGGGAGGCAGAGGGAGAGGTGTCACACGGTCTGGAAGGGCAGGCTGGGGAGATGTGGGCGGTGCTGTTCAGGCCCAGTCCCACTTCTATCCATCTAAGAGGTGTGGCTGCAGCTGCCACGGTCTGGCTTCCTGGCCTCATCACATACACCAGCACGGCATGGAGGGGAGCCCCAGGGAAGTTCTTCTTGATAGTGCAGCCTTGTGTGTTTTGGGGGGCAGGTGGGCATGAAGTATGGCACTCCTCAAATGTTCAGGTGCCTATCCTTATGGGACGTCCTGTTAATCCAGCCACGGATTCCATAGTTCTGGGGAACTAAGGATTCTGCATTTCCAACAAGCTCGCCGGCGATGCCGATGCCTCTGGTCCACGGCTGACACTAAGTACCAAGAACTGGTAACAACTGGTGCCTCCCTATGGGGCTTGAGGAATGTTCCCTTCAGAGGGAAAGATGGTCTACACTGAAGTTCCAAAAATCAGGGGACCTTTAGAACACGTGAGTGGGAAGGAACCAAAGATATCATCATGTATCACCGGGTCTAAGATGCTAGCTATGGGAAGAAACGCTGTTATTTTGCACAGCATTACGAAGAACAAACAGACAAAACCCTGCTGTCAGTTAATCATAAACAACAACCCTAAACCCGTGGCTGTTGAGTTGGTCCCAACTCCTGGTGACACCCGTGTGCAGAGTGGAGCTGCACTCTGTCGGGGTTTCCTGGCAGGGACCTTTGGGCAGGAGATCGCCAGACCTTCCTGAGTGGGCAGGAAGCACCAATCTTTATGGCTAGTAGCCACCCGCGTAGCCATTTGCATCATGGTTTGTGCCATGAACTCCAGTTGGTTACAAGTCACCCCTCCACTTCAGGGGCGTTCAGACATGTAACTTAGAGTTGGTGAAATAGGAGACTTGGCTTAAGCTCACCCTTCCATGTTTACAGAGGAAACGATGAGGAGCAGAGAGAGTGGACTTCTCTGGTGCTGCGTGTCTGGCAGTGGATGGATCTGCGGCGACAGGCTGCAGGTTGATTCCTCAGAGGCCCGGGGAGGGGCTTGGCGAACGTGGCAGGGCCAGGGCAGGGGAGGCAGGCTTCCTTGAAGTCTTGGACTAACATGGGTCCGGCGATGTCAGCCCCATCACACACTCTGGGCGGAACCTTCTCATCCCTGGGTAGCACATTGCTGCCACATAGCCTCACCCTCAGAGCTCTGGGCTCTCTAGTCCTCTGGTTTTATATTCAGAACATCCCTTTCTTTTTATTCAGGAAACTCATAAATTAAATTGAATCCCAGATGGCACAGTTGGAGCCTTTCTGCCCTTGGCCTCTCTTCACAGGAATCAGAGAAGAGCAGTTACTCCATCTCTTGCCGGTCTTGTCTCCTCCGTGATAAATGGAGGAATTAACTCCGTGGCAGTGCAGGCTCACCTAGGGCAGTGGTTCTCAGCCACACTGGGCAGCAGACTCTCCCAGGCACACTGTCACAAACCACGGCGACCTGTGCTCGCCCAGAAATCAGGATTCCATTAATCGGGCACGGGGCTCCGGTATCAGCAGCTTTAAAGAACTCCTGAGTGGTGTTGATGCTAAGTGTTGTGGGTCGGCTTCAACTCACATTGACCTTCCACACAATGGTCGCCATGTTTGAGCCCGTGCCTGGAGTCACAGTGTGAATCCACCGTGTTGTGCGGCTTCCTCTTTTTTGGCTGCCCCTCTGCTTTGCCAGGCATGATGTCCTTCTTTGGGGATTGGTCCCTCCTGATAACATGTCCAAACTAGGCAAGATGAAGTTTTGCCATCTATGGGGCATTCTGGCAGTGCTTCTAAGACGGGTTTGTTCATTCTCTGGGAGTTCACGGTATATTCTCTATCCTTTGCCCGATAGTGCCACCAGGGCTCCTATGTCACCCATGGAATCTTTCAATATTGCAAGTAGAGGGCTTGAGTTTCTTCTTCCATTTAGTTCAGATTGAGATATGCCAAGCACGTGCTTCTGTTTTGTTTTTTAAGCGCTAGGTCTTCACACGTTTCATAATTCAAAGGCATCCATTCCTCTGAGGGCGTTCTCATCCGTTGTCCCATTTTTGCATGCATAAATAGATGATAAAAAGCATCTCGACTTGGCTCAGGAACACCTCAGCCCTCAAAACAATAGCTTTGCCCTTTTCTACTTTAAAGAGGCCTTTTGCAGCCACATTCCCCAACGCAGTGCCGTTTGAGTTCTCGACCACTGCTTCCATGCAACATGAAATCCTGACGACTTCAATTTCCCTGTTTCTCATGAGCTTGCTGAGGGTCCAGTTGTGAGGAGCTTTGTTTTCTTTACGCTGAGGTGTAATCAATACTGAAGGCGATAGTCGTTGATCTTCATCAGGAAGTATGTCACGTGCTCTGGACTTAGAACAGCCAGGCAATGTCACCCGTGTCTCACAGATTGCCAATGAGTCTTCCTCAAAGCGCGAGGCTGCCTTCTTCTTCAGGTCACCCCGCTTCTTGCATGACGTGCTCAGCATACACATCAGGTACGTAAGGTGAAAGGCTGTAACGCTGATGCACATCTTTCCTGGTTGGAAACCAGGTGCGAGTCCATTGGTTTGTTTCAACTGATCAATGCCTCTTGATCAATGCACGGGTTTGCCCTGAGCACAACGACGTTCTCTGGAATTCTCAGTCTTTATTTACAGTGTTACCCCACATGTGCCACGGCCCACACAGTTGAATGCCTTTCCATAGTCAACAAAACACAGGTAAACGTCGTCTGCTGTTCTCTGCTTCCAGTCAAGGGCCATCTGACATGAGCAACACTCTCCCTCTTTCCTGATCCTCCTCTGAATCTGGCTTGGATTTCTGGCAGTTCCTTGTAGATGTATAATTTAAACAGTTGAGTTATTTTTTTAGCATAATTTTACTTAGGGATGATATTAGTGATATCATTGGCTCACCTTTCTTTGGAATGGGCAAAAAGATAAATCTCTTTGAGACAGTTGGCCAGGCATCTGTCTTCCAAATTTCTTGGAAGAGTTGAGTGAGCACTTCCAAATGTATCCATTTGTTGAAATATCTCAACGGGTGTCCAATCAATTCCTGGAGCTTTGCTTTTTGCTAATGTTCTTAGATTTATCTTTTAATATCATTGGTTCTTGACTATATGCCACCTCCCGAAATGGCTGAACACTGGCCAGTTCTTTTTGGGACAGTGACTCTGTATATTCTCTCCATCTTATTTTAATGCTTCTTGTATTGTTCAGTATTTTCCCACATGAGAAACAAACAAAAAACCAACAAAATAATCATGCCAAACCTACTGTTACCAAATCTATTCAGACTATAGTCTAAGTAGGCTCTCTGTAGGATTTCTGAGGCTATAAATCTTGACAGAAGCAGATTGGCTCCTCTTTCTCCCTTGGGGTGACTGGTAGGTTTGAATCATTGACACTGAGGCTAGCAATCCAATGTTCGCCTGACAGCAACCGGGGCTCCTTACAGCACCTGTGGAATCTTTCAATATTGCCACCTAACCACTCAGCATGTTCTTCTGTTTGGGTTTTATAACTCCAGGTCTTTCCACGTTTCCTTATAATACTTGACTCTGTCTTCTTGAGCTGTCCTTTGTAGTCTCTGATTCAACTCTTTTATTGGGCCATTTCTTCCATTTGCTTTAGCTATTCCATGTACAAGAGCTCGTGACAGGATGCCAATCCTGTAGCTACACCGAGAACCATTCATCTGATCCAAACTATTTGACGGTGAAGAGACTGAGGACCAGCAAGGTCAAGTGATTTGCCCTTGATTACACTGTTGGTTGCTGAGGTGGGGCTAGACTTTATTTAGTTCACTGGATTCTTCCTGGATTCCTCCTTCAAACCTCTAATTTGTCCTCCACGCAGAACCTTCACCGTGAGCTCAGGTGGACACACTGACAGATCCCACATAAAGAGGTGTGTGTGTGTGTGTGTGTATGTGTGTGTGTGTGTGTGTGTGTGTGTGTGTGTGTG